>NC_138769.1:53210229-53810229 GCF_965119305.1 Pelophylax lessonae | reverse complement strand
GGGGGGGGGGCCGAATCCCATGTCATCCTCAAATTTCTGGATGGGGAAATCGGTGCCATGAACCTATTGGGGGATCTCTTTTAGTCACTTCTTGTATGCCTGACACCCACAGAAAAAAATTTGAAGTAAGCGATCGTAACCACCTTTGATGTGTTTTGCATTTGCAGCATCGCCAGATGAAAATAACAGATTTCGCCATCCAAACTGTACAGCATACATACTTACATTATTCATTTTATGTAGAGCACCAAGGCATGTACAATATATCACAGAAGTGAGTACACCCCTCACATTTTTGTAAATTTTTCATTATATCTTTTCATGTGACAACACACTTTGCTACAATGTAAAGTAGTAAGTGTACAGCTTGTATAACAGTGTACATTTGCTGTCCCCTCAAAATAAAAACACACAGCCATTAATGTCTAAACCGCTGTCAACAAGAGTAGGTCTCAGGTGTGAATGGGGAGCAGGTGTGTTAAATTTGGTGTTAAAAAATTTTTGGGGGGGGAAATATTATATAGCAGAAAGGGGAAAAAAAAAATTATATATTATTTTTTTTCAGAATTGTTGCTCTTTTTTTGTTAATAGCAAAGAAAAAAAAAAAAAGAAAAGAAAATCACACAGGCGATCAATAAGAAAGCTCTATTTATGGGGAAAAAAAAAGACATTAATTTTATTAGGGTACAGCGTTGTATGATCGTGCATGTGTCAGTTAAAGTAACGCATTGTCAAATCGCAAAAATTGGCCTGGTCATTGAGGGGCAAAACCTTCCGGTCCAGAAGTGGTTAAGGGCCTCTAATGGTACAAATCGTCTAGTAGAATAATTACGTGTCCACAACTGATGTTTGACAACATGAAAGGGCCAAAATGATGCCCTCTAGTGGTTACGTTTTATAATAACGTATCTCCACAATTCAACCCATAGGAATAAATCTAATTGGACCATTGTAAACTGAGAAAATATGTTGTAATGACAAATTAAAAATTAATAATAATTTGAAATTAATCAATTTAAATCAATGTCTATATTCATACCCATAGGATACATTCATTGTATTCATCTCAAAAATCCATTCCGTTTAGTTTTTGGAAACATTCTGGGTTATATTGCCCCCCTCCAATGTTGCTCAATCCTATCAATGCCACAAAAGACCATCAGGGTGGGGTCCCTATTGTGATAAATCCTAAAGTGGTTGGATAGACTGGGTTTCGGAAAAGCCTTGATCATATTATTTACATGTTCAATAATCCTAATCTCTAGTTTCCTGGTAGTCCGACCAATATACGGTAATTCACATGGACAAGTAATCAAGCATGTTACGTGAGTGGACTGACGTGATAAAGTTTCATACGTTCTTCCTTTATTAGTGGACTCAAATGAGGTTATCTTCTTGGCTTTATTTTTCACAGTCCTACAAGCCTTACATCTTTTGCAATAAAAGAATCCCGTCTGGTCTAAGAACGTCACTTTTTTCTTTCATTGGGTCAGGAATATTAGGAGCTAAACTATTTCTCAAATGGTCAGCCCTACAATATATAAATAGAATTTTTTTTTTTTTTGCAAAACCCCTCTAAAGGATTTTGCCTCTCATCAAAATTGGCCAATGTTTGCGAATAATACATTCAAATGACTTGTAATCACGATTAAATTTGGTAATAGCCATTTCTTCTACATTGTTTACTTTTTTGGGCTTATTGGTTGGCAACTCCTTCCTATACAGATTCTTAAAGCGGAGTTCCACCAATTTCACTCACCTGTCCAACGGTCCAGCGATGCGGCCGCCCGAAGCCTCGATCCTCTCCCTCGGCGCCGGCATCACTGCTGTGGGCACCCGGCTGTGACAGTTTGCGGCTTCACAGCCGGGTACGCACTGCGCATGCGCGAGTTGCGCTACGCGCCGTGATTGGCCGGCAATCTTCTGGGACCTTTGACATGTCCCAGAAGATTGCAGGGAGGGAGGGGGAGAGGAGAACTTTCGCTCAGGGCACCGCGGCGCTCCGAGGGGAAGTGGGAGCGGGTACCTGTCAAAACTAGGTACCCGCTCCGCCCCCAAACAAATGACATGCCAAATGTGGCATGTCAGGGGGTTAGGACCACCTAAAGTGGAAGTTCCACTTTTGGGTGGAACTCCGCTTTAACTTTATTCTGAATAGACACCAAAGTATTATGGTCGTAATCTTTTTCTTTAACCACTTCCCGACCGTCATATAGTAAAATGACAGACACAAAGTGGTTGTCCCATCCCGGCCGGGCATCATATGCAGAGCAGCGATCAGTGGTGCGGTGTGTCACTCTTCACAATGTGATCAGCTGCGTCCAATCACAGCTGGTCACATAGTAAATAGGAAGCGCCGTTGATCGGCTTTCCTCAGTTCATGCCTGATGGACGCGAGTAGAGGAGAGCCGGTCAACGGCTCTCCTGACAGGGGGGGGGGGGTCTGTGCTGGTAATCAGAACATGGATTACCAGTGCAGTCCCTTGGGGGATGCCACTAGAGCCACCAGGGATTGCCCACCCATGGCCACCAGGGATGCCAATCAGTGCTCAGGGAGCTTGTTAGTGCCCTCCTCATCAGTGCTGCCCATCATTGCCATCTATCAGTGCCACCCACCAGTGTCGCCCACCAATGACCATCAGTGCTGCCTATCAGTGCCCCCTATTAGTGCCCATCAGTGCCGCCTATCAGTGCCCATCAGTGCTGCATATCAGTGCTACCTATCAGTGCAGCATATCAGTGCCGCCTGTCAGTGCCTATCAGTGCTGCATATTAGTGTCTCATCATCAGTGCCACCCTATCAGTGCCTGCCAGTGCGGCCTCATCCGTGCCCGTCAGTGCAGGAAAAAACGTATTTATTTACAAAATTTTATAACAAACAAAAAAACTTTTTTTTTATTTTCAAACTTTTCGTTCTTTTTTTAATTTATTTGTTTAGCAAAAAAGAAAAAAACCTTCAAATACCACCAAAAGAAAGCTCTATTTGTGGGGGAAAAAAATGATATAAATTTGATTTATGTACAGTGTTGCATGACCGCGCAATTGTCATTCAAAATGCAACAGTGCTAAAAGCTGAAAATTGGCCTGGGTAGGAAGGGGGTGTAACTGCCCTGTATGGAAGTGGTTAAACCTGTTCACTAGTATATTAGATTGTTTAACGTAATCCTCTATGTATTTACAGTTTCGCCTAATACGCATTAACTGTCCTTTTGGTATCCCCCCAACCATTTGGGGTGGTGGCAACTAGCAGTGGGAATATAACTATTCCTGTTGGTCTCCTTAAAGAATGTTTTTGTGTCAATAAACCCATCCCGATTTTTGGCAGACTACAAAATTTGTACAAAAGATATATAGACGACCTCATAATCCTATGGAATGGGTCAGAAGAGAGTCTGATCGAGTTCATAGAGAGGTTTAATAATACCATTTATGGTCTTAATTTTACAGCCAATTGGGATCAACACACAGTTAACTTTTTGGATTAGGTTTTGGCAAAGCGGGATGGGTTTATTGACACAAAACATTCTTTAAAGGAGACCAATAAGAATAGTTATATTCCCACTGCTAGTTGCCACCACCCCAAATGGTTGGGGGGGATACTAAAAGGACAGTTAATGCTTATTAGGCGAATCTGTAAACGCACAGAGGATTACTTTGAACAATCTAATATACTAAATGAACAGGTTTAAAGAAAAAGGTTACGACCATAGTACTTTGGGGTCTATTCAGAATAAAGTTAGGAATATGGATAGGAAGGAGTTGCTGGCCAATAAACCCCAAAAAGTAAACAATGTAGGAGAAGTGGATATTATCAACTTTAAGACAGCAGCGGTCTTACAAATGCATACGTAAGTCGCACCCACATATGTAAACGGTGTTCAAATCACACGTGAGTTATCGCCACAATCATTAGAGTGAGTGCAATAATTTGAGCCCTAGACCTTCTCTGGAACTGTAAACTGGTAACCCATAGAAATTTTTAAAGTGTTGCCTATGGGGATTTTTAAGTACCAATGTTTGTAGCCATTCCACGAGTGTGCGCAATTTTGAAGCATGACACGTTGGGTATCTATTTACTTGGCGTAACATTATCTTTCACATAATAGAAAAAATCTGGGCTAACTTTACTGTTTATTATTTTTTAATTAAAAAAGTGTATTTTTTCCAAAAAAACTGCGTTTGTCAGACCGCTGCGCAAATACGGTGTGATAAAAAATATTGCAATGATGTCCATTTTATTCTCTATAGTCTCTGCTTAGAAAAAAGATATAATGTTTGGGGGTTCTAAGTAATTTTCTAGCAAAAAAAAAAAAAAAATTATTTTAACTTGTAAACAACAAGTGTCAGAAAAAGGCCCGGTCCAGAACTGGTTAATAGATCTGGGATTCCATTCAAAAAGCAGATCTGGATGAGATTTTAAGGGCTTTTGAATGAAATTAGTTGGCCTAATGGGGTTAAGAAAGCTCTGATGAATGATTTTTCAACCAATATTTGAATGAGAATCGGACCGGGTATGGCCAACCTAAAGCAGAACTAAAGTTCCCATTTTAACCACTTGCCGACCAGTCACTGGGACTGTACTGCGGCAAAGTGGCTCGATTCCGTCCAGCAGCGTCAGACGTTTTTACAGCTTGACGCTGCACCTCCAGAACGCACTGGTCCTGGGTTTTTTTTTTTTTTTTTTTGCAGCTTAACCACTTTATGACCGCTCACTGTGCCTCTACTGCGGCACAGTGGCTCGTTATCATCCAGCGACGTAGTACTACGTCGCTGGACTCCTCCCCTTGTGGGCGGCGCTCGAGCGCCGCCGGAGGCTCGCTCTCGCTGTTTTCAGCCACAGCCGGAGTTGGGCCAGGGGAGGAGCAGCGCCGATCGCCGCCGCTCTTCTCCGATCGTCGGGGAATCGAGTCTGGAGATCCGCCCGCTTGTGTAAACAAAGCGGGCGGATCTCCTAAGTGACAAACAGTGACAGATTGCAGGGTTCAGCGTAGCTGAACATGCGATCTGTCCCTGTGTCACTCAGTCTCCTCCCCCCACACACATTAGTAAGCACCAGGCATACATTAACCCCTCCCTCTCCAATAAAATTAACCCCTTCCCTGCCCGTGTCATTTTTACAGTAACAGTGTATATTTATAGCACTGATTACTGTAGTAATGTCACTGGTACCCCCAAAAGTGTCAAAAATGTCAGTCAAGAGTCCAATCTGTCCGCCGCAATGTCGCAGTCCCGCAAAAAAAAAAAAAAAAAAAAAAAAAAAACGCAGATCGCCACCATTACTCGTTAAAAAAAAAAACACCAAAAATGACAGAAATCTTTCCCTTAGTTAGTAAATGCAATAACTTTTGCGCAAACCAATCAAAATACGCTTATTGTGATTTTTTTTAACAAACATAGGTAGCAGAAAACAAATTGGCCAAAAATTTAAAAAAATTTTGATTTTTACATTTTTTTTGGGGGGGAATTTCATATATTTTGTTTATAGCGCAAAAAGTAAAAATTGCACAGGTGATCAAATACCACCAAAAGAAAGCTCCGTTTGTGGGAAAAAAGGACGTAAATTTAGTATGGGTACAGCGTCGCACGACCACGCAATTGTCAGTTAAAGTCGCACAGTGCCGAATCGCAAAAAGTGGCCCAGACGTAAGACAGCAAAATCCTCCGGTGGTAAAGTGGTTAAAGACTACGAGAAGGCCTAAAGCCTGCTTGCAGTTTTCTTTGGAACGTACACCGAGATGCGCAGGTGCAGCTCAGTTTACATTTCAGCCCACTACCTGTGTACCAGGATGATGTCACTCCAGCCTATGTGCAGGAGTGACATCATCTCATACAGCCAATGAAGACGCCTGGCACCCGGAAGAAGAGGGGTAGAAGATATTGGCACTGGTGAAGGATGGCAGACTATTGAAGAAGAGGTAAGTATCGGGACTTTAGTTCCACTTTATGGGATAACTCTCTTGTGAGATTAGCCGAGAAGCCTGTTATATTTGTAAGGGTGTAAAAATGTTATCTAACTAATTTTACAAGCATCTTTGTCTCCTCTGATAACACACCCATCCAGTGCATGGATGCTACTAAACAGAGTGACTTCACATGATGATGTAATGATATGTTATCTGTGTTTTCTATCCAGGTTACATTGCTTTATGTCAAATTTTTTCCCCAAGGATATTGAAAAATAGAAGATGGTATCAGCACGAAAACATTTGCAGCCAAAAATTGAAATCCAGAGATGCTTCAAATGACTTTTGGACTTTGCTTTGCTCTCCATTCAAGTGTAACTAAATAAACGCATTCTTGGATTATCTACAAGGTAGCGATGGCTGATAACAGAGACTCTGAGGACAGCACAGGGGCATGGAGTCAGCCAAAGTTCACAGCAATAAATCAGCAGTTTAGCCAAAGAAAGAAATGGCCAATGGGAGGTCAGAGGCCGGCTGGCGATGGCACAACCTAAATAGATTACAAGAAGTTACTGTACATAGCAGAAGAGTACAGTGGCATGTTTTATCTCTCCTTTCTGTCTGACTTGGAGTAAGAGCCGGTTCACACTGAGGCGATCCGACTTCGAGGGGCGACCTGTGACTTTGGCGCGACTTGCAGGGACTTCACATAATGGAAGTCTATGCAAGTCGCTCCCAGGTCGCCCCAAAGTAGTACAGGACCCTTTTTCTAAGTCGGAGCGACTTGTGTCGCTCCTATTAGAACGGGTCCTGTGCTAATCAATGGCGAGCGACCGAGCACGACTTGTCAGGCTGACAAGTCGCGCTAGTCTGAATGGGGTCTTAGGCCCTTTTCACACTGATGGACCAATTAAGTCCATCTTTCAGACTGACCTGATTGGACCACCCATTGCTCTCTATGGAGCGGAGAATGTCAATGGAAATGTATCCGCTGACACCTACCGACATCCAAACTGATCCCATTCACTAAAAAAATATATTTGTCTGGTGGATCATCTGTCTGGTGGATCAGATCATATGACAGTCGGATGGAAACAGACAGGCGGTCCGTTTCCATCTGACCATCCATAGAGGACAGCAGGCTGTGTCCGTGTCTGCTCTGCATAAGCGGAGCAGACACAGACCTCTCAGCAGAGAAATTTCTGCTGAGTGGGCAGATCCGCTGGCGGACTCTGCCAGTGTGAAAGGGGCGGCCCGTACACACTTGAAAATCGGACGAAATATCCTCCAATTTTTCTCTCTCTTGCTCAGCGTTCATAACTGTTTTTAGTTGACAGTGTATAATGTTCACGAAATTTCTCATCCGATTTTTTTTTTTTTTGGCACATTTGTTCCTAAACTTCTGGCTCGTCAGCAACTTCAGATCATGCGCGGTCTTTCGTATCCGATTTTTCGCGGACGTACTGCATACACATTAAACGAAAAGTGGTCGTCTGGGGACAGACGATAAAAATTTTGGTGTTTGTCCTTCCGTTTTTTTTTGTTGAAAATGTCGGCATCTACTGCTGAAAGTTGTGTACACACTAGCCAAAAATCAAACAAATTTAACCTCGGACGGGAATTTTCAGCAGATTTTCTACTAGGGTGTGCCCCACTTAAGACTGCAGCTATTTTCAGTTAATTTAACCATTTCAAACTTTTCAAACCATTCAAAGTTTATGCCAGCCATAGACAGTTCAAATCTCATCTGGTTCAGCAGGGAGTAGCCGAGATTCAAACCATGTATGGGGAGACTGATTGTACCCAAATTGATCGATCAACTTATGTACAACCAGCCTGCCGGATTTTTCATGCAATTATTGTCAGCGGCTATAGGTGCTAGCAATAATCACTGTGTGTTCTCCCGGAAGGGACAGCTCCCCCCACCGACACAACACAATGGCTCAGCAGGAGAGATTCCCCTATCAACACTCACTGTGTTGATGAGGGAATCAAGCGTTTTTCTTATATGGCTGGCTTTAGTCTGCCTATATTTTGGCTTGATTTGTTTCTCCTTTCCCCTATTAATATGATAATTAACTACTTCCATACTGGGCCAATGCAGGCATTCCTCTTCTACATGTAAAAATCGTAATTTTAGAAAATTACACAGAACTCCCAAACATTATATATTAGCAGAGACCCTAGGGAATAAAATGTCGGTTGTTGCAATTTTTTATGTCACACAGTATTTGCAGAGGAATTTTTCAAAGGCAATATTAAAATAATAAAATCAAAAAAATAAAAAAAAAATAAAAAAACACTAAAGTTAGCCCAATTTTTTTGTATAATGTGAAAGATGATGTTACACTGAGTAAATAGATACCTAACGTGTGCTTTAAAATTGAGCACACTCGTGGAATGGTGGCAAACTTTGGTACTTAAAAATCTCCGTAGGCGATGCTTTAAAATTTTTTACAGGTTACCGGTTTAGAGTTGCAGAGGAGGTCTTGTGCTAGAATTATTGCTCTCACTCTAACCTTTGCAGCGATACCTCACATGTGTGGTTTAAACGCCCTTTAAATATGCAAGGGCAACCTACGCACAAAGGGGACGCTTTAATTTATTTCTTTTTTACACTTTGCCTTTAAATTGCTTTTATTCCTATTACAAGGAATGTAAACATCCCTTGTAATAGGGCATGACAGATCCTCTTTATAGAGAGATCTGGGATCTATAAGAGCCGGTTCACACTGGGGCGCCTGACCTGGTCGCCTGACAAGTCGCCGCGGGTCGCCTGCCATAGATTAGCACAGGACCCGTTCTAATAGGAGCAGCACAAGTCGCTCCGACTTAGAGAAAGGGTCCTGAGCTACTTTGGGGCGACCTGGAGCGACCTGCATTGACTTCAATGATATGAAGTCCGTGCATGCCGCACCGAGGTCGCGGTGTGAGCTGCGCACCGCGACTTCACAGGTCGCCCTGGCAAGTCGGGTCGCGCCTATGTGAACCGGCTCTTAGTCCCCAGATCTCTCCTCTATTTTGGAAAGCCTTAGATAAAAAAATAACCACAGTGTTTACATTTGGCCCCTGAGGGTCATAGAGATGGCCGGGGACCATCTGGTCAGCGGTCAGCTCTATGCTAAACCGCCGTGGGCATCATTCCGATATCTCCACTCAAAGTTCAGGATGTCATAGAACATCCTATGGGTGGGAAGTGGTTAAAAGAAAAAAATGTAACAAAAAAAAAAAAAATTTCTGTTTTTCATTACATACCTTATTTTGGACCCAATGATGTCATCACTAAATCTCTGCGCTTCTAGATGGTATGCAGCAGATCATGGCTGGTGGGAGGAGCCAGCAGGGTGCTGTACATAGCTCCCTGAAAACATCACAGCACCCTGTCTCATTACTCCTCTCAAGAGCCCTCAGTCCTATGGCAAGCAGCAGGCAGGTGCTTTGGAGGAGCCATACAAATATTGATGGGTGGGTGTCAGTCTGTAGGAATGGACATTCCCAGGCAGGATGTATTTGTATCAGACAAAAAGCACATCGCTAAGAACAGTGGAGACATCAGGTAAATGGAAACATCCATCAGGTGCACAGGCTGCGGTGATCTCTCCAAACACCATAAGATACCATACCAAGCAAAAGACAGCCGGCAAATCTTCCAATTCTTTGTCACCCCCTCAGTGAGTAAAAACAAGGTGGTTAATGCATTTCAGCGATGAGCCTTGATCACAGCTGAGGGGTGACAATAAAGAATTGGAAGATTCAGGCTACATTTCCACTAGTGCGACGCCAAAGTTGTGGGATTTACAGTGCAACTTTGCAGTGCGACTTTGATGCAACTTTTTTGATATGACTTGACACACTCTGACTCAAAGTCACATCAAAGTAGTGCAGGCCCCTTTCCAAAGTCATAGATGGGAACGGGTGCCATTGAAATCAATGGGCTGTGACTTGTCATGGGACTTAAAGCGGAGTTCCAGCCATTTACTCACCTGTCCAACGGTCCAGCGATGCGGCCGCCGGAAGCCTCGATCCTCTCCCTCGGCGCCGGCATCACTGCTGTGGGCACTCGGCTGTTACAGTTTGCGGCTTCACAGCCGGGTACCCACTGCGCATGCGCGAGTCGCGCTGCGTGCCGTGATTGGCCGGCAATCTTCTGGGACCTCTGACGTGTCCCAGAAGATTGCAGGCAGGGAGGGGGAGAGGAGAACTTCCGCTCAGGGCGCCGCGGCGCTCCGAGCGGAAGTGGGAGCGGGTACCTGTCAAAACTAGGTACCCGCTCCCCCCCCAAAAAATGACATGCCAAATGTGGCATGTCGGGGGGTCAGGACTCCCTAAAGCGGAAGTTCCACTTTTGGGTGGAACTCCGCTTTAATGTGTCCAAAGTCACACGACAAGTCGCACAGAGTTTCCGACTCTCTTTTGCTAGGATGTATTTGCATGCAGTCCACATGTGATCCTAAACCTCCATGATTGAAAGTACTGGAATCAATAAATGAAAGAGGTGGGCCAGGGAAAATCAGGGTGGGGAGGAAAGCGCTAGATGATGTTGGACATCCTCCAGCCAGGAAATGTGGTGAGCTCTATGTAACTCGCTGCAACTTTTAATGCTGACACTGTGCAGTGAAATTAGAGTAAGCTATTTCAGTGCAGGAGAGGACGCAGTACAACTGTGCAAGACGGAAGAGAAGGCTGGTGTTCAGCTTTAAACCAGGTTGGATAAAAATAAATGATTTATAAGAATTTATTAAAAAAGAAATAAGATTTTTTATATTTAAAACAGGTTTTTATTTAGATATTTTTACATTTATTTTAATAAAATGCGTTTGGAGTAAAAATCTATCTAAAGATAGTTTTCTATTTAAGATACAATAATAATTGAGTTTATTCAGCATGAAATGGAGCTTAGTTATGTAGAATGAGGCTGTATATTCAGCAATATTTACATTTTTGGTAAACTAATTTAATGAATCCAAGCTCTGCAAGCTGAGATAACATGCACTGTATTGATGCATTCACACAATTTCACACTAACTACCAGCAAGTACGAGTCCTTACATTTAACCACTTGATGACTGCCGCACGACTATTTATGTCGGCAGTCAGCCCCTCACAGGCAGAGTGACGTAGATCTACGTCGCTAGCCTGTGAGGGTCTAGGGAGCGAGCGCGCGCCTCCGGAGGCGCGTTCCCGCTTCCGCGTGGTCACGGACCCCCCCGCGCGTGACCGGCGGACCCGATGTCCGCCGGTCACTCGGCGATCGTCAGTGCAGAGGGAGAAAGGCAGGCGGCTGATGTAAACAAGCCGCCTGTCATTCTCCCCTGTGTAGAAACTGTGATCATACAGTTCTACTATGTAGGACCATTGATCACTGTTCCTACACCTCAAGCCACAGCCAATCACAGTTAGAATCACGCCCCTAGGGACACACACAACCCCTCCCTCTCAAAAAAAGTTAACCCCTTCACTGTCAGTGTAATTTTACAGTAACAGTGCATATGTATAGCACTGATTACTGTAGAAATGTCACTGGTAACCCCAAAAGTGTCAAAAATGTCAGTCAAGGTCCGATCTGTCCGCCGCAATGTCGCAGTACCGCAAAAAAAAAAAAAAGAAAATCGCAGATCGCCGCCATTACGCGTTAAAAAAAAAAAAAAAAACAACAATGACAAAAATCTTTCCCTTTGTTAGTAAGCGCGATAACTTTTGTGCAAACCAATCAAAATACGCTTTTTTTTTACCAAACATATGTAGCAGAAAACAAATTTTGATTTTTACATTTTTTTGGGGGAATTTCATATAAAAAAATTTGAAAAATATTGCTATTTTTGCAAAATTTACGCTCTTTGTTTGTTTATAGCGCATGATCAAAAAAAAAAAAAAAAAAAAAAAAAATCGCACAGGTGATCAAATACCACCAAAAGAAAGCTCTGTTTGTGGGAAAAAAAGGATGTCAAATTAGTTTAGGTACAGCGTCGCACGACCGTGCGATTGTCCGTTAAAGTCACGCAGTGCCGAATCGCAAAATAGGCCCTGGTCAGGAAGGGGGTAAAATCTTCCGGGGCTTAAGTGGTTAAAGAGTACCTGTCATTTCATATCCATCATGGCAGCGCCTGTTAGCGGGGATCCACTCACCTGCAGCCGCCACGTCCCTCATCTTGTTGTGTCACTGCCGCATCACCAGCAGCCCCATTAAAATGAATGGGAAATTTCGGTAAGTCAACAGCGGGTCAGAGGAGGAGCCGCTGCAGGACAGAGATGACAGTTGCTCTTTAAAAATTATGATTTAAATCGAGTTGATTTAAAACAAGCCTTTTTACTAGGGATTTAAATCGTAATTTAAATTGATTTGATTTAAATCAAATTCACCCTGCTTTAAACTCTACACAGATGGCAAAAAGACAACAAAAATAGACAGAGGTTATAACCCTCCCAAATGTCTCACTTGCATTATTAGTTTCCTCTGAAAAGCAATCCATGGTTGGTCACTTTTTAGAGGGAGTTTGACAGGTGATTGGGAGTTGAATGGGTCACTTTTTGTTGGCATACACAACAGGGGGATTCATTCTTGCAGCAAATATGCAACCTTGTCTGGCTACCTTTGCAGCTTAGGGGGGGCAGTAAAAATGCACCTTAACGGCCTATTCCCACCCCACCGACCACAACTGTAAACAAATGGTTATAACCCTCCTGTACAGTACTCTATCCAAAAGAAAGAAAAAGGTTTTGTCCTCAGTTCTACTTTGCGCCAGCAGGAATAGCAAATACAAATTGCAAGTTATCACCTGAAACTGAGCAGCCTACAACCCGTGAGTTCTACCACCAGAATTTGCATTTCCAAATCCTGGCAAAATTAGCCTGTGTCCCCTGATTCCAAGTTTCAGAGACAGGAAGTGAGGGGAAATTACATTTGTACTTGTTACTAGAAGAGGAGAAAAAAAAATTCCTACAGGGGATGCCTGCTCTCTGAAAAATAGTACAAGCAAAACTCATTAGACAGCCAGCACTTTCAGTTGAATCTAAGCTTGTGGATGGGCCTGGATTCCACCATCAATTTATTAGACTATTCACCATAGTTTTCACCAATGATCTACATGCTTTGTATATAGCAGTTGAACTCCATTCAACCTCTGCCATGTTCACCTGAAGGAATGTAACATGAATATCTCTTGTAGTTGCTGAAAGCAGATCTGGAGGCAATGTGAAAATGGAGTGTTTGTTGGTGTTCATTGAGAGGGACATCAGTAAATCACCACCTGCTATAGTTTACATAGGGATGCCATGACCTACACCTGAACTGGTCAGCCACACAGTCACAGCACTTAACTATACCCTGTACTGTACTGCTAGAGCAGCGCTAGTCAACTCATTAGATAGAGAAGGGCCTCATGTGTGGACCATGGCATTACCAAACAGCAGGACAATATCGTAAGTAGAAGTAATGCAACAGAATACTGTCAGAGTGTGAACATGCTACATGAGATAGCCAAAGATTGAACATTCTACAGGAGATGGCCAGAGACTGTGACCATGCTCTAGTACAGGGGTAGGGAACCTATGGTTCGCGAGCCAGACGTGGCTCCTTTGATGGCTGTATCTGGCTCGCAGACAAATCTTTAATAAAGGGGGGCGTGTCCGGACGTGAGCCGCGCTGGACATGTAGTCCCAGAGCGCCGGCATGTCTACCACTCAATCCAGTGCCATCTGCGTAGCTGTGCCCAGTGCCAAGGAGATTTCTGCACCCATTGACGGTACACTTTGTAGGCTCCCCACCGCTACCCTCAGTTCGTCTCTGGGTGACCGGATTGCCGCACTACGGACCCCGCGGCCTACTCGCAGTACCGCCGCTGGCTCGTGTGCTGTGCATCTGAGGTCCTTGGCAATCACCACCCGGTAAGGAGACCTGCCATCCGCTCCCTGTGCCCCGACAGACACAATCTCCTTCCCCTCTGACACCCGGGGACCCGCTGGAGCTGCCTCTCACATCCACTTCCGAGGTCTTCAGCAGCCGGTTGCCATTTTCTCAGGGCCTATACTCACCTCCATCACTCGCAGGCCTGCAGGCGCTTCACCACTATAGCCTCATTGCATACCTGCCTGCTCTGCTCTTTTACCGACCGGACTCCAGGCAATTTCAAACGGCTCCATCTCTACTCACTGTATAGCTGTGGCCCATGAATATGAATATTAAATAAAGCTTCCCGACCCTGAAATATAGTGTACGGCTCTCACGGAATTACATTTGAAAATATGTGGTGTTCATGGCTCTCTCAGCCAAAAAGGTTCCCGACCCCTGCTCTAGTCAAAGAGTGTGAACATGCTACAGGTGAGGGTCAGCGATTAGGAACATACAACAGGAGATGTACAGAGACTGTTACCATGCTACAGCAGATTATAAGAGACTGTGAACAAACTACAGGAGATGTCAGAGACTGCAAACATGCACTAGTAGATGGTCAGAAGACCGTGCACAAGCTACAGGAGATGCCAGACTGAACATGCTCTAGATGAGGGGTCTTCAAACTTTCTAAACAAAGGGCAAGTTTACTATCCTTCAGACTTTAGGGGGGGCCATAATGTGGCTGTTGGAAGTTGAAATTGTCCTGGCGTCAGTGGGAGTAAACAGTGCATCTTTGGCATAAAAGGGAAGAATAGTGCATCAACACTGGTGTCAGTAGAAGAATATTGCCCCATTGTTGATGTCAATGGGAGAAATAGTGCACCGCTGCTGATGTCAGTAACAGGAATTATGCTGCATTGTTGGTGTCAGTGGGTGGAATAGTGTCTTACCTCAGAGGGAGGATGAGTGCCCCAAGGGCTAAATAAAGGCAAGCAAAGAGCCGCATCTGGCCCCTGGGTTGCAGTTTGGAGACCACCACACTAGTAGATGGTTAGAGAGTGCGAGCATGCTACAGGAGCTGGTTAGAGACTGGGAACATGCAACAGGAGATAGACAGAGACTAGGAAAACGCTACAATAAAGACAGAGAAAGACTGGGAAGAGATTACATGAGGTTGCTAGAGATCACGAACATAAGCCCCTTTGCACATCAAATCTCCCATATTTGATTCCGGCAGTGAAGAAACTGTGTGGTACAAGAAAGCAGTTCTGAAACACTTTTCATAAATTGTTCAAAGTCCCAAGAAGAACAGCACTTAACCAGGCAGGGAAAACATTAATAACTACTGGGGCCCAAGGCTACACATTAATACCAAAAGGGTGCATGTGGCCCTTGAGCAGAAGGCTGGGCCCAATGTCATTAAAGTGCACGTATCAGATTGGTTGTCATCTTTTTCAGGCTGGATGGGGGCAACAGTCTTGTGTTTGAATGGCGGGGGATTCAAATAGATTGACCAGGAGTAGAAGCCTTGTCTGATTACAATTGTTCCCAGGGAGATAATTGAAGTTGGGCAAACATGGCTCGAATTTCAACCAATTTTCAGCCAAAATTCAAGTGATGGGTGGCCTTGTTGGCTTGAAGAAAATTTAATAAAAATGGACTCAGGTGTAAAGTTTTTGGCTGAACAAGGACTGCATCCTACCAGATTGTATGCACCAGTTATTCCACTCTGGCTCAGTCCCTGCAATCCACTCTAGTGCTGTAGCTGAACTCCCAATCTGAGGCTTTGGCAGTGCATGTATAGACTTGGTCACATGCACTGCCTACTAGTGATCAACCAATATCGTTTTTTTATGATATTTTGGTCATCGGATATCGGTCATCAGATATCGGTATCGGCCAATATTTTCGGACATGTAAAAAACATTTTTTTGTTTTGAATGTGGCCAGTTTTTTTAAATTCAGCACCGAGTACCCGGGTTTTTTACATGGGGACGCAGTACACCGGTCTTCTCTTTGGCAGTGGCGGCGGTGGAGGTAGGATGCCCAGGTCTCCCGGTGGGACGGGAGACCCGGGCGAGCCACGGAAGGCAGAGGATGGGTGGGGGACATCCCCTCCTGCTCCTTGTAATGACAGCCGAGCGGCTTCTCAGCCGCATCGGTTGTCATTACAAGTCAGCCGACCGTCGGCTATGGACACCGGTACTGGAGCGATGCCTCTAGCTGCAGGCCCCGGTACAAGCACTTTCCCGAAATATCGGCAATATCGGTAAATCCAAAGGCCGATTCCGATATATATCGCGGAAAGTGCATATCGGCCCCCGATATATCGGTGTTGCAAATAATCGCTCGATCCCTACTGCCTACTACTACATAAACCATTATGAATTGCACTGGCATTATTCAATGTGTATTCGTGTCTGTTCTTTTTCACTATATACAGTATATTGGTACTGTCAACAAGTGACAGCAGCAAAGTAGCAACATAAACGCGAACAGAAGTGTGGATGCGGCTGTCAGAATATTAACTAAACAACATCATTTTAGAAAGGTTTTCAAGTGCCTGCAATTGCCTGTTATACTGTACTCCCATATAGGAAAAATGCCTAGGAGGGCAGCTATGAAAGTCCTACAGGGAGACCATGGAAGGCAATGTAACCACTCCCATATAGGAACTGCAACAGCAGGATTTTAGGGGTAAATTATTCTTAGGATGGAGAAAATATGTAATGCATATTTTAATTATTTTTTGTCATTTGGGTTTAGTAAACATTTCTACCTCTGCCTTCCTCCAACATTTTTCCCGGCGGAGGGGTCAGCAAGGTGGAGGTTCAAGACAAAAGAGATGCATTTAACATATTTCATAGTGACACTAGCTAAGGGGGATGAAACTTATCTTCTCATCACCGCTCACTGCTGCTTGACAGACTCACTTCATTTATCCAATGGGCTGCACAGATAACATCACTAAAAGCCAACACTTTTATAATGGCCTCTATATAAACTTACTTTTCATAGGCTGTGTGATAAAAGCTAGTGGTCTTTATGAATCTGAGTATTGCCTGAGGCTCTCGATGAAGATGTGTTGGATGTGTTATATATAAGTGCCTAGGAGAGTCAGGGACTTTCCAATTTTTCTAAAATTTCCCTACAAACCCAGCAGATCTTTCAGTCTTCTATATCAAAGAAGATGTACACTCCAAAATGAAAATAAGCTTGCTAAAGCACTGTGCATTACAAAGAATTTCCATGGCTGTTTTTCTTTTAAATACTGATTTCATTTTTTTCCATTCTTTTGGCATCTTCATGCTACCGGGTCCGACCTCCTTCAGCCTATTTCAGCCACTTCCCATGTTCATGTACTTACTCTAGCCTGTCAGCCTCAAATCACTGATCTTGACAGGCTAAGGGCTCTTTTACACTGGGCAGGCCCCAACGGCGGATCCGCCTGCTCAGCGGGTGATCTGTCCGCTGAGCAGGTGGATGACAGGCATAAGCAAAGCGGATACAGACACAGCCCCCTTTCCTCTATAGGGTGATTGGCTGTAAATGGACCGCCTGTCTGTTTACATCCAATGATCATCCGATCCACCAGAGGGATGGGGAACAGATCCCCCATCCGTCTGTTTTTAGAGTATAGGATCGGATGTTGGCAGGTGTAAATGGACACGTGTCTGTATACATCTGCTGTTCCAAAGAGGGCAATTGATGGTCCAATCGGGTCCGCCTAAAAAAACTGACAGGTGGACCCGCTCGGTCCGACCTTGTGAAAGGAGCATTAGGCCTCATGAACACTGGTTTATTGTAAATGCTGTTTCTTCTGACAGGAGAAAATCAGCGTTAAAAACACACCGAAGCTGTGTTTTTTCAAACCAGTTTAGATGCGTTTGGAATTAGTTTTTTTTTTCATTGGTCAGAATTTAAATTTAGTCTGGCTATTAAAATAAACACTGAAGTGCTAATGCCCATATAGCTGCATTTGGCATTTTTATGCCCAAAAGCTCCTGTCATAAACATGATTCCTCTACATTTCAGAGAGGAGCTTTGACTCTACACCGTTGCTCTTAAACTTCTTTAAAAGCCTATGTGTGCATGGACAGACATATAGCTGGGGATTTAATAAAACTGGTGCACACGTGCAGCTGTGCATAGTAACCAATCAGCTTCTAGGTTTTACTGTCAAAGCTTAATTGACCAAGCTGAAGCTAGAAGCTGATTGGTTACTATGTGCATCTGCACCAGATTCTGTGGTTTTAGTAAATCTCCCGCATAGGCTTTTATTGAGGTGCGTTCAGGGGCTTAGGCAAAAAACGGCCCAAAAATATCAGTTTAGGAGCAGCAATATGCATGAGGCCTTATGGATAGGACAACAGTAGGCCATTCCTGCACAATGTGTATCCAGGGGTTGATATGACAGGGTGACAATGCACTTGTACAATACGGAGACCCAAACCAGGTAGAGCCTAAAAAAAGACCTTAATGGCAGCAGCACCAGATATTCTTTTAATACCAGTTGAAGATTTTAAATTGAAAGCAACTTTTGAAAATACCATACCAAAGCTTATATGATAGAGTCCAGTAATTGGCTTTAGAGTGACTTAAAGTGATCCTATCACCACAAGGTCTCTTGCAAAAAAATCCCAGTCCTGCAAACGAAGGTATTGGACCAGTAGGATGGGATGATTAGTTGCCAGCTCGTACATCCTGTCGCTAACTATGAGCTAGGTTGGAGAAACATCTGCGTGTGGTAGAAGAAGGAGGTATTCACGCAACCAGAAGTGTTAAATACCTGCAGTGGCAGGGAAGCACTGAAATGCAATAATTCAAGACACAGGCCAGTGGAAAGGTAAGTATAACACCCCATGCTTTACAGGGCTAGTTTTTATGTAAGCGACCCTGTGGGGACAGGTGATAAATGCTTAAGGGTCCCCACTCAGGCTATCAAGGTTCGATGAGTTAGATGCCACCAAAATGTGAGGGTGTGGGCTGAGGAGAGGTCTGTCCAGACCCAAAGCATGCTTCAGAAATAGGAAGAGATAGCCTGGATGCCGCACACCTCATTTGGCCCGAATGGTTAGCAGGTAAAAGCAGACCTCAGCTAAATTCATCCAGGCCATGTCCCTAGGACTTAATCATTAATCCCCATGATTAAGTCTCGTGGGCAGGGCGAAACATGTTGGGGACGTGGCCCGGATGAATCGAGCTGAGGCTGCTTTTACCTGCTAACCACTCGGGCCGGGCGATCTCTTTCTCCTTCTGCAGCCTGTGGTGACAAGTTCACTTTAAGGATCCAAAGTACAACGTGTGCTGCTTTGTTGGGTGAAGACTGCAGAGGGCTCTGGTAGGCTTGTGCAATGCAAATAAAATTATTACATCATTACATCAGTTACTAAGAGGAAGCATTGCAGTTATATCCTATAGTAATTGCTGCAATGATAAGGGACAGTAGGATGTGGTAAGTCAATGAATCAATAGGGTAAGTCAATAGGTGTGCTACTCAAATTTATCTCTTGCACTTCTTGCTTTCTCTTTTCTCATACCTCCCAACTGTCCCCGATTGTGAGGGACTGTCCCTGATTTGGAACAAAGTCCCTCTTTCATCCTCATTTATCCCTCATTTTGATCTGATCTATATAGTATGTAAAATATACTTTTTCTATCTTTCAGAAAATGTTTCCCAGTGCTAAACCTTTCATCCAATTTCTTAATTGCTGCATTTTTAAATTCCAAAATTAAATTTAAGCCTACATAAGTTTGCTAATAGGTGTCCCTCATTCCCATTTCAGAAAGATGGGAGGTGTGCTTTTCTTTACCCCAGCAAAAGGTTTTCCTGCACAAAGGGCTTTGAACAAAGTTCATGCAAAAAAAGGCCTTTTATTAAAATACTACCAAAAGCGTGTTTCAGAATGGGAAAACTTGGGGATTTAACAATTAGAAGTGTCTTGGTGAGCAGTATGTGCAGTACAGGAGGTTTGAGGGTATGACAGCAGGCAGGAGCTGATACATTGCAGATGGGTTACAGAGGGGGGTAATGCTTATAAGCTGGGGAACTAAGGGGTTAACACTTCTTCTGTGGCAGCTAATCACTGAGAGGATAATACACATACACTGCAAGCAAGTAAAATGCATCTTGACACATAAGAAAATTTACATGGGTATGCCAATCTGTTCTGATGTATGAAGGGCTGTCTTCACCTGTGTGGATTTCACAGGTGCTCCATGTAGCGGAGTGCAGGTGTACTGCTGAAATCTCCAACCTGCCGAGATCTCCAACCCGCGTCACCTCCGGTCGGAGATCCCGCTACCGCACAGGCAGCCTGTTGAAATCAATGACAGGCAGCCATCAGCACAGACCTTCACGGATCTCCAAGCCCATCCCAGAGTGCATCTATGCAGCTCTGATGCACAGATGAGAATGCAGAGGAACTAGGATCAGATCCACCTACATGGTTCTACACTCTGGAATGCGCTTGGAGATCCATGAATCCGGCTGCCTGCCATTCATTTCAACAGGCTGCCTTTATAAGGATGCATTTAACACCTGTGCTTCCTGCGTGGGTCAAGACAATCCTTCTCATGGGTGTGAATGAGGCGTAAAAGTGTGCTTTAAAATAAATGGCACACTGTGAAGCCAGCTATAGACGGTTCGAATCTCGGCCGGTTCAGCAGGAACCAGCAGAGATTTGCACTGTGTATGGG
The DNA here is from genome assembly GCF_965119305.1 of Pelophylax lessonae. NCBI lineage: Eukaryota > Metazoa > Chordata > Amphibia > Anura > Ranidae > Pelophylax > Pelophylax lessonae. The sequence continues at coordinate 53,789,796 of NC_138769.1, read as the reverse complement.
CAGGCTGAATGTACAAAGTTGATCGATCTATCGATTAACTAGGGTACAACTAGACCGCTGGTTAGCAATGATCACTGTTTTCTATCGGGGATGCCTGCCCCCCCCCACCCCCACCCCCCTGGCACCGGGAAAGTACAATGTGTCAGTAGGAGGGATTCCCCTGTCAGCACTGTGTGTTAAAGGGGGGAGTTGTGTGAATGGTTGCAGGAAAGAAATTTGCACTGTCTATGGCCTCCCTTATGTTAAAATGAATGCAGCAACATACATTACTGAAGATACATAGCAATGAATGGTTTGTAATGTCTCCCTGCCTGCACTATGTGGTCCAGGAATGTATACAGATAACAATCAGTGAGATGCTAATCACTGATATGGTTAACATCTAAAAGGGATGAGCATTTGCAATCAGTATCAATTCAAATGTTAATTAGAATTAGAATTGGAGAACAGATCTACAAGCTTTAAAAATATGATGGCAGCTGTCCATTGAGAGTTGATGAGTTGAAGCGCCGGTGACATCACCAGCTGCTACTGTAGTAAATATCTCCTAAATGTGAACGGTACATATTAACTTGTACCTACAGGTAAGCCTAAAATAAAGCTTACCTGTAGGTACAGTAAACAAGGTAGGTTTTACTACCAGTTTAACCAGTTCCCACCCGGCCTATAGCAGATTGACAGCTGGGCAATGGCTTTACCATTCTGACTGGACGTCATATGACTTCCTTCAGAACGGGCAGCTCGCACGCACTCCGGAGGGCACGCAGTGCAGCTAATAGTGGTGCGGTGTGTCCCTCAGGCACAACGCATCACCGATCATGGTAAAGAGTCTATGACATAGGCTCTTTACCATGTCATCAGCTGTGATTGACAGTGTAAAAAGGAAATTCTGATTATCGGTATTCCTCTCCTCATGCTGACAGCACGTGAGGAGAGGAGAGCCGATAAGCGGCTTTCTTCAGTGGGGGCATCTGCACTAATAATCAGTGCCCTGATTATCAGTGTAGCCCATCAACGATGCCTGTCAATGTCCACCAGTGCCTCCCACCAGTCATGCCAATCAGTGATGCATATTAGTGCCTGCTCATCAGTGCTGCCTAATCAGTGTCACCTCATGAGAGGACATCAGTGAAAAATTACTTATTTACAACATTTTATAACAGAAACTAAGAAAAGCTTTTTTATTTTCCAAATTTTGGGTCTTTTCTCATTTGTTTAGCAAAAACTAAAAAAAACCCAGTGGGGACTAAATACCACCAAAACAAAGCTCTATCTGTCTCAAAATTATAAACATTTTGTTTGGGTGCAGCGTTGTATGACCGCGCAACTGTCATTCAAATGCAACAGCGCTGAAAGCTGAAAATTGGCTTGGGCACTTTCACCCCCGTCGTGCCCGGCATTAAAGTGGTTAAGGATCAAGACGTAGTAAGTTGGTGACTTAGTAGGTTCACTTATCCTTTTCTCTCAATGATGAACTGTCCCTCCCCCATTGTCTGCTCTTGTATGGGGGTAAGAGGGTGGTAGAATTACCTTTTAAAGGATACACTAGTTATATATTCACAGTAATATGGATTGGAAGGTTCATTTATTCAGTCAACAAAGATAGCCCATTATGGGCCTGAATGGGTGATAATGAGGGAGGGCAAAAGGGAAGGGTGGATGTGATTATGTGGGAAAAGATGGGAAATGAGGAGAAAAAAAAAACGGAGGGAACAAGGAGAAGAGGGAAAGTTTTTCTCTTTTTCTTCTTTCTTAAATATCAAGATTAGATTGGATTTTTTTCTTGTTCACGTCACAACACATGAGGTTGGTGGTGGATGGAAGATGATGGAAGAGGGAGAAAAAGGGGGGGGCAGAGAAAGAGGATGCGAAAGGTGAGGTTAAGTTGAAAAGACTTGGTAGTCACTAGATCTTTCTTGGGGACGGTGAAACAGATTATATATACTCAGATTTGGGGGACCCCTGGCTCTCCTGTTTTCCCTTCCCTCCTTCTGGGGAATAAATATTGTTGTTGTGATAAGTGAACAGGGTACCAAGATACACATCTTTTTATATGTTTGTTATATATTTTCTATTGTCTTGTAGGAGTAATAAATGTTTTTTTTTTTCCTTCTTCTTGATAGTTTTTTTTTTATTTGTTTTTTTTGTAAACTATCTAAAATTAATTAAAAAAAAAAAAAAAAAAAGAGACGGTCCTGTTTATTTTTTTACATGCTGCCATAGTTGCACAATTTTTTTAGCGACACAATATTCTAAAGAAAAAAAATAAATTGTTATTAGAGCACATAAATACAATATAATCCCCCAAATTTGAAGAAAACCCTGTTTTGCTAACAGGGTCCTTGCATAGTACTGACACATTCGTTCCGCAACCTTCAGGCAGAAAGTTTCTGCGTAAAAAAACGTGAACAAATATCCAAACTCCAGAAGGATTCTTGTACCTCCTAGATTTGAAAGGGGTGTAATCTACGCATGTAGGTACTGTAAGGACTTGCATCAACCGTAGAGCTTTTAAAAGGACAGAAAGTTAGTTCATCATCAGGCACAAGATAACAGGGTTTCCTTTTGCTGGGGTTTTCAGCATTTCAAATCTTAAATCAAAAACAAAAGATCATTCAGCTCTTCTGGCTTGAAGTAGCAGCGCTGCTGCTCTGGCCTCAAACTCCAGGCCCTTGTCTGTCTCCTACAGACTGGTCACTCTCCAACTGGGTGCACATAGATAGCAGCCTCGTGCTGCACTGACTCCCATGCCAGACCTCCTGTCTGCCGGGGTGGAGCTCAGAACCATGGTCAGGTCATTATTAAAAGCCCAGCACACACCTGACCAATTAGTATGCTGGCTATACTGATTAGCTGGACCCAGGATTGGAGATTTCATCCCACCTGGATCACTTAGCAATCTCCAGGCTCTATGTCCCAAACTGGACTTTTTAGAGCACAAGCTCCCTGGAGCCCCTCAACCCAGCTGGTTGAGAACTCTGGGTCAAAACCTCTTTCTAGACCCTGGCAGGGCAATGCTGTGCCACAATGCATACAATACTGATCCTTAACAGGCTCATTAAAAGCAATAGGCTGCATTCAGATCAGTTGATAAAAAAAAAACAAAACTAAAAATTGGACTTTTGGTGCCCGTTTGCAAAAACCCATATAGGACATGTGTGTGTAAATTAGAAGTATTGTGTGTTTCACAAAATGAATGAAAGAGTGGAAACTTGATGATATGCAAAATTGTAAAGTTGGCTTACTAAATTGACTATTAAGCCCATGGTCCTTATATTGGAGAATGCCTACAAACGATTTTACAGATTGTACTATACGCTGGCCAGACAGGCTCGCTTTATTCCAGCTTATTTCCCACTTTGCTTCTGAGGTTGTTCGCAGGTATGCGCAATGGCACACATTTTGTGGTCCTGGCCAAAGGTGTGCAATTTATGGGTCAGGGTCTATACTTTCCTTCGTACCCTATCTTATAGTGATCTCAAAAGCTGTTCCTTGCAAACTGATTGCGGAATTGCTTTGTCCGGAATGCCAACTAGCCCTGCATCTTTTTACTGCAACTAAATTACCCATTGTGAGGACCTGGAAAACCCCTATACTCAATTTTGAAGCGGTCAAAATCGTATGTAGGTCTCTGTCTCGCTCTCTCTCCCTCCTTTCTTGTCTATCTTATATGCCTATCTGGTCACCAAGTTTTGTCCTGGCTGGGATGGTTGCAGTGATAGCATCTCTCCTCACTATACATTGTATTTCTATTTATATGTATATAGACAATATCCCCTTAGTACAATATACGAGAAAGGGCTTTTGTCTAGTTGTATTTGGTCGTATGTTTGAATGCCTCCGTCTTATTATTTTATACGCTGTGGCAGGAACCCTTCCGCTGTCTGGAATGGTAAATCTATGACTTGTATTGTTGTGGAGCTCTCCAAGCCTTCATTATGCATATTTCTCTGATTTGTATCTGATCACCATACAATGTAAGGCTACATTCACACCTGAGCATAGCATTTTCGCGCGTTTTTTAACTACGATTTTACTGCGATTTACAGCCGTTTTTTTGTGCAGGCGTTTTTAGATTGAATAGAGACCAATGAAAAACGCCTGTAATCTGCCCAAAAAGAAGCTCATGTACTTTTTTGAGCGTTGGGCGTTTTGCTTACAGCGTCAAAACGCTCAGATGTGAACAGGGGCCATTGAAATGAATAGGATTTGTCTTGTTGGGTGTTTGGAGAGCTGATCCTAGAGCAGAAAAACTCCCCAAAAACGCCCCAAAACGCCTACATGTGAATGGAGCCTAAACATCTAACTGTTATTTTTTTTTGTTGAATTGATTATCAATAAAATCATGTGTAAAAACAAATAATTCCATGGGCACAGTCAGGTGGCAAAATATGGGGACTGGAGTGCGTCCTTAACTCACCTCCACTGCCTGTCAAAATCAGACAATGGCTGCTGGGCAGCCCCATAAAACTCCTGGGGCCGCAAAAGCTGTGCTTTGCAGGACAGGCAAAAAAAAACCAGAGCATTTCCCGTTCGGCAGGTAACAACGCCGGTGTAACGTGAGAATTACCTACCCCGTGAGAAAAACCTACCCCTCGTCACTTCCGGCCAGGAACAGCTGAGCAGCGCAGCAGTGTGCATGCTCACAGCCCCAGATACCTAATGGAAGAGCTGAGGATCAGACTAGTGCGCATGCGCACTAGTCTGAAACGATCTCGGTGTCCGTTAAAAAAACCTACCGACGCGGCGGTGACATAAAATAGCTGTGCTGCACTATGAGTCATCTCCGCTCCTGTCCCGGTCACTTCCCTGATCTTGGCTAGTAAATATAAAAGCGGCTGGCGGCTCCGTGATTTATCTTTTCATACAGCCGCCGCCGCTTTTATATTTAGTAGCCAAGAGCAGGGAAGTGACCGGGACAGGAGCGGAGATGACTCATAGTGCAGCACAGCTGTTTTAATGTAAGTGCTTGCGTTACACAGACTGGAAGTGGATCCGGAAGTGACGGGGGTAGGTTTTTCTCACGGGTAGGTAATTCTCACGGAACGCCGGCTACCATGCCCCACAGAGGTGAATGGGGCCGTCCACTGAACATTTAAATTTCAAATTCCTCTTCATAGAGATGTGTGTAAAAGGCAGCATATCCCTCCATTTTTTGTTCAACTCTCTGGTTGAAAGAAAAAAAACTGACCCATCAATGGCCAGCTTTAGTTTCCTTTTTTCAACCTTCTTGTTCTTTATTTTCACCTAATGATTCTGCTAATAACACAGTTCCTGTCCTAGGGTGACAACTATCCCTGTACTGCATCTATGGACAAAGTAGCATTGTCACCCTGGGCTGCTCTTCTGATCTGGTCTACAAAAACCTTATCTATATTACAGAGAGAGACATTACCTTGTAGTTCCCATAAAAGTTAATGGGAAATTCTAGCTTTTACAGTTGTTACCTAGGAAGGACATGGCGAAATTTTTTAAATGTCACATTTGTTTTGGTGACAACTGTCACAATATAGGATTTCCCCTTAGTTTTGGAGAAAGCTCCTCTCACTAGGAGTATGTTGATTTGCTGCGTAGAGCAGCAAGATTGATAACTATGCAGTGTGTAGCATTATGGCCGTGTGAATACATACACATTACATATAAATGTGCTTTTGGAATATGCATTCTTAGTTGGTTACCTTACAAATCAGTCTCCTTCTTTATCTCCTAGCCTGAGAGACAGAACGTATGGAACAAATCACAAGGGAGCTCCAGGGGTGATTCAACAGCTAGGTATTCTGGGAGTGGTACAGATGGTACAGAGGACCTGCATACATGGAATATAAATACAAAAAGAAAGAAGAAACTTCATAATCATCCATTTTACAAATGTTTGACATATGAATAATCAGTACTGACAGTATTTTTACATAGCAAATTGTTGAAAAGGTGATTTTTTTTCTTCCAAATTGTTGAAAAGGTGATTTTTTTTCTTCCAGAGTTTAGCTTTAACCCTGTTGATGCCAGTGTTTTTTTTTTTTTTGCACATATGCTTAAAACCTCATTTTAGGCCCTATCTTCAGAAAGCAGAGCCGCTGCAAACACAATGGTGGTAGTTCCAAACTCAAACTTACAGTAAAAAATACAATCATGTTAATTTTAGGAAACACAAAATTAATATATTATCTAATACACAGGTGTCAAACACAAAGGCCCGCAGGCCGAATCCGGCCCTCCAGGCCATTTTATGTGGCCCTCATACCTCTCCTGTAGCTTCAGGAGAGCTCCAGTCCTCCTCCAGACCTTATACTTTCTGCTTTCCAGCAATGCCTCCAGCTTCTTCCCAGCAGCACCACAAGGTTAGAGAGGTACAGTGTGATGTAAGGGAGGGTGGGGGACTCAACTTCTGATGGTGGAGAGGCTCTTGATGTCTTATGTAAGGGTAGGGGATGCTCTTGACAACTAGTCTTACAGATACAACCGGCCCTTTTGAGGGCAATCATAATGCTGATATGGCCCACGATTAAATTGAGTTTGACACCTCTGATCTAATATAAAAGATGAGGCTGCTTCTTCTAAGCTCCTAACTCCCAGATTTGGGAAATGATTTAAGCCCCCAATTCCTTGTGACCCACTATAACCAGAACATACATAGCAACTCCATTTTTTTTTGCAGTTTTATTATTCAAATATGACAGTACACAGTGAATGTATTTTCTATTTTTAGTCATAGTTTTATTTATTTAGTTGTTTCCTCTATTGTCCATGGGTTGCAATATATACAGCTGCATTGTCCTAACAATATTTTAAACTTCAATGCTCTATAAAATTACTTTGATTATCTGTCATTTTGAAGCGCTTTGTATTACTATTTGCAACTTTGTACAATTAAAAGTTTAGTATTAAAGAAAAAAAAAAAAATGATGACGCTATAACAAGTAAATAGACATCCAACATGTCAAGGTTTAAATTTGCAGGCGCCCGGAGACGGTGACAAACTTTGATACCCTAAATCAGGGATATGCAAATTGTGGCCCTCCAGATGTTGCAGAACTACAAGTCTCATGAGGCATAGCAAGACTTTGACAGCCACAAGCATGACACCCAGAGGCATGATGGGACTTGTAGTTTTGCAACAGCTGGAGGGCCACAGTTTGCATATCCTTGCCCTAAATTTTTCTAAAGGTGGCACTTTAAAAGCCCTTACAGGTCATCAGTTTAGAGTAATCCGTGACTAACGACCCTAGAATTATTGCTGTCACTCCAGCTTGTATGGCTCTAAGTAACGGGTAGCACAATTGATGTGTGCATACATAGGTTCTCCCAATGCATAGGTTTATGTTCGCTTGTGGGGGTCCCAAAAATTTTTATGGTGCTCTGGTGTGACTTTTTTTTTACTAAACTTTATTCACATAGGAGACCAAAGATCCCTAATGTGATACTATTTGGTTGTGACAAGTTCTCTTTCAGGAGACATCAGGGGTCTATTAGACCCCTGATGTCTCACCTGCATTCCATTGAAGCTAAAGCAGCACAGATTGCACTCTATTAGCTTCTACTTCAGGGGAAAATGAGAGCATCTGGGTAAAGTGAAAGCCAAACCAGAAGTGACGTAATAAACGTTGCCTTTGGATTGTTGCTAGCTTGAGTAGATCAGCCAATGAACATTAGCTGGCCTCCCTTCTGCTCTACCTGGGGGCACCCACCATGTTCCTAGGTCTGCCGGTGGGAGCACAGAGCCCAGGAAACATGGAGGGGGCGTAGGTGGGGGAAGTGGCAATGTGCTTGGGGGGCGTGGAAGGAATCAGGTGGGTGTACAAATGATGTCTGGTAGAACAGGGTTTTAAATACACTCCTGGTTGCTGTTTAAAATTGTTAAGGGGACCGTGTGCTTTCAGGTAGAAGTGATTTGGACAGCTGAAAAACGGCCAGACCATTTCCACACCCTGTATGATTGCCACTGGGCTATGATGGCCCACCCGCAGACCCGAAACCAGCAATGCGGGTGGAACAGAGGAAGAACAGCAGTCATCAACTGGCTACTGTATTTTTTTTCCTTGTTTTTCAGATGCATTAAATTTTTCAACACATTTTAGGTTATCTATTTACTTGTTGAAACCTCATCTTTATAACTGACCAAAGATTAGGAAATATATTGTGTGATTTAAACTTGAACTTTAGCGCATTTTCTACTGAAAGTTTGCTTTTAATAAACATTGAGGTAAATATCCCGTGACAAAAAATTGCAACTGCCACCATTTTTTTTCCCAGGGTCTTTGCTATAAGAAAATATAGAATGCTACGGGGAAGGGGGAGGGGGTAATCAATCATCAGGCATAAATTGATTAATTTACCAAGTGTGCAAAAACTGAAAAAATGGTTCTGGTAGTGAAGTGGTTGAAGCAAAACAGTACTTTGCCCATTCTGCGGAGTATCAGGTTCACGTGATAGAGAACTCCCTTCACTGCTGTTTGTGCCCACCCCTGCCACCCTGACTGCTTGTCAAAGCCCTAAAAAATACGCAGTGTGGATGCTTGTGTTGCTCTATCCCAACTCCCATGATGTAGCACTGTCTACTGAAATAGCCAAACCCCAGGGAATAAGTGTTGTCACTTGGGGGCCATCCCTGTGGATGCTCTGACTTGTACCAACTGGGATTCTACGCAAGGCTTTATCTTGGCCCTCTTCTGGCTAAAAGGAGTGGTGAGAAGGTGCGTTTTAGTGCATTAAAACACACTGGTTCCCAATAAAATATTAGTGGCACAGAGTAAAAAATTGCAATTATGTGGGAAACGGTCACAAAAAGTGGCAAGGTGTACCAAATGATCTATTACAGCAGTCCCCAACCTTTTTAGCACCAGGGACGGGTTTCACGGCAGCCAATTTTTCAAGGGCCCCAGGGGAGGGGGTATTGGCTGGTGGCTGGGTCAGGGGATTGGATATCCATGGAGTCTGTCCTCCTCAGCCCCCCTTTACAGCACAGTCCCCCCCCCTTTATATCAGTGTCCTCAATTCCCCTTCACACTACAGTACCCCTTTACAATGTAGCCCCCTTTACATCACTGTGCCCCTTTACATTGCTCTGTAAAGGGGCTCTGTAATTGAAAGGGGGGCTGCAATGCAAAGGTGACTGCACTGTAAAGGGGGCACTATGATGTAAAGGGGACTGCACTGTAAAAGGGACACGGTAATGATTATAGTGTCTATTTACAGTGCAGTCCCCTTTATATTTTAGTGCCCCTAGCAATTACAGCCCCTTACATCACAGTGCCCCTGCAGTCACCCCCATTTTCCTCTCTTTATTTTTTTTTTTAAAGTTTTTTTTGAGAATGTCACATCCAATTACAATCCAGTGACAGCAAAGTGAAATTAACATCAAGGTATCATTAAACAATTTAGAAATTCACAGGTTACAGTGCAGTTACTACTTTAGCAGTTACATTACCGATGCAAATAGTGTAATCATTACTTTATAACACCAGGTTACAGATTGCCATCAGACAAAGCATTCCAAATAGATACTACTTAAATTCTGCAACCCCTTATACCTCTGCAGGCCTAGCTAGACACTGCATTGCCCCCTTTTCCTCTCTAACCTTCCCCATTCTAATCTCTGCCTTCCCTGCACAGGACCTTTGGAAGGGTACAGGCTGTGATTAGTCAGTATGTCCTCTCCTGGCTCCCTCGCCTGCCCAATGATATCATCCCCTAGCAGCAGGGGAGAGGGTGGGAGGAGCTCTTCATTCTGGTCTGCAGCCCCTCTCACCCCCTAGCTCTGCTGATATGATGACATAGTTGGCCAGGTGGGTGGAGGAGGTAGGAGAGGACACACAGGCATGGCCGCATACCAGGAGGTGAATGGCGACCGCAGTCTGTGATAGCCCTGTGCGGACCGCGGTCTCCACTCATCTTCTGCTGTTCCGCCTGGTCATCAACAGGCCACAGCCCGACACCTGTCCGCGACCCAGGGTTTGGGGGACCCCTGATCTATTAGGTCACATTAGAGCTGCACGATTAATCGTAACAGAATCGAGATCGCGATTCACTCCCCCTGACGATCTTAAGATGACACTTGCTCGATTCTTTACATAGCTATGAGGGAGCAGCTGTCAAAAAAAAAAAAAAAAGCCTATCAGCATTAGTCTCCCACTGAACTGTAAACACAAATGATTACATTGTATCTTTTCTTTCCCTCTGCGGGAGGAAGAAAGTTTAACCTCTTAAAGACTAAACCTTTTTCCTACACTTGTTGCTTGCAAGTTAAATCAGTTTTTCCTAGAAAAGTAGTTAGAACCCCCAAATATTTATATATTTTTTTTTTTTAGCAGAGACCCTGCCGAATAAAATGGTGATTGTTGTAAAATTTTTATTTCACACTGTATTTGCGCAGCAGTCTTTCAAACGCAATTAATACACTTTAATGAATAAAAAAAATAAAAAAAATAAAACAAAACCGTAAAGTTATCCCAATTTTTTTTATAATGTAAAAGATGTTGCACAGAGAATCGTGATCTTTATTCCAAGCAAAAAAATCGTGATTCTCATTTTGGCCAGAATCGTGCAGCTCTAGGTCACATAGTTAATGAGGAGTCCTATGCCACCTAATGCTTGGTGATTAATGAGCTTATTCTCTGTGTCCAGAACATATCCAATCTTTTAATTCATATGTAACACAAATTGTGACATTTCTCTGATATGTTGCAAAGGCGGATTTTCCCATTTCTAATTCACGTCACACAGAACAGGAAGTTATATTATGAATAATTGTTTATTTGTTGCACTAGTAAAAATATTGCAATCTGTCAGTCTGCTCTTAGTATGATGGGCCTCATAGTTCACTAGGCCCACTGTAATAACAGATCCCATTCATACACTATTTTTATCAATATTCAAGATGTCTTAATATATACAGTGCCCCGATAAAGTAGTCATACCAATTAAATGTTCCACATTTTGTCATGTTACAACCAAAAACGTAAATTTATTTTATTGGGATTTTAAGTGATAGACCAACACAAAGTGGCACTTAATTGTGAAGTGGAAGGAAAATGATAAATGGCTTTTAACCACTTAAGCCCCGGAAGATTTTACCCCCTTCCTGACCAGGGCCTATTTTGCGATTCGGCACTGCGTGACTTTAATGGACAATTGCGCGGTCGTGCGATGCTGTACCCAAACGAATTTGACGTTCTTTTTTTTCCCACTAACAGAGCTTTCTTTTGGTGGTATTTGATCATCTGTGCGATTTTTTGATCATGCGCTATAAACAAAAAAAGGACAATTTTGCAAAAATAACAATATTTTTCACATTTTTTTACATGAAATTCCCCCCCAAAAAAATATAAAAAAAATCAAAATTTTTTAACATTTTAGGCCAATTTGTTTTCTGGTACATATGTTTGGTTAAAAAAAAAAAAAAGCATATTTTGATTGGTTTGCGCAAAAGTTATTGCGTTTACTAACTAAGGGAAAGATTTTTGTCATTTTTAATGTTTTTTTTTTTAACGAGTAATGGCGGCAAACTGCGATTTTTTTTGCAGGACTGCGACATTGCGGTGGACAAATCGGACCCTTGGCTGACATTTTTGACACTTTTGGGGGTACCAGTGACATTACTACAGTAATCAGTGCTATACATATGCACTGTTACTGTAAAATGACACTGGCAGGGAAGGGGTTAACTTTATTTGAGCAGGAGGGGTTAAGTGTTTCCCTAGGGGCGTGATTCTTACTGTGATTGGATGTGGCTGTGTGTGTAACTGCAGAGATCAACGGTCCAACATAGCAGGACCATATGATCTGTGCTGTTACACAGGGGAGAAAGACAGGCGGCTTTGTTTACATTAGCCGCCTGCCTTTCTCCCGGTGTAACCGGCGGACATCGGGTCCACCGGTCACTCGCGCTGGGGGGGTCTGAGAGCAAGGCTCCAGCGACGCGCGCTCGCTCCCTATAGCCTCACAGGCTAGCGACGTAGATCTACGTCGCTTTGCCTGTGAGGTGCTGACTGACGTAAATAGTCGTTAGGCAGTTGGCAAGTGGTTAAAAAATGTTTACAAATAAATATCTGAAAAGTGTGGCGTGCATTTGTACTCAGCCCCCTTTACTCTGATACCCCTAACTAAAATCTAGTGGAAACACTAGCCTTCAGAAGTCACCTAATTAGTAAATCCACCTGTGTGTAATTTAATCTCAGTATTAATACAGCTGTTCTGTGAAGCCCTCAGGTTTGTTAGTGAAAAAAGAACATCATGAAGGCCAAGGAACACACCAGGTCAGGGATAAAGTTGTGGAGAACTTTAAAGCAGGGATAGGTTATGAAATAATATTCCAAGCTTTGAACATTTCACGGAGCACTGGTCAATCCATCATCCGAATTGGAAAGAGTATGTCACAACTGCAAACCTACCAAGACATGGCCGTCCACCTAAACTGACAGGCTGGGAAAGAAGAGCTTTATTCAGAGAAGCAGCCAAGAGGCCCATGGTAACTCTGGAGGAGCTGCAGAGATCCACAGCTCAGGTGGGAGAATCTGTCCAATGGACAACTATTAGTCCTGCACTCCATAAATCTGTCCTTTATGGAAGAGTGGCAAGAAGAAAGCCATAATAAGCCCTGTTTGCAGTTTGGGAGAAGCCATGTGGTCAGATGAGACCAAAATTTAACTTTTTGGCCTGAAAGCAAAATGCTATGTGTGGTGGAAAACTAACACTGCACATCAACCTGGACACACCTTCCCCACCGTGGTGGCAGCATCATGTTGTGGGGATGTTTTCTTCAGCAGGGGACAAGGAAGCTGGTCAGAGTTGATGGGAAGATGGATGGAGCCAAATACAGGGCAATCTTAAGCTAAACCTGTTAGAGTCTGCAAAAGACTTGAGACTGGGGCAGAGGTTCACCTTCCAGCAGGACAACGACCCTAAACATACAGCCAGAGCTATAATGGAATGATTTAGTTCAATGCATATTCATGTGTTAGAATGGTCCAGTCAAAGTCCAGACCTAAATCTAAATGTGAATCTGTAGCAAGACTTGAAAATTGCTGTTCACAGACGCTCTCCATCCAATCTGACAGAGCTTGAGCTATTATGCAAAGAAGAATGGGCAAAAATGTCACTCTCTAGATGTGCAAAGCTGGTAGAGACATCCCCAAAAAGACTTGCAGCTGAAATTGCAGGGAAAGGCGGTTCTAAAAAGTATTGACTCAGGGGGGCTGAATACAAATGCATGGCACACTATTCACAAATTTCAAGGGGTATGAATACTTTTTCAAGGCACTGTACTGGTGGGAATTTATCAAAACTAGAGCAGCTAGAATCTGGAGCAGCTATGCATGGCAACCAATCTTTTGCTACACTTTACATGTGGGCCAAGCTGGCCCAAACAAACTATGTCCCTCACTAACCTGTGAGCTGGATGTGCGGTATAAACTGTATGTAGCTGCCAATCAGAGAAAGCTGTGTAATCTAGCAATGAATACAAAGCATCCTATGATTGGCTGAGTCAAAGCTTGTGACATCATCAGCCCAGCCTCTCTGACTCAGCCAATCAGAAGAAGCTTTATATTCATTGATAGATTGCAAGTGGTGGTGCTGGGGTTAAAGCAGGTAGTGAGGAGGGAATATAAAACCTCCTTTCCGCCTGAAAAAAACACCCTTGTTTCCCCTGCGTTAATGTAAATGAGCCCCATTCACATTTGGTGTCTTGGGATCTAGAGAACAATTGCAGCGATTCTGCCTGTGATCTCAATTCACACTCCAAAAACACGGCTCAACGGCAGGTTTTACAGCTCCTCAACCGTTAGTGTGAACGCACGCTTAGTGCGGATGTCAGAGAGAATAGATTAGAGATGAGCTTGGGCGTGTTCAGATCCTAGTCGAAACCCACATGAGTGAGCCCACCAGAAAGCCATCACCTGTAATAGGTCAATGATAAGCAGCCAAGGCATTCCCCACTCCTCGTGCATACATGCCTCTATACGCTAGAGCTGCACGATTCTGGATAAAATGAGAATCACAATTTTTTTGCTTAGAATAAAGATCACAATTCTCTTCATAACATCATCTTTTACATTATACAAAAAAAATTGGACTAACTTTACAGTTTTGTTTTATTTTTAATTCATTAAAGTGTATTTTTCCCCAAAAAACTGCATTTGAAAGACTTCTGCACAAATACAGTGTGACATAAAAGATTTCTTCAACGGTCACCATTTTATTCTCTGGGGTCTCCGCTGAAGAAAAAAAAAAAAAAATTATATATATTATATATTATATATATATATATATATATATATATATATATATATATATGAACACAGTATCACACAAAAGTGAGTACACCCCTCAAATGTTTATAAATATGTTATTATATCTTTTCATGTGACAACACTGAAGAAATGACACTTTGCTACAATGTAAAGTAGTGAGTGTACAGCTTGTATAACAGTGTAAATTTGCTGTCCCCTCAAAATAACTCAACACACAGCCATTAAAGTCTAAACCGCTGGCAACAAAAGTGAGTACACCCCTAAGTGAAAATGTCCAAATTGGGCCCAAAGTGTCAATATTTTGGAGAGTTGGAGAGGTGACCAGGTCCCGGGATTACTTTTCATAGATACATGCTGTAATATCTCCTTCCAAATGTGAGTTGCCACTTTTTAGTACGTGCATTAATAAAATAGTTACTGTACTTCACTATGGGAGTTGTTCCCTTTCTTTATACATGCACATATACCGAGCGGAGCTGATGTGGATATCGCTACGATTTGGTCTACCATCTGCATGGATCTTCTGATTTGTGGTACAGGCTGGAAATGATCTCTGTGGCGGGGATCATTGTACTGTGGTAAGGGGCCATTTCTATCTCTTGGTGGTGGTCTATATGCACTGGGCTTTTGGATCGTGGAAAGTCTGGCTTTTACCTTTGGGAGCACGTTTTTCTCGGAAGGACTTGATTTCCATCAGTTTGTTTTTATGATTTATATTTGGACTGTGCAGTTCAATTTTACCATTACGAGCGCTACACCATAAATATTACATACAATTCCCATCATGCCTAGTCATGTCTGTGAATGTCAGAGTTTTACAATGCTTCATGGGACGTGTAGTTCAACTGCTGGAGGGCCGTAGTTTGAGGATCCCTGACATAGGCCATCTTTATGTAGAGTAACAATTCTTTTTTTCAGAGAGTTCTTTGCCATGAGGTGCCATGTTGAACTTCCAGTGACCAGTATGAGAGAGTGAGAGCGATAACACCAAATTTAATACACCTGCTCCCCATTCACACCTGAGACCTTGTAACACTAACGAGTCACATGACACCGGGGAGGGAAAATGGCTAATTTGGCCCAATTTGGACATTTTGATTTAGGGGTGTACTCACTTTTGTTGCCAGCAGTTTAGACATTAATGGCTGTGTGTTGAGTTATTTTGAGGGGACAGCAAATTTACACTGTTATACAAGCTGTACACTCACTACTTTACATTGTAGCAAAGTGTCATTTCTTCAGTGTTGTCACATGAAAAGATATAACAAAATATTTACAAAAATGTGAGGGGTGTACTCACTTTTGTGAGATATTGTATATATAATGTTTGGGGGTTCTAAGTAATTTTCTAGCAAAAAATACTGATTTAACTTGTAAGCAATAAGTGTCAGAAAAAGGCTTAGTTAGGTTAAACTGCCCTCACTTAAAGACGGAAGTTCATTCCATTGATACAAAAGAACGAAATGATACATTGTAAAACATTGTGTTTATAGTTATGTAGCAGCATTAACAATGTTGATAAATATTTGCTGGAGGCTTCTTTTTCTTTTGACAGCTGTGAGTGAGCAGAGAACAGCTCTGTAAGAATGGAGGACATGCTGTTATAAGATTGAGAGAGGGGGGGGGGGGTGTGAATTTTAACCACTTGCCGACCGTACTGCGGCAAAGTGGCTCGAAGACCTACGTCGCTGGACTCCTCCCCCTGTAGGCGGCGCGCTCCCGCTGTTTTCAGTCACAGCGGGAATCGGGCCAGGGGAGGATCGGCGGCGATCGCCGCTGCTCTTCCCCAATCGTCGGGGAATCGAGTTTGGAGATCCGCCCGCTTGTGTAAACAGAGCGGGCGGATCTCCTAAGTAACAAGGAGTGACAGATTGCAGTGTTCAGCATAACTGAACATGCGATCTGTCCTTGTGTCACTCAGTCACCTCCCCCCACACACGTCAGTAAGCACCAGGCATACATTAACCCCTCCCTCTCCAATAAAATTAACCCCTTTCCTGCCAGTGTCATTTTTACAGTAACAGTGCATATTTATAGCACTGATTACTGTAGAAATGTCACTGGTACCCCCAAAATTGTCAAAAATGTCAGTCAAGGGTCCGATCTGTCCGCCACAATGTCGCAGTCCCGCAAAAAAAAAAAAAAAAAAATCACAGATCGCCGCCATTACGCGTTAAAAAAAAAAAAAAACACCAAAAATGACAGAAATCTTTCCCTTAGTTAGTAAACGCAATAACTTTTGCGCAAACCAATCAAAATACGCTTATTGCGATTTTTTTTTACCAAACATACAAACATAGGTAGCATAAAACAAATTGGCCAAAAATTTAAAAAAAATTTAGATTTTTACATTTTTTTGGGGGGGATTTCATATAAAAATGTTAAAAATATTGTTATTTTTTCAAAATAAACGCTATTTTTTTTGTTTATAGCACAAAAAGTAAAAATCGCACAGGTGATCAAATACCACCAAAAGAAAGCTCTGTTTGTGGGAAAAAAAGGACGTAAATTTAGTTTGGGTACATCGTTGCACGACCGCGCAATTGTCAGTTAAAGTCGCACAGCGCCGAATCGCAAAAAGTGGCCTGGACGTAAGACAGCAAAATCCTCCGGTGGTAAAGTGGTAAATTTTTAATGATTAATCATGCAGCTGCGAGGCAACGAATGCCCTGGCTACAAATGATTGGCCAAGAGACAGTGACAAGTTTCTGGCAGGCTTGCTCTGCTGGGTTTGGACTAGTTCATCCCCAGTTAGTGTCCTCATCTTTATACGAACATCTAAATGATGCTTTTTTTCCCCCTCCAATCAGACAATAAGGACTCTGATGTCACCAGCATTCCACCCCTAAGGTTATGTATGCTGTAGGGCAGAAAATGACTGGGCTGGCAGCACACATAAACAAAGGGGTGGGATTGGCTACATATCAGAGCCCTTATATGATCACATGCTCATATTTAGCCAATCACATTGACCGAGTCTTGGTTAAATCTAAAGGAGATTATACAGAAATCTGTGTACAGCGTATGGTCAGCTTAACTACCTCCTGCCCGCCATATAGTAAAATGATAGCGGGCGGGATCTCCTCTCGTTCTGGGTTGGCGTCATATGACGTTGCCCCATTGTCGGGGCGCAACGTGGCGTTAGCAGGACACGGTGCGACCCCGATCTCTCTTTACCCATGAGATTGGCTGTGTCCAATCACAGCTGAGCACATGTAAACACGGAAGGGCTCTTTAGTGGCTCTCCTTGCCTCACACTGACAGATTGTGAGGCAAGGAAAGCCGATCAGCGGCATCTCCTCACAGGGGAGACTGCACAGGCAATCAAGGCACTGATCATCATAGTTGGCATATCAGTGCGCATATTAGTTCCTCCACATCAGGGCAGCCTCATCAGTGCACATCAGTGAAGAAAAAAAAATTACTTATTTACAAAATTTTCTGACAGAAACAAAGAAAAAAAACATTTTTTTTCAAATTTTTCAGTCTTTGTTCGTTTTTTTTTTTTTTTTAGCAAAAAATAAAAAACCAAGAGACAATTAAATGCCACCAAAAGAAAGCTCTATTTGTTAGAAAAAAATTATAACATTTTCATTTGGCTACAGTTTTGCATTAACGCGCAATTGTCATTCAAAATGTGACATAGCTGAAAGCTAAAAATTGGCCTGGGCAGGAAGGGGGTGAAAGTGCGCAGTATTGAAGCAGTTAAAATTTAACTAAAGACACATTTTTTTTTTTTTTTTAAAGTATCAGTGGAGAGGGATTAGAACCCCCATCAGGCTTGTATTGCTGTCTGTGCCTCTGTTAGGGAAAGTCACCCTTTCCATTTGTCTTGGTGACCGTTATCACAAAGAGAGAGCAAAGAAATCTAAAATTTTGGGTTGTCACCAGATCAGGAATAGAGGGGACATTTTCCCAATGGGAAAACTAGTTCTAGTGACAGCCAGGGATTCCCTCACTTTGGAGGGTTTTCCTCTCACTTCCTGTTTTGGCTTCGGGACAGGAAGTGATGGGAAATCTCCCCAATGGGACACCAATGGCAAATAAAAACTGACAAGGATTATAACCCTACCCTTCTGCATAGAAAAAAAAAGAAAAAAAAAGAAAAAAAAATATTTTTTCCTTTAGCCACTTGCCGACCGCCGCACGACTATCTACGTCGGCGGTCAGCCCCTCACAGGCAAACTAACGTAGGTCTACGTCGCTCGCCTGTGAGGGTTTAGGTAACGAGCACGCACCGCCGGAGGCGCGCTCCCGCTCCCGCGTGGTCACGGACCCCCCCGTGCGTGTGACCAGCGGACCCGATGTCCGCCGGTCACTCGGCGATCGGCGGGGGAGAGGGAGAATGTCAGGCAGCTTGTGTAAACAAGCCACCTGTCATTCTCCTCGCTGTAAAGACACTGATCACACGGATCTACTATGTAGATCCGTTGATCAGTGTCCTTACAGCTGAAGCCACAGCCAATCACAGTAGAAAGCACGCCCCTAGGGACACACACAGCCCCTCCCTCCCAAATAAAGTTAACCCCTTCACTACCAGTGTATTTTTACAGTAACAGTGCATATGTATAGCACTGATTACTGTGAAATGTCACTGGTAACCCCAAAAGTGTCACAAATGTCAGTCAAGGGTCCGATCTGTCCGCCCCAATGTCGCAGTACCGCAAAAAAAAAAAAAAAAAATCGCAGATCGCCGCCATTACGCGTTAAAAAAAAAACAACAAAAATGACAAAAATCTTTCCCTTTGTTAGTAAACGCGATAACTTTTGCGCAAACCAATCAAAATACGCTTTTTGCGATTTTTTTTACCAAACATAGGTAGCATAAAACAAATTGGCCGAAAATGTTAAAAAATTTTGATTTTTACATTTTTTTGGGGGGGAATTTCATATAAAAAAATGTGAAAAATATTGCTATTTTTGCAAAATTGACGCTCTTTTTTTGTTTATAGCGCGTGATCAAAAAATCGCACAGGTGATCAAATACCACCAAAAGAAAGCTCTGTTTGTGGGAAAAAAAGGACGCCAAATTTGTTTAGGTACAGCGTCGCACGACCGTGCAATTGTCCGTTAAAGTCACGCAGTGCCGAATCGCAAAATACCCCCTGGTCAGGAAGGGGGTAAAATCTTCTGGGGCTTAAGTGGTTAATTCTACTATAAAGGGTTAGTTTACTCTAACCCCCCCCAAAGAAAAAAAAAATGCCTATGCAGGTAAGGGGCGTCTGTAGATAAAAACAAACTAGCAGGTTTGACTAAAGTTGAATAATGTCCTTGCTATAGGTGGAGGCCATTTACATATCTCCTGAAGCCTGACAGGACGTTACTAAGGATGTTGCTGTTACTGTTTACTTTCATCTTCAAAAGAGCGAGCTCTTTCTCGGATTCAAAGCCCCTCACATGATCTTTCTCCCCCCTGATGAAGCAGCTCTGAGCTCAGTGTTTGAGAGATCACTCCTGTGATGGTGGAGGTGAGAAGCAACAGCTAGGAGTGTCTTAACCACTTCATAACTGGGCACTTTTACCCCCCTTTAAACCTAGACCAATTTTCAGCTTCCAGCGCTGTCGCACTTTGAATGATATTTGTGTGGCAATGAAACACTAAACCTATATGACATTTTTATCATTTTTTTTTTTTTTACACACAAATAGAGCTTTCTTTTGGTGGTATTTATTCACCACTGGGGTTTTTTTTTTTTGCCAAATAAACAAAAAAGCCCAAAAAATTTGAAAAAAAAAAAAAAAAAAAAACAAAACTTTTTCATAGTTTGTCATAAAATTTTGCAAGCAAATTTTCTCCTTCAGTGCCGGTTCACATATATGCGATGGGGGAACTTCTTGCTTATCCACTGCGGGTTCCCGCATCGCATTTAAATCGCAGGCAGTTCATAAATGCATATGCGAATCGCTGGGGGTGTCAGCAGGGCTGCCGAAAGAAATCGCGAGGCCCCGTACAGACTACCCGACAGGCCACGCCCCCCCAATGAAATATTAAAGCTATATTACACTAAAAATACAATAAAATCATTATTAGCAGACACAAATACAACATAACTCAAAGAATTACTGCTAAATCTAAAAGACATAGCTGAGTTAAATAAAAATGAAGATGAGAGGAAAAAAATATATACATGCTGGGCAGTTGGAGCTTCGGGATCAGAGAGACAGAGGGAGAGACACAATGTAACATAGATAACAAATTTATGAGCAGAGCTAACATTAGAGCCAGGACTGGGAGGGGGGCCACACAGAGAGGGGGATTAGTGAGGGACAACTGTCTCTTTCTCAGCAGATAAAAGCTGGCAGTAGGGAGAGGCGGAGAGGCCAGCTGCTGGAGGAAGAGTTCACCAATTGTGGTCCATCACTAATCCCCCTCCCTGTGTGGGCCCCCCGTGTGCTCGGCCCCCTACAAGAGGACCGGTGGTCCCCCCCTTATCAGTGGCCCTGGGTGTCAATACAAAGTTCAAGTGGAGTTCTACCCTAATTTGCATCTAAATCTGCATTTGCTGCTTATCACTCCGCCATTCCCTTTTGGATAGTGTTATTTATTTTATTTTTATTTTTTTATGATTTCCAATACATACTTGGCGACTATCAAGGGGGTGATTTAAAAAAATAAAATAAAAAAAGGCTGGAACTCCACTTTAACGACACCCCCAGATTAGTTTGCATATCGCAGTGCGAACTGACAGTTCGGACATAAATCGGATCGCATTGGTATGAACCACCATGCGATCCGATTCTGTTGCGGACCCAAAAAAGGGTCCTGTGCGTGTTCTGTCCGAATCCGATGCAAATTCATCCATAGAATCTGTATGGCTGAATTCGCATCGCATGCGATTTTCAGAGAAGTGCACTCCCAATCACATACGATGTCTGTCATCGCTATAGTGTGAACCGGGACTCACTGATGGGCACTGATATTCGGCACTGCTGTGATAATCAGTGTCCTGACTGGGTGTGGTACTAAGCCGCTGATTGGCTCTTTACCTCAATCTGTTTAAAAAAAAAGCTGCGTTCAGAGGACAGGGCGATCACAGAGCACGCCGCAGCGGGTGCAACCACGGGAGGACTTCATATTATGACCTCCCAGAACTGGCTGTTCGCTGTCATTCAGTTATAGTGCAGTCGGCAAGTGGTTAACCACTTGCCGACTGCCTAATGACGATTTACGTCGGCAGTCAGCCCCTCACAGGCAAAGCGACGTAGGTCTACGTCGCTAGCCTGTGAGGCTCTGGGGAGCGAGCGCCCGCCGCCGGATGCGCGCTCCCGCTCGGTCATGGACCCCCCCACGCCTGTGCCCAGCAGACCCGATGTCCGCGGGGCACTCGCAATCGTCCGTTACATCGGGAGAAAGGCAGGCAGCTAATGTAAACAAAGCCGCCTGTCATTCTTCCCTGTGTAAGAATGGTGATCATACGGTTCTGCTATGTAGGACCTTTGATCACTGTTCTTACACATCAAGCCACAGCCAATCACAGTTAGAAGCACGCCCCTAGGGACACACCTAACCCCTCCCTCTAAAAAAAAGTTAACCCCTTCACTGCCAGCGTCATTTTTACAGTAACAGTGCATTTGTATAACACTGATTACTGTAGAAATGTCACTGGTAACCCCAAAAGTGTGAAAAATGTCAGTCAAGGGTCCGATCTGTCCGCCCTAATGTCGCAGTCCTGCAAAAAAAAATAAAAATAAAATAAAATCGCAGATCGCCGCCATTACGCGTTAAAAGAAAAAAACAACAAAAATCTTTCCCTTTGTTAGTAAACGCAATAACTTTTGCGCAAATCAATCAAAATACGCTTGCGATTTTTTTTACCAAAAATATGGTAAAAAAAAAAAAATTGGCCTAAAATGTTAAAAAAATTTTGATTTTTACATTTTTTTGGGGGAATTTCATATTAAAAAAATGTGAAAAATATTGTTATTTTTGCAAAACTGACACTCTTTTTTTGTTTATAGCGCATGATCAAAAAAAAATCGCACAGGTGATCAAATACCACCAAAAGAAAGCTCTGTTTGTGGGAAAAAAAGGACGTAAATTTAGTTTGGGTACATCGTTGCACGACCGCGCAATTGTCAGTTAAAGTCGCACAGCGCCGAATCGCAAAAAGTGGCCTGGACGTAAGACAGCAAAATCCTCCGGTGGTAAAGTGGTAAATTTTTAATGATTAATCATGCAGCTGCGAGGCAACGAATGCCCTGGCTACAAATGATTGGCCAAGAGACAGTGACAAGTTTCTGGCAGGCTTGCTCTGCTGGGTTTGGACTAGTTCATCCCCAGTTAGTGTCCTCATCTTTATACGAACATCTAAATGATGCTTTTTTTCCCCCTCCAATCAGACAATAAGGACTCTGATGTCACCAGCATTCCATCCCTAAGGTTATGTATGCTGTAGGGCAGAAAATGACTGGGCTGGCAGCACACATAAACAAAGGGGTGGGATTGGCTACATATCAGAGCCCTTATATGATCACATGCTCATATTTAGCCAATCACATTGACCGAGTCTTGGTTAAATCTAAAGGAGATTATACAGAAATCTGTGTACAGCGTATGGTCAGCTTAACTACCTCCTGCCCGCCATATAGTAAAATGATAGCGGGCGGGATCTCCTCTCGTTCTGGGTTGGCGTCATATGACGTTGCCCCATTGTCGGGGCGCAACGTGGCGTTAGCAGGACACGGTGCGACCCCGATCTCTCTTTACCCATGAGATTGGCTGTGTCCAATCATAGCCGAGCACATGTAAACACGGAAGTGCTCTTTAGTGGCTCTCCTTGCCTCACACTGACAGATTTGAGGCAAGAAAGCCGATCAGCGGCATCTCCTCGCAGGGGAGACTGTACAGGCAAGCAGGGCACTGATCATCATAGTTGGCATATCAGTGCGGCATATTAGTGCCTCCTCATCAGCGCACATCAGTGAAGGAAAAAAAAATTACTTATTTACAAAATTTTCTGACAGAAACAAAGAAAAAAACATTTTTTTTTCAAATTTTTCACTCTTTTTTTTTTTTTTTAGCAAAAAATAAAAAACCAAGAGACAATTAAATGCCACCAAAAGAAAGCTCTATTTGTGTGAAAAAAATGAGAACATTTTCATTTGGCTACAGTTTTGCATTACCGCGCAATTGTCATTCAAAATGTGACATCGCTGAAAGCTAAAAATTGGCCTGGGCAGGAAGGGGGTGAAAGTGCGCAGTATTGAAGCAGTTAAAATTTAACTAAAGACACATTTTTTTTTTTTTTTTTTTAAAGTATCAGTGGAGAGGGATTAGAACCCCCATCAGGCTTGTATTGCTGTCTGTGCCTCTGTTAGGGAAAGTCACCCTTTCCATTTGTTTTGGTGACCGTTATCACAAAGAGAGAGCAAAGAAATCTAAAATTTTGGGTTGTCACCAGATCAGGAATAGAGGGGACATTTTCCCAATGGGAAAACTAGTTCTAGTGACAGCCAGGGATTCCCTCACTTTGGAGGGTTTTCCTCTCACTTCCTGTTTTGGCTTCGGGACAGGAAGTGATGGGAAATCTCCCCAATGGGACACCAATGGCAAATAAAAACTGACAAGGATTATAACCCTACCCTTCTGCATAGAAAAAAAAAGAAAAAAAAAAAATTTTTTCCTTTAGCCACTTGCCGACCGCCGCACGACTATCTACGTCGGCGGTCAGCCCCTCACAGGCAAACTAACGTAGGTCTACGTCGCTCGCCTGTGAGGGTCTAGGTAACGAGCGCGCGCCGCCGGAGGCGCGCTCCCGCTCCCGCGTGGTCACGGACCCCCCCGTGCGTGTGACCAGCGGACCCGATGTCCGCCGGTCACTCGGCGATCGGCGGGGGAGAGGGAGAATGTCAGGCAGCTTGTGTAAACAAGCCACCTGTCATTCTCCTCGCTGTAAAGACACTGATCACACGGATCTACTATGTAGATCCGTTGATCAGTGTCCTTACAGCTGAAGCCACAGCCAATCACAGTAGAAAGCACGCCCCTAGGGACACACACAGCCCCTCCCTCCCAAATAAAGTTAACCCCTTCACTACCAGTGTATTTTTACAGTAACAGTGCATATGTATAGCACTGATTACTGTGAAATGTCACTGGTAACCCCAAAAGTGTCACAAATGTCAGTCAAGGGTCCGATCTGTCCGCCCCAATGTCGCAGTACCGCAAAAAAAAAAAAAAAAAAATCGCAGATCGCCGCCATTACGCGTTAAAAAAAAAAAACAACAAAAATGACAAAAATCTTTCCCTTTGTTAGTAAACGCGATAACTTTTGCGCAAACCAATCAAAATACGCTTTTTGCGATTTTTTTTACCAAACATAGGTAGCATAAAACAAATTGGCCGAAAATGTTAAAAAATTTTGATTTTTACATTTTTTTGGGGGGGAATTTCATATAAAAAAATGTGAAAAATATTGTTATTTTTGCAAAATTGACGCTCTTTTTTTGTTTATAGCGCGTGATCAAAAAATCGCACAGGTGATCAAATACCACCAAAAGAAAGCTCTGTTTGTGGGAAAAAAAGGACGCCAAATTCGTTTAGGTACAGCGTCGCACGACCGTGCAATTGTCCGTTAAAGTCACGCAGTGCCAAATCGCAAAATACCCCCTGGTCAGGAAGGGGGTAAAATCTTCTGGGGCTTAAGTGGTTAATTCTACTATAAAGGGTTAGTTTACTCTAACCCCCCCCCAAAGAAAAAAAAAATGCCTATGCAGGTAAGGGGCGTCTGTAGATAAAAACAAACTAGCAGGTTTGACTAAAGTTGAATAATGTCCTTGCTATAGGTGGAGGCCATTTACATATCTCCTGAAGCCTGACAGGACGTTACTAAGGATGTTGCTGTTACTGTTTACTTTCATCTTCAAAAGAGCGAGCTCTTTCTCGGATTCAAAGCCCCTCACATGATCTTTCTCCCCCCTGATGAAGCAGCTCTGAGCTCAGTGTTTGAGAGATCACTCCTGTGATGGTGGAGGTGAGAAACAACAGCTAGGAGTGTCTTAACCACTTCATAACTGGGCACTTTTACCCCCCTTTAAACCTAGACCAATTTTCAGCTTCCAGCGCTGTCGCACTTTGAATGATATTTGTGTGGCAATGAAACACTAAACCTATATGACATTTTTATCATTTTTTTTTTTTTACACACAAATAGAGCTTTCTTTTGGTGGTATTTATTCACCACTGGGGTTTTTTTTTTTTGCCAAATAAACAAAAAAGCCCAAAAAATTTGAAAAAAAAAAAAAAAAAAAAAACAAAACTTTTTCATAGTTTGTCATAAAATTTTGCAAGCAAATTTTCTCCTTCAGTGCCGGTTCACATATATGCGATGGGGGAACTTCTTGCTTATCCACTGCGGGTTCCCGCATCGCATTTAAATCGCAGGCAGTTCATAAATGCATATGCGAATCGCTGGGGGTGTCAGCAGGGCTGCCGAAAGAAATCGCGAGGCCCCGTACAGACTACCCGACAGGCCACGCCCCCCCAATGAAATATTAAAGCTATATTACACTAAAAATACAATAAAATCATTATTAGCAGACACAAATACAACATAACTCAAAGAATTACTGCTAAATCTAAAAGACATAACTGAGTTAAATAAAAATTAAGATGAGATGAAAAAAAATATACAGGCTGGGCAGTTGAGGCTTCGGGATCAGAGAGACAGAGGGAGAGAAACAATGTTACATAGATAACAAACTTATGAGCAGAGATAACATTAGAGCCAGAGCTGGGAGGGGGGCCACACAGAGAGGGGGATTAGTGAGGGACAACTGTCTCTTTCTCAGCAGATAAAAGCTGGCAGTAGGGAGAGGCGGAGAGGCCAGCTGCTGGAGGAAGAGTTCACCAATTGTGGTCCATCACTAATCCCCCTCCCTGTGTGGGCCCCCCGTGTGCTCGGCCCCCTACAAGAGGACCGGTGGTCCCCCCCTTATCAGTGGCCCTGGGTGTCAATACAAAGTTCAAGTGGAGTTCTACCCTAATTTGCATCTAAATCTGCATTTGCTGCTTATCACTCCGCCATTCCCTTTTGGATAGTGTTATTTATTTTATTTTTTTTTTTTTTATGATTTCCAATACATACTTGGCGACTATCAAGGGGGTGATTTAAAAAAATAAAAAAAAAAAAGGCTGGAACTGGCTGGAACTCCACTTTAACGACACCCCCAGATTAGTTTGCATATCGCAGTGCGAACTGACAGTTCGGACATAAATCGGATCGCATTGGTGTGAACCACCATGCGACCCGATTCTGTTGCGGACCCAAACAAGGGTCCTGTGCGTGTTCTGTCCGAATCCGATGCAAATTCATCCATAGAATCTGTATGGCTGAATTCGCATCGCATGCGATTTTCAGAGAAGTGCACTCCAAATCACATACGATGTCTGTCATCGCTATAGTGTGAACCGGGACTCACTGATGGGCATTGATATTCGGCACTGCTGTGATAATCAGTGTCCTGACTGGGTGTGGTACTAAGCCGCTGATTGGCTCTTTACCTCAATCTGTTTAAAAAAAAAGCTGCGTCCAGAGGACAGGGCGATCACAGAGCACGCCGCAGTGGGTGCAACCACGGGAGGACTTCATATTATGACCTCCCAGAACTGGCTGTTCGCTGTCATTCAGTTATAGTGCAGTCGGCAAGTGGTTAACCACTTGCCGACTGCCTAATGACGATTTACGTCGGCAGTCAGCCCCTCACAGGCAAAGCGACGTAGGTCTACGTCGCTAGCCTGTGAGGCTCTGGGGAGCGAGCGCCCGCCGCCGGATGCGCGCTCCCGCTCGGTCACGGACCCCCCCACGCCTGTGCCCAGCAGACCCGATGTCCGCGGGGCACTCGCAATCGTCCGTTACACCGGGAGAAAGGCAGGCAGCTAATGTAAACAAAGCCGCCTGTCATTCTCCCCTGTGTAAGAATGGTGATCATATGGTTCTGCTATGTAGGACCTTTGATCACTGTTCTTACACATCAAGCCACAGCCAATCACAGTTAGAAGCACGCCCCTAGGGACACACCTAACCCCTCCCTCTAAAAAAAAGTTAACCCCTTCACTGCCAGCGTCATTTTTACAGTAACAGTGCATTTGTATAACACTGATTACTGTAGAAATGTCACTGGTAACCCCAAAAGTGTGAAAAATGTCAGTCAAGGGTCCGATCTGTCCGCCCTAATGTCGCAGTCCTGCAAAAAAAAAAATAAATAAAATAAAATTGCAGATCGCCGCCATTACGCGTTAAAAGAAAAAAACAACAAAAATCTTTCCCTTTGTTAGTAAACGCAATAACTTTTGCGCAAATCAATCAAAATACGCTTGCGATTTTTTTTACCAAAAATATGGTAAAAAAAAAAAAAATTGGCCTAAAATGTTAAAAAAATTTTGATTTTTACATTTTTTTGGGGGAATTTCATATAAAAAAAATGTGAAAAATATTGTTATTTTTGCAAAACTGACACTCTTTTTTTGTTTATAGCGCATGATCAAAAAAAATCGCACAGGTGATCAAATACCACCAAAAGAAAGCTCTGTTTGTGGGAAAAAAGGACGCTAAATTCGTTTAGGTACAGCGTCGCATGACCGCGCAATTGTTAAATTCACGCAGTGCCGAATAGCAAAATACCCCCTGGTCAGGAAGGGGGTAAAATCTTCCGGGGCTTAAGTGGTTAAAGCAGACTTCCGGGCTCAAAAACAACTTTGGCCCATCCGCTTGCTGTAAATCCCCTAAAAAACAAATGGATACTCCTGGTTTTTTTTTTTTCTTACTTACCTTGTTTTTGAAGAAAGTATACTTACCTTCAGCCGCGCCCTCACTTCCTGCTTGCGATAACTCCTGGGAGCTGAACGTCATCGCTCCCAGGAATCAATGCGCCTGCACCGACACCGCTCGTCAGTTCCGGTGCAGCGCCTCATTCCCTGCTAAACAGCTTCTGGGCATGCCCAGAAGCTGTGCAGGGATGACGCGCCTGCCCCGGAAGTGACGAGTGGGGCCGGTGCAGGCGCATTCTGGGACAAAGAGGACGCAGAAGAGGATGCGTTGGCTTCAGCTGCCCACACCTAAGATGGCAGCGCTGGAGGAGAAATTTTCAAGGTAAGTATTTCTTCTAAAAGGTAAGTGCAACCTGGGACAGTACAGAGGCTATCCATTGTGGAATGTACTAGCCCTGACTGTCCCGGGGGGATTTTCATTGAAAAAACATTTCCGAGGCCGGAACTCCGCTTTAATAACATCCTTAGTAACATCCTGGGAATTTTCAGGTCAGCTTCATGAGGAATGTAAATGGCCTACACCTATAGTAAGGGCTTTATTCACCTTTAGTCAGAGCTGTGCACCCATTTTGTTTTTTATTTACAGACACCCCTTACCTGCACAGACAGAGTTTTGGTAAAGATGAACTATCCCTTTAAATGTGAAAGCTTAAAAAAATAGGTCAGAAGGATTAGGAGAAAATATAAAGTATGGATCTTCAAGAGAAGCTGCTGGGAGGTAAACATACACATCAGCTGTCCCTGCACCCCCTTCCCCTCAGTCATATCCCCCTACTAACCCCCAGCACATACTCACCACCAGCCGCCATACCACTTCCGGCTTCCGTTGCAGTTCTGTCCCTCGACCAGCAGGTGATAAGCGTGAACCGCAAACAATGCGTTCCAAGTTCTTGTGGGCGCGTCAGCCGATTCCACGCCCAATGGCATCCTGTCGTGCGGGCAACGTGCCAGGAAGTGCGCCGTGACGTCACATTTCTTCGGTGTGTGTCGCGGAAAGGCTAGTTTGCTGGCCGCTGTAGTGAACAAGCGGAGGAGGGGGAGGAGGAGAGCGGCAGGAGGAGAGATAGAAGAAGAAGGGCCTGTGCTGTGCGCGCCTCAGGTACAAGTGCGGCTGAGGGGGGGTCAGGGTATAGTGGGGGCGGGGTACCATATGGAGGAAGGCCCCATTTCCTCACCACACTTCCCATAGTCCGGATAGTTGTTTGTTTACCTGCCCACACTTTTCTCCCCCCCCCCCCACGTGTCACTGTCACTTCTTTTCTCCCCCGTTTTACCGTCACTTCTTCTCTCCCCCCAGTGTCACCATCACTTCTCTCCCCCCCCCCCCCCGTGTCACCATCACTTCTTCTCTCCCCCCCCCCCGTGTCACCATCACTTCTTCTCTCCCCCCCCCGTGTCACCATCACTTCTTCTCCCCCCCCCCCGTGTCACCGTCACTTCTCCCCCCCCCCCAGTGTCACCGTCACTTCTCTTCCCCCCAGTGTCACCATCACTTCTCTTCCCCCCAGTGTCACCATCACTTCTTCTCCCCCCCCCCCCCCCGTGTCACCATAACTTCTTCCCCCCCCCCCCCCGTGTCACCATCACTTCTCTCCCCCCCCCCCCGTGTCACCATCACTTCTCTCCCCCCCCCCGTGTCACCATCACTTCTTCTCTCCCCCCGTGTCACCATCACTTCTTCTCTCCCCCCCGTGTCACCATCACTTCTTCTCTCCCCCCCGTGTCACCATCACTTCTTCTCCCCCCCCCCCCAGTGTCACCGTCACTTCTCTCCCCCCCAGTGTCACCATCACTTCTTCTCCCCCCCCCCCCCCCGTGTCACCATAACTTCTCTCCCCCCCCCCCCGTGTCACCATCACTTCTCTCCCCCCCCCCCCGTGTCACCATCACTTCTTCTCTCCCCCCCGTGTCACCGTCACTTCTTCTCCCCCCCCCCCCATGTCACCGTCACTTCTTCTCCCCCCCCCCGTGTCACCGTCACTTCTTCTCCCCCCCCGTGTCACCGTCACTTCTTCTCTCCCCCCCGTGTCACCGTCACTTCTTCTCTCCCCCCCGTGTCACCGTCACTTCTTCTCTCCCCCCCGTGTCACCGTCACTTCTTCTCTCCACATACTCACCACCAGCCGCCATACCACTTCCGGCTTCCGTTGCATCACTTCTTCTCTCCACCCCCCGTGTCACCATCACTTCTTCTCTCCCCCCCCCCCCGTGTCACCGTCACTTCTTCTCTCCCCCCCCCCCCCGTGTCACCGTCACTTCTCCCCCCCCCCGTGTCACCGTTACTTCTTCTCTCCCCCCCCGTGTCACCGTCACTTCTTCTCTCCCCCCCCCCCGTGTCACCGTTACTTCTTCTCTCCCCCCCCCAGTGTCACCGTCACTTCTTCTCTCCCCCCCCCAGTGTCACCGTCACTTCTTCTCTCCCCCCCCAGTGTCACCGTCACTTCTTCTCTCCCCCCCCCCAGTGTCACCGTCACTTCTTCTCTCCCCCCCCAGTGTCACCGTCACTTCTTCTCTCCCCCCCCAGTGTCACCGTCACTTCTTCCCCCCCCCGTGACACTGTCACTTCCTCTCCCCCCCCGGGACACTGTCACTTCCTCTCCCCCCCCCCCCGTGACGCTGTCACTTCCTCTCCCCCCCGGTGACGCTGTCACTTCCTTCCCCCCCCCCCCCGACACTGTCACTTCCTTCTGCACTGATTATCGGTGTCCTAATTACCAGTGTCTCCCCATCAGTGCACATCATTGAAGGAGAAAAATACATTTTTTTTGAATAAAAAACCCAGTGGTGATGAAATACCACCCAAAGAAAGCTCTATATGTCTGAAAAAAAATGATAATAATGTAATTTGGGTACAGTGTTGCATGACGGCGCAATTGTCATTCAAAGTGCGACAGCGCTGAAAGTTGGCCTGGACAGGATGGGGGTAAAAGTGCCCAGGAGGCTCATGGTTTAAGCCACACAGATATGAACAGTACTCATTGGAAAACATAGGGTGCGACTTGTCCTGCAACTTTGGGGTCCAAAGTCTCATGACAAGTCACACAAGTGTTATTGGGGGCCCTTGTCTGCATAGTGCACTTTACTGCAAAGATGAAGCAACCCTTTGACTTCTACTGCAGTTTTGTTTGAATGTCTTAGTAATGAAATTTTCTCTCCCTGACAGAACTGCATTCTAAACCAAAATGGAGCACAAAAAGAGGAAAACCCTGTATAAGCAGGTGGACCTGGAGAATGGACGAATCGTTGGCATATCAGATGCTGATTTGACTGATATGGAGAAGGAGCATCTTCTTGCCATGTCTGATGTCGGTACGTCACGCTACAGAATTTCACAAGAGATGTAATTGGTTATATGGTGGTGCAAAATAATTTTGCAGCTATGAGGACATCATCACATTTAGGATCCTTGAGCTGGAGTTTAACTTTAAAGGCGTTGTAAAGGCAGAAGGCTTTTTATTATAAAAAACGTGGCTTGTGTAGCAGCCGCCCCGCACCCCCTAATACTTTCTAATCCAAATAGAGTGGTGCTTAAAATAGAAAAATAAATAAAGACAGTCCAAAGAGTGATACCATAAAGTCCATCAAATCACAAAGTGCACTCTTTATTATCCGAATGATGTGTGATCTCACGTAAAAATAAAAAGCCTCCACCTCCTAGATTGGCTGCTTACCAAATACTGTAGTATTGACTCCTCCTATCAGGGAAGGTCTCTGTCACTTGTGGCTATAGCCCAGCCTAGGCCTCTGTTCATTCACGGGGTTCATTCACTCTTGAGACTAGATGGATGCAGCAGCATTGATGCTGCAACTGTCCCCAGCTGGCTCTACACTGGGAACTGACCGATTAACCACTTGCCGACCGCCGCAAGTACATATACTGCGGCGGTCAGCCCCTCACAGGCAAAGTGGCGTATATATATGTCACTAGCCTGTGAGGCTCTGGGGAGCGAGCGCGCGCCGCCGTAGGCCCGCTCCCGCGCGGTCACAACCCCCTCCCCTGCGCGTGTGACTCGGCGATCGTCGATGGAGAGGGAGAAAGGCAGGCGGCTAGTGTAAACAAGCCGCCTGTCATTCTCCCCTGTGTAGAAACAGTGATCATACGGTTCTACTATGTAGGACCGTTGATCTCTGTTCCTACAGCTCAAGCCACAGCCAATCCCAGTTAGAATCACGCCCCTAGGGACACACATAACCCCTCCTTCTCAAATAAAGTTAACCCCTTCACTGCCAGTGTCATTTTGCAGTAACAGTGCATATGTATAGCACTGATTACTGTAGTAATGTCACTGGTAACCCCAAAAATGTCAGTCAAGGGTCCGATCTGTCCGCCGCAATGTCGCAGTACCGCAAAAAAAATCGCAGATCACCGCCATTACGCGTTAAAAAAAAAAACAACAAAAATGACAAAAATCTTTCCCTTTGTTAGTAAACGCGATAACTTTTGCGCAAACCAATCAAAATACGCTTTTTGCGATTTTTTTTTTTTTTTTTTTTTTTACCAAACATATGTAGCATAAAACAAATTGGCCGAAAATGTTAAAAAATTTAGATTTTTACATTTTTTTTTTTGGGGAATTTCATATAAAATAAATGTGAAAAATAGTGTTGTTATTTTTGCAAATTGTCGCTCTTTTTTGTTTATAGCACATGATCAAAAAATCGCACAGGTGATCAAAAACCACCAAAAGAAAGCTCTGTTTGTGGGGGAAAAAAAGGACGTCAAATTAGTTTAGGTACAGTGTTGCACGACCGCGCAATTGTCCGTTAAAGTCACGCAGTGCTGAATCGCAAAATACCCCCTGGTCAGGAAGGGGGTAAAATCTTCTGGGGCTTAAGTGGTTAAAGATCACTGATCGCTCAGTTCTCTGGTCTAATCTGAGCAGAGAGTGGTGACTGGCAGTATAGAGCCTAGGCTGGGCTAAAGCCACAACGAGAGAGACCTTCCGTTATAGGAGGTCAATACTTTTTGGTAAGCAACCAATCTAGGAGGTGGAGGCTTTTTTTTTTTTCACATGGTATCTCACATCATTTGGGTGATGAAAAGTGCACTTTGTGATTGGATGGACTTTGTGGTATCATTGTTTGGACTGTCTTTATTTCTTGTATATTTTAAGCACAACTCTATGTAGATTATGATAAATGTGCTGTGTGTGTCTTGCAGAAGAGTTACTGCTGTTGTATGCGCACAATTTTTCTCAAGTCGTCTTCCAGGCAGCATCTGAGAGATAGGTCTCCTCCCACCTAAGACAGGAAACCAATCGTCCACCATTTTAAAAGGCCGTCGCATACCTCAGTTCTTGTGTTTCCTCTGGACCAACAGGAGTTACAAGCAGTTAATTTTCTTCTAGGGTATGTACTAGTTGCAAGGGCCTCCCCGTCCTACTGCCTGCATAAGTCTCTAGGGAGTTAAGGCAGCTTCAGGACAAGGGCAACTAGAGGACCCCCCCATTGGGTTACTCCCTCCTTTTTTTCCTTAGCTTTTGCTCCCTCTGGGGGTAAGCAACTGTTCCCTCCCCCCCCCCCCCCCCATCTGCAAGCATCGAATCAATAGCACCCTGAGTGTGACTCACTCATTGCTGCAGGGCCAAGAGGCAGAGGGGCATTTGCTCTTTTTCCCCCCCAGGGACTGGCTCTTACCTGCTGTGATCTGGCATGGGGGTTCAGAGCACATGGTTGACAAAGGTGGCAGTGTCTTACTCGTGGGACGTGGTGACATTATCACTTCTGACCAGCGCCATCTTGGTAGAGGTATGAGTGGATGTGTGGTACACCACACTTCTGGTTGCGTCACTTGCAAGTACATCCTGATTGGGTGCAGCGAGTGACATCCCTTCCAGTTTCGCCAAGGTGGCGTTTTTTGGAACCTGGAACATGCACCCTAATCTTACAGAGCCAGACACCTTCTGCAGCAGGGAGGACAGAGCACACTATCAGCAGGTATGTGTCCACCCATACTTCTGATGGGGCAGTTGGAGGTGGGGCAGGAAAGCTTTCAAGGAGAATGTGTTGGATGTTTGCTTGAAGCTGACCATGTTTGATACTGCATCATCCTGCCCTGCAGAGCCTGTGGGCCCGGACCACTCCAAGTAAGCCAGAGCATGCTGAGGCCACCTCTGTACTTACCAAACCACTATGCACACAATGCTAATTAGTGTTAGCGGCGATTTTGGCTAAAACCAGCAGCGCGCCTTCCCTCCCTAAAAACATATGCTTCCTATGAGGGCAAATGGCAGCTAATCTTTGTCAAAAAGTGCATAAGCAAACCTGTGGCAAAAGAATCGCTGAGTCCTAAACCGATTAGTCTCCTCTGTAAAATAAATCAGACACCTTCCTCTCCCTTCAGTCTAGGTGCAATCAGGTTTTTGTGCTTGATTTTGGTGTGGATCCTGCAACATATAATTGACTGGATCTTGGACTAGTCCTCTATGCAAGGGCTGCATAGACAAACCTGTGCCTTATGACAGCTCATTATCACAGGCAGGTGGTGTACTTCTGACTGCTCTGGCCACATTTTCAGGCTCAGGATGTCAGCAGCTTTAATTTACTACCAGGCCTGACCAGGTTAAGGCCTCTTACACACAGGCGGTGCGCCTGACGGATTCTGTTTTGCTCAGCGGGGATCGAGCTACCGAAGCGGAGACTGAGCTGTCTGAGCCCCACTCTCCTCTATGGGAGAGTGAATGAAAACAGACCACCTGTCTTTTTTTTCATCTGATCCTTCAGACGGATGGAAAATAGGGTTTCCATCCATCCGGATTTCATGGACAGGATTGGATAGCAGTGGGTGTCAGCGGAGATGTATCCGTTGCTCCATAGGGCTGCATGGAGCATCTGATTAGGTCTGCCTGAAAAACTGACAGGCGGACCGGTTCGGAAAGCCCGTGTGAAAGGGGCTGCTAAATCCTCTCAGATGCTGCTCTGGAAGACGACTTGAGAAAAGTTAGGTACCTGGTAACCTTTCCTAGAAAGTTCTCCAGGGCAGCACTCATACCCGTCCCTATTTATTTTTAGATGGACATTTTATGGAAGGATAGTGTATATTTGCCTTTTGTTCCTCCGTTACTTGTATATTACTGAGGCACTGAGGTATGTGACAGCCTCTTAAATTGGTGGATGATGTGTTTCCTGTTTTAGGGGGTGGAAACCTATCTCCCAGATATTGCCCTGGAAGACTTCCTAGAAAAAGAGTTACCAGATACCTAACTCTGCTTTTCTTATTTTTGATCAGCGCAGTTTTGCTTTTTACCTCCGAATACCTACCTGAGCCCCATCTCTATCCAGTGATGTCCACGAGTCCCTCGGCAGTCCCGCAATCTTCCTCCTAATTGGCTCCTGCTGCTGTCAATCAGTCAGCTAGCCAATCAGGAGAGAGAGAGAGAGAAGGTGGGGCCAAACAGCAGCTCCAAATTCGATTTTTTTTTTTTTTTTTTTTTTCCAAGTTGGTCCACTTTATATGAAATCTTTAGATAGGGTTATTAATGTAGTCCTTTTTATTTATGTTTAAATTGAATAAAAGTATCTGGATATTGGAAGCTGGCAGGGTCCATCTCCACTTTGGGCATCTGAAGCCCTCTTGTATCTATTTCCGGAAATCAGTGCAGGTGGCTACCCAGCATGCACCTCCCAATCTAGCACCTGCGGCGCTCCTTCCTCCTGACAGTACAGTGCCTGCATCACCTACTTAGTGCCCGTATCACTTCTTGCTTACCGCTGTTGTTTGGAACTGAGTGGCTCCACTTCCTACCTGTAGATGCTTCTCCTTGAAAATGGCCCCAAACTCTTCCCGTTCGTGTAATTTCCTGACTGGAAATAACGCAAGATTTCGGTATTAGGCGATTCCCATGGACTGCTGGGATGCATGACGCCGATATCCCAGGTGTCCATGGGAAGCACCTAAAGACGCAGTCGCCTAGGCGGCGGCCCGAGCAGGAAGTGCTCCACAAAATCAGGAATTACAGGTATTTAGAAAAAAAATTTAAATAAAAATAGTTACCATTTGAAAGCGAATGGAGCATAGTGATTGTATTAAGAGGAAGTGAAAAAAATGAGTGGAACTCCGCTTTAAGAATATCTCCCCCATTGGGTATTGTTAACCATTCACAAAATACAGGGTGATGTGTGAATAGGCAAGCGGAGAGAAAAAGGTGGACAAACACTGTCTGTGTATGAAAGCCGCAGCTCTTGTATCTGTGACATGCATGAAGTATAACCTGAATAATGAATATGAATGAAAAGCAATAAGGCTGCGTTCACACCTCCTGCATTTTGGATCATGGGTAGATTTGCCGCGATTTTGCCTGCGATTTCAAAGTGCCAGTGTGTGAATGACAAATCGCAGAACACACATTTGGCATTCAGATGGCATTCATTTGAATGGCACCTAAAATCTTGGTTGAGCGATGAATCGCGCTACAATCGCAGCAAACCACTTCCCGTGAAGCATCCCGCCCAAAAGTAGCTCCTGAGGTTATTATTTTTTTTTTTTTTTTGGGTGACAAGCTTCACACGATGTGGTGTGCTGTGATTGCGGCACGATTTATCTCACCAAAACCGTACTGCTATTTTAGGTGCCATCTCAAATATGTGTACTGCGATTTGTCATTCAAACCTGGGCGCTTTTAAATCATGTGGCAGAATCACAGCAAATCTGCCCGTGAATCAAAATGCTGAGGTATGAATGCAGCGTAACAGCTGTTCTTAATGTAGCATTCACCTTCAGGAGACCTAACTTTTTTTTATTTATTTTTAAATATTTTTAGGCCCCTTTCACGCTTGTGTGACTTGTCCCTGTGACTTAGGACTGCAAAATCGCATGACTAAGTCATACTCTGATTTCCAATGAGTACCGTTCATATCTGTGCGATTTCAAAGTAGTCCCCCCACTACTTTTGTCCGACTTTGATGCAATTTGAGGTCCATAGACCTTAAGATTACACAGACATTGCTTCAAGTCCAATAAAAGTCGGGTCAAAATCGTGGCAAAAAATTGCCGCAAAGTCCCGCGACTTTCAGGTTGCACAAGTGTGAAAGGGGTCTTAATTGCATGAAATTCTGCAATAAAAAAATAAAAAGTTTCCAATTTTAAAGTGAAACTATACTCACCATGGATCCAGCAACATGGCGCCCTGGAGCTGCCCGCTGGCTGCTGACATATTCATGACCAAGCACTTCAGTTTGAGAAAAAACTTTTTTAAATTGCATATTGCCCTATATCTGCAGGTTCTAAATCTCTACACTGCTTCCTCATTCAGTTCTCTATTACTGAAACCGCAAAATTTATAGAGAAGTCAACTAGAAATGTTTTACATGACTTAGGACATTTGTGTAATAAGTTCTTTCGGCTGGCCCTGATTATGAAATGACGTTTCATACTACCAGGCAGTGGATGGCTAGTTACACATGTACTCCCACCTTTGCTCTTTGCTATGTAATAGCTGGAATTTCTGGGCAGAAGTTCGACTGTTGACATTGTTCCATCTATACATTGCTGATTGTGTTCTTGGAGCCATGTTTAGTCATTGTGCGTGGGCAGTGCTGCTTCCTGCACAGCTTCTTTTTTTTTTTTTTTTGGACACATGTAAACTCTGCTACAAATTATTACAAATATATATTATAACAGTGCAGCACTAAAAAAAAAATTAAAATGTGAACGCTTGATGCAAGCCACGCTTTGTATATAATCAATAAAGTGCAATGTGCAAAAATTCAGAGTTAAAAGTCCAGATCATGTGATATCCCAACAAAGAAGAAGAAGAGTCCTTGATGCAGTTATGGTAGTTATGGATGATGACAATTATAGTTCATGTGTCAATCACCCATGTGTGAACATCCACCACCAAAGGAGATATTGCGCTTATCGCAACCTGTGGACTCCGATACCGTAGCACTGAGTCAGCCACGCTTGTGTAAGTTAGGAGTATGGTGGTTAGAAGACAATACTGAGGGCCTCATGTCTCAATTACAGGATCGGATCCCCTCTCACTTTAACATGTAATGTATTCCGTTGGGCCGTAAAAATACAAAAGGCCTCCACATAGTGTAAAACTGTAACAGTAGAATTGATTTAAAGCGGAGTTCCACCCTGGAATTTTTTTTTTCTCTTACGTCCTCCGACAGTCGCCGCCTCTTCATATTCGTCACATATGGGGTATTAGACTTTGCTCCGAAGGAGTAGCTAGGCAACAGAATATGTTAACAATAAAGCTTTAACATATCCCACCCTCAAGGGGTGGTCCCCTCAGTCAATACCCTCCTACTTCCTGCAACCATATCTCAGTTTTAATGTCTAGCTTGTCAGGAGTGGCTGGCTCTCTCTGTGCTGGGACTTTTTGTCCCAGACTCTTTCTTCTTTTTGATATTTTGTTTGAGTTTTCTCTCTACCTTTACTTAGCTGTTATTTTTGTCAGCATTAGTTAGTTCTTCGGACGAAGAGGATCATGCGGACTGGGTCTCGGGCTGATCCCCCTGGTCGCAGGTCGTGGGTCAGTGGCTTCCCAGTCTGCCATCGAGCGTTCAGCCAGGTAACGCTCCTGGCACGGTGAACGACCCATCCCTGTTCGGTGCAGGGATGATTGGTGAGGTGGCTACCTCACCGGACGCTGTGCGGTTTCTGAACCGCCATTGTGTGCGTCTTGAATTGCGACTCTCCCTGCCTCATGTGCAGCGGCTTGTTCGCCTGTGCGGGTTCCCCACGCCATGTGAGGTAAGTGTATCTATGTGGGGACCTGTCTGTCTGGGGGGGGTCTCAGTCTGGGACTGTGTAACCTGCCTTTAATCACACTGCTTGTCTCCCTATATCTCGGCTGCATGCTGTGGGCTGCAAGGGGGGGGGGAGCTGTATGACACTGAGTATGTCAGGCTGGGCAGTGTGAGGAGCTGTGTGCTGTGGGGCATGTTTTTAATGGCATGTTGGGGCATATACAGCGATCGCTGCGGCGATCTAACATGTATCCATATTATGGGATAATATTGTGTGTGATTTTATGCACTGTGGAGCGGCGATTTCGGCGCCAAACGGCGCCATTTTACCGGCGCCCGCTCCGGCCGCATGGTTTACATGCACGGCGGCCATTTTCTTGTAGCCTCCATAGGCTTACATGGAGCGCCCTGGCAGCATCACTTCCTCTCTCCTGGAAGCGCCGATCGAGGCAGCAGCAGCAGCGGAGTCTCCTCAGGTTTTATCCTTCTATTCCTGTATTCCATTGCCTGTATTCAGTCTGTATATTCCCTGTGGGGGTCTCATTGTGCCTGAGTGTGGTGCGGTGGGCTGCGCTTGCCGCGCTTGCTGTAAGGGGGCAGTTAACCCTTGGTTGTCTGGCATACAGGGGCAATGGATTCTCAGGAGGGCAAGTTTCCCACAGTATTGGTGGAAAGCCAGGGGACCGCTGTTTCCCCCCCAGGGGGGGATTTGGCCACTATTGTGGCTGGCCTTGCTGCACAGGTGCAAATGCTGGTGGCTGCTCAATCTACTAAACGGCCCAGAGTTGCTCTGTCCTCTGATTCTGAGGGTGAAGGTGATGGGGCTGTTCTGGCGGGGACCCCCCTATCGGGGTCCCGCTCCTCTCTTGATCTAGTGGGGTCTGAGGTAGAGGCTGAAGTTGAGGGGGTTGATAATTCTCCCCCTGGCTCGCCTGAAGAGCTTGCAATCATGGATGAGTTGATTGCTTCCATTAAGCAGACGCTACGTTTGCAGGACGAGGTGTGTCCCCCAGCTGCCTTGGCGGCTTATGGGACGCAGAGAAAACGCAGGACGCCGCAGGTTTTTCCCTGCAATGCTGATTTTCAGCGCGCTGTTAAGGACCAATGGCGCGATTTGCGCAAGCCTTTTGCGGTACCAAGTAAATTTAAGCTGCGTTATCCTTTCTCGCCTGCCACTGATGAACGGTGGTGTGTGCCTCCGCCAGTGGATCATGCTATTGCGGTTTTGAACAAAGCCACTGCGATCCCTGCAGAGGGATCCCCTGTTTTCCGTGATGCCACGGATAGGAGACTGGAGTCTCTTGCCCGTCATACTTATTCTGTTACGGGTTCTATGCTTAAGGCTCTGTTTGCTTCTCTCATGGCGGCCCAGGCGATCGCAAGTTGGACGCAGATGCTTAGGCGCGTCCTAGTGGCCGATTCGGCCTCGGCGGCGACCCTGGATATGGTGGATCAGATCCACCAGGGTGTCATGTATCTGTGTGATGCGGACCTGGACCTGATTCCGTTGGCCGCGCGTGTGCACAGCGTGGCGGTGTTGTCTCGCCGCCTGGTTTGGTTGAAATGTTGGTCGGTGGACCAATCTTCACGTAAAACCTTAGCCAATCTGCCTTATGATGGGTCTCGCCTTTTTGGGGAGTCCCTGGATGTGTTGATTAAGGGGATTACCGGGGGTAAGAGCACTCTCTTGCCCCATTTCCCCAAGGCTAAGGGGGCTTCTGGGAAGAAGCATGCTCATTTTCGGCCCCCTCAGGGGTCCTTTCGTGCCTTTCGGCCGCACTACAAGGGCAAACCGTTCAAGGGCCAGGGCTCTCAGAAGAAACCCTGGTCTGGGAAACAGAAGTCCGGCCAATCCGGACCTGCGGCCCATAACAGTTCGGCCTGAAGGGGCGCCCTCACCCAGTTTTGGGGTGGGGGGACGCTTGCTCGGTTTTCTTCAGCCCTGGTTGGCCCGTGTGCGGGACAGATGGGTTCTGGAAATCGTTCGATCTGGTTACAAGATCGAGTTTCTCTCTCGGCCAGAGAGCAGATTTTTTCCCTCAAATCTACAACTGTCTCCAGAGCGCCTGCGGGATCTGCACCTGGCGGTGCGGGACCTGAGGGCTCAGGGAGTGGTGGTTCCGGTGCCTCATCGGGACAGATTTCGGGGGTTTTATTCCAATCTGTTCACCGTGCCCAGAAAGGAGGGCAAGGTTCGTCCAATTCTGGACTTGAAAGCTCTGAACCGCTCTGTGCGGGTTCGCAAGTTCCGCATGGAATCCCTGCGCTCGGTGGTGGCTGCCCTGGTTCCGGGGGAATTCATGGCCTCCATCGATTTGAAGGATGCGTATCTTCACATCCCCATATTCGAGGGTCATCAGAGATATCTTCGATTTGCCATTGCGGAGGATCACTACCAGTTCGTGGCGTTGCCCTTTGGGCTCGCCTCGGCTCCGCGGGTCTTCACCAAAGTGCTTGCACCGGTTCTGGCATTATTGAGAGCCCAGGGCATTTCTGTCCTGGGGTATCTGGACGACATTCTGATTCGGTCTGCGACCAGTCAGGGTCTGGAGAAGGACCTGTCTGTCACGATGCAAACTCTGCAGGAGTTCGGTTGGACGATAAATGTTCCAAAGTCGACACTGAGTCCGTCGGTTCGTCTTCCCTATCTGGGAATGATACTGGACTCGGTGCAGGCGAAGGTCTTCCTGCCGGAAGACAAACTCAGGACTCTTCAGGAGGAAGTCAGGTCCCTCAGGGACGTTCCGAACTCGTCTCTGCGGACGTGTATGAGATGTCTGGGATTGATGGTCTCGGCTTTCGAGGCGATTCCTTTCGCGCAGTTTCACACGCGGGGTCTCCAGGCGGAGATCTTGTCCAAGTGGGACGGGCGACCTCAATCTCTGGATCTTCAGATCTCGTTGAGTCATCGCACCAGGGAAAACCTTCTGTGGTGGCTCCAGTCCCCGTTGGTGTCCGGGGGCAAGTCGTTTCGTCCGATCTCGTGGACGATAATCACCACGGATGCCAGCCTGTCGGGCTGGGGTGGTGTTCTGGGCGTTCTGTCCGCCCAGGGGACCTGGTCGGAGGGGGAGTCTTCCCTCCCGATCAACATTCTGGAATTGCGTGCGATAAGGCTCTGTCTTCATCGCTGGACGGACCGGCTGCAGGGCTGCCCGGTTCGGGTGCAGACGGACAATGCCACGGCGGTGGCCTACATCAACCACCAAGGGGGCACCAGGAGTGCCCGAGCGGCTCGAGAAGTGGCCGACATTCTGTCTTGGGCCGAGACTCATGTCCCGGCGATAACGGCGGTTCACATTCCGGGAGTGGAGAACTGGCAGGCGGACTATCTGAGTCGCCAGACCCTGGATCAGGGGGAATGGTCTCTCCACCCGGCTGTCTTCCAGATGTTGTGCGCGAAGTGGGGTCTTCCAGATGTGGACCTGTTCGCGTCTCGCCTCAACTACAAGGTGAAGAGGTTCGTGGCAAGGACGCGCGACCCTCGGGCAGACGCGTCGGACGCGTTAGTGGCCCCGTGGCATCAGTACAGGCTGATGTACGCGTTTCCACCGATTCAGTTGCTGTCCCGGTTCCTTCGCAGGTTACACTCGGAACGCAGCACGGTGATTCTTGTGGCACCGGACTGGCCTCGCCGGTCCTGGTACGCAGACCTCGTGAATCTGGCGGTCGACGCCCCCTGGCGTCTGCCTCTTCGGGACGATCTACTGTCTCAAGGACCGATTTACCATCCTGCTTTACAGTCGCTGGCTTTGACGGCCTGGCTGTTGAGACCGAGGTCCTGAAGGAGAAGGGTCTCTCTCCAGAGGTTGTTCATACCTTGATCAACGCGAGGAAGTCTTCCTCGGGAAAGGTTTATTACCGTACTTGGAAGGCCTATTTTGCCTGGTGTGAGTCCAGGGGGTTTTCACCCCGCACGTACTCGGTTTCCCGTGTGCTGTCTTTCCTTCAGACGGGTGTCGATCAGCGTTTGGCGCTGGCTACGATAAAGGGTCAGGTGTCTGCGCTGGCCGTTCTGTTTCAACGTCCCGTGGCTTCCAACTCCTTGGTTGGCACTTTTATTCAGGGTGTGCGGCATCTGGTTCCTCCTAGGAGGGATCCTTTGCCCCCTTGGGACTTGAATCTAGTCCTGTCTGTGTTACAACGTGCTCCTTTTGAACAGATCAGGGAGATATCGTTGTCTATGTTGTCCAAAAAGGTCGCCTTTTTGGTGGCGATCACTTCGGCTCGCAGAGTGTCGGAACTGGCGGCTTTGTCCTGCAAGTCTCCGTACCTGGTTGTTCATTTGGATAAGGTGGTCTTGCGACCTAATCCTTCTTTTCTGCCGAAACGAGTTTCGGAATTCCATCTTAACGAGGATATTGTTTTGCCTTCGTTGTGCACGAAGCCTAAACATCCAAAGGAGGTGAGACTACATTCTCTGGATGTTCGGGCGATTAGGGTTTACCTTAAATCGACTGAGTCTTTTCGAAAGACGGACTCCTTGTTTGTTCTTCCAGAGGGTCCTCGGAAGGGCATGGCGGCTTCCGCCTCTACCATTGCCAAATGGATCAGGCAGTCCATTGAACAGGCCTATGCCTTGCAGGGGAAGGTTCCCCCTGTGCCTGTGAAGGCGCACTCTACTAGATCTCTGAGTACGTCTTGGGCCTGTCGTCATGGGGCTTCTGTAGCCCAGGTGTGTAAGGCGGCGACTTGGTCGACCGTACACACTTTCACAAAATTCTACAAAGTAGATGTTCAGGCATCGGCGGATGCTTCCTTTGGCCGCAAGGTTCTTAGTGCGGCTGTTCCCTAGGGTCCCTTGTTGGGGACTCCTGGCTGTTGGGATAAGTTTTGTATCCCCTGGTTTTTTTGTCTTTTCCTGGGTTGTTGCTCCTGTTGAGCACTTATTTTTGCTGTTGCCCAGCTGGTTTCCTTCCTTTGGTAAGGTTCCTTTCTTTGATGTGGAGACTGCGTTGCCTTTCGGCGCGGATGCGTTTCCCACCCCTCATGTTTGCACTGCTTTGGGACGTCCCCATATGTGACGAATATGAAGAGGCGGCGACTGTCGGAGGACGTAAGAGAAAACGGAATTTTTGTAAAATCTTACCTGTAAAATTCCTTTCTCTGAGTCCTCCGACAGTCGCCGCCCCCGCCCCTCTTTTGGGGTTTGAATGTATACTCTACTGCTATTCCACTAAAACTGAGATATGGTTGCAGGAAGTAGGAGGGTATTGACTGAGGGGACCACCCCTTGAGGGTGGGATATGTTAAAGCTTTATTGTTAACATATTCTGTTGCCTAGCTACTCCTTCGGAGCAAAGTCTAATACCCCATATGTGACGAATATGAAGAGGCGGCGACTGTCGGAGGACTCAGAGAAAGGAATTTTACAGGTAAGATTTTACAAAAATTCCGTTTTTTAAATACCCCCGGGACAGTCAGGGCTAGTGCATTCCACAATGGCTAGCCTCTGATCTGTCCCGGGTT
Source organism: Pelophylax lessonae (assembly GCF_965119305.1). Taxonomy (NCBI): domain Eukaryota; kingdom Metazoa; phylum Chordata; class Amphibia; order Anura; family Ranidae; genus Pelophylax; species Pelophylax lessonae. The sequence continues at coordinate 53,745,615 of NC_138769.1, read as the reverse complement.
GCACTTACCTGTTAGGACAAATACTTACCTTGAAAAAGTCTTGTCCAGCGCTGCCATCTCAGATGTGGGCAGCTTGAAGCCAGCGCGATCCTCTTCGGAGTCCTCTTCCGCCTTCTTCGGTCCCACGATGCCCTGCGCCAGCCCCGCCGTCACTTCCGGGTTGTGCGCGTCATCCCTCCACATCTTCTGGGCATGCCCAGAAGCTGTTTAGAAGGGGATGACGCGCGCGCCCCGGAACTGACGTCGGGGTCGGAGCAATGATTCCTGGGAGCGATGACGTTCAGCTCCCAGGAATCATTGCAGAGCCAGGAAGTGACGACGGGCCGAGGAAGGAGGAAGAAGGAAGTAAGGTAAGTATTTTTACTTCGCTACGAGGTAAGTGTAAAAAAAAAAAATATGCGATTAGCCATTTGTTTTTCAGGTGACCCGGAGCGAGAAGATGGAGGTAAGTATAAAATTAGGGTGGAACTCCACTTTAAAAGGTAGGACACTTAAATCATATTCAAAGAACAAACTCCTGTCACAATATTCAGCAGGAGATTGACATTTGGAACGCAATGGCCTAAATAGCACTGAAACTTGACGCGTTTCATCTGCTGAGACATCATCTGGGGATACAGTTTTAAACTATGTGGAGGCTTTTTGTATTTTAATGGTCCAACTGAATACATGGCATGCTAAAGTGAGAGGTGATCCTATTGTGATTGAAGCTCAAGACCCTCAGTATTGTCTTCTAACCACCATACTTCTGATCTACACAAGCGTGGCTGACTCAGTGCTACGGTATCTGAGTCAACGCATTTTGGTAAGCGCAATATCTCCTTTGGTGGTGGATGTATACACATGGGTGATTGATACATTCACTGATATTGTCGTCATCCATAACCATCGTGACTGCACCGGGACTCTTCTTTTAATTTGTTTGTTAGGATTTGTATTTCCCATGAACTGGACTTTTAACTCTTTGAATTTTTGCACTTTATTGATTATATTAAAATATATGTGTAGGTTGCATCAAGCATTCACACTTTACGTTTTTTTAGCGCTGCACTGTTATAATCTATTGTTTCACAATGGTTTGTCGATTGTAGTGTGAGCAGCTGTAGGTTTTACACTGAATTAGCACGGTATTTTTCACTATACAATTACAAATTATTATTATTATACAGCGTTTAGATAGCGGCAACAATTTGCGCAGCGCTTTACAACGTGAGGGCAGACAGTACAAATTATTGAAAGTGTTGATTTCATCCTTACACCTGAATTTATTGATTAGACTAAATGATTTTATTTCTTTTGCAAAACTTGTGGAATATAAAAAATAACAGCAGAACTGAAATTTTTTTCAAGAGCATGGCAGAGGTGGTGGTACACAAGAGCAGGTAAACCAGAAAGACAAGTCACATAGCAAGAATATTAAGGGCATGTTCACAGCCGCCTACATGCTAAAACAGGTTTAGTGGTGAGGAGGGACGTGGCCTTGCGTTGTTTCAACACAAAGAATTGTTTTTTCATTCTTTTTAACTTTATTTAAAAGGCACAAAATGACAATTCATTCAGTTCTATGCGCTCAGCTGCAGTGTAGGGATCTGACCGATGGGGAAAGTTGTCTTGTGAAAAAATGCTGCATGTCTGCATTTTTTACACAACACACTGCAACCAGCCTTGAGGCAGCTTTGTGATGTTATGTGTGCCCAAGTATCAAGACCAAATGTGTCAGTTAAAGTGGTTCTCAAGGCAGATTTGTTATCTTCATGCATTCTGTGTATTGAAACGGAGTTCCAGTCATTTTTGTGTTTGTTAAGTCAGCAGCTACAAAAAGTGTAGCTGTTGACTTTTAATAAATGCACACTCACCTGTCCCAGGATCCAGCGATGTGGCCGCCCGAACACTCGGTTCCCTCTTCTCGCCGGGTTGCGGCCAGCTTGGGTCTTCACAGCTGGGTGCGCACTGTGCATGCCGAGTCGCGCTGTGCCTCCTGAATGGTCTGGCAATCTTCTGGGACCCGTGACATGTCCCAGTAGATTGCAGGAAGGGGGAGGAGAACTTCCGCTTGGATGGCCTAGGCCAGTGATGGGGAACCTTGGCACCCCAGATGTTTTGGAACTACATTACCCATGATGCTCATGCACTCTGCAGTGTAGTTGAGCATCATGGGAAAAGTAGTTCCAAAACATCTGGGGTGCCATGATTCCCCATCAGTGGACTAGGCAGTCTCAGCGGAAGTGTGAGCGGGTACCTGCTCCCACCTCCCCCCAAAAAAACAATTTCATGCCAAATGTGGCATAGGAGGGGTGCTTAAAGCAGAACTTTCCCTTTTGGGTTGAGTTCTGTTTTAAGATCAAAAAGAAAAAAAAAAACCTGTGTGTGTCAGCCCCTGCTGCTGTCAATCAGTCAGTGAGCCAATGAGGAGAGAGTGGGGGTGGGGCTGAGCCAAGGCTCCGTGTCTGAATGGACACACAGAGCAGCGGCTCAGGTGTCCACATAGCAAGCAGTTTGCTGTGGGGGCACTTGGCGGGGGACCCGAGACGAGGAGGATTGGTGCTGCTTTGTGCTAAACTACAGAGCAGGGAAGTATAACATGTTTGCTATTTTTAACCACTTGTTGCCCACCCACCATCAAATGATGGCGGAGCGGTGCGGCTCTCATTCTGGGAGAACGTCCTATGACGGTGCCCCAGAATGGGGGTGCCATGTTCCTAGGACACGCCGGGACTCCGATCTTTGTAAAGCGCCAGTGATGTGGCTCTTTACCCATGTGATCGGCTGTGTTGGGCTAATTTGTCTACCATAACTTGAAATTGTTAGTACAGTTTTTTTTTTATTTTTTAAATTTTATTTGTCTACTTCTGCTAAAAAAAAAAAATAATGGTATTCATTAAAATGGAGTACCAAATTAAATTTTATAAACGCATTTTAAATACTTTTTACCATGTTTTTAGGTTTTAATCTTTTACTATCTGAGGTGCTTTAGCAGCCCATTCAAATTATTTGGCTGCCTTTTAAAGTGGAACTTCTCTCTCCTAATCAACATTGATTGTTTTAACTCCTCATGCTGCTAGAAATAGTAAATAGATAGAAAATGGCTATTATATATACTTGTTTTAAACTTTTTTTTTTTTTTTTTTTTTATAACATTCTGTTACTTCCTGGTTTTATGCCTAGACAAATAATGTCATACATCCCAGGAGTCTTCAGGAGGGGTTTTCACAGCTTGGCACACTCTCATGCATGCATACTTGAGCTAAGGGCAGGAAGTAAATGCTACATGACTCATTTGCCCTTACTCAATATGGCCACGGCCAGAAATGCTAGGGAGTGTTTTTCAAAGTGATTTCTCACCAAAATAAAGCATAGAGACATGGATGGATGTGAGAGTTTGCTTTGAATATAAAAAATGAATTGGATACGTTGTTGCTTTGTGGTGCTCAGATGCAGTGAAGATCCGCTTTAAGACAAAGCATGTTGATGAACAGGATAGTGTACATTCGTTAATGCACTGCAATACATTGCAAAATCAGAGTTTTATACATGCAGCAGCAGCTGACTCCGTATTTATCAACACTGTTCAGAGGCAAAAATATCTGTAGATCCGAAGCGTTGGGCTTTGATCTTAAGATGTCTGTTAAAGCAACCTAACAAGTTAAAAAAAAAAAAAGTAACTTTCTCAATTTAACCCCTTATTAACCCTTAGTTTACCCCTAAGTAGCCCTTTATTAACAACTTCTTCCCATCTTCCTTCAATCATTTTGCTGTTTTTTTTTTTTTTTTTTTTATTTTTTTTTTTTATGGTCAAACAAGCTTTTTTTATTGAACAATTTTTATATTACCGGTAGGTTATAAATGTTCAGTATGTGATATCACAGTACACAGTGAAATGGGTAGATAGTATAGATGTCTAAAGATGTTGGACATTTTTTTTGAACAATTAACTGTTTTTTTTATCGATGGTGGGAGAATCGTATGAGAAATATAATCAACAAAGAAATCTTCTGATAATAAAGCACAAAATTGAGAAAAAAAAAAAATTATTTTAGAAATAACTTTGCAATGCTTTGTACCAGAATCATAATTTTATTATTTTTAAACAAAATAAATTATTGAATAAAATAAGCGATTTTCATCTTTAGTAACGATGTTGTGTTTTTTTGGTTTTTTTTTAAATTCCTATGTGGCTGGTTCTCTGCACCTTTAAAAAAAATAATACGAAGTAGCGTTTTTTGGGTGTGTATGTACTTGAAATAGATCTATTTTTGCTCTTCAGTCCATTTAACATGGTTTCCTATGGGTCACGTTCACATCTGTTCATTTTCCACTCAGAAGCACATCAAAAACTGCGGTGCTTGCGTTTCTGGTGCATTTTTGCAGGTTTCTCCTGCAAGACAACAGACACCTCCCAAAACTGCATCAAAAAAAAGTGTGTGAAAACTGAAAACGCACCCGGAAGAAAGCAATAACGGCAGCCTGCATAGGTGTGAACCAGACCTGAATACTGTGTGTTAATACATTTGTGCGAGAACCATAAGCCCCCCCTTAGGCTATATGGGATTATCCAGCAAGTTGCACCTCCTCTATTGTTTATTATTTTAGTAATGAATTACTGAGCCTTGCATCAGTTGTCACACAGTAAGTGGTCACAGCTGGCTATGAAATGTTGTACCTAGTGGACACCTGCAGGTCATATTTAATCTATCACTTACTTTGTCTTTCAGCCAGGGAGAACTTACGGCCGTTTACCATACCAGCTGACCTCCCGTATAACATGCGCACCACGCTGCTCCCGCCCCAGTGTCCGAGGGTAAGTGACTAACCTTGCAACAGTTAAAATCTATGCTGCACTGTGACTGCCATTAAAGTAGATCATGTGTCCCTTTGGGTAATTTCCCCTTCACTTCCTGTTCCATAGTCAAAACGAGAAGTAAGAGAAAATCCCCCTAAAGTGATTGTCACCAGAACTAGCGTATCCATTGGAAGTCTAAGTCTTTCTCTCTATTCCTGTTCTGGGGACAACCCAAAATTTGGAATTTTCTTTAAAGAAGTACTGCCAAAGCTCATTTGTCTGTGCTTTTCCTGTAGATCTCAGGAGTGCAGATCGCTCTGCACTCCTGTGAGGTTTATTCTGATGAGAACGTGCTGGAGCCCGCGAGCCAGTCCAGGCTTGGGTAAGATTGCAACAATGTGGTCAGGATCTGCCCACATGCTTAAGCCAGCCGCTCCCGCCCTTCCACAGCCCATCGCTCCAGGGAGAGCAGACAGCGGCTGACAGTCACCAGCTCTCTGCTCAGGGAGCTCTGCGAACCGAGCAATCAGCGGTGTTTGATCACTTGGTTCTTAGTATTAGAGCTGGCAGGGGACAGATGGAGCAATGGACCAATGCTGCATCTACCTAGTTGAGTATGGTTCCAAAAAAAATTAATTCCTATACTTTTAACTTTTTTTTTTTTTTTAAATCAAGAAAAGCTTTATTGAGAAAAATTCACACCATTACGTATTTCTCAATAAAAGAAACACTGTCGGATGGCAGCATCAAACCATAAACATTACATAGTCCACACCATGCCACAGTCCCCCCAAGTTTATCACACATAGGTACAGTTCGATCCACAGAAAAGAGAACATAGTATATGGAAATGCAAATGCAGGGAACTCCCCCACCCCAGACATTCGAACCAGAAATCAACACCCAAGGAATTACAATAACAAACGGTCCAGAACGAGATCATCAGGGGCCATGCCCGGACTGTTCAACCATACTCCCCATACTTTTGAGAATTTCTGGGGCACCCCCCGATGTTGGTATATAACCTTCTCCATACGTAAAGTGGAACCCATCTGTTCCAGCCACATCCTGTACGTAGGTGTTTCCTGTGCTATCCAGTGTCTCAAGATGATTAAACGGGCCTGAAAGAGCGCCCGAGCGGCGGCCTCTCTCAGAAACCTATCCTCCACTATCGACTCCAGTATCCCAAGAATACAGTGTCTGGGATCCCTAGGGATGTCCACCCCCAGAGCCCTATTAATGGCAGATATCACCGTGGACCAGTACCTGTGCAACTTTGGACATCTCCACAACAAGTGAATCAAGTCCCCTTTCTCTCTCTGGCATCGTCCACAGAGATCATCATCGCGAAGACCCATAGCATTAAGCTTCAGGGGTGTGTGATGCACTCTAAGTAGGATGTAAAGCTGCGACACCTATACTTTTAACTTTTAATAATATTAGTAAACATGACAAAGAGAGAGCAGGTGAATCTTTCTAATGGGGGCACAAACTGCAATAAAAACTTGACAGGTGTTCTAATACCGCTATCCAAAACAAAAAACAAAGTTTTGACTTTAGTTATACTTTAAGGCTCGGTTCACATTTATGCGATGCGGGAAGGCTGCGAATTCGCAGCCTGTTCCCGCATCGCACACGCACCCCCGGCAGTTCACACTGCCATATGCGATACGCTGGGGGTGTCAATGTAATCTTAACGACACCCCCAGTTTGATCGCATATCGCAGTGCGATCGTGCAGTTTCGCACAGGAACGTATCGCACAAGTGTGAACCGCTGTGCGATCCGATCCCGATGCGGCTGCAAAAATGCCTCCTGTGCGTGTTTGCTCCGGGTGCGATGCGAATTTAGCCATACAAACTGTATGGCTAAACTCGCACCGCACAGCTGATCGCATGTAATGTCGGAGCAGTGCGCTCCGACATTACATGCGAACCCGGCACTCGCACAAATGTGAACCGAGGCTAAACATAAAAAGCTACCTTCTCAAGCAACCAATATGGAGCAATAGTAGAGCGAATGTAGGAAAGCAAAACTATACCCTCCCCCCCACCCCAAGATACCAAGGCATGTCCCACAAGCGACAGGAGAAAATAAAGGGAACAGGAAAGCTAGGAACACAGAAGGAAATAATGCCCCTCAGTGGTTAAAGTGGTAATAATGGTCTTTCAGTGATACAGTAAACCCCCCTCCATTGCGGGGGTTACGTTCCGGACCCAGCCGCGAAAAGTGAAAATCCGCGAAATAGAAAAACCCTATTAAAATGCATTGTAGGCATGTTTTTTTTACTGTCACTGTATGTGTAAAAGCATTTTAAGGTCTTTAAACACACTTTTAAAACAATAGAAACTCATTTAAACACATAAAAGATACTGAGAGACATAGAAAGAGCTATGGAAAACACAAAAATATTTCATTTTTTTAATGATTTATATAGTAAAATAACATTACAAAAAAACGCAATATACCGGGACCGCAAAAACTGAAACGCGATGGAGCGGGGGATTACTGTATATACATACAGGTAAGCCTATAATAAGACTTACCTGTAGGTACAGTAAATATCTCCTAAACTTGCATCGTTTAGGAGATATTCACTTTAGCAGCGGCGGTGACGTCACCGGCGCTTGCGCACTGTGCTCTCAATGGCTGGCGTGCCGTCCATAGAGCCCGGCTGCTGCTGTGACATGGGAGTGACGCTCACTGCGTCCCGTCCAAGCAGCCGTGCAACCGGAAGAAAGACCGGGTGAAGATGCCAGAGCTCTGCTGGAGGGCTTTTTTTTCAGGTAAGTCTTTCATAATGTGCTGGTATGTGATGCATATTAGCACATTATGCTCCTAACTTACAGGGAGAAGATTTTTTTCCCTAAACGTCTTTCAGGACAGCACCTTGAGAGATGGCTCCTACCACTTGCCAATAGGAAACGCCACTTTCACCAAACTTCTAAAACGAGGCTTCTCCCCACAGCTCATCGTTTTTTTTTGTGTTTCCTCCGGCCGAGGAACACCTAGTGGGGAGTCAGGAGCTCTTAGGCGCTGTCCTGAGAGACAAGGCTTCCTGCTCCACCATTTTTTTTGTTTAGAGAGTCTGTTCCTCTCATACCGTACGAACTGTTGTCTTGGATGGGCTCCCTCTCCCTCTTCGGTGCTCAGGGAGAGCCTGTACCGGTCGGGCGACCGCTGTTCCTTGGTGGCAGCAGACACTGGCGTTGGATTTCTCCTTTTTTTTTTTTTCCCCCGCCGGTCTGTTTGTTTTTAGTGTCTGGCCATCTTTGCGGATGCAAGTAGTGACTCGGCCGGAAGTGAGGTATTCGGAGAGGGGCAGCGCTCTTGGAGCAGGCGCGTGGCCTAAGTTCCGCCGGAAAAGCACAGGGGCAGAGGAGAGGAACAGAGCTGGTTCCGGAGGTACTCTACTACAACTGATGAGTTTCGGGGAGAAGCCTCCTTTTTAAAGTTTGGTGGAAGTGGTGTTTCCTGTTGGCAAGTGGGAGGAGCCATCTCTCAAGGTGCTGTCCTGAAAGATTATTTTGGAAAACAAGTTACCGGTAAATCTAAAGCCTCGTACACACGCATCGAAACTCGGCAGGCAATTTTCGTCTGACGACCGATCTGCCGATTTTTGGCTTGTTAGTATGATGCTTCCGACAACCGACTCCGACTTTTCGGCCGAAAAAAATCTGGTGTGCAGGCTATAAAATTTTTGTCTGCCGTCAAAACACGTCCGATTTTCGTGCAGTCAGTACAGATTTCGACAGGGAAAAATCGAATGAGCAAGACTGGGCATGCTCAGTGAAGAAAAAACACAAAGAAAGCAAACCAACACATGACATCACTTCTGAAGTAGAATTTTGTAGGGCGAGAATATTTGTGTGCAGTCTAGGCACATTCCAACCAACAAAACACCACTCTGGACAAAAGACGGACGATCGGTCGGCCGATAATCGTTGCGTGTGTACTAGGCTTAACTTGAATATTTTTTTTTTCTTTTTTGTCGTTTTCTACTGCTTTAATGCATGTCAACTGCTGCCAAAAGCTTACTGTACTTAAAAGATTGCACAAACGCCTTCCCAACATCCATAAGGAAGAGAAAACACTTCTAATATTATTTAAAGGCTGACCTACTCTCCGACAACCTTCACACAGAACAAGGCTAGATTGAGATGAATGAAACAGGTCTGTCATTGGGCTTTCTTCAGCTGCTCTTTTGTTTGGATCTACTTTATCGTCCATTTAACCTCTCAATGTGGCAGAGAGGCAGATGCCATGTTAGTGGAAGTGCCAGCTGTCATTGGGCAGCTCTTCCTTTTCCTAGACCCACCTTTTGGTGACACCCTTGGTGTATTTCAGTAACCAGAAACAAGAGTGTGTGGAATTTACCTGTAATAGGCAAAACACACAAAAACGTAATTGTAATAGTTGATCTAATAAAACATTTATGGCTGTACTTGAAAAGGTTGTTCACCTTCGTTCCCTAGGTGTCCTGGTAGAGCTGGAGCCAATTTGCAGAGAGAAATGGTGAAACTTTTCAGTATCCAGATGTAGAAAGGGGAACTTATCCATACAGAATAATAACTTGAGTCCCAGATGACGTTTCTAAATGGCGAAGGGACACTGACTATTTGTCTCAGCACTGCTTAAAAATGGCACTCAGTCTTAGGCTCCCCCTTCGCTTGCCACCATTCAGAGAACATCTTAAATTTTTTCAATGAATACAAAGCATTCTCTTATTGAATAAGGTATAGATTATGATGTCATCTACTCTTGCTCTCCACCTTGTCCAATCAGAGAAGGTCTTGTATGCATTGAAAAAAAAAAAATGGAGTGGTGGAGGAGCCAAGTGAGTGCCCCACTGTGCTCAGTGTGAAAAGTGAGAAGCTACTGGAGCAACAATCAGGAGATCATGGCTATCACCATAGGTAGTGCAAACTATTACAGTGATTGTCAGCATTACTGGGGGCCAATCGTATATTGATACTTACATTGAGCCAAGCTGGACCAATGTAAATATAAAGGGAAATTCCTGGACTTCCACTTTAAACTTCCCCTGAGTAGCTTAGTTTTTTGGGGGATTTTTTTGTCTTTATTTTTTATTTTTTCCCAACTCGCTACTTTGTTCAAGTATCTTATTGGCTTAAAAAGTCTGCATGCAGTAATCCACTTTAAATGTGTTTAAGGCTTCATTCACATGTCAGCGTAGCGATCACAGGCAGAATCACCGCGATTCTGCCCGCGATCCGGAAATCACTGCAAATCGCGGGACGCCTGTGCGTTGCCTGTGATTTGCAATAGCACCCCAAACGCTGTGCGATGTTGCCACGATTTGCGCCTGCCGAATCGTGGTAACAGACGCATGACGCCCCAAAGAAGCTCTTGTACCTTTTTTGGGCGTCATGTGTCCCGCGATTTTTGTTTGCGTGATGTTACCGCGATTTGGCAGGCGCAAATCGCGGCAACATCGCACAGCGTTTGGGGTGCTATTGCAAATCACAGGCAACGCACAGGCGTCCCGCAATTTGCAGTGATTTCCGGATCGCGGGCAGAATCGCGGTGATTCTGCCTGTGATCGCTACGCTGACATGTGAATGAAGCCTAACTGTAAGACCTCATGCACAGAACGTGTTTTTTTATTTATTTATTTTTCCCCTCCCTTAAACCCCTCTGCTCAAGGGGAGGAAAAAGCAGCTTTAAAAACGCACCCAAAGCTGCTTTTTGCAAAAACCTTTAGGTGCATCAAGTATCTTGGCGTTTGTTCATTCCATTGGCCAGAATATTAACTTATTATGGCCATTGGAATTAATAACCACTCAAACTTTACATGTGCCAAGTGCTTAAAGGCGTTGAGACGTGTGTAGACTTGTCAGGCATTCTATGTGACTTAACGCTTCTCTCCTGAACACGCAAGTGATGGGTTTTTCCTGGCTGTAAACGCTCCTGACCCTAAATGCCTGTAAACACCTATGTGCACAATTACACATAGGCTAACACAGAGGAGCTATATATCAATAAAATAAATATTTTATTTTATTGATATTTACTTTTGTGTATGTGGTGACACTATAAAAAAAAATTGGCTGCTATTACCTTACTATATTGGTACATTTACGCTATTACATTCCTATTCCGGTTAGCGCATTGGTTTATCTATCCATCTACTTAACACAGATGAGCGTTTAGAGGCAAAAAAAGTCAAGTGGTGTTTTTGATACCCAGCGTGCATGGGGACTAAACTGTGGAGCAACAGAAGTCTGAAAATATAGGTGTGGTGTGTTTTTGAACACATTGTGCGAGTCAGAATTGTACACGTTGACACCTCCTCTAAAAATGTTGATCTGGCAAGTGTTTAGCCTTGTCATTAGAGGTAATACTGCCTTTATTCAGATTCTGTGATTTTTCGATCCTAACTCCAACTTTAATGTCCTTTTTTAAATAGTTTGTCTAGGCAACCCTGGCCCAGACGATTTACTGCAGTAACAGGTTCACTTGCTGGCCACGCTGTATTACCTGTATGTAGCCTCAGCTACATACAGTATACAGTCATTTTATTTTGGCTGTCAGACTGTGACTTCCCATCCCACTTCTGGAACAAAACAGGCTGCTCAGCTAGTCACAGGAAACTGACATCACGCTTGTCCTGGCAGTTGTCAATACTGCCGTGATCTTGGCTGGATAGCTGACATTGTGGTATTTATTTTTTATTTATTTTTTTATTTTTTTTATTTTAGGCTTTCTAGCCTGTAGGAGGGATCTGAGGTCTTTTTGACCCCAGATCTCTCCATAAGTGGACCTGTCAACCACTGTTCCTGTTACAAGGGATGTTTACATTGTGATCCCCCCCAAAAAAAAAAAAAAAATATATATATATATATATATATATATATATATATATATATATATATATATATATATATATATATATATATATATATATATATATATATATATATATATAATAAGGGCCCGCGGGACTTTTTTTTTTTTTTGATGGACATGGATGACACTGCTCCGTATGTCTGCATATCATCCCATCCGTTTACGGATGATATACGGACATAATGTATGTCTATGTGGATTGCGGATGTCAGCGGATGACACCGCTGACATCCGATTTCTGCTTCCTTTCCGTTTTTTTAACGGAAGAATAAAAGGGTTCTGTTCCGTTCCAAAAAACGGAGCAGAACTGAAAGGACGCAAATCGGATGTCAGCGGATGGTCATCCGCTGACATCCGCAATCCCATTGACAAGCATTATGTCCGTATATCACCCGCAAACGGACGGGGTGATATACGGACATACGGAGCGGCCGTGTGAAAGAGCCCTTAGGGAAAGTGAAAAAATAAAATAAACAAAAGAAAAAAAAAAATTAAAGTGCCGCTGTGTGCTTGCACGCAGAATCGAACACATGCATACGTCGCGGCCACATATGTAAACTGCGTTCAATCCATACATGTAAGGTATCGCCGCGAACGTTGGAGCAAGTGCAACAATGTGCAACAATTCTAGCCCAAGACCTCCTATGTAACTCTAAACTGGTAACCTGTAAAAAATGTTAGATCGTTGCCTATAGAGATTTCGAAGTATCGAAGTTTGGTGTCATTCTACGAGTTTGCGCAATTTCAAAGCGTGACATGTTGGGTATCTGTTTACTCGGCGTAATATCATCTTTCACAATATACAAAAAAATTGGGCTGACTTTACTGTTTTGTTTTTTTTAATTCATAAAACGGTTTTTTTTTTTTCTAAAAAAAAAAAAAAAAAAAAAGCGTTTGTATATTTTCTGCGCAAATACAGTGTGACATAAAAAGTTGCAATGACCGCCATTTTATTTCCTAGGGTCTTTGCTACAAAAGTAATTTTCCAGCAAAAAAAATTATGATTTTTACATGTAGGAGCGAAGTGCCAGAAATGGCCCAGTATGGAAGTGGTTAACACCCTTTCTCTGAAGGAATGTAGTTGAGGAAGATGTAGAGTATTTACAGTATGTGACCAGGCCTGATTCTCTGGCATTTGGAACTGTTCTGTCTCAATGGAAAAAGAGAAGGAATGTCAATCCGTTTCTGGTAAAAGTTTTTTTTTTTTTTTTTTTTTTTTGCTTTTTATGAAGAATAGTAACTGAGGGTTTATTACTACTTTTATTGACTCCTAACTCCAGACCTGTGAATTACAAAGCTGGGGCTCATGCATCTGGGTGTCATTTTACTGTTTTTTCGTGCTCTTGTTAGCGTATCGTGTGGATAAAGTCAGGTTAACTCCACATAAAGATAGATATATATTTATAATTTTTTTTTTTTCTTGGCATCTGGTTTCCTTTCAAAATATTTCTCATCACCTTCTATCCTGATAGGAGCAGGGCTCGTTCACACTTTCTTTGGTCTCTGAAGAGCGGTCCACAGTCAGATCACTTTTTAGAAAGCATTTGATGGGCATTGAGGAGGTGATGGAACCCCTTACTTACTGCCTCCTTTTTCCCATTTAACCTTGCACTGTTGTGGCAGGGGGTAGACCCCCGAGCACTGCCTCTGCAGTTAAAGGGGGTAGTGTTTGGGGGAGGGGAAAGGGCAGCAAAAGCGATGCTCAACTGCAAAGTTTTACTGCCCCTAGACTCGATCCTTCAGTAAAGGAAATCCCCTCTTGGCTGTCACAAGAATTGTTGTTGCTATATAGTAAGTAGTATGCCATTGCTCCTGGTGAGCCTGCTATTCTGATCCTCCACACCCCTCTTCTTACACCCCTCTTCTTACACCCCTCTTCTTACACCCCTCTTCTTACACCCCTCTTCTTACACCCCTCTTCTTACACCCCTCTTCTTACACCCCTCTTCTTACACCCCTCTTCTTACACCCCTCTTCTTACACCCCTCTTCTTACACCCCTCTTCTTACACCCCTCTTCTTACACCCCTCTTCTTACACCCCTCTTCTTACACCCCTCTTCTTACACCCCTCTTCTTACACCCCTCTTCTTACACCCCTCTTCTTACACCCCTCTTCTTACACCCCTCTTCTTACACCCCTCTTACGCACCCCTCTTACGCACCCCATACACTTGGGTCCTCACTCTTGCCTGTCCGGGTATACTAAAAGATCCCCACTTTTAGTCCACTAACAATGGTAATCAGGACACCTTCAAGGTGGTAAATCTTCCTAGTGTGGACACTCAAACAAAAATTTCACAGTAGTTTTTCCCTTTCCCATCCTGTCTAAAATCGAAAACTAACCAAAAAAAAAAAAAAATGTTATGCTATATGTAGGTATACTCCATGTACACGAAAAAAGGCTGTTACATTCCAAAACCATATTCTGAGACTCTGCAACGTGGCTATTTGTGTTGTAAAATGACAGTAAACCCCCCTCCATCGCGGGGGTTACGTTCCAGACCCACCCGCAATAAGTGAAAATCGTCTAAATAGACCCTATTTAAATACACTGTAGGCATGTTTTTTTAACATTTAGACCGCATTCACGCTGAAGCGGCACGACTTCAGGGGCGACTTCACAAGTCGCATGCACCGCGACTTCGGCGCGACTTGCACGGACTTTATATAATGAATGTCTATGCAAGTCGCTCCGAGGTCGCCCCGAAGTAGTACAGGACCCGATTTCTAAGTCGGAGCGACTTGTGTCGCTCCTATTAGAACGGGTCCTGTAGCAGTCAATGGACCGCGACTTGTCAGGCTCACAAGTCGCCTGACAAGTTGCTGTAGTGTGAATTGAGACATACTTTTAAAAGCATTTAAGTCCCCATTCACACTAGCGCGACTTGTCAGGCGACTTGTAAGCCTGACAAGTCGCGGTGGGTCGCCTGCCGTTGATTAGCACAGGACACGTTCTAATAGGAGCGACACAAGTCACTCTGACTTAGTAAAAAGGTCCTGTACTACTTTGGGGCGACTTGGAGGTGACTTGCATTGACTTCATTGATATGAAGTCCGTGCATTTCGCGCTGAGGTCACGGTGCACAGCGTGCACCGCGACTTCACATGTCGCCCCGGCAAGTCGTGTCGCCCCAGTGTGAATGGGCTCTTAAGGTCTGTAAACGCACTTTTAAAACAATAGAAACACATTTGAACACACAAAAGCTACTGATAGACAGAGCAATGGAAAACTCAAAACTATTTAATTAACAATGATTTATTAGTAAAATAATATTAATAGGCATTACTGTAAAAAAGCGCAAAATACCAGGACTGCGAAAACTGAACCGCGATTGACGAGGGTTTACTTTATATTTTAAGCTAATCCCCTGATATTTTGACTTCCCTGGTTCCTTCTTCCCGCCTCATCAACATGCATGACATACCTTTATTATGAACCCAGTGATGTGACCACTGGCTCTCTTTGCTTCAGTATGCAATGCAGGCAGATCATAGCTTCCCTTTAAACATCACAGCACCCTGCCTCAGTACTCCTCTCAAGGACCCTCAGCCCAGATGCAAGCAGTGGGCTGGCTTTTGGGAGCAGTAAATCAAATATCGAAATGGATGGATATCAGTCTGAGGGAGACTGTATATGCATGCAGACCACCCAAGGTAACACCCCTATGTGATGCTGAGCCTCTGTGATTGAAAGAACTGAAATCCAATGGATGAAAGGGGCTGGCCAGGAACAGTACAACTGGGCAGGAAAGATAAAACTGGAAATCCTCCAACCAGGAAGTAAGGCGGGCTCTACCTGATTGGTGCAGCTTCTAATGCACACTGTTAGAAGCTCACAGTGTGCAGTGACATTTGGAATAGGCAATTACAGTATAGCAGAAGAGCCCGTACAACTGTCCAAGACTGAATTTCTTCTTTTTTTTTTTTCAGGGTCATCAGAGGAAACCTGTTGAGCCTTTCATAGACCTTGTAAGAAAAGGTAAGCTTTCTGATTGCTGTGTCAAGTCAAGTTGTATCCTTTTATTGAATTAGTAATTTTGTGTGGAGTTATTTATACAGGGAAGGACTACTGCCAATCTTTCTGAAAGGTATCTACAAAGTATAGGTATTGTTAATGAGGGGAAAAAAAGTATTTGATCCCCTGCTAATTTTGTACGTTTGCCCACTGACAAAGAAATTATCAATCTATAATTTTAATGGTAGGTTTATTTTAGCAGTGAGAGACAGAAGAACCAGAAGAATATTCAGAAAAATCTATTTCAAAAAAAGTTATAATTTATTTTGCATTTTAATGAGTGAAATAGGTATTTGATCCCTTTGCAAAACATGACTTAGTACTTGGTGGCAAAACCCGTGTTGGCAATCAGACGTTTCTTGTAGTTCGTCACCAGGTTTGCACACATCTCAGGAGGGATTTTGTCCCACTCCTCTTTGCAGATCCTCTCCAAGTCATTCAGGTTTTGAGGAGGACGGTTGGTAACTCGAACCTTTAGCTCCCTCCACAAATTTTCTATAGAATTAAGGTTTGGAGACTGGCTAGGCCTCTCCAGGACCTAAATGTGCTTCTTCTTGAGCCATTCGTTTGTTGCCTTGGCCGTGTGTTTTGGGTCATTGTCATGCTGGAATACCCTTCTACTACCCATTTTCAATACCCTAGCTGAGGGAAGGAGGTTCTCACCCAAGATTTGACGGTACATGGCCCCATCCATCGTCCCTTTGATGCGGTGAAGTTGTCCTGTCCTTGTAGCAGAAAAACACCCCCAAAGAATGTATCCACCTCCATGTTTGATGGTGGGGTTGGTGTTCTTGGGGTCAAAGGCAGCATTCCTCCCACATCCTCAAAACATGGCGAGTTGAGTTGATGCCAAGGAGCTTAATTTTAATCTCATCTGACCACAACACTTTCACTCAGTTCTCCTCTGAATCATTCAGATGTTCATTAGCAAACTTCAGACGGGTCTGTACATTTGCTTTCTTGAGCAGGGGGGCTTTGTGAGTGCTGCAGGATTTCAGTCCTTCATGGCGTTGTGTGTTACCAATTGTTTTCTTGGTGACTATAGTCCCAGCTGCCTTGAGATCATTGACCAGAGTCTCCTGTGTAGTTCTGGGCTGATTCCTCACTGTTCTTATAATCATTGAAACTCCATGAGGTGAGATCTTGCATGGCTCCCCAGACCAAGGGAGATTGACAGTTATTTTGTGTTTCTTCCATTTATGAATAATCGCACCAACTGTTGTCACCCTCTCACCAAGCTTCTTGACGATGGTTTTGTAGCCCATTCCAGCCTTGTGTAGTTCTACAATCTTGTCCATGTCATCCTTTGACAGCTCTTTGGTCTTGGCTTTGGTGGAGAGATTGGAATCTGATTGTTTGATTGCTCCTGTGGACAGGTGTCTTTTATACAGGTAACCCGCTAGGAGCACTCACTTTAAGCCTAGGTTCACACTGAGGCCAGTTTTTAAAATCGTGGGAGTTCAGCTGAACTCGCATGATTTCAAACAGGATTTTTTAGTCCGGCTTCAGGGGCAATTTCACAGACATCTGAGTGGGATCCTGCCCAGATGTCTATTGAAATTGTGCCACAACGTCACCAAAAATGGTACAGAAGCTACCTTTGGGAATCAGTGCGGCGCTGCAAAGTCAAGTCACACCAATTCGGACAGTGCCATTGCCAGCAATTGGCTCTGATTTGACATGGGATTGCATACACCTGGGAGCCAGAAATCTTGCTGATTGATAGGGGATCAAATACTTTCCGTATATACTTGAGTATAAGCTGAGTTTTTCAGCACATTTTTTGTGCTGAAAAAGTCCCCCCTCTGCTTATACTCGAGTCATAAAAAAAAAAAAAAATGTCCGTGGCCGGCCCGACATGTACACTGCACATGCGCTGCCACCGCTCGGGAAAGCCCGTACACGTTCAGCTATTCCCAGGAATAGCCGACCGTGTACGGGCTTTCCCGAGCGGCGGCGGTGCATGCGCAGTGAAGTGTTGGCGCCGGGCGGCGCCATTTTTAAATCGAAGGCACCTCAGGAACAGGTAAGTGAGACTCTTCCACAGCCGCACTACCTGCCATTATGCGGGGTTGTGGGCATACTAGAGGAGATGCAGTGCTGCATTCTCTTGTACCATGTCCCCAGCCCTGCATTCTCCTGTACCATGTCCCCAGCCCTGCATTCTCCTGTGCCATGTCCCCAGCCCTGCATTCTCCTGTGCCATGTCCCCAGCCCTGCATTCTCCTGTGCCATGTCCCCAGCCCTGCGTTCTCTTGTACCATGTCCCCAGCCCTGCGTTCTCTTGTACCATGTCCCCAGCCCTGCGTTCTCTTGTACCATGTCCCCAGCCCTGCGTTCTCTTGTACCATGTCCCCAGCCCTGCGTTCTCCTGTACCATGTCCCCAGCCCTGCGTTCTCCTGTACCATGTCCCCAGCCCTGCGTTCTCCTGTACCATGTCCCCAGCCCTGCGTTCTCCTGTACCATGTCCCCAGCCCTGCGTTCTCCTGTACCATGTCCCCAGCCCTGCGTTCTCCTGTACCATGTCCCCAGCCCTGCGTTCTCCTGTACCATGTCCCCAGCCCTGCGTTCTCCTGTACCATGTCCCCAGCCCTGCGTTCTCCTGTACCATGTCCCCAGCCCTGCGTTCTCCTGTACCATGTCCCCAGCCCTGCATCCCCTGTACCAGGTCCGCAGCCCCTGTTTTGGGTCTTGTGGTGGTCCAGTTGGGTCCAGTAGCTGCTGCATTTCCCACCCTAGGCTTATACTCGAGTCAATCATTTTTCCCATTTTTTTTGTGTTAAAATTAGGGGCCTCGGCTTATATTTGGGTTGGCTTATACTAAAGTATATACGGTATTTCACTCATTTAAAATGCAAATCAATTTATAACTTTTTTTTTTAAATGTGTTCTTCTGGATATTTTTTAGTTCTGTCTCACTGTTAAAATAAACCTACCATTAAAATTATAGACTGATCATTTCTTTGTCAGTGGACAAACGTACAAAATCAGCAGGGGATCAAATACTTTTTTCTATCACTGTAAAAGGAACTGATTTCCAGTCCCGTATTTTTGTCACCAAAACACTAAGTTGTTAGGCTGAAGGAGAGTCGGAAGGGCACCGCTGCAAGTGAGAACCTCCAGAGGTGAAACCAGTGAATGTGTGAGAGATTCATCAGAGTTGCCATTACTTGTTGTTTAAAGATTCAGACTTCATTGCTGGCACTAAGTGAAACTCACATATTTTATATACTGTATGTAAAATGCAACCATTTGAAATAATGCAAAAATAAAGTGTAACCATTTTGAATAGTACAATATTAAAAAAAATCCAAAAATGTGAATAAGCTGTGATAACAATTCGCACATGCATGTTCAGTATGGTTTTTCGTGAATTTTTGTCTCTTGATATCATTTTAGAGAGACAATGCAGCTTTTTTTGAAGTTTTTTAATGCATTTGTATTTGTTGTATTCTGGCAAATAGAGTTCAGCTACCCAAGAGTTTATAGGTTATAGGTCCTCTTTATGGAGGCATCACAAGACTGCTCTAACTGCTGATGAGAAAAGGTATTTAGCTGTAAATATTTACTAAAATAATTGCATTTCCATGCTCTGTGTACTGTGGGAGAGCAAATATAGTGAATGCAGGCTGCTGGGTTCAGTAACACTTTTAAGTGACAGCTGTGAGTCTTCTGGGGCTGCTGTCATTACATCCAAGATGGTGGCACTCAGCAGCAGTTTTAGGGCTTTCGGATGTCTGCATAAGGAAGGTTTTAACTAGTAAAAAAAAAAATGCACTTATATCTTATTGGAAGATTTCTGTTAAAATTTTGTGGCGTCAGGAACACTTTGTCAGCTGACATACAGAGAAGGCAATGAAAAGGGATGCTTAGTAAGTTAGTAATGATTTGAACAGGGGGGACCATATACTAAAATATGCATTATTTCAATATAGAGCTACATTTTTAGTTTTTTTTTCTTTTGTATGTTAAATCCTGGCTTAATACCCTTTCTTTTAATTCTTTTATCTCACAGTTGAACCAGTCACCTTCTGGTTTTCTCACACAAGTATAGATCGATTTGAGAATTGTGAATTAATGAAGATGTATATGTTATGGCCTGTTTTAATGCATGCCTCAAACAACACAATGACATGTTTGCGGACTAGGTGAGTTGTTTATTTATTGGACCTTTTAGCAGCTGCTAAGTTGACTGTTAGTGAAAAGCTGAGTGTAAAATTACTGGTATTTTCCTATACTTGGTATGGTGGTGAGCTGGCTTCATCTTTTCTGTTTGAAGAACTACTGTTGCAAGCTCCCGTTTCCTCGTTTACTGCAGTCTTGGTGACAAGTGTTAAAGAGGTTGTAAACCTCAGAAAAAAAGGGGAAAAAAAAAAAAAAAACCTGAAAGACAAAGGTATAATGAGCTAGTATGCATCGCATACTAGCTCGATATGAAATACTTATCTTAGAACGAAGCCCCCGCAGTGCCGCCCACTCACCGGTGACACGGCCGACCTGTTCGGCCATCCTACTTCCTGGTTCGCGCCCTCCGGCATCTGATTGCCTGGAGGCGCGATGACATAACTCCCGCGCATGCGCGTGGGAGCCGTCATTCACGCCACAGGGCTCTGAAGGAACAGCAGGGTGGCCTTTCCTTCAGAGCGCATGCACCGATGACGTCATCGGCTTCTTAAAATGTAAATATCTCTTAAACGGTGCAAGTTTAGGAGATATTTACAGTACCTATAGGTAAGCCTTATTAAAGGCTCACCTATAGGTACAAGTTAACCGAGTGGGTTTACTACCTCCTTAAGGTTAAACTTTACTTACCTGGAACAGCCCTTGCACCTTGCCGACACTTGCATCTTCTACTGGGTGCAAGGCTCAACTGTCTTCACTGGCTTTCGCGGGGTGACAGCACTCCTGCGCATGTGTAGGAGTCGGTCATCCTGGCACACAGGGCCATGCCAGCAATGTAGGCTGAGCTGCGCATACGCAGCTCAGTTTATATGCCAAAGAATGTTGCAAGCAGGCAGCTTGGGGTATTTTATTTCAGAAGAGGAGACCTTGCTTTGTCTGGTCAGTAAAGAGCTTGCCTGGTCACAGTTTGTGACAGCAGATGAGATTAAAGCATGATATTTTGAACTATGTGTGAACTTTGTTCTGTATATTTTGTTCTGAGTTCTGTTGTTTTTCGCTAGACATGTGGGAGAGAGGAAGTTAAAATCTAGTCTCATGGTTTACGGCTGTTATTTTAGACATGTGGGAGAGTGTTTTCAGGATTTAATTATTTGGTTATGGCTATTTTGTTATTTTTACTATTATTTGATGCCTGCATGGCCACCATAGATGCCAAATATCAAATACAATATTACCTTAGATTGTCAGGAGTTCTCTCTTCCTCCAGGTATGTGCCAGAGATAAACTATAATATAGAAGATGCTGTATAAGGGTTTCCTGATTATCTCTGATTGCTGTTACTTTCCTATCTAATCCTCTGTAATTCGCTGTGCACCAATATCAATCAGTAAACCATACATAGACTCAGGATATACCTGTGTGGATGTCCTTTATTCAAAAGCTCTACATTACACAAGAAACAAAGGTAAATCTCCTCGTTGTGGGTATAGATGCCACAAAGAAACCTAACAAATGTTCTCTCCCTTCTGCCCAAAAAAAAAAAAAAAAAAAAAAACTGAAGTGAACCGTATGTACTTCACCCATAAAGGGACTGCAAAAGCCTACATAGCTAATATATAAATGTGGCTACTCCTATATACATAAATAGTCAAACATAGAAACAAGTTTATGAAAAACATGAATACTTTGGTAAAACAGTCACACCACTTTCACATGTAATAAAGAGACTTTCTCTTTCATTCATTGACAGACACAGCGCTCCATAAATCATAACTAGTGGGTTATATTGCCTCCTACAGGAGTAGGACTAGGCAGAACAAAAAGCACCTGGCTAGGCCCATGGGCCATCCTCAGCTGGTATATAACCCCCCCTCTCTGCTCTAGGTAATCAGTTTTAATCTGTCTAGTCAGGAGTATGGACCTAGGCTCCCGGCTGCAATCTCTGGTCCTAGAAACTTTCTCCTTCCTTGCATCTTTTTTTTATTTTTTCTATCGGATGTATCTGGCAGCTATTGAGTCTTTTGGGAGGTCAGATTCGCTTTTTGTGGTTACAGACGGACCAAGAAAAGGGCTGGACGCTTCTTCGGCTACCATCTCCAGATGGATCAGACAGATGGTGACTCAGGCCTATTCCTTTAAAGGTCAGGTTCCACCTTTCTCTGTCACGGTGCATTCTACTCGGGCGCTGAGTGCTTCTTGGGCCTTCCGTCATCAGGCTTCAATATCGCAAGTTTGCAAGGTGGCCACTTGGTCGTTCGTGCATACCTTCACAAACTTCTATAAGGTAGATACTTTGCCATCTGCGGATGCTTTCTTTGGCCACAAAGTTTTGCAGGCTGCTGTTTAACCACTTAAGCCCTGGAGGATTTGGCTGCTAAACGACCAGGGGGTATTTTGCGATTCGGCACTGCGTGACTTTAACGGACAATTGTGCGGCCGTGCGACGCTGTACCTAAACGAATTTGGCGTCCTTTTTTTCCCACAAACAGAGCTTTCTTTTGGTGGTATTTGATCACCTGTGCGATTTTTTGATCATGCGCTATAAACAAAAAAAGAGCGTCAATTTTGCAAAAATAGCAATATTTTTCACATTTTTTATATGAAATTCCCCCCCCCCCAAAAAAATGTAAAAATCAAAATTTTTAACATTTTCGGCCAATTTGTTTTATGCTACCTATGTTTGGTAAAAAAAAATCGCAAAAAGCGTATTTTGATTGGTTTGCGGAAAAGTTATCGCGTTTACTAACAAAGGGAAAGATTTTTGTCATTTTTGTTGTTTTTTTTTTTTTTTTTTTTAACGCATAATTGCGGCGATCTGCGATTTTTTTTTTTTTTTTTGCGGTACTGCGACATTGGGGCGGACAGATCGGACCCTTGACTGACATTTTTGACACTTTTGGGGTTACCAGTGACATTTCTACAGTAATCAGTGCTATACATATGCACTGTTACTGTAAAAATACACTGGTAGTGAAGGGGTTAACTTTATTTGGGAGGGAGGGGCTGTGTGTGTCCCTAGGGGCATGCTTTCTACTGTGATTGGCTGTGGCTTGAGCTGTAAGGACACTGATCAACGGATCTACATAGTAGATCCGTGTGATCAGTGTCTTTACACCGAGGAGAATGACAGGCAGCTTGTTTACACAAGCTGCCTGACATTCTCCCTCTCCCCCCGCCGATCGCAGAGTGGCCGGCGGACATCGGGTCCGCCGGTCACACGCGCGGGGGGGTCCGTGACCGCGCCACCGGCGGCGCGCGCTCGCTCCCCAGACCCTCCCAGGCTAGTGACGTACCGATACGTCACTCTGCCTGTGAGGGGCTGACCGCCGCAGTATATAGTCGTGCGGCGCGTCGGCAAGCGGTTAAGAGGGGCTGTTCCCTCTTGAGGGGTGTTTTTTTTTTTTTGTTATAAGCTTTTATTTTTCAAACGGGGCTCCCTTGACCCAGTTAGGACTCTTGTGTCCTGGTTAAGGGCTCTTATGTTTAGCCTTGGGTTATTTTCCCCACCCCTCATTTACCTTTTTGGCACTGGTTTTAGACATCCCACTAGTTATGATTTATGGATCACTGTGTCCATCGATGAACGAAAGAGAAAATGTGATTTTTGTACTTACCGTAAAATCCATTTCTCTGAGTTCATCGATGGACACAGCACCCACCCCTCTATGGAGTTCTGATACTTCTAATACTGCTTGCTACTAAACCAATTACCTTGACAGAGAGGGGGGTTATATACTAAGCTGAGGACAGCCCATGGGCTTAGCAAGGTGTTTTTTGTTCTGCCTAGTCCTACTCCTGGAGGAGGGAATATAACCCACTATTTGTTTTATGGAGCTCTGTGTCCGTCGATTGAATTCAGAGAAATAGATTTTACGGTGAGAACAAAAATTCTATTTTTAGGAGTTTTAAAATATTACATTTTCATTTTAAAATGCTTTGAAAGATCATTACCATGAAAGCAATATACTTGATATCAAGTTAGGCTTAGGGATGCTTTTTCCTTTATGTCCATTTTAAAAATAATTTTGTCATGATAAATTATGCATTTATATTATGCAAATGTACGTATGTACATCCAGTGTGAACATCAGATTGATTCTTTGTAAAGGCACAATTTAATCCATTATTAATATGTTGTGTTTTTCAGAGAACCACATAGTTTTGAGATGACACTTAAAGAGTTAAACTTTATTGAACTATTGGAAGATCTTGCTGAGCTCTTTAAGAAAGTATCTGTAAGTTGGCATCTAGAAGTATCCAGTAATTTTCATCTGTACTTTTTTTTTTTTTTTTTTCTTGGTAAGACTGATTGTTAGGTTGGCTATTTTTGTAGCCCCCTTTTTATTCAAAATATAAATTGACAACATATGACTAACTATTGATCTTTTGTACTAACTGTGTCACTGAATGTATGTGGAAACCCCTTAACATTATAATTGCATTTAGGTTTTTTCCAGTAGAAAGTACTTCAAGTACTCAAGTAACAGTGTTGCCAACCTTCAAACCTTGTGGTAACTCTTTGAGGAAGGCCCTTATCTGTTCCAGCCTCGTTCACAAAGCCCAGCTCCATTAAATGTAAATTCCAGGCATTGTGTATTCTTGCATAGTTACAAATTGGATCAATGTATATATATATATATATATGTATATACCATACCCGGCCGATGTCCCTGGAAGCAGGAAGGTAGCTACTGCTACACCAGTGATCTCAACTTGCTTCTGGGTCCTGTGCTGAGTGGCTGGTCTGATGCATTGTGAATACAGAAGATTGGCTGCTCAGCACAAGCACTATTCGGACAAAGCTTTGCATTTTCTGAATGAATGCAAAATATTCTGATTGGATGAGGTGGAGGGCGTGATATTACCCACCCACCTTTCCACCTTGTCCAATTAAAACACTTTGTGTTTGTTTAGAAAATGCAAAGCATTCTTTGAATGGCGCCCGTGCTGAGCATCCGATCTTCTGTGTTCACAACGTATCAGTCCATCCGCTCACCATTGGACTCGTAAGCAAATGAAGATCATTGATATAGCCCTGTTTGCTTAACTGATTTCTAGCTTGCAGGAGCATCGACCAGATCTGGTATATACATAATTGCATTGGTCCAAGCTGGTACAATGTAACTATGTAAAAATATACCAAGCTTGGAATTCTTTAAGAGATGGTTAGTTGTGTTTGGAGTGTAGAGCAGCCTTTCTAAATTTCCTAACCACAGAGGAAATTATAAATCTACGTCCAGATCCTGGAGAACCCTTTGGTAAAATCAATTTAGCGGGTGTCAGTGGTAAAATAAATAAATAAAAGAAAGCCACTTACAGTATATTGGAAGTCGGTGAGAAGAATGCCACCCTATCAGTGATGGTCAGAAGGCTACTCTTTCAGATGGCTAAAAATGATGCCAAGTCATGTTGGCCCAGGAAATATTCAGGCACCAGCAGGTGGGAGGTTGATCAGCCTCTGCTCATGGAAAATCCTAGAAACTTCTTGAGTAACACATAGAGAATGGCTGGGTGGTGGACCTCCAGTGGCCTGTACCCAGCCCTGACCTCAACCCCACTAAACTCCTTTGGTATTAATTGGAAGGCTGATTGGAACACCAAACTAAGGCAGGTCTTCTCATCTAACATCATCACCTGACCTCACAAATGCCCTTTTGGCTGAATGGACACAAATTCCCATAAACACACTCCAAAATCTTGCAGAAAGGTTCCCCAGAGCAGCAGAAAGGGGGGGGGGGTGTCAACCCCATATAAATTCCCATGGTTTTGGAATGGGATGTCCAGCAATTTCATATAAACATGATGGTCAGACTTCCACAAACGTATGGACATATTGTGTCCATAGCCAAGTTTTATTAGATTTTTTTTTTTTTTAAGGTTTTATTTGATTTGCCCACTTTTTAAGAATGTTTTTTTTCTTTTTAACCAGTTCTGATATTTTTTAAATGTTTCTGTTAGTATAATAGATCAATTTTATTGTAATTCTAAATGTCACTGACTGTGGAATCACTGTTGTTGGGATAGTAGGTGTGCTTTTGATTCTGGCATTTGTGCCAGACAAAGCATTCCAGTCTTCTTACTTCTGACTGTGCTGTGATTAAGCAACAGAGCCTGATCAGGGACCCAATGCTAACAGCACTGTGCAAATCAGTAGATTTTAATTGGGGCGGAACTAGATGCCTATCAGCTGTTCCATAATGTATGTGATGAGCTGAGGTGTGTTCAAACACAATTCCAAACCCTCCTGGGCTTTCCCTTTGGGGAGCTGTCAGAGTGGACAGCCAACCACCTATAAGCCTAGGTTCACACCGAGGCCGGTTTAAAATCTATTTCAAAACTGGCATTTTCAGTCTGACTTTGGGGATGATTTCATAGACATCTGTGTGGGTTTCTGCACAGATGTCTGTTTAAATCGCCCCCCGAAGTCGCCAAAAGTAGTGCAGAAACTACTTTTGGAAATCGGTGTGGTGCCAAAAAGTCTGTGTTGCACCGATTTGGGTGGTACCATTGCCGGCAATTGGCTCTGATTTGACATGTCAAATCGCATGTCAAAACAGACCAATGTGAACGTGTCCTTTTTGGCGGTCTGCTTTAACAGCTGCCCAGCGGCATAGCCCAGGCAGGTCCTGACTTGTGTCTGAACACACCTGAGCTTATCTCTTATGTTGAGTGGAGGAGAGAGCAGAATGATAAAAACTGTCTATCACTTTTAGCTGTGGTAGCCTTCCATATAGGAGCTTTTTGTTATTAGACTGACTATTTCTGTTTTCAATGTTCCAGGAGCAACGGACTTTGGTGGAGGAGGCATTCAAAATTGGATGGAAAATGGAAAAAGTAAAGTGTTCTTTAATACATTTCTTTCTTATACGTTGATGTGGGGTGTTTTCTTTTTTTTTTGGTCGGTGCAGTTTAAATTTAGAAAAAACTCTCTAGTTTGGTAATGACTCTTTCGTTGATGAAAACCTCAGTTTTTGTCTTCCATTTGGTGCAAAATTATTGTTGAAGAGTATAGAAATTTTAGTTATTGGTGGGGTTGACACTAAAGTCACAATCCTATGGAAATCTTTGGATGGGCAACGGTATTAAAAGAACCCCAACCTCAACACAAATGATTGCTCAGGGAAAATGGTTTTGTATCAGCCAACCTCCTTCCCTAATGTTTTCTATTTATCGGACCTCGTGAAAAAAGGGTTAGTTGTACTAGAGAATATTTTAGGGGTTGATTTACTAAAACTGGAGAGTGAAATTTTTGTTGCAGCTGTGCATGGTAGCCAATCAGCATCTAACTGCAGTTTGTTCAGTTAAGCTTTGACAAAAAAAAAAACTGGAAGCTGATTGGTTTGTATACAGAGCTGCACCATATTTTGTTATTGTTGTTGTTTTTGTAAATTACCACTTATTGTCCATTCATCATTATCCACATTATCCACATTATCCATCTATCCATCCAATTATTATCCATACATTCATCATCCATTTATTATCCATACATAATAAACAAGCAAAAAATTGGGGGAGCAAACCCTGAACATGTATATCTAAAGCCGGTGCAGCTGTGGACCAAGCAACATGTATATTAAAAAAGAATAGCGCACACATGCAAAAGAAATGACTATCAAATATGGACAAAATCCATAAATAAAAATGGGGATTTGGTCCCACCATATGGCCATATCGTGCTCAAGCCCACCACTGCGTCAAAGTACCCCATTATCAGTGGGTCCTACACTATCCATAAAAAAAGGGGTGAATCCAGCCTCTCTAACCCTTGGAGACCACACTTCTTGCTGGGAAAGACGTGCTAATGCACTACAGGGGACTCCTCCTATATCTACTTGATAGTGGACACCGATAGAGTAGAGAAAGGGTAAGAGAGGCTGGATTCACCCCTTTTTCATGGATAGTGTAGGACCCACTGATAATGGGGTACTTTGACGCAGTGGTGGGCTTGAGCACGATATGGCCATATGGTGGGACTAAATCCCCATTTTTATTTATGGATTGTCTCCATATTTAATAGTCATTTCTTTTGCATGTGTGCGCTATTCTTTTTTAATATTATCCATACATATATCATCTGTCATCATTTATTAGCCATTCATAATCTACCCATCTATCATCATTCATCATCATTTGCTGATTGTACATTGAAATACACATGCTCAAGTAGACTGATGAAAGAGATGAATACAAAAGGTGTTCATGTGTGCAGATGATGGGAAATGGTCATGTATAATTACAATGGTTACTCATATGTCTCACAAACCTTCAAGTCAAATTTTATTTTATTTTTTTCTATTGTAATATAATTCTTTAGGCTCCCTTCACACCTGGGGGATTTTAATTGCGGGATCCATGTGCAATGACATTACTTCTTAATGGCAAACCAATCGCGTTGCGATAAATCACACTGCAATCACAGCAAATCGCAACATGCGACAATTGGTTCTCAGAAAGGAGCTTCTTTTAAACAACAGCGTTGTGATTGCAGCTCCATTTATCGTCACAAAGTTGTGGGCACAATTGGGTTGCCATTAAGAAGTAATGGCATCTCACACACGTCCTGCGGTTTGCCATGATTTGGAATCGCGGGCAGAATTACGGCGACTCTTGCCTTAACTAAATGACTTTTGCATTGCTAAAGCATTGTATATTATAAACAGCTGGGTTTGTTTTATATTTTCACATTTCTTTGTTGTATATTAGCAATGTTGATGTCCTGCAACCACTTCATCTACATGCACTCCAGCAATTGCACATGTGGATAATGCCTGTGCATCATTTATTGGCACAAAAGTTTGTAGGCCCATTAGGAATGATTGTCACAGGGTGACAATGAAGGAGTATAGTTTGGAGACTAGAACAGAAAGCTGTCATCCTATAAAAGCAAAAAGCCTGTAAAAGGACCTTCATTGCATGATCACAAAAATATATTTTAATAAAATATGTACATTTAAAATATTCATCTGTTTTGATATTAAAGTATTTGTCTAGAAAAAAAAATGTTTTTCTAATTCTGGATAGAGTGAAAATAAGAGTTCTGTCAGGCTTTAACTGCACTTTCTGTGTTGCCGAGAATGGTTTATCAGACAGGAAGTAAGGGAAAATCTGCAACAGGTACAGCGACAGGTTCTAGCCTTTCCCCTACTTCTACTAAAGAAAAAAAGTGTTATAACAGGATAAGAAGTGAGTAGAAATCTTGCTAAAGACTTTTGCACACATGGGCTACCTGAGCCCATTCAACATAACTGCCAGCATATTTCCTCCGCCCAGGTGCAGCATTCAGGCTGTTATTGACATGAATAGACGTGCGCCACTGTACTCGTGTACGGGGCGGTGCTATTAACCCAAGTACAGTTTGTTTTTTGTTTTTTTTTTCATATGCCTGTACAAGCTGCTCCTGGCTCAGGAAAGATCCTGACAATATTATTATTATACAGGATTTATATAGCGCCAACAGTTTGCGCAGCGCTTTACAATGTGAGGGAAGACACGCGTCCTGTGATTTGCCGTGATTTGGAATCGCGGCAGAATTATATTTTAATAAAATATGCACATTTTAAAATATTCATCTGTTTTTATATTAAAGAATTTGTCTAGCAAAAATGTTTACAATATTGTTGGGATCCACCTAGCTGTCATCACGTGCGACTGAGAGCTAGAACCAGCTGCACCTCCCACCGCACAGCATTTTACAGAGCATTGGAGGAGCAGAGCGGAGAGCAGTGACTGAGACAATCAATGCCCTCCGTTATGAGCAGACTGAGAATTGAGTGCTCACGTGATCGCTCAGTTCTTAGTCTAAGCGCATATGTGGGACAGCTGCATCATTGAGGCGAGTATCTATTAAACATAAAATTAGTACAGCTCAATCATTTATTTGAAAATAGGGATGTGCACAAAAATCGCTACACGTGAAAATATTTATATAAACATGAATCATCGGTGTCAAATTGTAGCTGAATCACAGAAAACCCCAAGTGAAATCATCTTGAAACATTCATATATACAATGGGGTTTATTTACTAAAGGCAAATTCACTCTGCACTGCAAGTGCACTTTGAAATGCAGTCGCTGTAAATTTGAGGGGGACATGCAAGGAAAATAGAAACAGCATTGTTGCTTGCACATGATTGGATTATAGAAATCAGCAGAGCTTCCCCTCATTTCAGATCTTTCCCTTAGATCTACAGCGACTGCACTTTCAAGTGCACTTGCAGTGCACTCGCAGTGCAGAGCGGATTTGTCTGTTGTAAATCTTTAGTAAATCAACCCTAATGTGTCTATTCAAAAATGAACATAAAAAAGTCCAAAAGCAATGAAATTCTCCAATGACAATCAGTCAATCCCAAACAAACGAATAATCTTGACACCTCTGTGTGTAGTAATCAACTGAGAAACAACTGAGCAACACGTATATTGGATGTCTCTTGTACTGTGATAGCTAGATTGGAGGATAGGAGTGTGTGTCACCGGACATGTAGTTCTAGCTGACACGTTCGCTGATGGGAAACGGGTGAGTACCAGGATGGTGATACCGCTGGTGATTCAAATAGAGGTTACGTCAGAACTTACCTCCACCCCATTGAAGTCTATTGAAGACGCAACGCGTCTGGAGGCAGGAGCTGGCATCTGACTCTTACCCACGACCATTACCGAACTGTGGGCTGCAAACCGGTTGATTTTTGCTATAAGCTTTATGCAGCTGGCACAGCTTATTGCTGCTCAATGTGAATGAGCCTATTTTAATACTTTTTGTCATTATAAATAGACTTTAAGTGCCGGTTCACACTATAGTGTGTGCGGCGATCGCATGTAATATCGGAGCGCACTGCTCCTTCATTACATGCGATCGACGGTGCGGTGCGAATTCAGCCATACAATTTGTATGGCTAAATTCGCACTGCATCCGCAGCAAAGTCGCACAGGACCCTTTTTTTTTTTAGCCGCATCAGGATCGGATCGCACAGTGGTTCACACTTGTGCGATCCATCCTGTGCGAACTGTAAAGATTGCACTGCGATATGCGATCAAACTGGGGGTGTCGTTAACATTTCATTGACACCCCTGCATATCGCATATGGCAGTGTGATGGGATGCGGGAACAGGCTTCCCGCATCGCATAAGTGTGAACCGGCACTTACAGAGAGCATTCGATATTTTGTTTTTGTTTTATTTGGCCAATTATTATGCAAACACTTCAATGAGGAAAAAGTGGGATTGAGATACATCCAGGGGCATCCATCCATCCGTACAGAGCTCCGTTATCCCTAAGGCTCCATTCACACCTGAGCGTATAGTTCTCAGGCTTTTTACAGACATTTTTTCAGGCGTTTTTTGTAGGTGTTTGGAGGAAGGCTTTGACATCTAACAAAAACGCTTGTAATCTGCCAAAAAAAAGAAGCTCATTCACTTTTTTCAGCTTCAGGCGTTTTGCATCAGGTGACAAACCGCTCATATGTGAACAGGGGCCATTGAAATGAAAAGGATTTTGCTTGTTGGGAGTTTTGCATCAGACGACAAAACACTCAGGTGTGAACAGGGGCTTAGGCCCTGTTCACACCCGAGCGTTTTTCAGCTCATAAAACGCTCATCTCTAAAGTCTCAAAACGCCCAACAAGCAAAATCCTATTAATTTCAATGGCCCCTGTTCACATCTGAGCGTTTTGTCGCCTGAAGCAAAACGCCTGAAGCTCAAATTACATGAGCTTCTTTTTTGCCAGATTACAAGCGTTTTTGTTAGATTTCAATACCTGCCTCCAAACACCTGCAAAAAACGCCTGAAAAAAGCCCCGAAAAAAACGCCTGAAAAAAAGGCCAAAAAAATGCCTAAAAACTATACGCTGAGGTGTGAATGAAGCCGGGGCACAGCGTACTTTGACTCCCTGGTAATGCCTCGTGCACACGTTCCGATAATCGTACGATAAAACTCGCTTTCGACCTGATCGCACGATAATATGATCGTTGGTACACAACTTTCAACAGTCGATCACGACAGTTCATCCAACAAAATCCGAAGGGACAAACAGGAAAACTTCTGTCGTACGATAGCCCCGCGAACGACAATCGTTTAATCAGTACACTATGTGTCCGCTAAAAATCGATTGATAAAGACTGCGCATGATCAGAAACACTCAAATAGCACGGAAAAAGCCTGGCTGCCATTGTTTTTGTTTCGCACCATCCGATACGTAGCTAAGCAACCAGGAAGCTTTTCCAGAATCGTACGACAAAAATCATACGGTTTGTACGCATTGTTGAATTCGATATTAGTATCATGCAACAGAATGCAAACGATAAGTTGGAGGTGAGCTGCTAGTGAATACTGGTGGTGGATTATTTGAGCACTTGTTTCTCAGTTGATTACTACACATTGAGGTGGCAAGATTATTCATTTGTTTGGGATTGACTGATTGTCCCTGGAGAATTTCGTTGCTTTTGGACTTTTTTATGTTCGTTCAATTTTTGGATGGACACATTGTATATATGAATGTTTCATGATGATCTCACTTGGGTTTTTCTGTGATTCAGCTACAATTTAACACCGATGATTCATGTTTATATAAATATTTTCACATGTGTAGCGATTTTTTGTGCACATAGATCATTATTTTCAAATAGATGATTGCACTGTACTAATTTTATATTGTTGAAAGTGAGGTAAAAACACTTGTAGAGTACTGGCAGCAATCAATTCATATTTTTTATTATACATTAAAAAAAAAAAAAAAAAATATATATATATATATATATATATATATATATATATATATATATATACTTCTTGGATACATAATAGTAATGAAAATCAGATCAGTTTGTTTGCGCAAGATATGACACTGGCCTTATATCCGTGGTATGCAAATAATTTCATCTGGGTACACTCTGCCTGAGGAGTCTGACACCTCCATTTGGATACATGTTTGCTGTTTCCGGAGTAAAGGTTGATATTTCACCACAGAGATCGTGAGCTCTGTCAGTGAGGTTGTCTGATGCAGAATTACAAAGGTGTTTTTTTTTTTTTTTTTTTTTTTTTTTTTTTTAAAGACTTCTCACAAAGGTCTGAGTGACTAGTCCAGCAGCATTCTTGTGATATCATATATGGGAGTAGTATACCAGTTTGTTTCTTTAACTACTTGCTGTCTAGGGCAATTCCTAAGGTCACACACACATAAGCCACATTTTATAGCTGGAAAATTACTTGTAACCCCCCAAACATTATATATTTTCTGAAAACACAGGTCATGGAGAATAAAATAGCAGCTGTTGCAGTTTTCATGTCATACAATATTTGCATAACTGTTTATCAAACTCTAAGGAAAGAAGCCTCCTATGTGATAGATTTGGAGAGGTGAAAGGTACTCTGGAGACATCAAGGGTCTGTTAGACCTCCAATCAGTAGCAGCCCGTCCATTAGGGGCGCAGGGGCGCCGCCCCCCCATCCATGCGTCTGGCCCCCTAATCTACATGCAGGGCGCCAGATGCATGGATTCCAATGGGTTTTTTTTTTAAGCAGGTGATTAGAGACAGAGGCTCTAATAGGCTTCAAAAAAGGGTGGGCTCTGAGCCCATCCACTTGTGACAATAGCGAATGAATATTTGCTATTGTCACACGGATTCTTCTCCTGGCCTGAGACCCGTTTCCCGATTGGCCGAAAGGAGAAGCCATGCTATTGGCCAAGGAGGAGGGAGGAGACGCAGTGGAAGACCGACCCACGGAGGAGACTGAGGGGGAAGCCGCCACCGCTGCCTGCACTCCACATGTCAGTCCAGGGTGAGTGAGCAGGCGACGGGGGGCGTATGGTGTGCGGGCTGGAGCTGGTGTGGTCTGGGGGGGGTTAAGGTGCGGTCCGTTTGCCGCCCTGCTCCCTGGCCCATGGAGCACCAGCCGCCACTGCCTCCAATGCTTTACAATGAAGCACAGATTGGGGCAGGGAAAAACATGCCTCTTCTCACTACATTAAAACTGATTGTTGGTTGGCTGCAGAGATGCTCAGATCACTTTTATTGAAAAGCCAATAGTTGGCTGTAAAAAAAAAAAAAAGCTCATGGCTGCCGTGAGCTTGTTATTATAACCACTTGCAGCCAGGATATTTTTGTAGGTTTTATTATCAGCAACTAGTTGATCTATCAGAAAGTTGCATATTAGGATTGCCCAAGTGTAGTTGTCTGTAGACATAGCTGGTTTGTTTACTAAGACATTTGGGTTTTAAACCAGAACTCTAGGATTCCTCTCCATGGATTTTTTTTTTCTCTGGCCAGCCCTGAGAATTTTTTCCACCTTTTGGTTGCGATCAGTAGATACATAAATGAGTTGCATGTCTTCAAATTGATTCTGCAGTGTAAGAAGCCATTGGTTCCTGTACAAGACATTGATCACATTGGGTGTTTTTTTACTGCATTTCAGAGAGGTCTGGTGCAAAACTTCACGCCCCTCTGAGATTCTTTAGAAGGAAATTGCTTCACTGGCCCTGAACAGGTGCAGTGTGTCTGCCTCAGAATTAGTACATAGGCCGGTGGTCAGGAGTGTGTTGTGTCAGGCTTCTATGTGCTGCACTAGAATTGTCAGCTTCCGCCCCCTCCCTGCTTTTGTGCTTGGATTCCCATATTTGAGTGGGTGTGTATCCGAAAGCTGTTAGACTGGGCGCCTGAGACGTTCTTGGCAGGAATTGAAAGTAGTCAAGGATCGTTTTTAAGAACAAAGCCTATTTGGAGGAATGCCATATGCTTGCAGAACTGTGGAGAACTTTCCTTCAAATATACACTATTATTATTATACAGGATTTATATAGCGCCAACAGTTTGCGCATCGTTTTACAGTGTGGGGAAGACAATACAGTTAAAGTACAATTCAATACAGGAGGAATCAGAGGGCCCTGCTCGTTAGAGCTTACAATCTAGATAGAAGATACACTATTTAAAGAATGTTACCCTAACCTTTTATATTCCTGATCTGTGTCTAGTGTTAAAAAGTATCCTGTTCTCTTTGTATTTCTTCCTTTTGTGTGAAATAGCTGGTGTTTCTACCAGCCCCCCCTTCTTTTCTATTTGAAACTGACCACACTTGACATGAGAGCACATCCATTCCAGCTTGGTCCGTTTTCTGGCTGTGCTTTGAGAACAACCTGCCTGTTCTTCAATGGCTAAAACCTGTTCTGTTAGGCGCCCCCCCCCCCCCCCCCCCCGCACATGCACACACACACACAGCTCTTCTTTTTTGTGATCTCTTAAAAAAAAAAAAAGTGGGGAAGAAGAGATATGTGCTATATTACAAGAGTATTGGGATGCCTGCCTATGCACTCATGTACTAGCACCCCAGGCTTAGTAGGGTTCAATATTGAGTTGGCCCACCCTTTGCAGCTATAACAGCTTCAGCTCTTCTGGGAAGGCTGTCTACAAGGTTTAGGAGTGTGTCTATGGGAATGTTTGACCATTCTTCTAGAAGCACATTTGTGAGGTCAGGCACTGATGTGGATGCAAAGGCCTGGCTCGCAGTCTGCGCTCTAATTCATCCGAATAGGTTTTCTAACGGGTTGAGGTCAGGACTCTGTGCAGGCCAGTCAAGTTTCTCCACCCCAAACTCGCTCATCCATGTCTTTATGGACCTTGCTTTATGCACTGGTCCAAATCATTTGGTGGAGGGGAGATTATGGTGTGGGTTTTTTTTTTCAGGGGTCGGGCTTGGCTCCTTAGTTCTAGTGAAGGGAACTCTTAAGGCGTCAGCATACCAAGACATTTTGGACAATTTCATGCTCCCAGCTTTGTGGGAACAGTTTGGGGATGGCCCCTTCCTGTTTCAACATGACTGCGCACCAGTGCACAAAGCAAGGTCCACAAAGACATGGATGAGTGAGTTTGGGGTGGAGGAACTTGACTGTTATGCACAGAGTCCTGACCTTAACCTGATAGAACACCTTTGGGATGAATTAGAGCGGAGACTGCGAACCAGGTCTTCTTGTCCACATCATTGCCAGACCTTATAAATGTGCTTCTGGAAGAATGGTCAAACATTCCCATAGACACACTCCTAAACCTTGTGGACAGCCTGCACAGAAGTGTTCAAGCTGTTGTAGCTGCAAAGGGAGGGCCAACTCAATATTGAACCCTATGGACTAAGACTGGGATGCCATTAAAGTTTATGTGCATGTAGGCATCCCAATACTTTTGGTAATATAGTGTATATCTAGATAAATCTACACTGATGTTTTGCCTTTTATTTCTATTTTAAACTGAATGGGTTGTTTTACAGGGAGGAGGGGGGGGGGCATATATTCACTCACTCGCTGTATGTAAGCACTAGTGTATAGCCACCCACAGCCATTCATGTCTATGAGTAGCTGTATGCAGCACTTGGGCTTCCCGGGTGTGGCAAAAAAGCCAGAATTTTATGCTGTACACCCTAAATGTGTCTGTGTGTGTGAGAGGTACAGTCTTTCTATGGGCTCTTTCACACGGAGCGGACCGCATTGCGATCCGCTCCGGCGCTTTTCTTTTTTTTTTTTCACAGAGCGGATGACACTTGTATCATCCGCTCCGTATGTCCGCATATCATCCCATCCGTTTGCGGATGATATACGGACATAATGTAAGTCTATGGGCATTGCGGATGTCAGCGGATGACACCGCTGACATCCGATTTTGCTTCCTTTCCGTTTTTTGAACGGAGGAAAAATAGGGTCCTGTTCCGTTCCAAAAAACGGAACAGAACTGAAAGGAAGAAAATCGGATGTCAGCAGATGGTATTCTGCTGACATCCGCAATGCCATTGACTTACATTATTTCTGTAAATCATCCGCAAAAAATAGGATGATTTGCGGACATACGGAGCCGGCCGTGTGAAAGAGGCCTATGTCTCCAAGTACCACCCTGGGGGCTTTGAAGGGGGAAGAAAAGGTGGGGGGGGGTAGGCGTATGGAAGTAAAAAGGCAGGTTAGAAGAAAGGGGTGGGTGGTGAGGAAATTTTGGTGAAAGAGCTTATAAAGCAATAGGGGAAGGAATGGGGTGAGTGAGACATGCGATGACTCAGGTCTGCATAGGAAGCTGTAGGGAGTAGACGGCCTATATACTGGATGCTTATAGTATGAGTGCTTCAGAGGTGCAGCATATTGGCATTGTCATGCATATTTGTTTGCTTTTTTAATGTGTTTGCCTATAAACTGCAGACTTTATACACTCCACTTGATTGATTCTTGAAATCAACAAAAAAATCTGCTTGTCTGTAATATGGTTTACTTGAGCAATAGAAGTGTACACCACAAAGCATAAGATGCAGAGTGACAAGTTCCAAGAATAGAAGAATGTCACCAGCACACTCTGGATCTCCAGAATGGGTCCAAAGCTTTTATTCAGCGATTACATCATTTAAACAGAAGCAAGGTTTCAGAGCCTCACAGAACCCCTTTATCAGGCATGCTACCATGATGATCACATGCCTGATGAAGGGGTCCTGCGAGGCTCTGAAACTTTGCTTCTGTTTTAAAGATGTGATCGCTAAATAAAAGCTTTGGATCCATTCTGGAGATCTGCTTTGTGCTGGTGACATTCTCCTGCTCTGAATAACTTTGGTTCTAGCTGATTGTCGCTGCAGCACCCCTCAACACCTACAGCCACATTGCAGGAACATGTGTCTTGGGAATAGTATGTTTGAAGTTCCAAGAAGAAATGCACAGTTTTTATATGGTATCCGTTACTTATTTTATATGCTATTCTATATCTGGGGCACATATCCAGTGGGAAGGAGGGAAATTCTTATTATCTTTGAAAGTGTCACAGAACAATGATAAATGACGTTTACATGTTAAAGTATCATGTATCAGTCAAAAAGCTATTAAAAGTGACAAAAAAAAAAACACTAATCAAAGGTACAAGGCCGAACATCCTTTCCTATCCATCTGTTTCTAACTAACACACACACACACACACTCACACTCTCACTCTCACACTCACACTCACACTCTCTCTCTCACTCTCACACTCTCTCTCACTCTCACACTCTCACACTCTCTCTCTCACACTCACTCTCTCTCACACTCTCTCTCACTCTCACACTCTCTCTCACTCTCACACTCTCTCACACTCTCTCTCTCACACTCACTCTCTCTCACACTCACTCTCTCTCACACTCTCTCTCACTCTCACACTCTCTCACACTCTCTCTCTCTCTCACACTCTCTCTCTCTCTCACACTCACTCTCTCTCACACTCACTCACTCTCTCTCGCTCTCTCGCTCTCTCGCGCTCTCGCGCTCTCGCTCTCTCGCTCTCGCTCTCTCTCGCTAACACTCTCTCTCTCGCTAACACTCTCACTCTCTCTCTCACTCTCTCGCTAACACTCTCACTCTCTCGCTAACACTCTCACTCTCTCGCTAACACTCTCTCTCTCTTGCTAACACTCTCACTCTCTCTCGCTAACACTCTCTCTCACACACTCTCTCTCACACTCTCTCTCACACTCACACACGACAATGGTTACAATCACGACCATTATTTTAAGGGTATCCTCAACATCCTTTTTTTCCTACATTGTCTAGACTGAACTAAAATAAAGAACTCTGAACACAACAAGATGTAGGACATCATTCACGTGTAATTTACACCGTGATGGCTTTCTTCTGACTCCATCTTGTTACCTGTTAATAACTCAGCTCCGTGTTTGTATCTCATCTTAACAAAGGGAAGGTGGCAGAAAAATCTGTAATTTCTATCATCAATCATTTTTCTATTGTCCCTGTTAAAATAAATTTGCCCCTAGACATCCCTTTCAATCCAGTGGCGTTAGTCCTATGTCTAGGGTAGCTTGTGACCCCGCTCAATTTGTTTTTTTCTTTGCCAACAAAATGATTAGGGCCGGTAAGATCTTGTCTGATAGTTTCCTCAGGGCTGGATCTGTATGGTAATACTAACACACTACCAGTATCTCCGGTACTAAAAGATATTGGTTATTTACAGAATTTAGATATTCTTTTTCACTAGTCCAATTCATGTGATGGCATCTTGAATCTGACATTAATCTTGGAACTGCACTAAAATCACAAAAAGAGCATGCCAGCTTCCTGTATCCCCGTAAACAAATACAAATTACAAGCTTTTAACTATCCATTACATCCTTTAAGTAGGACCCTCACATCTCAATCTTCGGATTAATTCATGCTTTGCAGCATTTATTTATTTTTTATTTATTTCAGG
The DNA here is from genome assembly GCF_965119305.1 of Pelophylax lessonae. Classification (NCBI taxonomy): domain Eukaryota; kingdom Metazoa; phylum Chordata; class Amphibia; order Anura; family Ranidae; genus Pelophylax; species Pelophylax lessonae. The sequence goes on along the minus strand of NC_138769.1, from coordinate 53,706,642 downwards.
TACTTATATAGCGCTGTCAATTTACGCAGCGCTTTACATATACATTGTACATTCACATCAGTCCCTGCCCTCAAGGAGCTTACAATCTAAGGTCCCTAACTCACATACATACACAGTAGGGCCAATTTTTTTTATACAGGATCCAATTAACCTACCAGCATGTCTTTGGAGTGTGGAAGGAAACCGGAGTACCCGGAGGAAACTTACGCAGGCACAGGGAGAACATGCAAACTCCAGGCAGGTAGTGTCGTGGTTGGGATTCGAAACAGCGAACCTCTTGCTGCTAGGTGAAAGTGCTAACCACTACACCACTGTGCTGCCCAATGCAGAGGGTAAGCCTCAGCTAGCTGACACATTTCAAGGGACAAGCCCTCTTCCTCAGAGCTCTTTATGCCCCCAGCTGCCCTTTCTCCTCATTTTCTAAAACAGGAACTCTCATGTAGCTTGATCTCTTCTGTTTAGAGGAGACTCGGGTAAAGAGATCATGAGACGGTGATTGTCAGATACATCATCAGACTGAAGCATGTTAACTGCATAAGAGATGACATTTCAAAAAATCCAGATTCTCCTGTTTACCAAGCTGGTATCAGTCATCCTAATACATAGGCAGGTCATTAGAAATGCTAAAACTGGACGGTGTTGAGAGTTGGCTAGCAGTTTGTGAATGATCACATCTCCCAGAGCCAGGAATCCAAGAGGTAGAAAGTGGGAAAACTGTTGGGAAAAATACACTGGCTGCTATTACTGGCTCTGAAAATTAAAGATGCCTTTGTATAAAGATCAAACCTCCTAGCTTTAGAAGTTTCTGAATCATTGATTTGAGAAAAAAAATATACATGAGTTTCCTTCATGATAGTTATTTTTTAGAGACCTTTTAAATAAACAAAAATCTTCCGAAAAGATTACAAGTAGCTTAGGCAAGTTCAATACTTGTAAAACCCTCCTTGAGCCGATCCTGGATGCTGCCATATTAGTTTGGGATATTGTCAGACTCAGAGCGGTTAATCAAATGACACTCTATAGTCTTCCCCTCCCTCTCACCAACGACCGCTAATTAACGCAAAGCTCCGGTCTGGAAAAAAAATTAAAAATAAGTCCGCTACACATACAGTAGCCTGTCCAGGCATCCGGCGATGTCGGAAGCCCAAGCTGATACGTCATTCAGGTGCAGGCGCTGGCATTGTAAGTAAGAGAAACCGACAGTGTCAAGTTTCCCACTGCGCATGCGCGAGTTGCGCTGCACTTTCTGAATGGTCCTGAGTCGACGTCTTCTGGGGCCTCTGTGTGTCCCAGAAGGCAGCGGGGTTACGGAGAAGGGGCCAGAAGTGGGAGCAGGTACTTTTTCAAAACCAGGTACCCGCTTCTTTCCATAAAATGCCAAATGTGGCAGTGGAGGGGGGCAGAGCGCGAACAAGCAGAACTTCCCCTACCTGAGCCCCCTCTTGATCCAGCTATGTGCACAAGAGCCTTGGCTGTCCCGAGACTCCCTCTCCTCATTGGCTGAGACAGCAGTGGGAGCCATGGCTGTCAATTATAGCCAATGAAGAGAGAGTAGGATCGAGCCGCGGCTCTGTCTCTTATGGAGGCATAGAGCAGGGCTCAGGAGCGAGCACGCCACAGTGCCCAGCAAGTGGTTTGCATTTGGGGGGCACTGGTCAAGGGGGAGGAGCCCAGAGTGTGTGTGGGTGACCTGAGAAGAGGAGGATCGGGCCTGCTCTGTGCAAAACCATTACACAGAGCAGGTAAGTATCAGGTTTATTATTTAAAAAAAATTAAATCAAAAAAAGACAGACCTTTTAATACCACTTCAGGTTTTCCTACAGTAGTCAAACTTTGTTTTAAGTTTAAAGGCACATTCCAATTGATTACCATTTTTTTAGTGGGTGACAGTATCCCTCCTAATGCTGTATCTTCCTATAAACCAGCATATATGCTCGTTCTTACCAGAAATGTAGAGCTCAATTGACTGACCTCTGTTTCCTTTTTCTTTTAGGCAAAATATAAAGGAAAGAATTGTTATATAACAGATGCCATGTTATGGATTGAGTCCACGGGAGAAGAAACTTTGTATAAGAAGCTAAAATCCCAGGAAAAATCCCAAGAAAAAATTCGTAATCGAGTCCTACAGACATTCTTCACAGAGTGTAGGTGACTGTACCCAAATGAAATGTATAGTGTACGAGGTTTGTAGGTGATCTTTTTTTTAAACGTTCTGTTCTGTAGGTAAAATGTTTTTTACTTTAATGCATTCCCTGCATTAAGAAAATAAAAAAACGTTTCACCACCTGTCCCCCCCCACCCCCCTTCCAACCGCTAAACACCTACCTGAGCCCGCGTTTGATCCAGCGCTATGCCTGGCTGCATTTCTTCCCTCCCCTCTTCCTGCTCTCACAGGTTTCACTGAAAGCAATGGGAGTCGTGGTCTATCAAACCCTGTGAGGAAGGAGCAAGGGGTGGGTACAAGCCGCTCTGTACGCATCTATGGACACACAAATCTTGTTTGCTGCAATTTTGGGTCAGTTCAAAAACAAAATGCACCAAAAACACACTTCCTCCAAATGCATTGAAAACGCAGCAAGAATGCATTAACCCCTTAGCGCCGACGAAACGCAAAAATAACCGGCCTCGGCTTTGGGGGGTTGTCCTGGGGTGATGCCTGCAGCTAGAGGCATCACCCCGGTATTGTTGTTTAGAGCCGACAGTTGGCTTTCTTGTAGAGACAACCGATATGGCTCAGCAGCCGCTCGGCTGTCATTACAAGGAGCTGGAGGGGACATCCCCTCCCATCGCCTGCTGCAGCTCACCCGGGTCTTCCATTCCAACGGGAGACTTGAGCGACCAGCCAGCATGTCCACCGGATGGTCGAAAACCCGAACAAAGCTGAATTCAGCTCTGATCAGGTCTCAGATTGTAAAAACTCAGAAGCAATGTCATAACATCACTTCCGGGTACTGGAGCCTTAAAGGGGCCAGATCTAAAAAAGAAAAAGACAGCATTCAAAACAGTCAAACTTGGCATTTTGAATGCTTTTAAGTGCGGAGGAGGGATTTGGGGTCTTCTAGACCCCCGATTCCTCCATAAAGAGCACCTGTCACTGCCTATTACTGTTAGTGTCCATTCACATTGATTCGACTTGTCAGGCGACTTGTCAGCCTGACAAGTCGCGGTCCTCATGCTCCCACTGTGTAGTACATGAGCCGTTCTAATAGGAACGACACAAGTCGCTCCGACTTAAAAAAAGGGTCCTGTACTACTTCGGGGCGACCTGGAGGCGACTTGCATAGACATTCATGTTATGAAGTCCGTGCAAGTCGCACTGCACGTGACTTCACAGGTCGCCCCCCTAAGTCGGAGCGTCCTAATGTGAATGGGGGCTTACAAGGGATGTTTACATTCCTTATGACAGCAATAAAAGTGATCAAAAAAAGAATAGTGTTAAAAAAAAAAAATTAAATAAGAAAAGAAAAAAAACTTTAAGGCGCCCCATCCCTCCGTGCAACAATCGCCATATCATATATATAATGTTTGGGGTTTTTAAGTAATGTTGTAGCAAAAAATACAGATTTTTAAATTGTAAGCAACAAATGTCAGAAAAAGGCTTAGGCTCCAAGGGGGTAATAACGCACCTGTTAAGTCATGTGATTTAAAAATCACATCCAGAACGTATGAAAAACAAACCATAAGCGCAGTAATATTGCTGTAAAATCGGCACAAATTTGCCGCTAAATCGCATGCGTTTTTGGCACCATTTTCGCCACTTTTTTCTCTTTTTTGGCAAAATGCTGATAAACACTGTTTCGGTGGCCGAAATTTTGGTGCTTCTCTATCTTTTCCATAAATAAGAGTTGTTTTTGACTATCCAAAATAGGCTTACTTGAGAATTCCCCTTTTATGTTGTAAGTGCTGCCTTTCTTCTGGTCATCTTTGCACAACTTCATGGATTCCCTGCATGCTTTGCAGCTTTCTCTTCTACTTATTCCCTTGCTTTACTTACTAATCCGAAGGACCACATATCCCATGATATCTTGCTGCCTGCAGGCAAGCCATGATCCCCATACTGACTCTGCCTCGTGAAACTCCTTCTCTCAACACCTCTGTAGTTCGGATGTCCAGGCTCTGTGAAATGTGTGACACAGCAGTGCCTACTCACAGGGCATAGTGACTACATGTCACAGAATTCAAGAAGGAAGTAAATGTGTGGGATTCTTTACACCTTTTCAAACTTTAAGAACTTAAAGATAAACAGGAGTTGGCTAGACATTTAAATTCAACATGAAAATGATTTTACAATTTGAATATAGATACACTTTAAAAGATAAGCAGCTTTCTCTGCCACCATATGTTGTCAGTCCTGGGTACATTATGAATGTGAAAACAGGTCTAAAGAGGTGTTAGAGAAAACCTGCTTTAAAGGCAGTATGTTTACTATGTTACAGGTGCTCCCTAAGAGTCCATTCAGACTAGCACGACTCGCCTGACAAGTCGCGGCTGGTCGCTCGCCATTGAGTAGTACAGGACCCGTTCTAATAGGAGTGACACAAGTCGCTCCGACTTAGAACAAGGGTCCTGTACTACTTTGGGGCGACCTGGAGGCAACTTGCATTGACTTCAAATATATTAAGTCCGTGCAAGTCGCGCCGAAGTTCACAGGTCGCCCCACAAAGTCGTGTCGCACCAGTCGGAATGGGCTGTAATTGGTGTCTGTCACCAAATAGATTACGAATTTTAAGTAATTCTAAAGACTCACTTTTTTTTAATAACCGATGTCCTGCTTTCCTGCTCTGTGCAATGCTTTGGCATGGAGCAGCCCTGATCTTCCTCTTCTCGAGTTCCACGTTGGCACTCCTGGCTCCCCCTAGCCCCCCCCCGACACGTGCCTCTATAGCCAGCCACTTGCAATGGGGGGCACATGTGCATGCTCACCATAAGATACACAGCGCGGCTTGGCCCCGCTCCTCACTGGCTGTGATTGACGGCAGCAGGAGCTCCTGGCCGCTGTGTCTGAGCCAATGAGGAGAGAGGGAGAGCTTCTGCGCACATCAATGGATCGGGCTTCGGTCTCGGGTAATTTTTTTTGGAGGGGGGGGGGGGTGTGCCAAAGGGTGGGTATTTAGGTTTTGTTACCCTATTTCATAGGATATACAGAATATTTTGCATGATATGCTGCTTTGCCATTCAGTTATGGAAAATGTTGCACTGCCAGTTGTGAGATTTGTCTGTCCTATAATGTCTGTGTTTAGATCTAGGTTACAGGATTACAAAATGGTTTAATTTATTTATTTGAAACATTTTATGGGGACATGAACACTCATTTTTTTTTTCCCCTCCAATAGATGCCTTTTTTTTTATTAAAATGGCAGAAGACCACAGAAAATTGTCTGAAGAGTTTCAAATGCAAGTGTGTGAAATATGTGAAGGGGTAAGAGACTGCCTTTTTCTTTTACTCTTCACCCAAGCATGATCTAGCATTGTGAAAAATTATCTTTAATTTGGCTACTGAGTCAAACAAAAGAACAAAAAATGTATTCAGTGCATTTCTGCAGTATATGCAAATGTTCCATGGTTTTTCTGTTTAAAATGCTTATAGTAAAGAAAATCCTGCTAGGAATTCGGTGAGCTTGCAAAATGTCTGTATCCTACTAAGATCCTCTGTCCTTCATCTCTCAATTCCATTATTTTCATTGGTTAAATGTCTCCCGTTTTGTGCTTTTCAACAGGAATCAGAAGAGCATAGGGCTATTGGCAAGTCAGAGTTTGAAAAAGAGCAATATGATATGGCAGAATATGCATACACCACAGCTATATATTTCAGGTAACGTAACTGTATTCATTTGGTGTGATTACTTTTATTGCCGAAAGTAAACTGGTCACAAGCCTGGGCAATTCAAACTGAGCACATAATGATAATAATGCATAGGCTGTGGTTACCTTCATTGAAAACTTCATTGTAAATCAGTTGGCAGATACAAAGGTAATTTTGATATTTTTTTTTTTTTTTTTTATAAATATCAATCTTGGCCACATCTTTTCTCAAACCTTCCTTTTACTCATTTAGAACCTCACCTGTTGTGTTTTTTTTTTTTTTTTTCAATCATTTTTATGAAGTTTTTTTTTCTTTCCAAGATATAAAAAGAAATACAAAATATAGCAACAACCGTAATTATCTACTGTTGGATACACAGCAACATTGCAACACATAAGGCAACAAGTAACAAAGTTGGTCTGCCTATTATTTTCATTTAGGCCATGGGTGTCCAACCTTTTGGCTTCTCTGGGCCACAATGAGTGTGAAGAAATTTTCTCGGGCCGCATATAAAATATATACTATAGTTAAGGTATATGAGTAATAAAATGCCGACGCGCCCTTCCCGCACCGCCGCGCCCCCCGCACTAATTTAACACAACTAGAGGATGATCAAATTAAATCTCTGTATACAGAGGTTTACTTCTTCTGAGAGATAATAAAGGAACACTCTAACCACCATGACCACTTCAGTGACTTGAAGTGGTCATGGTGGTAGGAGTCAGAAACACTGCACATGCTCGCCTCCCCCCCCAACCCCCCCCCCCCCCCCTCTGAGGCAGCCTCTGCCTACAGTTTGAAGCTGCTGTGGCCATGCCCCCGACCCGACTTCCTTCCTTCCCAGCAAAAAAAATAAGTTGTCAGGGGGCAGTGGGCCGCATTGCCTGCGGTTCTGGGCCGCAAGTTTGGACATGCCTGATTTAGATTCAAGGTAGTTGGTGTATGCCAACTCACACCAGTTCTATGATGTGGAGGACCCTGTTTGGGAGGGAAACATCGCCTTTCCAAGTAGAAAATCTAAAAGCCCTTAAAACCCAGGGCACCATTAGTACTGAACTTCAGTGAAAAGCTCTATATAACAGCAATTCTACCATCTTATAACCAGTAACATCATTTGGCCAGATCCAAACATCTGCTTGACCAGATATTTGGGTCCAGAGACCCCTCTACTAGTACCAGGAGTAACATGTACATAGAAAATGAAATAAGGAAGTCAAAGAAAAGAGAGATACTGGAGGAGAATGGAAAAGCGAATAGTAGGTCTAAGGAAGAAAAGAAAGGAAGTGATTCTGCACAGGGGTCAGACTCTCTCGAGCCAGGGGGTCAACTCCGCATGTCTGTTACCTCACCTGTTTTTATTCTGGCTGCCTCTGGTGCAGAGTGGAAAACTGTGCTGCTTTGTAAAATGATTTTAATTCTTCATTAAAAAAAAAAATGAAAATAACAAACCTGCAATGCACAATTATTTTGCACAGAGCAGCCCCGATTCTCCTCCTATCGAGTCCCCTGCTGGTGCTTCTGGCCCCTTCCTTCTGCTGAGTGCCCCCATAGCAAGTCCCTTGCCGTGGGGGCACTGGTACATGCTCGCTCCCAAGCCCTGTTCTGTGTGTCCATACAAAACACAGAGCAAGGCTTGGGCCCGCTCCCTTGTCACTGGCTCTGATTGAAAGCAGTGAATTATGAGTTTGTGGGCCTCTCGTGCACATGGCTGGATAAAGATCAGATTCAAGTAAGTATTTAGGGGGGCTGCTGGGGGAGCTGCATACAGAATGTTTTTTATCTTACTGCATAGAATGCAGAAAGGTATAAAATCTTCTGCCTTTTACAACCACTTTAATTTTTTCCCCTTCTCTTCCCTTCCCCACTGTGCCTCTGAACCTTTATTGGAAGGTATTGCAGTTCTTTCACACTTCCTGTTTGCAAATGCCAAATCCCCCACAAGACCCACTTGTCTTGGACCCACATCTTGGACATTCCACCTGGTTTCATGGGCTACTTGCTGTTGTGCCCTATGTGGAGCATACAGCTTCCATAGAGCAAGTTGTATCTGAATTAGAATTACTGTAGAGCCTACCTCCTTTGCACACTGAATGCTAGGAAAAGAGTGCAGTGTTGTTTCTCAATGATTACAACTGACTTGCTATGTTTTCTGTTGCATTAGGTAAAAATGTTTGCTGAATTATCAATTTATACATAAATTGAGATTATATATAAGGGAAGCTCAAACTAGTGTCTGTGCAAATGTAATGTGGACTGCAAAAACACAAAAGCATCTGGTTTACGGTCTGCTTCCTTTTAGGAAATGTTGTGTGTATTCGTTTAGACAGGCATGATGTCTGCCTAACGGCAATCAGTGTTTATGGGTGTTACTGCAGTGATGTGCTTGTTCCACCTTTCTCCTCCCATAGGCCAGACTATATTTTTCCGTACTAATTTTTAACCAGTCTTGCATTTTTAGGCATGCTATGTACAGCCAAAAATACTTTACCAGAGTACACATTGAATACTGTTTTCCCCCACCCGCTTTACTGGCAATTCCCAGCTTCCAACACGACAGTCAAGAGTTGGGTACAACACACTCTAGTCCCCTGGTCCCGAACACATGGGCCACCAGCTATCTGTGTGTGCCCTGCGTGCTGTTGGGCACTATCAAGGCAGCAGTGTGGAAGCGGGGTCCCAGGCGCTGGTATGCTCTCTGGGTGGTTGACTTTCACTCCCATGACCACTGACTTTGGCGGGAGGGGTGATGTGGGTTAACAAACTTTTACTGCCACTGACCACCTATGAAGGTGGGGGAAGGGGTTATCTTTCACTGACACTAACCACCAATGAAGGTGGGGGAAGTGGTTATCTTTCACTGCCAGGGTGGTGGGAGTAACTAAATTTCACTGCCAGCGACCACCAATGGGGCTGCACCAGTGCTGAAGGCTTTTAACATTGTGTCCACTGACACCATTATTGGGATTGGTTATCGCATCTACTAATACCAGTGTTGAGGGGTTTATTATTTCTGGCACCACTGTATGGGGTTGTTATTGCACTCACTGACTCAAGTGTTTATTGTTGTTTTTGCACTTACTGACACCAATGCTGGGGTTTATTATTGTGTCCAATGACACCAATGCTGGGATTTTTGTACTCCCAACCTCTTCAGTGTGCCTTGCTATACACTACAAAAATCCAGCAGGATCTAAGATGTGGAAACACTCTTCAGTGGCATGATTCAGAGTTACAAAGTAATATTATGTCATTATCATTACTTTGTAATTACCCTTTTCTATGCAGCTTCAGATCAAAGGAATCAGCTTCAAACAATGTCAGTTAAAGCAACTTTACAAATGTTTTTTTAAATTTTTTTGTTCATTTAAAAACCCTCGTAACTAACTTCTCCCCTTTTAAAGGCAGAAGGTTTTTATGTGTGCGACAGCCCCCCTAATACTTACCTGAGCCCCATCTCGATCCAATGATGTTGCACAAGTGCCTTGCACAAGAGCCTTGGCTGTCCAGGACTCTCCTTACTCGTTTGCTGAGCCAATGGCGCCCGCTGCTGTCAGTTAAAATCAGCCAATAAGGAGAATGAGGGGGCAGGGACGAGCTGCAGCTATGGTGCCACCATAGCAAGCTGCTTGCTGTGGGTGCACTCAGCAGGAGGGAGGGGCCAGGAGCGCCAGCGAGGGACCCAAGGAGAGGAGGATTTGGTCTGCTCTGTGCAAAACCACTTTACACAGCAAGCAAGTATAACATGTTTTGCTATTTTCCAATAAAAAAAAAAAACCAAGACTAACATCACTTTAAGCTATTCTTTTTATCTTTGTGACACTGCTCTGCATCTTTTCCTTTTCTAGTCCTGAAAACTACGTCCTGTTCAGCAATCGAGCGCTGTGCTATATCCGGATGAAGAGATACGGGTAAGTTCAAATTAAAAAGTTGTATGTGATCTTGATAACATCTAGTGATAGTTGTGTGGTTGATTTTGTCTACAACTACATTCATAATGCTTTTGAGTCCTTTTTTTGTTCTTTTTTTATATATGTTTGGGTTTCTCTAAAGTGACCCTGTCATTCGAACATTAAAAATGAACCACTTCTTGCCAGTAAGACGTCATATGACGTCATTAGGTTGAAGGGGTAATATCTGCATGATGCCTGCAACTACAGGCATCATTCAGATATCTTTCATTTCAGCCAGCGATTTCCTCACACGTAAAAGCCACCCTAGCGCCCCAATCCCGCCAAACTCCGGTGCCTTACCTGGCTCTCCCGTGCGATCGGGAGGCTGGATTAACGATCCAGCGGGGGCGCCAGGATACCATTGAGCACCCCGGCCATCTTTATGATCTCTGGAAAGCAGAGATTGATGAGTGTTGTTTTTTTTTGTTTTGTGTTTTTTCTCATGCTTTCCAGTGTAGTGTCTCATTGACCCCAGATGTCTCCATAAAGAAGACCTGTCACGCCTTATTCCTATTACAGGGGATGTTTACATTTCTTGTAATAGGAATAAAAGTGATCAAATAAAAATTAAAGGGACAGTGTAAAAATAAAATAAACATTTACAAATGCTCCTGTCCCCTCGTGCATGCAGAAGCGAACACATACGTAGGTTGCGCTAGCGTATGTAAACGGCATTCGAACCACATGTGAAGTATTGCTGCGAATGTTAGAGTGAGAGCAATAACTCTAGCACAGGACCTCCTCTGTCACTCTACACTGGTAACCTGTAATCCTTTTTTTAAAATGTTGCCTATAGAGATTTTTAAGTACCGAAGTTTGATGCCATTCCATGAGTGTGCGCAGTCTTAAAGCGTGACATGTTTGGTATCTATTTACTCTGCGTAGCATCGTCTTTTAAATTCTAAAAAAAAAAATTGGTATACATATAGTGTTTTTTTTTTTTTTTTTTTTTTAATTCATGAGTGTTTTTTTTCCCCCAAAAAAATTAAAGTTTGAAAAATTGCTGCGCTAATACAGTGTGACATAAATTGCAACAACCGCCTTTTTTTTTTAGCTAGGCCTAGGGTCTCTGCTAAGACAAAAAAGGAAAACAAAAAGTATATAATGTTTGGGGGTTCTGAGTAATTTTCTAGCATTTTTTGTTTGTAGGAGAGGAATGCCGGAATTGGCCAGGTATGGAAGTGGTTAAGCCATCTTTCTGCAGCTCTGTTGCTGCCTATCCGCAATGTGTGGATAAATCCCCTTCTGGCTTTGCAGTGTCTGGTGATGAGCGCCTTAGAGAGAAACTTCACTGTCACAAAGTTTAGCAGAAAGTAACAGTGCAGGTGTAACGCAATGCAAGTGGAAGCAGAATCATCAGCACCAGATGAGGCAATAGTATAGTAAATACCAACTTAGATTTGCTTCTCCCTGCACAGAGCTGTTTTTTGTGAATGATTTTTGAAACATTGACTGCTGATTGGTTTTTACTTGCTGGTGTAATACTACATTTCTTTAAATTTGTATTTTTTTAGTCAAGGCACCCTTTACAACTTTGCACAATCTCAAGGCAGCCTGATCAAAAAAGTAAAAATAAAAACCAAACGAATAGGCTTATATATATTGCAGCAGCATCCACACGCATAGGACACTGCACAATAGAGGTGATTTATTCTTACGAATCAAAAACCTATTCTATTGTGGTAATGGCTAATCAGCTTTTCTCTTTGTAAGGCCCCTTTCACACGGGCCTTCTGATCTGCCTGTCAGTTTTTCAGGTGGCCCTAATCAGATGCTCCATGCATCCCTATAGGGCAGCGGGTGTCAGCGGAGACATCTCCGCTGACACCCACTGCTATCCGATTCCGATCCTGCCCATGAAATCCGGACGGATGGAAACCCTATTTCTCTGTTGCTCATTGACAGACGCAGGACTCATATCTTGATATCTGTAGGGTATTGCTGCCCCTTACATGAGTAGGGCACTAGGCGGAAAAAAATCTGGCTACACCTATGGGCAGTCCCCAGGGGGTAGTATACCCTCTCTCTTCCTGCTATAGGATGTCAGTTTTTCTCTGCCTAGTGAGGGTTAAGGGCCTAAGTTCTTTGCTGGGATCTCTGTTCCTGGCAAGCTTTTTAGATTATTCCTTTTTTTTAGCTGGCTTTTTTCTCTGGATTGTTCCTGTGAGATCTACAAGCAATTATGCCGGATCTGGCTGATGGGCTGGATGTTGAGATCCAGTGGTCTCCGCGCCAGCCTACGATCGTGCGCAGGCCCTAGCTCCGCGCTGGGTCGGCAGCGACATAGTCCCACTGGACGGGGACTGGCCCGCGAGTTAAACGCCTCGCCGGGTCTGTGGCCAAGTTGCAGCGTTCCTATTGGCCAACATCCCCCCCCCACTACGGCGGCGAGGGGTTCTGTCAGGAGTTGGCGCCCGCCTGTTCCGGTATGGTGAGTATATGTTCCCCCTTTTCCTCATGTCGGGTTCTGGGGTGGACGCGGGCCCCTCCCTGGGACTGTCGGACCCCCGTTTCCCCCTCTGTTCCACTGTGCACCCCCACCTAATATGCCCCCCTCATGGGGGGTCTCTGTCGCTAATGGGGATGTAGGGAGCCTGGATCTACATTGCAGGCTGCTAAGGGGGCGGGGGGCTGGCGGGTCCCGCTGGTGCGGACGGACGTTGTGCGGGGGGGTTCCTACCTGGCTCCCCAGGGCACACCTGCCGGTCGTTTGTCTGTCAGTCAGGAGGGGGGCCCCCCTTTACCGCCACAGGCCGCGTAGGGCTGCCATTTTCTTGAAGCCCCCGTGTGCTCTGCATTGCGGCGGCCATCTTGGTACACCCAGCTTGGTTTTTTCCTCAGAGCTGGGATACTGTGGGAGTTCCTGGAGGCGTGTAAGGGGGTGGAGCCCCTCCCTAGACCCGGGAACACCGCTCTGCAGGCCTTCCTTTTGAGAGGACGATCGCTGCTGAGAAGACATCCTGGGACTCCTGGTGCATCTTACTGTGGGTGGTGAGCCTTGGGGGGGTCTCTCTCTCTCTCTCTCTGTGGGGGTTTCTAGGAACGCTGCCGGATCACTAGGGGCGCTGTAGCGCTGGGAGAAATTTTCAAAATATTTTGCCAACGGGTTCCTCTGGACTACCATGGACCATGCTGAACATGTGTCCCCACCTGATCCCCTAGAGGTGACCGCAGGGCCCTCCGATTCCCAGCTCACTATAGATGCACTTTCGGCGGTCCTGGAGTCGTTTGTGTCCCGGGTGGAGGTGGCAAATAAGGGGCGAGGTGATAAAAAACGTCCCCAGCCTACCCCTGTCTCGTCTGATGCCTAGGATTTGGAATCTGAACCAGTCGCTGCTGACACAGGTCTCCCTTCCGGGGGTTCTGCTGTCTCGCACCCCGTCTCCTCTGGTAGTGAGGATGACCTTTCTGCCTCCGCTGTCGCGCAAGACAAGGCGCTGGTGAACGCACTGATTGTGTCTGTCCGTGATACCCAAAGGTTGCCTTTGGCACTCGCAAGCCCTCCTGGGTGACAAAGGTTTTTCCTTTTCCCGCATGCTTTGACGATGTCATTAAAAAGAAACCTCCCTTTGAAAATATTAGGGAGGTTCCCCTACTTACCTTGTCCCAGAAGGTGGCCTTTTTGGTTGCTATTACTTCTGCGTGCAGGGTGTCGGAACTGGCTACGTTATCCTGTCGTTCCCCCTATCTGGTGGTTTATAGGGATAAAGTGGTTCTTCGTCTGGATCCGTCCTTCCTTCCTAAGGTCGTCTCCGGTTTTCACTTAAATGAGGATATCCTGTTGCCTTCCCTGTGTCCTAAGCCAAGCCATCTGAAGGAATTTGCACTGCACACCTTGGATGTGGTTCGGGCAATCGGGGTGTACCTGGCCACTACTGACTCTTTTTTCGTGAGTCCGATTCGCTCTGTGATCACGGATGGCCCTAAAAAAGGGTTGCCTGCATCTGCTGCGACTATTTCCAGATGGATTAGGCAGACGGTAGTGCAGGCTTATTCGAATAAGGGTCAGGTTCCTCCTTTCCCTGTTGGGGCGCACTCTACTCGGGCACTTAGCGCTTCCTGGGCTTTCCGTCATCAAGCATCTGTACTTCAGGTTTGCAAGGCGGCTACCTGGTCTTCTGTTGATACCTTTACAAAGTTTTATAAGGTTGATGTGCTGGCATCTGTGGATGCCTCTTTTGGCCTCAAGCTTTAGCAGGCTGCTGTTTGAGGGGACCCTTGGTCTACCTCGGGGGTTCTGTTTAGGTTTTCAGGTGCGTCTCATCTTCTTGTTCCGATGAGTCCTATGCTTCCTGGTTGGCTATGTTTTTGGCCTTATGGAATGTTTTCTTCTGCTATCCCACCCCTCAATTAAGGCACTGCTTTGGGACGTCCCTACGAATATCAAGATATGAGTCCTGCGTCTGTCAATGAGCAACAGAGAAAACTGGATTTTTGACTTACAGTAAAATCCTTTTCTCTTAAGCTCATTGACAGACGCAGCACTCGCCCCTCTTTATTGGAGTTGGGTTGGTGTGGTGTCTCTGACTCTGTTTTGTTACATAACTGACATCCTATAGCAGGAAGAGAGAGGATATACCCCCTGTGGACTGCCCATAGGTGTAGCCAGAACTCTTTTTCTGCCTAGTGTCCTACTCCTGTAGGGGGCAGCAATACCCTACGGATATCAAGATGAGTCCTGCGTCTGTCAATGAGCTTAAGAGAAAAGGATTTTACGGTAAGTCAAAAATCCAGTTTTTCCATCCATCTGGAGGATCGGATCGGATGAGAACGGACAGGCCGTCCGTTCTCATCCGATCTCCCATAGAGGAAAGTGGTGATCTGACAGCTCCATCTCTGCACACAGAGCGGAGATGGCAAAATCCCCCGCTGAGCAGAACGGACTCCATCGGGCGGTGCGCCCGTGTGAAAGGGGCCTAAGGTTTAATTTTAGTCAGGATCCATTCGCTCGCCCATCCAACATGGGGGCTTACACGGGTACCTGGGAACATATCTGAACACCACACAAATAATAATCCAGATCTATTCAATGCTTAATTTCCAGTATACAAACTTTGATGTGAAAGCAAGTGGGCAGGTATAATATGGCCCTTTCACCAGTAAAAATTATACACGTTGACTAAAGGTGTATGCATTGTAGCTTATTCATGTCATTAAAATCTTCCACAACACTGGTGATTGTTTTTAATTTCCTGTGAGAAATAATCCTATTATCCTAAGCTTATTGCATCCCCACACTACGATGTCCAGCTTTATTATCTTAGTTACATTTGTCAAGAATATACGCTCAAGCAGAACATAGAGAGGCTGGGAAACAGACAAAGCGACAGAGCAAAACAGAGAAACTTAAGCCTCGTACACACGCAACGATTGTTGGCCGACCGATCGGCCGTCTTTTGTCCAGTGTTGTTGTGTTGGTTGAAATGTGCTATAGACTGCACACAAATTTTTTCGGCCAACAACAACCAACTTCAGAAGTGATGTCATGTGCTGGTTTACTTTCTGTGTGTTTTTTTCTTCTCTGAGCATGCCCAGTCTTGCTCATCTGATTTTTGTCTGCCGAAATCTGTACTGACTGACGAACAATCGGCCGTTCTGTTGACGGCCAACAAAAATTTTATAGCCTGCACACCAGATTTTGTCGCAGTCGGTTGTCGGAAGCATCATACTAACAAGCCGATCGGACATTGGCCAAAAATTCACGGCCAACAATCGTTGCGTGTGTACGAGGCTTTAGAGTAACTTTACCAGGAACTTAAGAACAACCATAGAAGTATATCATTATCATTAAATACTTAAACACTATCATTTCCAAAAGAAACAACTTATGACCAAAATGAGGGATGATCATGTCTCATTATTTATATTTCATCATAGTCATCCTCTGCTGCTAGAGTAGTTTTCTTACATATACATTGACATACCTTTATGTCCATCCACAGAAAAAGAAAAATACTTGGGTTATTATGGGGAAAATTATGTTCACCGGTGCAGCCATTAAAGGAATCCAAATTGTACCTGGGTGTAATTTATTGCAAGCCCAACATTTCTCATATCCTGACTTTTGTGCATACACACATTTAAACTGTAGAAGCAACATTTCATCAGTAAAAGATGCGTCCATTGATCTCAAATCTCTGGCCTGTCTCAATATATGTGGTGCATGATCTGGACAGAAAGACAGTTCTTGTGGGTGGAACCAGCATATGGAACTAATCCATACTATAGAGAAAAGTGTCACTGAGATTATTGTAATCAGTCCAAAGTTCTTGTAGGCATAGTCTGGATGAAGCAATATCTTCTTGGCCCAATGGGTGGGGCCAGTCTGAAGCTTACTTGATGCGTATATCCAGGAATGTGAATCTGCTGTTAACACTGCCATTCTGGTCACTGTTGTTGGTTCTCCATAAGGGGGTCTATTGACTTGTGCAGGGCTTTCACTACCACTCTGTCTCCTGGTTGAAATGGGTGTGTCTGTTCCTGTTAAGGTAAAGGAAAGGTGACCGATACATCACCGTAGATGCTGCTCAATACACTTATTAAATTTACCAGATATTCCTCTTGTATCAATTTCAGATCACCAGTCATTAGGACTATGGGTTGTCTGGTCCAGGGGGTGGGGAATGGCCTGCCCATAAAAATGTCAATGGTTGACAATTTGGTAGTTTTGTTTGGGGTCATTCTAATTTCAGCAAGAACTTCAAGGCGGTAACTCCCATTTTACATGCGTACCTCCCATGACCTTTCTCTGTTTGTATGTAATTGTCTGGTTCATCTGTTCAATGACCCCTGAACTTTGGGGGTGATATAGAATCTAAAACTTCCATTCTATGGCCATCAGTTTAACCATCTGCTGAGTAACTGTTGGAACGAAAGCTAGTCCTTTGTCTAAGACCAACACTAACCAGGCATCCCCATCTTGGGATGATTTTCTTACAAAGGATCTTGGCAACTGTTTTGGTGTCTTCCTTGTTTGTTTCAAATGCCTCTTGACATTTACTAAATGTATGCACTATTACTAATAATGCATACTTGCATAGGGAGTTTGAAACAAGACACTAGTCCATCCAGTCCAACCTATGATGAGTGTGTGTTTATGTCAATAGTAAATTGTATACCCCTGTATGTTGTGGTCATTAAGGTGCCCACCACCAGAATCTTTACTTACCCTTAGCCTCGCTCCCGTCCTCACTGGAGGAGTTCTTCCCCTAGCAGCTAGGGGCTTCGCTCTGCTCCAGCAATGCTGGTCCTTGACTGGTTTCGTCACGCAACAGGGTGTATTTATTGGGATGTTCCAGCCCAGGACCGGCCTCCTTGACTCTTTCCTCTCTACCCTTCCTGTCACCCAACTACTCTGCTCTGATACCTGCACCCTTGTATCACCGCCTGCCTATGTGCTGGGCCCTGCCGGGTACGTTCTCAGCTCTACTTAAGTATGGAGATTCTTCTCAGTGTTTCCATTTTTCTTCCCTAGATTCAGAACCTGAGCTTCCAGGGAAGTAATGTGCTTACATTTTGTGCAGCTGTATTCGGCCTCGATCGGCTAATCGAGGAACGCATACATGCTACAAGATGTGCACCGAGTCGCATCTCCACACCCACTAGGCAATGTACCCACTAATCTAATGGAGATTGGGAATTTAACTCTGTCCGATTTGCCTGCTTACTAGCTTCTTCAGCACACAGTTACTCCTCAGTCACACACAGATACTCATCAGTATTCAACACTACATAGTCACTACACTCAGGTTCTCTCAATACTCAGGTATTCCCTTACTCAGGTATTCACACTACTCAAGTACTCTGCAGCACTCTGCCGCACTCAGCAGTACTTAGTAACTTACAGTACTCTGTTACTCAAGCTACACCTTCCTCAACCAGTGTCCCCACTACACTCCGTCAGCTTGTCACAGTCAGTCAATGTTCTCTATTAGTTGTGCCTTCCCTGTACTGTCAGTCAGCCTGTCTCTCCTTGCTCTGCTTGCGTCACACTCGCACACACTCCCCCTCCGGTATGTAGATGCACTCACCCGCCGCCTCTCCCAGTCAGCCTCTGTTACCTCTCGGTTGCGCTTTGCCTCAGCTCCTCTGTCAGTCTTCCAGCTCAGTGGAGTGACGCTGCCCCAGTCTCTCCCACTCCTCCGGATTTACCACGCCGCCACTGCCCTGTGTCCCCGGGAACCCGGCCTCTCTCTGTCTCGGGGTGGGGGGGGGGGGGTCACAGTTGGCAGCTCCCTCACTCCTCACACACGTTCAGTTGACACGCTCAAATGACACTGAACTCTGTGCCTTTTCCAGCAACGCAACCACCTACTGCTATTGCAGCACTTTTACTCCTTTGTCCTTTAGGCATGTGAGTAAAATCATTCTGGAGTTCATGAAATGGACCTCATGGGGGTGGTAAATGTTTACGCTTATTGTGTCTTGGTCCTTGTATGTTGTTCCTAACACATATCATGTACCTGCTCAGCTGTCCTTATCCTACTTTCCAGATTTTTTTTAATACAAAACCTTTTCTTTATTTCCTGCAAAGTAATTGCCCTGCCTCTATGACCAATACCATGGGTCTGAGTTATTCTTTTTGGGGCACTATGTTCCGGTAACCCTACTACCCCTCTTTTTGTCATAAGACTATTTTGGTCTGGTGACATCCCTTTCTCCTTCCAGAATTCTACATCCTCCTGTAAAATGGTCATTTGTAACTCTCTCAAAAGGATGTCTTCAGGAAGGGATGGTGGTACCATGAGTGTCATCGAATCAAGTGGGGCAGTATCCGCCAAGAGCAGTTGGGGCGGCTTCTTTAGCCACTTGTTCTGCCAATAAATTGCCTCTTGCAATATGATCGTCAGCATTTAATGACCTGACCTTTGCATTTGTTCACTGTCACTTGAACAGGCTAATGGGATAACGTCTAGTGAATCAGTGATTAAATCTCCATGAGATATATTTTTTAACACATATAATACATGTGTGATGTGTTTGACTGTGTCATGTCCTTGGGTTATTGTCATTGCTGCCTCCACAGCCAATGCAAACATGGCCAGTGCCCTTTAAACAAGCTGGCATTCCCTGTACGGAGAGAGGATCTACTCTGGAAAAGAAAGCAGTTGGTCTCATGTTTTCTCTATGTCCCTGGTCTATGATAACTGCCATGGTTTTACAAATTGTCCCTAACATACTCCAAAGAAATTTTGTATGATCCGATAAGCCCAGACTGGGAGCCGAAACTAAGCTTCCCTTTAAGGTCTTGTAAGCATGTATCAGCTTGGGGTTCCATTGTATGAGATTGTGTGCTTCGACCTTTGTACATTGATGTAAGATGTTTTCATAGTACAAGAATTCAGGTATCCTTTGCCTACAGTAATTGACCATGCCTAGAAAGGAAAGCATATCCATCATGGTGTAGGGGTGACGCGTTTCACCGGCCTATCACCGCCACTTTCCTCAGAGCTGGGAGGGAACTCTCAGTGGTCGCTCTAAATAGGCTTCTTAATTGCTCTTCAACAGGTTAATTAAGGGAACAGCTATTCCTGCAATTCCTCTAAGTGCGCACCAGACGTCCTCAGAGCACAGAGCCCTCCCTAACTACAATCAGTGGAACACATATATAAATTAAAATAGGAAAAGAAAGTGGTGCAATCGTCTGAGACTACTAAGGGTAAAAGACAAAATTCTAATAGAGTTACTATAATACACAGTACATCCCTAGAAAGTTCTAAGACAGGCAAAACCAAGAAATAATGTTGAAGTATGAAAGATTCAGCCTAACTACATAGTAGTTGGGCTGCACAACAAGAAGTCATTGACATTGGGGCAACACTGAACAAAGAGGAGGGTGACCAGCCTTTAAGGGATGCACAGAGTTGAGTACACCTCAGGTGAATCATTATAGTCTTGTGGAATTGATTCCCTTTAAACATGAAGGCCAGTAGTAGTTGTGTCTCCTCGTCCCCGGCACAGAAAAAAAAAGCATTTGTTAAATCAATGACTGCATGGTACTGTGTGTCATGAGGATTCAAAGTCATTACTGAGGGTTTGTCAGGGAACTTTGGGTGCAGTGGGCACTATGAGGCTGTTCATGGCTCGAAGGTCTTGTGTAAACCTGTATGGGCCATCCGGTTTCTTAACTGGATTAGAGTGTGTGTCGTATGGTGACCCTACAGGGCAGATAATACCAAGTTCCAAAAACTTGGCTATCGTTGGGCGATTACCATCAGTTTTCTCCTTACTCAGGGGTTATTGCTTTTGAAAAACTGGTTGCATATGGCTTCAGCATGGCTTTGTACGGTGTACAGGGTATGTATCCAGCATCTAATTTGTCCTCTTCCCTCACCTCCTTTTGGACTCCAGCTAATTCCTTCATTATAGTGTCCTGCCTTAATAAAAATGGTGAGGCTAGGAGCACTCCTTCCTCATTCTGCCTCTACAGATGTTCCCTGTCGACTAGGTCCAAGAGCAGAGGCTTATACAGGGGCTTGTGCATGAGCTCTATGTACCCTGGTTACCGCCTGTGCCATTGCAGTCAAATCATCCTCAGGTAATGCACTAAGCTCTGGTATAGAGGGATATACAGTTGCATATAATCGGGCAGGGAAGGTGGAACAGTGGGAAGCTTTTATACTGCTTATTGGCTGCTTTTTTATAATAAGGTTCCCTTTTCAACCAGTTTTTCCCCACATTCTCTCATACAGTATATGACATATCTCACACAGGATCTAGTCCATACCATGGAAAAGCATCCCAAGGGTCAACCTTGTAAATATCTGACATATGACATACAAATTCTTTGGGGGTCCCATTTGCATGACCATTGTAGGGATCTGGTTTTGATTTCTGAGGTCTCTTAAAGCGCTATTTTTTACTCCTTTTCAGCTGCTTAGCTTGCAGGGTTTTTTTTCTCTTACCCTGGGAATTGCCCATCCTACAGAGGCAATATAGCAGCTAAATGTTAACTTTAAGAATTACACTTGAAGTGACACAATCACCGCGAGGAAGAGGCTGTACGACGCTCACCTAGATTTTCTGACAAATCCTCTCAGCCTCCTTACCGGAGTTGTTACTTTAGTATATAGAAAGATGATCTGCACACCAGTAGTAGCTCTTACATTTTTTTTTTCCAAGGAAGTTTTGGGTTTTCAAATATAACAAGTGACAAGCATTAATATGAGTTGCTGTCGCAGCCGCCATAACAAAATAGGTTACATATTAGAAGCCTGGTTTGAACGTGTGGTAGACCTAACTCGAACTGAGAGGTTTATAACATAGTTGTCGAGTCAGATATATAGGACTATAGATAATAAAAAGCAGCGCCCAAATTGATCATATAAACATATGACAGTCTTTAGTATAATGATGAATAATAGTGGGTCCCAAAGTTCCTATGGAATCATGCAGAAAGACAAGATCCAAAACATCCCAACACCCGCCGTGTGGAATAGTGAAAGGGAAAGCACACACGGTGGTAATGACAAACTGCTTACCAGATTTTCTGACCCTCCTTTCACAGAGTGGTCAGAAATAGCCAAGGCAAACACCGTTGATGGTAAATGCAGCAGACCCCTTAGATATTCTTCCACATAAACTGACTCCAACACTTGGTGGGCAGGCAGATGAATGGGTACACAGTATAGATGCAGAGCAGCCTGAATGTTCCTCTCTCGTAGCAAACTGCCACCTCAAAGTAATAAATAGGCTGATAGTGTAGTATGTTAAAGCAGATGAAAAATTATTAAAGTATTGCACTTACATGTAAACAAGAGCATATATGCAGAGTAATACAGAGATACGGCCGCGGCATCAGCGTGCTAACTGTCCCGACTTCTGGTCCGCCTGATGTGTATCGTCACAAATGACGTCATCAGAGGCGTGGAGATATATAGGACTCACTGTGAGTCTATTCGTCTTAGGGATGTTACTCCTTAATTAGGAGGGAGGGGGTAACTGCTAAGTTGAAGCTTAATCTGTAGGGCATTTCTAAGAAAAAAGGACAGGGGGGCTAGAGGTGGTGCCGGTTTGAGGTAAAGTTGAGAGCATGTCATGAAGTGTAAGAGTAGAAACGGAGGAAAGAAGAGAGATAGAAAAGGCGATAGATTTATGTATGTGAGGGGCAGGATGCCTATATGCGACCATCCTCTCCCCTTTAGAGAGTTTTTTCGCTAAAGTCATGAAACCGGATTACATATCCTGTTGGTATTGATATGATTCCATGAAAGTCATCCTGCCAGCCCAGGTTTTGAATAATTTAGTTGGGGTGTTAGCCTAATGGATACGTTTTTCCATTTCTCTCTTAAAATCTTAACCTTTATTTAAAAACCTCAGTATGCAACCACAGATAAGATCAGTTGGCGCGTTTAAGCCTATAAGGCTTTAGTCATTATTGTTACTTAAGTATGCACTTCCCTTGTTATTCATTTATTACCACAATATCCTTCACACTGCCACTCGCATTCGACAATCTCAGGTCATTGGCTTTCACTTCGCTGAGATATTGAGGCATTTAGAACTGCAGCAATACACATACACAATTACAACATACAAAAATCAACAATACGTCTTAACGTCTATATTTGCAAGATCTCAGTTGGAGAGGATTGAACTTATAATAATTTGTAGCCTAGGCAATTAGTTTCCCTTATCTGGGCAGCTCCTTGCCCCTTGACCCTTGCTCCCAAAGCAGGGATTTGTGTCTTACCCTTGCCACCAACGCACTGGTTCGTTCAAGGATGTGTCCCACAACAAGCATCAAGAAACAAAAAATCACTTACGGCTGCGGTAGGCCGCATCCCAACTTCTGACACCAAGACTGTAAGGTTTAATTTTAGTCAGGATTCCACTTGCTCTCCCATCCAGCCTGGGAGCTTACACGGGTAACTGGGAACAGATCTGAACAACAAAGCTAAATAATATTCCAGATATATTCAAAGCTTTATTTCCAGTATACAAACTTTCACGTGAAAGCAAGTGGGCAGGTATAATAAGGCATCTATAACTAGTAAAAATATTACACCTTGACAAAAGGCGTATACATTTTAGCATATTCATAGGTCATTAAAATCTTCTACAACACTAGTGATTCGTTTTAACTTTCCAGTGAGAAATGATGCCATTATCTTAAGCTAGGAAACAAAGTTTGTATTTGTATTATCTTAAGCTAGTTGTATTCCCACACTACTATGTCCAGCTTTTTCAACTTCATTACATTTGTCAAGGACATACGCTCAAGCAGAACAGAGAGGCTGGAAAAGAGACAGAGCAAAACCGAGAAACGTAAAGCGTAAAGCCCCGTACACACGTACTGATCGTCACCCGAACGATCGGCCGTCTTTTGTGCAGGGCTGTCGTGTCTGTTGAAAACTGCAAAAGACTGCACATGAATTTTGTCGGCCAACAACAGCCGACTGCAGAAGTGATGTCATGTGATGGTTAACTTTCCTTGTCTTTTTTCTTTTCTGAGCATGCCCAGTCTTGCTAATCTGCTGTCTGTCGGCCGAAATCTGTACTGACTGGCAAACAATCGGCCGTTCTGGTGTTGGCCAACAAAAATTTTAATGCCTGCACGACAGATTCTGTTCGGCCGGAAATGCGCTGTCGGCTGTCGGAAGCATCATACTAACAAGCCTACAATCGGCCGATCGGTTGACGGCCGAATATTTACGGCCGACAATCGGTACGTGTGTACGGGGCTTTACTCTACCAGGGGCTTATGAGCAAACATAGAAGCTTAATGGGTAACTCTATCACTCCTCTCCCTCAGTTTCCCTCTTTCACTCTGCTAAAGTGACCCCAGTGCTGACGGAGAGGGGCAGAGGTGCAGGCACATGACATCCTCCTTCTCAACCAGTGACATCATTGGTTGTTAGGACGCTGGCAGCTGGCCATGGTTGTAATGCTGCACAATGATAACCTTGTGGCTTTATGCAGCAAAAAGACAGACAAGCTTGATCCACCCACTGGCGTGTTCACAATTTTTGGGACATTTTTAGGCATTTGGCCAATGCACCACAGGGTGATTGAAAAGGCTGCTATAAATCCTTTATATGGGCAATAAAGAAAACTCCCCACAAGCTCGGTCTATAGGCTCAAATGCAGAATTGGAGCAGCGAACAGTGACTGCGTATCCCCTTGCAACCAATTGATTGCTTTTATTCATTTTCCAACCTGCAGTGATGAAATGTTAGATGGAACCTGGTTGTTATGGATAATGGTCTGTTTTCTCCAGATTTCATAATTGGGCCATGTAGTATTTTTTGTTTTAGTTGTAAGTTGTATAAGTTGTTAAAATGGTCTCTAGTTAAAAGGATGTTAGACTTGCAGATGTTAAAGAAATAAAACAACAACAATAATGCTAATCTCAAAAGTAATTCTCAGTCATATCTTTGTTACAGAAAGGCTTTGTCTGATGGAAAGAAAGCAATTATACTTAAAAACAACTGGCCAAAGGTAAGTGTAATTGTTCAATTTGTTGACTGATACCTGTGTAAGTATTTTTTCTCTTTCGTTCATTGACGGACACAGCTCCTGATCTTCTTAACCATTGGGTTCTACTGCCCCCTACAGGGGTAGGACACTAGGCAGAAAAAAAAAGTCTGGCTACGCCTATGGGCAGTCCCAGGGGGTATACTCCCTCTCTCTGCTATAGGTACTCAGTTTTTTTTTTTTTTTCTGCCTAGTCAGGAGTAAGGACCTAGTTCCTTGCTGGGATCTCTGGTCTTGGCAATTTTTTCTTTTTAGATGGGATTTTTTTCTCCTGTTTTTTTCTCCTGTGAGATCTACAATCAACTGCCGGACTGGGCGACGGGCTGGATAACCTTGATCCGGTGGTCACCCCAGTCTTGCCAGCGAGCACGTGCAGACCTCAGCTCCGCGCTAGGTTGGCCACAACATAGCCCCACCAGACAAGGGCTGGCGTACGAGTAAACGCCTCGCGAGGTTGCATACGACCGGGTCTCGCCCGAGTTGCAGTATTCCTCCTGGCCGACAGCCCGCCATTTTAATGGAGGGTAGGTTCTGTAGGGAGCAATGCCCGCCTGGTTCCTGGTATGGTAAGTGACTGTTCCCCCCCTCTCCCCCCTGGAGGGAATTGGATGGAAGTGGGCCTCTCCATGGGATGGTCGGACCCCTGGGTTCATCTTCTTCCCATTGGGCACCCCCCTCATTTGTCCGGTGGTCCCTGTGTGCCATATCACCCCCCACACCCTCCCTCCTTTACTGATGCTGGGGTTGTGGGGTGGCCTGATCCACCACATGGTACTGGGGCAGGGGGGGTGCGCCACTGGCGACGTGGTAATCGGCTGTGGAGGGGGGACTGTACCTGGTGGGGGCTCCTGCCAGGGGCTCCCCTTCTTGCCTATCCCATTTTCTGAGGCCTAGGCATCCCTCCTGGGTCCCTGGGAGCCTTGTGGTGCCGCCATTTTCTTGAAGCCTTTGCGCCTAATGCATGGCGGCCATGTTTGTGTAGTCCGGCGGCCAGTTTTTTTTCAAGGGTCAGGTGTCGGCCTTAGCGGTCTTCTTTCAACAGTCCTTGGCCGCATGCTCCTTGGTGCATACTTTTCTTCAGAGAGTTAGGCCCTTGACACCTCCAGTATGGTCTCTGATGCTTCCTTTAGACCTCAATTTGGTGCTCTCAGTCCTCCAGAAGCCTTCTTTTGAGAATCTTCGGGAGATTCCCCTGCTTATACTGTCCCCGACGGTGGCCTTTTTTTGGTTTCACCTCTGCGCGCAGGGTGTCGGCATTGAAGAAGTTATCCTGTTGTTTACCTTACCTTACTTGGTGGTTCACAGTGATAAGGTGGTTCTTTGCTCCTGTCTGTCGTTCCTTCCTCATGTTGATTCTGATTTTCATTTGAATGAAGACAATGTGTTGCCTTCCCTGTGTCCCAGGCCAAAACATCCGAAGGAAATTGCTTTGTATGCCTTGTATGTGGTCCAGGCAATTATGGTGTACCTGGCAGCTACGAGTCTTTTAAAAAATCAGACTCCCTATATGTGCTTACAGGTGGGCCTCGGAAAAGGGTTGTCTACTTCCTCTGTGACCTCTTCTAGATGGATCAGACAGATGGTGATTTAGGCCTATTCCATCAAGGGTCGGGTTCCTCCTTTCTATTTCAAGGCGCACTCTACTCGGGCCTCCTGCTCCTTCCATCATCCGGTGTCAGTGACGCAGGTTTGCAAGGTGGCCACTTAGTCGGTGCACACTTTCACTAAGTTCTATAAAGTGGATGTGTTGACATCTGCGGATGCTTTCTCTGATGTTAATTGACAGACACAGCACCCACCACTCTGTGGAGTTGTAATTTTTCTGACACTGCTTGTAACAACACTGAGTACCTGTAGCAGAGAGGGAGTATACCCCCTGGGACTGTCCATAGGCGTAGCCAGGCTTTTTTTTTCTGCCTAGTGTCCTCCTCCTGTAGGGGGCAGTATAACCCAATGGTTAAGATCAGGAGCTGTGTTCATAAATGAACATCAGAGAAATGGAGTTTACAGTAAGCCAAAAATCCTTTTTTTTTTTTTTTACTCTTTTTCCAAATCTTGGAAACAAAATTACATATGAAAAATTGATTGTTGCATAGAATATATACAATAAGTAGATTGTGACAGAGCAAAAGCAGAGTCTCAATAAATAAAACAAATTAGAATTTACATTAAATTCAAAAGCTGCGTTTTTTGCATGTCAATAAACCTGAGCTCTAGGCAGTTCAGCACATCAATAGATCCGCCTTTTAAACTGGAGATGGTTTAATCCACATTTGTAAGGGAATTTTGCAGAAACAAGACCATCGTGTCCTAAAAATTGATTTGCTGCATGTGATTACAATCCTATATATTTTTGTTTATGATCCCTATTTAGTTTTTTTAAATAGTCCCTAGTACTGCTTTCTGTTTCTACCATAATAAAAACAAATTCTTTGTAATGCAATTGATGATTACTTTTTTTGCAGTCGAATAATGGCCTCCAATTAAAGTGACATTAAAGTAAAATTTTTCTTCTTTTTTATTAAAACAATCATGTTATACTTGCTCTGTGGAATGGTTTTGCACAGAGCAGCCCCAATTCTCTCCTCCTGGGGTTTCCTGCTGGCGATGCAGGCTCCTCCTTTTCGGCAAGTTTCCCCATGGAAAGCCGCATTCCATGGTGGCACCCATGCGGGCTCGCTCCCTAGCCGTCCGGTCTATTGACACAGAGCGGGTGGCTCGGCCTGCTCGCTCTTTATAGCCTTTGATTGACAGCAGCTGGAGCCAGTGGCTCCCACTGCTATCAGTCTACTCAAGGAGGAGGGAAACGGCGGGGAGAGCTGCTACTCTCATGCACATCACTGGATTGGGCTCAGGAAAGTATAAGGGAAGGCTGGGGGGGGGGGGAGAATCTGCAGCACAAAAGGTTTTGCACCTTAATACGAAGAATGCATTAAGGTGAAAAACCTTAAGGCTTTAGAACCACTTAAAAATAAAAAAAAATCAGTTTTCTTGAACATGCTAGAAAAGTCCACTTAATGCAGCTTACTGTGATGGGGTGGCAACAATGCTGCAATGCTTCTGAGTTCAGGACAGATTTGCCAGAGCTGTGCCTGCTAGCATGACAGTGGGATCAAAAATGCTCCAGGGGGAGTGACTGTCAGCCTCGTCGGTGCAGATTCACAAGCCTGTCAGCAACTTACCTGCACACTGCTTTCTGGATTTTAGCACTGTCTTTGCTGAAACCCACCCACTGTGAGCTGCAGTGTCTGCGAAGGGTAATAAGTGAGACAAACTATGAGCTGTGGTGTCTGCCAGGGGAAACATGTGAGACAGAAATAAGAGGATCGGGCTCAGCCAGGGAAGGTGAAGGAAGTTTGTTTGTTTATTTTGAGGTTTCAGTATCACATAGTACCTGGATTTGTTATAGACTGTCATACAATAACCTTTAGTTGTAATTTTAATTTCATATTCTTTTCATATATAATATATGTAGAGCTCTGTTACTAATGTGTGTGTGTGTGTGTGTGTGTGTGTGTGTGTATATGTATATATATATATATATATAATGTACACCCCTCACATTTTTGTAAATAATTTATTATATCTTTTCATGTGACAACACTGAAGAAATGACACTTTGCTACAATGTAAAGTAGTGAGTGTAAAGCTTGTATAACAGTGTAAATTTGCTGTCCCCTCAAAATAACTCAACACACAGCCATTAATGTCTAAACCGCTGGCAACAAAAGTGAGTACACCCCCAAGCGATAATGACCAAATTGGGCCCAATTAGCCATTTTCCCTCCCTGGTGTCATGTGACTCATTAGTGTTACAAGGTCTCAGGTGTAAATGGGGGGAGCAGGTGTGTTTAATTTGGTGTTATCGCTCTCACTCTCTTACTGGTCACTGGAAGTTCAACATGGCACCTCATGGCAAAGAACTCTGAGGATCTGAAAAAAAGAATTAATGCTCTACATAAAGATGGCCGAGGCTATAAGAAGATTGTCAAGACCCTGAAACAGCTGCAGCACCTTGGCCAAGACCATACAGTGGTTTACCAGGACAGGTTCCACTAAGAACAAGCCTCGCCATGGTCAACCAAAGATGTTGAAGATTATCGTCCAATCCAGAGGTTGTCTTTGAAAATAGACGTATGAGTACTACCAGCATTGCTGCAGAGGTTGAATGGGGTGGGGGATCAGCCTGTCAGTGCTCAGACCATATGCCACACACTGCATTAAATTGGTCTGCATGGCTGTCTTCCCAGAAGGAAGCCTCTTCTAAAGATGATGCACAAGAAAGCCTGCAAACAGTTTTGCTGAAGACAAGCAGACTAAGGACATGGATTACTGGAACCATGTACTGTGGTCTCAAGAGAGCAAGATACTCTTGACACCATCTGAACCAAATAAGTTTGTGTGGCAGCAACCAGGTGGGGAGTACAAAGACATTTGTGTCTTGCCTACAAGTCAAGCATGGTGGTGGGAGTGTCATGGTCTGGGGCTGCATGAGTGCTGCCGGCACTGGGGAGCTACCGTTCATTGAGGGAACCATGAATGCCAACATGTACTGTGACATACTGAAGCAGAGCACGATCCCCTCCCTTCGGAGACTGGGCCACAGGGCAGTATTCCAACATAACCACCCCAAACACACCTCCAAGACGACCTGCTTTGTTAAAGAAGCTGAGGGTAAAGGTGATGGACTGTCCAAGCATGTTTCCAGACCTAAACCCTATTGAGCATCTGTGGGCTATCCTCAAACAGAAGGAGGAGGAGCACAAGGTCTTGAACAACCACCAGCTGTGATGTCATCATGGAGGAGTGGAAGAGAACTCCAGTGGCAACCAGTGAAGCTCTGGTGAACTCAATGCCCAAAAGGGTTAAGGCAGTACTGGAAAATAAGTGGCCACACAAAATATTGACACTTTGGGCATAATTTGGACACTTTCACTTAGGGGTATACTCACTTTTGTTGCCAGTGGTTTAGACATTAATGGCGGTGTGTTGAGATATTTTGTGGGAACAGCAAATTTACACTGTTATACAAGCTGTACACTCACTACTTTACATTGTAGCAAAGTGTCATTTCTTCAGTGTTGTCACATGAAAAGATATAATATATTTACAAAAATGTGAGGCGTGTACTCACGTTTGTGAGATACTGTGTGTGTGTAATACATACATATATATATATATATATATATATATATATAGATATATATATAGATATATATATATATATATATATATATATATATATATATATATATATATATATATATATATATATATATATGGCACCCTCCTAGTTAGGCGCTAGTCAGAGTGAGTCGTTTTGGCTCTGTCTGCTTATCAGAAGAGCAGCAGGCAAAACATATGTGCTTATCAGGGAGCAGGATTTGTAGTCAGGTCTACTCGGTGTGCCCAGTGTGTATTCATTTGGTCTCAGGGACTGTCCCCAGCTGATCCAATGGGGAGGCACGTTGAATGCTGGAGGAAACCTGACCAATGGTACACAGGCTTTTGGTACTGTCCCAGTGGGTTGGCACAGACAGTGGTGCATTATGGGACAGGGTATAAAAAGCCATGGGCACATGAGGTAGAGGTCTTTGGGCAGGAAGCCAGGTCCCAGAAGGAGGGTGACGGCTGCCTCCTCTTCTGCAGCAGTTGGTGGTGGTCACAAGCAGTCAGACTGGTGTACCAGGGGCATGAGACTGAACCCAGAGGTCCAGAAGAAGCTGACTACAGGAGTTGGGGCACAGCAGAATCTGGAAAAAACATTTTGTGAGTACAGAGGAACTTGCTCAGGGGTCTGCTGAGGAAGGGGACCACTCCGGACTGTAGAGTCAGTGGATGGGTGTCAGCTAGCCCAGAGAGAGAAAGGGGGTACTAGGGGGAGTACCCTGAAGATAAATAATATAGAAACACTTACCTCATCTTCATTCAAGTGGCAGGATGAAGTAGCAGCCTTGCCGCATTCTACAGCTAGAAGTCCTCAGCATTGTGAATAGTTAACAGTTGGAGTATCCTACTCATCCCTTCTCCCATCCCTATTTAAATAAAACCACAAACATCCCCTGGACTGATCATTTACTAAGCCAAGAACTTAGTGTTACGTTTCTGCAAGCAGTGGCTACGGGTAACCCAGGGGAATCCCAAAAGTGTAATATTCAGCAGTCCTCCAGGGGGCAGTGCTACTATATATGTTGACTAGAATAAGATGCATTTTTGAGAAACCTAAAAAACAGCATTTGTGTTCAAATAGTTGGCATAGCATTGTGTCCACAGCTGGGGAGTTGGAACATTTTTAAAGCAGGCAACAGATTATACAATTTTCTTTCCTTCCGCCATGGGAGAAAGGAATGAAAATTGCTTGATTACCCCATTAACACAGTTAGTGTCAATAGGGGAATCCCTCCCGTAGCACTATTGTGTTCTGCTGGCAGGGAGCCTTCCCCGCTGACAGAAAACCATGATCAGTGTTGCGGGCTGGTTGCACAAGTCAATTGATAGCTCTACTTGTCTACATTTAGGGTGCCAATACATAGATCGAAATTTGGCCAGTCCATGCTGAACCTGCTGAATTTCAATCCATGTATGGCCATCTTAACCATTATCCTATTTGTGTGTGAAGGCTGTGATATGATAATGTTCCTTTTCTCAAAACTACAAATTCAGTTTTTAGTTTTCTTTATTTTTATTTTTTTCTGTTTTCGAATTGCTAACGTTTTGTGTTTACTTTTTTTTTTTTTTTTTTCTCGACCAGGGTCATTACAGGTTTTGTGAAGCCCTGTTTGCTCTTGGAGAAATGGAGTGGGCAATTGCATCCAATGAGAAAGCACAGGAATTGTGCAGTGACTCCCAGGAAGGTATCAAAGACTTGATCCAACAACACAGCAAGTTTAAAAAACTGATGAAAGAGTCAGCAGGTAGAGGATTTTTTTTTTTTTTAAGTATATTTACTCTGACCTTCACTAAATGGCAGACCGTGTTCTACACCCAGACTGGGTGATACTCCTGTTTGGACTTTCAGCCTTTTGCAGCATAAGATCCTTCCTGAGCTTCAGTCATTGGTTGCTGGGACCGCCAGTGTTTTGGCAACCAATGGGACCTCACATGTGTGCCTCACTCTCTGCTGCACGCTTCTCGCAGCTCCTGTGGCATATTTGTCAGGAAGACTTGGCACTTCGATGGGCTCTACCAATCTATAGGTGTACTCTGATGAGGACATCTGATCAATAGGTGTACTCTGATGGGGGCAACTGATATAGGGCATATACTAATGGGGGAAACGCATATAGGGGATATACTAATAGGGGGCATGCAGAGGTGGGCAAATCATAACAGGGTGCGCGCTGATGGGTGCGACAGATATGAGGGTACTCTGGGGTTCCTGTTTTATGGGGGCATCTAATGTGATGAGTTATGCTGAAATGGGCAGAAACAGATGGTCATAGCACAAACATAAGATTCTTAGTTTGGCTGAAAGAACATTTTAGCAACCGGATCTCCTTGCAGTATAATACCCCTGGTACAGAGGAATTTTTTAATAATAGTTATCTTGTAAAAGGGCCAGTCTACCCAAAAGCCTACAGCTTCCTTTTTGTGTTCAGTAGCAAGATCTCCCTGTTATAATTAGTTTTATTCTGTTCCTGTTCACCTTGCAGTTTTAGGTGTTCACTGTCCACCTTTTATACCCAAGCTCCTCCTGTTACATTTTCTGGGTAGATTGCAAAATTTACAAATCCGTATGTCTTCAAATTGATGATTTGACATTTTTGTTTCTCCCCTCTTTCTTTCAGGTATCATTTGTGAATCCTGTTGTAACTCATGAGTTGATTTCTGTGAACATTTAATAAGATTCTTCTTCTTCTTCTTCCTTCTAGGAGTCTCTGTGAAGAAATCTAAAAAATCAACCTCTGACAAAAAGTAAGTCATTCTTCTTTAGCTGTCATAGATATCGTAGCTTAGCTGCAATTGGGACTTCCTTCCTAGCCTCTCTTGTGACAATACTGTATTTGGCAGTTGACTTTTCTTCGGGGGGGGGGGGGGATAGGGAGAGTCCTCAGCACTCTGTTGCCTCTAGGTTGCAAGTTGGAGCATACCTAGGCTGCCTCCTTCTTTATTCCCACAGGAGACAGCAGTGGCTGGAAGTGATAGGAAGTACAATATTTACAACAATGTTTGACAACTTTTTCATGTCCACGTGTTGTATCAGGCAGAGTATTAAACAGGCATCTGCTCCTCTATGGGATGACAAAGTGATCACATGATGGGAACCACTGTGATTGGGATCAAAGGAATGACAGTTGTTTATATATTCTCGGCATGGGGCATCATCATGCAAAGGAACATTTACATACAGATTTTGGGCAGGAAGGTTTTTGTGAACCAGTTGCTTTGCCTTGCATGGGCAAATCATAGGTTAAATTGGGCCTATGTTCAAGAAAAAAAAGTTTGGCTACATGAGTGGGCACTGGAGCCATTACCTTATTACATAGGTTATGACCACAAGAAATTGGATACCCTTGCCCTGGTTACAGCCACCCCACCCCCTTACACTCACTCCAGCAGCTGCATCTTCAGTCAAGTAAAGTAAATGAAAATGTGTTCTATTAGTTGGTACATTTAGGGGATTGGGACTTGGATGAAAAAGTACAGGCAGTTTCCGAGTTATATACATCCGACTCACAATGCTATTTCCAAACGGAGGGAGTAAACCGGAATTGAGAGAAAATCTACCCCAGGAAGGGAAATTTACTCCTGTAATAATTATGGGAAAAAAGATGTCTCCACTGAAGCTTTATCACCAATCCTCCTTTCCACAACAACCCAAAATGTTCTAAATCTAATTGTGACAGGGACAGAAAGTGAGGTTTGGACAGGGGCACAGACAGCAAAACGAACATTACAGGGGTGTTAACTCTTCCCTATTCTATTCTAAAAACAACAATTTGTTTGGCCGAAGTTGCACCTAAAAATGTACCTCTTCCAACTTGCATACAAAGTCAACTTAAAAGCAAACCTACAGACCCTATCTTGTTTTTGAACTGGGGACTGCCTGTATATATTTTTATTGCTGTTCTGTAAACTGAATTTTTACTGAAAAAGCTTAAAGTGATTGTAATGTCAGAAGGTTTTTTTTTTACTGACGCATTCTATGCATTAAGATAAAACGCCTTCTGTGTGCAACAGCCCTCCTAATACTTACCTAAACCCATCTCGATCCAGCGATGTTGCAGGATTGTCTCAGGTGCCCGGGACTCTCCCTCATTGGCTGAGACAGTAGCGTGGCGTTATTTGGCTCCCGCTGCTGTCAATCAAAGTCGGTGAGCCAATGAAGAGAGAGGGCGGGGCAGGGAAGCGCTTGAATTGACACGGGACGCTGCCGCTCAGGTGCCCCCATAGCAAGCTGCTGACTGTTGGGGCACTCAGCAGCAGGGAGGGTCCAGGAGAGCTGAAGAGGAACCCAAGAAGAGGAGGATCTGGGCTGCTCTGTGCATAACCACTGCACAGAGTAGGCAAGTATAACATGTTTGTAAATTTTAACAAAAAAAAAACTACTTTAGTATCATCACTTTAAGGCATTTCCCACAAAAATAAATTAAGGCCCCTTTCACATGGGCTGTCCGATTCGGTTTGCCTGTCAGTTTTTCAGGCAGACCCGATCGGACCCTCCAGCCTCTTCTATTGAACGGCGGATGTCAGCAGACACATGTCGCAGACACCTGCCGCTCTCCGATCCTGTCCATCAAAAACAGACAGATGATGGTCCTATTCCCCATCCGTTCGGCAGAGTGAAAGGCATCAGATGGATCAGACTGCGTGTCCGTTTCCATCCGATTGCTCCATGGAGAAGAGCAGGACTGTGTCCGTGTCCACTCTGCATAGTGGAGCAGACATGGACCCGTCATCTGCCTGCTGAGGGGGGGATCATTGGAGGAATCCCCCGCTGAGTAACTGGATTCCGCTTAGTGAAGGCACCCGTGAAAGGGGCCTAACTCAGCTCACCCCAACTGTTTAGTGTTAATAGGTCTCCATTAGTAGTTCATGCATGTAGCCAAACAGGTGAGCCAAACAAGCAAAAGCCCCAGTCAACTAAAAAAATGCTTATACCTATTCATAGCCCATGCATAATAGGGCAGGTTTTGCTACGCAGGCACACACTTGCAAAAGAACAGCAAGAACTATAAATGTTCTCTTTGAAACCTACTGATACCATAAAGCATGTGCTTAACAGAGATTTCATGCATGGTAGATATTTTTAAACCTGGATCAGACAAAATGCCTAAGTCAGTCAATGGCAGTCTGATTTGCAAACCTTCAGCAAAATGCTAGCTGATGCTGTACATATATCTGATGCTGTAGCATACAGTTGTGCTCATAAGTTTACATACCCTGGCAGAATTTATGATTTCCTTGCCATTTTTCTGAGAATATAAATGATAACACAAAAACTTTTCTTTCACTCATGGTTAGTTTTTGGCTAAAGCCATTTATTATCGATCAACTGTTTACTTTTTTTAAATCATAATGACAACAGAAACTACCCAAATGACCCTGATCAAAAGTTTACAAACCTTGGTGATTTTGGCCTGATAACATGCACACAAGTTGACACAAAGGGGTTTGAATGGCTAATAAAGGTAACCATCCTCACCTGTGATCTGTTTGCTTGTAATTAGTGCGTGTGTATAAAAGGTCAATGTGTTTCTGGACTCCTGACAGACCCTTGCATCTTTCATCCAGTGCTGCTCTGACGTTTCTGAATTCTGAGTCATGGGGAAAGCAAAAGAATTGTCAAAGGGTCTGCGGGAAAAGGTAGTTGAACTGTATAATACAGGAAAGGGATAAAAAAAGATATCCAAGGAATTGAGCATGCTAATCGGCAGTGTTCAAACTCTAATCAAGAAGTGGAAAATGAGGGGTTCTGTTGAAACCAAACCACGGTCAGGTAGACCAACTAAAATTTCCGCCACATCTGCCAGGAAAATTGGTCGGGATGCAAAGAAAAACCCACAAATAACTTCAGGTGAAATACACGACTCTGTGAAAACATAGTGTGGCTGTTTCAAGATGCACAATAAGGAGGCACTTGAAGAAAGATGGGCTGCATGGTCGAGTCGCCAGAAGAAAGCCATTACTATGCAAATGCCACAAAGTATCCCGGTTACAATACGCCAAACAGCAAAGAGATCAGCTTCAAACCTTTTGCCACAAAGTCAGTTGGAGTGATGAGACCAAAATTTAGATTTTTGGCCACAACCATAAACGCTATATTTGGAGAGGAGTCAACAAGGCCTATGATGAAAGGTACACCATTCCTATTGTGAAACATGGAAGTGGTGGATACACTGATTGTGTCAGAGTGTGAAATTTTAAACATGGCGGAGATGCTGCGTCGGAGGCTCCGGTCCCTTTTGGCACCACAGGTCCTCCACTGTGGCGGAGGTGTTCCCCTTTCCCACTTACTTTGACAACAGTCACAATGTAGTGGACATGCAGGTTTCCAGGTTAATTAAAGCTACCTTAATTCCGGTTGAGGAGTCCTTGGCCTTTAAATATCTGGTTGATAGGAGAGCAGAGACTCTGGCCCACCATATGTTTCACTATGGCTGATTTGGCTTAGGCCAGTATTTACTATTGCCCTGCTGTCGCAAACTCTGAGTGGGCTAAACTTTTACGCCGGGACCTGGAGGGGGGAACAGCTTCCCCCTGCCTTTGCAGAGCTGGCATATCAGTTGATCCAGAGGCTACAGTTTCTTTTGAGAAGGCCTTATCTGATCTCCCCTTTGTGGGGGATCGCTTGATTGGAGGCTACTGAGGGCAAGGAGCCCCTTCGTAGACGTGGGCCATTCTTCACGGCTCATAAGAGGCCTTTTTCATCCCTCAAGTGATATAAAGTCCTTCAGGGCCTCACTCGGAGGTTCCAAGAGGACCTGGTCTGGCAAGCCACGAGGGGGTCTTCCAGACCTGCGGACAAGGCTTCCACTGCATCAAGGGGCACCCTCAGCCGTATCTGGAGTAGGGGGACGTCTTCGCTGATTTCCGGATCCATAGACCTCTGGTACAGGTCAAGTGGCTCCACAAAGTAATTTGGTCCAGCTACAAGATCGAGTTTCAGTCTTGGCCTCCGGAAAGGTTCTTCCCTTCCAACCTGCACTTGTTTTCAGATCGCTTACTGGGTCACTTTGGGGCAGTGCAAGGCTTGTTACTTCATGGGGTAATTGTCATTTTCCTGGCTTCGGAACGTTTTCTGGGGTTTTAAACCTGTTTACAGTTCCCTGGAAGGAAGGCAAATCTCTGTTAAGCACATGCTTTGTGCGGGTGAATGAAGTCCATTCGCACGATTGTGGCGTCCCTACATATGGGGGATTTTATCGCTTCTATCAACTTCAAAGACACCTACCTTCACATTCCAATGTGTGCCGGTCACCAGCACTTCCTTGCTTTGCCGTGGGTTAGGAGCATTTATTGTTTGTGGCCCCATTGCTATTATTGTGTCAGTGGGGGGTCATGGTACTGGGGTACCTGGACGATCGTCTTCTGCGAACAGAGTCTCCGACTGCTCTGATGGACACCTTGGAGATTACTCTGCGATCTCTGAGGGAGTTTGGTTGGACTCTGAACCTTGAACCTTCATAAGTCTGCTCTGGTTCTGTCCACAAAACTGGACTATCTGGGTGGATTCGGCCTCAGGCGGAGTGTTGCTTCCTCTGGAAAAACTCGAGAAATTGCAGAAGGCAAATCGGCTTCTGTTATCCAGCAGATGGTCATCCCTCCTGGCTTGTATGCGGGTGCTGGGCCTGGTGGAGTCTAACTTCAAGGCGGTTCCGTTTGCACAGTTCCACACAATATCTCTGCAAAAAGAGATTCTGGTAAAATTGGACAAGAATTCAGTCTCTAGAGGTGGCTTCATTCTCTGGCACTTCGACAGGAAAAATACTTCTCTCACTGTACTGGGCGGTTGTCACCACGGATGCCAGCCTGTCCCGGTGGGGAGGCGTCCTCTGCACAGCTTGTGCTCAGGAAGTCCGGACTCAGGCAGAGTCCAGACTGCTGATCAGTATAATGGAACTCCGAGCGATCAGAATTTGTCTGGATCATTGGACAATTCGTCTTCAGGGGTATCCGGTACAGACAATGCCACGGCTTGGCCTATGTCCATTACCATGGGGGTACAAGAAGTGATCGGGTATTAGCCGGCTTTCTAAGGTGGGCAGAACCATTGTTCAAGCCCTCTCTGCTGTACACATTCAATGGAAGGTACAGAGGTTTGTGACATGGTCTCGGGATCCTCTGGCTGACACCGCAGATGCATTAGTGGCTCCTTGGCGTCAGTATCGTCTGATTTATGCCTTCCCCCCTCTCAAACTACTGCCAAGACTCCTATGTAAGATCGAGGCAGCAAGGGATTCCGGTCTTTCTGGTGGCTCCAGACTGGCCTCGTCAGTCTTGGCAAGCCGATCTGCTACGACTGGTCGCCGATGCTCCTTGGAGACTTCCTCTGAGGGAAGATCTGCTGTCTCAATGATCAATCTTCTATCCTGCTTTACAGTTACTGGTTTTAGCGGCTTGGCTGTTGAAAGCCAGGTGCTGAAGGATCGAGGTTTGTCTGAATCAGTGATTCCTACGCTGTTAGAATATCTTCCTCTAAGATCTAGCATTGTATTTGGAAGACGTACGTTGCATGGTGTGAGTCTTTAGGGGTTCTCCCTCACTCCTTTTCGGTGGCTCGGATCTTGGCTTTCCTCCAACAGGGGGTTTAGCAGCACCTGGCCTTGAGTACCATCTAGGGCCAGGTTTCGGCCTTGGCAGTTTTCTTTCAACGTCCATTGGCCACACTTTCCTTGGTGCGTACCTTTATCCAGGGAGCTCGACACTTGGTTCCCCCCGTGCTGTTCCCTGGTTGGCTATGGTTAGCCTTGGGATTTTTTTTTCTGCTGTTTTTTCCGCCCCTCCTGTTCAACATTGCTTTGGGATGTCCCAATGGTTAAGAAGTATCAGGAGCTGTGTCCCGTCAATGAACGAAAGAGAAAATGGGATTTTTGACTTACCGTAAAATCCATTTTTCTGATGTTCATTGACGCACCCACCCCTCTCAGGAGTTGGCTTTCTTCTGACACTGCTTGTAACAAAACTGAGTGCCTATAGCTTAGTGTGGGTGTATACCCCCTGGGACTGCCCAGAGGCATAGTCGAGCTTTTTCCTGCCTAGTGTCCTACTCCTGTAGGGGGCAGTATAACCCAATGGTTAAGAATATTCAGGAGCTATGTCTGTCGATGAACATCAAAGAAATGGATTTTACGGTAAATCCCATTTATGTACAACTTTTGGAAATCTGCAAAAAGGTAGGATTATGAGGATGACCCATAGTGGTTAATTTAACAAAGGCAAAGAGACTGTGCTCTTTGCAAAGTGCAGTCACCCTCTGCAAGTACAGTTGCTCCAGAGCTTAGTAAATTAGGTAAAGCTTCACTTTCCAAAGAATATCCAATCGCGTGCAAGGAAGATAAAACGGCATTTTTGCTTGCACTTGAATGGATGATGGAAGTCCGCAGAGTTTCTGCTCATTTACTAAGCAACTGCACTTTCAGAGTGCAAAGTCTTTTTTGCCTTAAGTTAACCAACCCTGCCTTAAGTTAACCAACCCCACAGTGTCTTGATTTCTAGTGAGATTCATAAAACAGGCTTTAAAATCCTTTCATGTTGAAATAAAGTCTCCAAAACTTTACTTATTCTTTTCACAGTGTTCCTCCCTTTGTTGGAGATGTTAAAAACTTGAGGCTCCTTTTTTCATATCTTCTGGTCCTTCCCGAATATACAAGATTTCTGTAACCAGATTAAAGCCATAATCTTTCAATTCAAGATGTCCAAATGAACAACAATCCAGCAGCATTCTTTCTCAACCTGTGACACCGCTGCTCATAACCTTACAAACCATGTTGATTTCTATATTTTCTGAATTTAGCCAAGATTTGTATTCCTCTTTATTGGAAACTACCCCCTACCCCCTCGATAGGCTTTTGTTTTTCTTATGTTAATTAAATTAGATCATGGAGGAACTCCTGGCTGCTGCAAACCATACAGAAGAACGGTCCTGCAAAACATGGATTTATTGGTTAGATTTTAGATGCTGAATACCGCTCGCTTTTGAATTGTTCCTAGGTTTCTGGAACGACAATCCCTCTTTATTTAAAGATCTATTATTATATTTTTAAATTAAGAATGCTTTCAGAAATGTAAGTGTTTAATATTTAATTTTTATCAATTAACAAAATGGAAAGTAAATGAACAGAAGAGAAATCTAAATCTCCTCAATATTTGGGGTGACCGCCCTTTCCCTTTAAACCAGCATCAGTTCTTCTCGGACACTTGCACACAGTTTTTGGAACGAACTCAGCAGGTAGGTTGTTCCAAACATCTTGGAGAGCTAACCACAGATCTTCTATGGATGTAGGCTGCTTTAAATCCTTCTGTCACTTCATGTAATCCCAGGCAGACTCTATGATAAGATCAGGGCTCTGTGGGGGCCAAACCATCACTTTCAGGACTCCTTGATCTTCTTTACGCTGAAAATAGTTTTTAGTGACATTGGCTGTATGTTTTTGGTTGTTGCCCTGCTGCATAATAAATTTGGGGCCAATCACACACCCTCCTGATGGTATGGCATATTGGAAAAGTCTCTGCCTGTATTTCTCAGCATTGAGGAGACCATTGATTGGTTGTAAACTAATCATAAAGAAAAAACATGGACTTTTGAGGCACAAAATAAGATAAAATGTATACATTTTTTTGTTGTAAATTTAAAAGCGAACACATCGCCTAAAAAGGCATCAATATACTAGACAATTATGTGATTAATAACAAGCAAGTAATAAACCATTGATTGGTTGTGTTTAGCAGCTGTTCCCTACCCACCCCACTTGCTATACACTGCTTTCTTTTCCACCCCCCTTATCTTTCTTCTGCTTCTACCAGTCTCCATTAATGGTTTTTAATGCCTCTTGGGTCATGAAAATGGGACTTTTTTTTTTTTTTTAACATTGAAGTGGAAGTAAAGTCGGCCCCCTGCAGATTTAAGTCATAATCTACTATTATGCAGTGCTTACTAGTACATTATGACAGACTTGCCTACAAACAGAGCCCTACAGCACAGCTCTGGCATGGCTCTCCCTGGTCCCTGGCGCTTCGATCTTCACCTGGTCTTTCTTCAGAGTTTTGTATCTTCGGCTGCTTGAATGGCTGGGCTGAGGTGACGTCACATCGCTGCAGCACAGAGAGTGGGCCCTAAATTTGGTCTGAGTGGTGCATGTGTGGCTTGGATCACATTACCTGCTGAAAGGCGGGGAAGACATTTACATGATAAAAACGCTGCCTCTCGGCAGTTTTTGTCAATCTTGACTTTACTACCACTTTTAAAGTCTTTACTTTGTGTCGGGTCTAAGAACCAGCAACTGTTTCATTTCTTTTTGATAATTGATTGTTCAGATGACGCTTTTCTCTTTTAAATCTTTCATTCATTTCTTCTTTGTTTTTTAATTTCCCAGAGTCTGAGAATCCTCTCAGATACCCTTGTCATACTTGATTGTGCCTAATGCATAATAATGGGTTACAGTGGTTGTAAGGACGAGGGAAAACTTCTCTAATAACTTTGATAAAACTCTACCCTGTGTAAAATTTGTTAAGCAGCTGATTTATGGTATCAGTATATTTGGAAGAGGACATTTATATTCCTTGCTTTGCTTATGCGACTTTGTGCTTTCTATGCATGTGCTATGAATTAGCGTGAATATTGACTATTGATCTATTGACTGGATTTATGATTTAAGACATCTGTGATGCCTTGGACTTGGCTTCATCTGTTTGTTCCATGACATGCATGAGCTACTAATTGAGACTTATGAACACTAAACGGGGGTGGTGAACTGAGGTAATAGGTGGGACCTAATCTGAGACATTGCTTAAATATTGTGGATTAATTCATCAGTTGCTATAAAAGTGTATGCTCTACATTCAAACTCTGGATGCAAAGTCTATAGGGACGTTGGTTCCTCTTAGGCTGCATTCACAGCTCGGTGTTTTGAGTTTCGGGCAGATTTGCCACGATTCTGCCTGCGATTTCAAATCACCAAAGGTGTGAATGACAAATCGCAAAACGCGCATTTGAGATGAATGGCAGCTAAGTTGCAGAAATCGCTGCGATCATGACGACCCGCATCACGTGAAGCATAACGCCCTAAGTAGCTCCTGAACTTTTTTTGGGCGACAAGCGTTACGCATTTTGACTTGCCGCGATTACAGCGCAATTTTTTGTAACAGAACTGCCCCGCGATTTTAGGTGCCATTCGAATGAATGGTATCTCAAATGTTCGTTCTGCGATTTGTCGTTCACACCTGAGCGCTTTGAAATTGCAGGCAGAATCACTGCAAATCTGCCTGCGATGCAAAACCCTGAGGTGTGAAGAGTTAGAGGGTCGAGGTTGTGATGTGGCCACAGGAATTTTCATTCAGGCATCATTCACACGTTGGTGATTTGAATCACAAGTGGAATCACCGCAATTCTGCCCGCGATTCCAGAATCACGGCAGTCTGCAGGACGTGTTTGCGATGCCTATATTTCTCAATGGAACCCCAAACGCGGTGCAATTTTGACACGCGACAAAATCATGGTATGCGTGTCAACCAAAAGAAGTTCCGGAATTTTTTTGGGGTGACACGCATCCTGTGATTTTGGTTTCATGATTTTGCCACAATGTTTTCTGCGACAATCGTGGCAAAATTGCACCGTGTTTGGGGTGCAATTTAGAAATAATGGCACCGCATGTGCATCCCGTGTTTTCCTGCGATTCTGAAACCGTGGTGATTCCACCCACGATTGAAATCGGCTAGGTGTGAATGGAGACTAACTATCTTTTTTTTTTTTTTAATTATCAGTGCAGCCCTGGGAATACGTTGATTGATTTGTATATACATATAAAATATTTTTTTAATTAACAAAATTTTGCACTAAGATTTTGAGGGAAATGCCCTAAGCTTTTTTAATAATTCCCTACACATTATATTAATTTTGAATTCCCATTTTGTTCTTGCGTTCTGTTTCAAATGGGTAATCCGTAGGTGCTTTGCCTCGCATTTACTGCTGGTGTTTATTGCCATCTCTGGGCCCCCATTAAGAAGACTCACGCTCGCTAATAGTCCCGGTCACTGTTTATCACCGAAAGTGAAAGAAAATCACATATTTTGAGAGGACGCTTGAACAGGAATAGAGTGCAAATCTTAAATAAATAAATAGTGCTGCGCAAATATACAAATACTCATGAACTGCACTACGTGCATCAAAGCATTGAAATCCAAAAAACAGTGAACAGTATGTACCATTAAAGTGCCAATAAATCAATCTTATTACATAAAAGAGAAAAAGATAAAAAAAGAGTCCAATGTGAAATAGTGAATAGCCGTGCTGAAGACTAATAAATAGATATAGTCCAAACAATCATAAAGTGATCTGTGCTCCCAAAGAAGAGGAAGACACGTGGTCCCTGTGTCATCACGCGTAGGGGAGGGCCAAGGACGGACGGAGCGCTGCACAGCTGCTTGGTGAGACTGTCAGCTACCAGCGCATGCTGTGATTACAAGGCGGCACTGAACGGTCTCTCCTGCTATACCACCACGATTTCTACCATCTTTTGATGCGATTGTGGGTGCATATCATGCACATAAACAAATGTGAGTGAGACCATTTACCTTTTACTTAATAAAGACTGTTTTTGAAGGATTTCATGCACTATTGCAAGTTTTTCTATTTCCATATTATGCTGCATTGAGTGATACTGCAAACCAGGTTTCAATACTGTGGATGAGAGGAGCCCTAAGGACACGGATGGATGATCTATAGGATCTTTTTACCCATGCGTTCCTTATAAAGATCTGAGGTGAGCACCCATTCACAAGGTGCACGGCTGGCTGTCCACTGTGACACTCTGGTCACTCCTCTTTGGGAGCACAGATCACTTTATGATTGTTTGGACTATATCTATTTATTAGTCTTCAGCACGGCTATTCACTATTTCACATTGGACTCTTTTTTTTATCTTTTTCTCTTTTATGTAAAAAGATTGATTTATTCACACTTTAATGTTACATACTGTTCACTGTTTTTTGGATTTTAATGCTTTGGTGCACGTAGTGCAGTTCATGAGTATTTGTATATTTGTGCAGCACTATTTATTTATTTACGTTATTTACACTGTTATGCGAAGTGGAGTGTCTGCAGCAGATAGCCCATTAATCTAGAACCTCTAGGTT
Organism: Pelophylax lessonae; assembly: GCF_965119305.1. NCBI lineage: Eukaryota > Metazoa > Chordata > Amphibia > Anura > Ranidae > Pelophylax > Pelophylax lessonae. Next base: position 53,663,121 of record NC_138769.1, on the reverse strand, counting down.
GCTCGCAGGACCTATTTCTTTTTACCAGAGTGCAAATCTTCCTTTGGGGATGCTACTATCAGGGTTTTCCCTTGCCTTGCCCCTCCCTTTTGGAGGGTTTTCTTCTCATTTCCTGTTTTGGCTGTGGGTTATCAAGTGAAGGTAAATCTCCTCAGCAGGTGGCAACAAAAACCTAACCGGGATCATAACACTGCAGTACTTTATCCAAAATGAAAAAAATTCCCTTTAGTTCTACTTTATTTAATCAGTGGAATCTGTTGAATAATTTAATTTTCCAGCATTCACAAAAAACTGGACTGTTCCTTTTTAAGAGAACCTGTAAGAATATAAATATGGGAGCATGCAGGGAGGAGTTCGGAATTGCTGACTTCACTGGCTGCATGCTTGGTTTAGGTCAGTGAATCATTGGGTAGAAAAACTAGGATGTGGATGGCAAAACTGCCACATACATCTTTAACTCATCAGTCCCCTCAACCCCCTCCCTCTGCCTGTCTTGACATGTTCACTTTAATTGTGGGTCATGTGCTAACAATGCTTCCACCTTTTAGAGTAATGTTTTTACTTTTGGTCTAATTAAGCTGTTTTTTTTTTAGAATTGCCACACAGTCGGCTACTGATAAAGAAAGTAAAGTTATTCAAACCACTGCACTAGAAGAAACTCCACCAAAGGTACAGCAATGTCTTATTTGACATCCTTCTATAAAGGATAAAGCAAAAAAAATCTGTTTGTAATGATAGTGTTCACTGTGTGAATTCTTTTTTTATTTAACACCCCTTTATTTATTTTCTCTCTGCATTGTTCTCTGCATTTCCAGGGTAGGTGGGAGCGTAAACTTTGTTTTAAAGTGCAGAATGAACCGCATTATCACCCTGTTGGAAGGAAGAGGACCACTTTTTTTTTAATTATATTTTGCCCATAGTTCTATTATTATACACAATTTATATTGTGGCAACAAATTGTGCTGCGCTTTACAATGTGAGGGCAGACAGTACAGTTACAATGCAATTCAATACAGGAGTTATCGGCCCTGCACTTACATCTAAAGGCCCGTACACACTTGAATAAAATCAGAAGTAAAATATTGTACGGCGAGCGATCTGTCGATTTGTGGATTATTAGTATAGTGCTTTCGACAGCCGATTCAGACTTTTCGGACGACAAAAACTGAAGGGGCAGGCTATAAAACTTTTATTGTACATGAACAGAAAGATGTTCTCCTAATACAGTTTCTGTTTAAAAAAAAAATCGTAAGAGCAAGACTACGCATGCTCGGAAACCAAGGAATACATATAAAACAAGTCAACACATTACATTACATTATTTCTGAAGTTGTATTCTGTCGTACGAAAATTTTCGTATGGTGTGTGTAACCTCTTCACTTTTGATATGAGACTAGCATGCAAGAGAAAATGGACGAATATTCACCCGATAATCTGACCGTGTGTACAAGGCTTAAGAAATTCTACTTTAATTTGGTTGTCCCTGTGCAAGGGATGTAACTAGAGGAAATTTGTCATGTTTGTTTTGGCACCCTTTATGGTCAGGTATTGCTACACCTGAATTGCTAGGTAAATTTAAGGATCTTTAGTGATTATTTATAGCTTAGATTGTTTCTCTTGTAGGGGGCTACCACAGTTGGCTTCCTGTCTTCCAATCCAGTGGGAGGAACTAATGGCGCTTTTCACCTGCATGGTACCGCATGGTACAGTGTTGGAACGGTTCGGTACGGTACGGCGGCGCTTTTCCACTACAGTGAACCGAACGGTACGGCTCGCTTAAACAGTACCATCTCGGTTGTGGTTCCAAGAGGGCCGTACCGATACCATATCCCACAATCCTTTGCATGCAGCCTTGACTGTTTGTCACTACTAGCCACTGATTGGTCAGAGAATTCGTTATCCCACCCACTTACTATTAGTGGATAAGCAAACCGTACCGAACCGTTCCAACCCCGTACCATGCAGTGGAAAACCAAACCGAGCCAAGCAGGGCCGAGTGGAGCCGAGCCGGTATTTGCAGTGGAAAAGTGCTATAATATGGCTGATGGGAGTAATAAAAAAAACTGCTTAAAGCGGAGTTCCACCCAAAAGTGGAACTTCCGCTTTAGGTATTCTAACCCCCTGACATGCCACATTTGGCATGTCATTTTTTTGGGGGAGGAGCGGGTACCTAGTTTTGACAGGTACCCGCTCCCACTTCCGCTCGGAGCGCCGCGGCGCCCTGAACGGAAGTTCTCCTCTCCCCCTCCCTCCCTGCAATCTTCTGGGACATGTCAGAGGTCCCAGAAGATTGCCGGCCAATCAAGACGCGCTGCGTGACTCGCGCATGCGCAGTGGGTACCCGGCTGTGAAGCCGCAAACTGTCACAGCCGGGTGCCCACAGCAGTGATGCCGAGGGAGAGGATGGAGGCTTCGGGCGGCCGCATCGCTGGACCGTTGGACAGGTGAGTGAAATGGCTGGAACTCCGCTTTAATGGCAATTGTTAATCATAAAACCTTAGTTTTCCTTGTTCATACAGTTGAAGGATTCACTGGGAGGAGGATCAATCAAAGGTGATTTTACCTTTTACCAGCTCTTATTTTGTCTGTGTGCTGAACACATCTGGTCTAATGTGTTTCTTCACTTCAAGGTCATCAAGCCCACACTAAATATCAAAAATATCAAGAAGGAATGCTGGCTCTTATCAGGGCAAAGCAAGTTAAACTGAGGCAAAAAGTTAATAAAAGCATTTTTGTATATCTCTGGAATATATTTGCTCTCCTCATTTATCCCTTTAAAGCGGAAGTAAATCGCCACAACAAAATAAACAAATTGGGCCCCCAGGAGCAATTTGCCATAATGTTCTATTATGCACAGCATATTAGCAAACGAAGGCTGACTTGCCTCACAAGTAATCCCCTCCAGTGCTGCCGTGTCATTGTTCCCCTAAATCATGGGTGTTTCATCTTTTGCCAGTATTCCCTATGTAGCAGGTTTTGCAGGCATTGAGCCTGATGTGGGTCTGCCATTGTTACCGGTTACCTCTCCAGCCCATGTGAGCTGCGACCCTGGGTGTGAGAACTGAGACCTCAACAACTCCGGCATCTTTGTTTGGTTATTTTATTGTATTTTAGGAGATGGGAGAATGGAATGAGTGGGATACTCCTTAGGCTCAACAAGGTACAACTTTGGGACTTTTTCTAGAAAATTGCCTGTTAGCGCTGTCTTGACGCCAGCGGACGCTAGCCAGCGCTCACTGACGCTTTAAAACAAACTGAAGCTCTGAAACTGGTGGTGGAACCTCGACTTTAAGTCCAGAAAATCCAGGACTGTGGAACATTGAACATATGACACTGCTTGCACTGCAAAGTCACTGACTACTCGCTCCAGCCTTGCACTGGCTTGAGGTAGCTTGCTGTGGATTCCTGTATGGCTGCAACTCTCAACTGATGCTCTTACACTGTGCACTAACTCTTCAGGGCCCAAACTGCAGGCGCCTCCTTTCACACTTCAGGGTCCTCAACCTAGGTACCCCCTCTGTCACTTCAGGATCCTCTGACCAGGTACCCCCTTTACAGCTAGCTGATACTTGGATCCTAGAACCTTCTCCGGAGTGGTCCCCACTGACGCTAGGCAGACCCCCAGGGGCAATCCTCAGTATTTACGACCTGTGTAGGCTTTCCTGGGACTGGACCCCTCTCGCTCTCCGCTGGTTCTGGGCACACCTGATCCCCCTCAGCTCAACTCAGCACTCTGGATTCTCAGGCAGCACCCGAGACATCCGCTTCCTCTGACAGGAGGAGATATAGCCGTCATCTACCTCCTGGGACACTGCTTCCTTCCAAAGACGCCGAGTCACGCACCTGCCTCCAACTTATACCCATTCCCAGAATCCTTTGCGGCAGAATCTGCCTTCTGGGGTAGTTACAAGCCTGAATGTGTCCCTGATTGGGTTTCCTCCACTGCCCTATGAGAAGCCTCTCACAGAGCCAGGGGGAGACTCCCCCCCCCCCCTCAGCAGACACACCTGGAAGCCATGACACCCTACCAAAAATAAATCGTAGCCCTGCTGTTAGGCAGACAAGTCCCACTATGCATTTACCTAGCACCTACCTGTAGGGTGCTATACCTACTGATCATTCAGCCTCTTGATTGGCTGGACCGAGATAATGCAACTCTTACCTACCTTTTTGACATAAAACCGCTCTGAATTCATAAGTGGTGTCAGCCCTGCCTACTTCATTTCTGATGGATTACAAAGAACAGGGACCTCTCTTCACCCAACTCTCACCCCCTCCCTTTCGTGCTCCTATCTATATCCCCCCACAGTGTGCACAAGCAGAGAACACAGGAAGTTATCAGCTTACAAGCAGTAGTATATAAGAAACAATGCGCTACCAATGTAAGCAGGTATAAAGGGAAAAATAGCACAAATCCCTAAATATATCAGGGTAAAAGAAGCAGACAATCTCTGTAGTGTCACCATATCCAAAAAAAAAACCAGTGATAAATCGTAAAATAATAGATCGGCGCTATATCATAAAATATATATATATTTATTGTGCATATCATGCATAATGAGCACAGTGATAAATTAATCCCACGTGTAATTCAGCAGAAGTGGAAAAACAAATCACAGATCTATAAATAATATATATTCAAAAAATCCATTAATGCTGTGAATCAAAAATTGTGCAAAAAGATATAAAAAAAACATAAAGAATGTGAGCAATGACGTCCAATGATAAGGTTGTCACCAGTGTAGAATCCCAGCCATCCACCATCAAGGGCAATGGCTGCTCATCTTAAATCAAAAAAATAATCAGTTTTCATATGAGGTAATCCTAATCATGGGGTCCTATTTGGGAAAACTACACCTGAAATTGTGCACTACTCTGTAAGTGATCTATGCTTAATAAATTATTATTCTATATACTACACTATAGAGATATTCATTTGTTTTTTCATGAGAGGATCACGGAGTTATACCTCCAATAGGATTGCCTTATTTGGAAACACAATATTACTAAACCGATTACCATTTGCCACGGAGTGAATCCCATGATTAGGATTACCTCATATGAAAACTGATTATTTTCTTGATTTAAGGTCATTGCAGTTGATGGTGGATAGTCTTTGCTGGGATTCTACACGGTTGACCCCTTATCATTGGAAATCATTGCTCACGTTTTTATGGATTTTTATTTATCTTTTTGCACAATTTTTGATTCACGAAATTAATTGATTTTTTTAATATATATTATGTATATACAGTTGGGCAAAAAAGTATTTAGTCAGCCACCAATTAAGAATGTGAAGATGCAAAGTTACTGATAGGTGACTCTAAAATAACCTACTTGCGGATCAGTGGGGAGACCTGCCAGGTAGCAGCTAAGGCTCAAGCTGACATACTTTTCAAATCCTTTATAAATGTGTTAAACCTCTAAAAATACAGGCAGTACTTAGATGTGAGGTGTATGTGTGTGTGTATATATACAGTATCTCACAAAAGTGAGTACACCCCTCAAATTTTTTGTAAATATTTTATTATATCTTTTTATGTGATAACACTGAAGAAATGACCCTTTGCTACAATGTAAAGTAGTAAGTGTACAGCTTGTAGAACAGTGTATATTTGCTGTCCCCTCAAAATAACTCAACACACAGCCATTAATCTCTAAACCGCTGGCAACAAAAGTGAGTACACCCCTAAGGGAAAATGTCCAAATTGGGCCCAATTAGCCATTTTTCCTCCTCGAGTGTCATGTGACTCATTAGTGTTACGAGGTCTCAGGTGTGAATGGGGAGCAGGTGTTAAGTTTGGTGTTATCGCTCTCACTCCCTCATACTGGTCACTGGAAGTTCAACATGGCACCTCATGGTATAGAATTCGCTGAGGATCTAAAAAAAAAAAAAAAGAATTGCTGCTCTACATAAAGATGGCTAGGCTATGAGAAGATTGCCAAGACCCTGAAACTGAGCTGCAGCATGGTGGTCAAGACCATACAGCGGTTTAACAGGACAGGTTCCACTCAGAACAGGCCTCGTCATGGTCGACCAAAGCAGTTAAATACACGTGCTCAGCATCATATCCACAGGTTTTCTTTGAGAAAAAGACGTAGGAGTGCTACCAGCATTGCTGCAGAGGTTGAAGGGGTGGGGGGTCAGCCTGTCAGTGCTCAGACCATACGCCGCACACTGCATCAAATTGATCTGCATGGCTGTCGTCCCAGGAGGAAGCCTCTTCTAAAGATGATGCACAAGAAAGCCTGCAACAGTTTGCTTTAGACAAGAAGACTGCTGCTGCTGCTGCTGATCATCGCTCCGACCCTGATCGACAACGGAAGGAAAGTAGTTTCCTTCTTGCATAAAAAGGCGGATGTGACGGCGCGCGACCATCTCCTATCTCTGTCGAAGTCCTATTGGAGGAAACACGTCAGTAAGGAGGCGTGCTGTCACTACGTCACTCGCGGTCCGTGCTGCAGCCGGACGCGAGCACAGCTACCTCTCCTCAGCTTTAAAGACCGAATATTAGCTTTGATATCGCCACATTGATGTAAGTGCAATTGTCTTTTATTAATAAATGTTAAAGGATAATGCACTATTAGCCTCATTTTATTTGCATGTTCCTGCGGAGAGTTAAGCCCCGTACACACGTACCAATCGTCGGCCAACCGATCGGCCGTCTTTTGTCCAGGGCTGTCGTGTCTGTTGAAAACTGCAAAAGACTGCACATGAATTTTGTCGGCCAACAGCAGCCGACTGCAGAAGTGATGTCATGTGATGGTTAACTTTCCATGTGTTTTTGTCTTTTCTGAGCATGCCCAGTCTTGCAAACCTGCTATCTGTCGGCCGAATTCTGTTCTGACTGGCGAACAATCGGCCGTTCTGGTGTTGGCCTACAAAAATTTTAAAGCATGCACATCAGATTCTTTTCGGCCGAAAGTGCGCTGTCGGCTGTTGGAAGCATCATACTAACAAGCCTACAATCGGCCGATCGGTCGTCGGCCGAATATTTACGGCCGGCAATCAGTACGTGTGTACGGGCCTTTACAAACATCTTTGTTGGAGTTAACTGTGAGAGCTGCATCTAGAGGAGAAGAGATCAGCGCCATCTCCACACCTTGATTCTATATATGCATATGGTTCCTTATTTTTGTTAAGAGGCCAATACCTTATACTCACGGGTGTTTTATCACCTGATTGGAGGTGGATATCGCATGCTAAGCATATTGAGATAATATTTGGAATCACATATTGCTCTTACCTTATTTCCGCCGGGTAAGGAGGAGATTCACCAGGTGGTGGGATTTCACAGTCACTATTGATTTGATTGGATTGATTTTGTTGGATTCCCTACACTTATTTTGGATCACTAATATCACCTTTGGAAGTATTTTCTTTCAATGGACTGATATATCACATATTGTTTGGAAGTTGTCCTTAATGATTATGAACTTTATTCCGATATTGTTATCGAACATATATACATAATTTTGTATATTTTATCACAAATTAGCGCACTTAAAATGTATTCATTAATGGCTGTATGTTGTTGTTTTGAGGGGATAGCAAATTTACACTGTTATGCAAGCTGTACACTCATTTACTTTACTTTGTAGCAAAGTGTCATATATATATATATAATAATCACTTTTATTTTTTCTTTTATTAGTGCTGTAAAGACATGACACTGAATGTAGCACTGAAAGTATGAAAGTTTCCATGACATTTGAATAAGCGCTTTGAATGCAATGCAAATAAATTGTTGGCTTTGCTTTCATGCTGTGTTGAAACACAACATTGGCATTGGTTCAAGGATTTTTACTGTACAATTGGGGGAGAGGCAGACTTGAGTTTAAAAAATGTTTTGCCAGGCGTGTTATGGCCGTGGTTGGATTTGTCAAGGCATTCCTGTAGGAAGGATTTTTGGAGGAGGAGAGGCTGGTCTGGAGGCAGCTGTGTTTCAGATACAAACAGCCATGGTGAAGAAGGCCTGCATGTGGGTGCTTGTTGTGTTTTTGGAACTTCTCTTAATGATTGGGTTGCTTTTGAGGCGGGAGCCGAATGACATTAGAATTGACAGCAGATTGGTATGTATATGCGATCTGTTCAGCCATGTAGATTGGTATGCTATCATTTCAGCCATGTTTAAATAGGATAGTTGTCAAGTCATCAATACAGGTATATGTAAACTCAACAATACACTCCTTGGTTTCTTTTAGTCTGTTTATATACCGTGAAATGAGTTTTGTTATATCTGTTCAATAAGTACATAAAAGACCTGTTGATCCTGCCAGACATCCAGTGAGATTGCAAACCGCTTGTGCTAAACTGAAATCTCAAACCCTGTTATCCCTGCCCAGTTCACCTCTGTAAACTACAGGATTGTTCTTTAACCCTAACACTTTTTCTTTCTTAGGGTGAGCACATTGCTGCTCCATAGATAATATTATGACGCCCATTTGTAAGGGGCCTAATGAAGGTGCTATTCTTTCAAAATATGACTCCCCAATGTATCTGTGTATTATTTCAAGAGAACATTAGTTGATGATACCAGTAGGTTTTGTAATGACCATGACAGTTGGCAACATCTAACATTCTTCTGAGGGAATACCCTGGCACTGCAGTACCTAAGAGATGTCAGCTTGTCCTTTTTTTTTTTTTTTTTTTTTTTTTTTTTGGAGTTTTTCTTTAAGAATAGGTTTGTCAAACTTATGAGGGCTGATCCTGTACATATGTAGAGTGTAGATATGTTTGCAAACCAAGAGGCAAATTATGGGGTTGATTTACGAAAACTGTAGAGTGCAAAATGTTTTGCAGCTGTGCATGGTAGCCAATTGGCTTCTAATTTCAGCATGTTCAGTTAAAGCGTGAAACCTAAAAATAAAAATATTGATCCTGTTCCCTTAAAGCATGCTATACAGCACAGTGCTTGTGCTGTATAATTTGGCCCCTTCTATCACCTAAAATAACCGGGCTGATCCTGCCTGGCTATACCCTCCCCTCTGTAAACTGTCCATGGTATATCATGGCTGCTGAGCTCTGACACCATGGTCAGTTTACGTGGCTCCGTCATCTGCAGCTCTCTTGTCCTCCTCTCCATCCTCCTTCACCTGCCTGTCTGCTCCTGTGTCAGTGCCCTTCCCATCCTCTCCTGCTGCTGTAGTTTCCTTTAATGTTTTATACCATCCTGTCTAATAACCCTGTGTGCCCCTGTGTCTGTGTCTGTGTTTTTTTTTTTTTTTTTTTAAAAATAAGCCATTCTTTACCAGTTTTAAGAGTGCAGATCACCGCTTACGTGACCACGAGCACGCAGGGTTATTAAACGGACAGTATGGGATAAAGTGGCTTAACAACCACTTTTAAGCTTTGACCAAAAAAAAAATCTGGAAGCTGGTTGGTTTCTATGCACAGCTGCACCAGATTTTGCACTCACCATCTTTAGTAAATCAACCCCAATGTGTGTTTGGTGGATGGGACCTCTTTATCAATAGAACTGGCATTCGTTGACTTTCATACTGTGAATTATTACTTAATGCCTTTATAGGAAACTATTTGGAACACTTGTGCATTATAGAACATGTTTCAAAAGGTTTTCACACTTTGTATGCGTCCAGCAGCGATCACTGCAGGTAATTGCTTGCTCTATGGATAGCAACAGATAGCTTCTGCTGCCTCTGACCTTTCTGAAATGTACAGGGCTCAGAAGATTTAAATAGCCACTCACAGGTGGAGAAAACAGCTGCAGGAATCGGCAGATTCCTGGCACTGTTATTTGTACAAGCGCTAGTTGTTTGTGTGAATGTAGTCCTAAAGACCATCAGTGTCTGAAGAAGCCCAAATTACAGTATTGTGACCTAGGGGGCAGCTGATTGAACCTCATCATACAACAGGGAAACGGGCATCCAACAAGTGTTAGAGGCTGAGGATTCTTTAGCAATTGTACAGTTGGGCAAAAAAGTATTTAGTCAGCCACCAATTGTGCAAGTTCTCCCACTTAAAAAGATGAGAGAGAGAGGCCTTTAATTTTCATCATAGGTACACTTCAACTATGAGAGAATGGGGGGAAAGAATCCAGGAAATCACATTGTAGGATTTCTAATGAATTAATTGGTAAATTCCTTGGTAAAAGAAGTATTTGGTCACCTACAATTTAACAAGCAAGATTTCGGGCTCTCACAGACCTATAACTTCTTCTTTAAGAGGCTCCTCTGTCCTCCACTTGTTACCTGTATTAATGGCACCTGTTTGAACGTGTTATCAGTATAAAAGACACCTGTCCACAAGCTCAAACAGTCACACTCCAAACTCCACTATGGCCAAGACCAAAGAGCTGTCGAAGGACACCAGAAACAAAATTGTAGATCTGCACCAGGCTGGGAAGACTGAATCTGCAATAAGCAAGCAGCTTGGTGTGAAGAAATCAACTGTGGGATAAATTATTAGAAAATGGAAGACATACAAGACCACTGATCATCTCCCTCGATCTGGGTCTCCACGAAAGATCTCACCCTGTGGGGTCAAAATGATCGCAAGAAGGGTGAGCAAAAATCCCAGAACCACATGGGGGGACCTAGTGAATGACCTGCAGAGAGCTGGGACCAAAGTAATAAAGGCTACCATCAGTAATACACTACGCCGCCAGGGACTCAAATCCTGCAGTGTCAGACGTGTCCCCCTGCTTAAGCCAGTACATGTCTGGGCCCATCTGAAGTTTGCTAGAGAGCATTTGGATGATCCAGACGAGGATTGGGAGAATGTCATTTGGTCAGATGAAATCAAAGTAGAACTTTTTAGTAAAAACTCAACTCAGATGAAACCAAAGTAGAACTTTTTGGTAAAAACTCAACTCGATGTGTTTGGAGGAGAAAGAATGCTGAGTTGAATCCAAAGAAGACCATACCTACTGTGAAGCATGGGGGTGGAAACATCATGTTTTGGGGCTATTTTTCTGCAAAGGGACCTTGGGCGACTGATCAGTGCAAAGGAAAGAATGAATGGTGCCATGTATCGTGAGATTTTGAGTGAAAACCTCCTTCCATCAGAAAGGGCATTGAAGATGAAACGTGGCTGGGTCTTTCAGCATGACAATGATCCCAACCACACCGCCTGGGCAACAAAAGAGTGGCTTTGTAAGAAGCATTTCAAGGTCCTGGAGTGGCCTAGCCAGTCTTCAGATCTCAACCACATAGAAAACCTTTGGAGGGAGTTGAAAGTCCGTGTTGCCCAGCGACAGCCCCAAAACATCACTGCTCTAGAGGAGATCTGCATGCAGGAATGGGCCAAAATACCAGCAAACAGTGCGTGAAAACCTTGTGAAGACTTGTAGAAAACGTTTGACCTCTGTCATTGCCAACAAAGGGTATATACCAAAGTATTGAGATGAACTTTTGTTATTGACCAAATACTTATTTTCCACCATAATTTGAAAATAAATTATTTAAAAATCAGACAATGTGATTTTCTGGATTTTTTCTCTTATTTTGTCTCTCATAGTTGAAGTATACCTATGATGAAAATTACAGGCCTCTCTCATCTTTTTTAGGGGGAGAACTTGCACAATTTGTGGCTGACTAAATAATTTTTGCCCAACTTTAGCTCTTCATGTAAATGAAGGTTAACACGACAGGTACATTTTATTTTCCTTACCGGCAGAGCTGATTTTCAACTTTTTAATCTAGCGACTAGTCACTTTAAAATAGGAGTTTGCGCCTATTTGTTTTAGTGGTTTCTAGGGCTTTCATACTGATGTTGGCCTCGCTGCCTGTAAGTCATGGTCCAGCAGCTCAGAAGTAGTCTAAACTCCCCAAGCTTCCTTCGGGTCAGTAACTCCCTAGTTATTGAAGTCAGAATTAGAATGACAGCCCTGGAACCTGTGCATCATAAAAGTCGGTAATTGCTGGTCCCCTTTTTCAGTTTTCTCTGAACTACTTGAAAATGAATATTGAATGCTCCATGTCTTCTTTAGAGTCATCCATGACTGGAAAATGTGGTGAGGGCAGGCTGCTTCTGGACCTGTAAAATAAGCATTTTAGACAATATTTAAATATATTCACTCGTGTTTTATTGCCCCGTTGTTCCATACGCCATGCATACAAAGCATGTCTGAATTTCAAATCTTTAGAAGGGCTCAAAAAAAAAAAAAAAACCCTGCTTTCACGTTATGCCTTAGCAGCACTGTGTTCCCAATGAAGGGAATGTATATTCGAAAAATATTTTATTTTCTCTCTTTTTTTTTTTTTTTCTAGGAGACAACGAATGCAGCTAGCGTGGAGACTGAAGATAGTTTGGAAAGTGCTTCTGGTTAGTAGAATGCAGATTTATTACAAGTTATCTATTTGATATTAGTCAGAATGCTCTGTTTTAGCTTGCTATGACTGACAACCAATAGTGTTTTGGTGCCAGTTTTGGTGCCAGAAGTGAATAAGGGAGTTCCAGTGCCCTGGAATTTATCTTTTTTTGTAGATTGTATATTCAGCATTGTTCTTGTCAAGACCTCTTAAATAAACAAACTGAAAGTAATCTGCCAATCCTTCTACTGCTTCCCAATAGAGTATTCCACTCTTTTACACAGTGAACTCTGTGATCCTAATTTCTGCATATAGTCTGCTGTATCTTAAGTTGACCATAAATGGATCGAATCTCCTCTGATTCAGCAGGGAAGGATGAATTTGGTCCATCTCTAGTCAGATTGTGCCTAAGTTGACTTGGGTACAACCTGGGTTTATGAATAATTGGTCTAGCGACCAAAATACAGCGCTTGCTTAATTTTAAATATAATCCAATACTCCAGTGATTAATAAAGTGCAATAGTGTTAAATAGGTTACCACAAGTGATAATGTATAATACTAATTAAATTTCAAATCAAAATCAATAGTTGTGAATAAAAACGTGCATATATCTTATAAATAACAATTAATGATATAAATAGTGATTAGTGATAAAAACAGTGGTAGTGTCCTTTCAAAAAATGTCCAAAGTTCATATAAAGTGCTTCTGTTCAAACTTGATAAATACAACTGGGATGTTCCTTGTCCCAAATAGATAATAAGGTTGGGTCACTTACCAAATGATGTGGGTACTGAATGCCTAATGGCACCAGAACCAATCAGGCTTAGTGAGCCCCCTGGGCTCAACGGATCTCCTCAAGGTATCCCCTGGGATGGCAACAATCCCTCAGGCTTCCATTTTACGCGATCCGGTTTAATATATGGGAAAGAGAAGAGTGCTCCAGATAGTGCAGTATGAAGATAAATTTATTTACCCAAATAGGGTTAGCAGCATTAAAAGTTTTCCAGCCGTTTAGATTGGTGGTCAGCGGTGCGGTGCGGGCTGCAAGTCCTCTCGGAGTAGCTTCCGGCTTCCAAGTTCCGAGAGGACTTGCAGCCCGCACCGCACCGCTGACCACCAATGGCTGCTGACCGTGTACACAGTATTGACTGTCTGGTATATATATCAGTCACATGAGGGGCATAAAAAGGAATTAAAGTTGGGGAAAATGAATCATAGCTAAAGCCCTTTGGTTTCAAACTATTTTTTCCACAAAAAACCTATCCCCTCTACGCAGGTTAACTATATCCTTCAGAGATCCCCTTAACAGGGGTAAGGACGAATGCTTTTTTCTCTTACGTCCTCCGACAGTCGCCGCCTCTCCATATTCGTCACAATGGGGTAATTGACCTTTGCTCCGTAGGAGTAGCTAGGCAACAGACTATGTCAATATTAAAGCTTTTAGCATATCCCACCCCCAGGGGGTGGTCCCCTCAGTCAATACCCTCCTGCTTCCTGTATCCATACCTCAGTTTCATTGTCTAGCTATCAGGAGTAGCAGGCTGTTTCTGTGCTGGGGCTTTTTGTCTCAGCCTCTATCTTCTTTTTGATTTTATTTGAGTGTTTTTTTCTCTATCTTTACTTAGCTGTTTATTTCTTCAGCTTAGTTAGTTCTTCTGATGAAGAGGATCGTGCGGGCTGGGTCTCGGGCTGGCCCCCCTGGTCGCAGGTTGTGGGTCAGTGGCTTCCCAGCCTGCAATGGAGCATTCAGTCAGGTTTTTTTCCTGGCATGTGTGAACGACCCATCCTTGTTCGCTGCAGGGATGCTGCGGTGAGGTGGCTACCTCACTGGACGCCATGCAGTTTCGCACCGCAGTTCTGCTGCGTCCTGGCTGCGACTCTCCCTGTCCTCTGTACAGCGGCTCGATCGCTTGGGCGGGCTCCCCACACCATTCAGAAGGTAAGTGTATCTGTGTGGGGACCTGTCTGTTTAGTGGGTGTCAGTCTGGGACTGTGTAACCCTGTTTTTTCTGTACACACTGTTGGGCTCCCTGTCTGTTTTGCTGCCTTCTGTGGGCTACAAGGAGGGGGGCCATCCTGCACTGTTCTGTGTTTCAGACTGTGTGCTTTTTTTGTGTGACAGGCTGTATGCTGTGGGGCATGATGTGACCATGTTTGTGCATACATGCGGCGGCCGCTGCTGCGGTCCGCCATTGTTTTATTGTACTGCAGGCGTGTGATGGCGATTACTATGTACAGGGAGCGGCGTTTTTGGCGCCAAGCGCCGCCATTTTGGCGGCGATCGCTCCGGCCTCATGTCAGCGCTGCATGATCTCTGCCTTTACATCCTCCTCCGGTGGCCATTTTTTTGTAGCCTTCCATAGGCTTTATAGGAGCGGTCGTTATTGCATCACTTCCTTTTCCCTGGGCACAGCGATCGATGCAGCAGCCTAAGTGGTCTCTCCAGGTTTACCTTCTCTTATTCCTGTATTCATTGCCTAAAGTTTGTACTTCTCCCTGTGGGGGTCGGTGTGTGCTGTGTGTGTGCGGTGGGCTGCGCTCGCCGCGATTTTAAAGGGGCAGTTACCCTTTTTTTCCTGCAAACTTTTGGGGGCATGGATTCTCAGTAAAGCAAATTTCCTCCCACTTTAATGGGAGGCCAAGGGGCTGCTGCTGCTCCCCCTGAGGGGGGCGATTTGGCTACCATTGTGGCTAACCTGGCTGCTCAGGTGCAGATGCTTGTGGCTGCTCAATCCACAAAACGGCCCAGAGTTTCAATCTCCTCTGATTCAGAGGGCGATGGTGATGGGGCTGCTATGGCTGGGGTCCCCTTATCGGGGTCTCGTTCGTCCCTGGACTTTGCAGGGTCGGAAGGGGAGGCAGAGGTTGAAGGGGTTGATGATTCCCCCCCTGGCACGTCTGAAGAGCTTGCAATCATGGATGAATTGGTTGCTTCTATCAAACAAACGCTGCATTTGCAGGATGAGCCGTGTCCTCCTGCCGTCCTGGCCTCTTATGGGACGCAGCAGAGACGCAAATCCTCACAGGTTTTCCCTTGCACTGAGGATTTTCAGCGCGCTGTTAGTGAACAATGGCGCAATATAAAGAAGCCTTTTGCTGTGCCAAGTAGGTTCAAGCTGCGTTATCCCTTCACGCCCGCCACTGATGAACGCTGGTGTGTGCCGCCTCCGGTGGATCACGCGGTGGCGGTTTTGAATAAATCCACTGCGATTCCGGCGGAAGATACCCCGGTGTTCCGGGACCCCACGGACAGGAGACTGGAGTCTCTTGCCCGCCATACTTACTCGGTTACCGGTTCCATGCTGAAAGCTATTTTTGCTTCCCTTATGGCAGCTCAGGCTGTCGCGGATTGGACGCAGGTGCTCAGGCGCGTCCTGGTGGCTGATTCTGCCCCGCCGACAACGTTGGCTATGGTGGATCAAATTCATCAGGGTGTCATGTATTTGTGTGATGCGGAATTAGATGTAATCCCTTTGGCTGCACGTGTGCACAGCGTGGCTGTGTTGACACGCCGCTTGATTTGGCTGAAATGTTGGTCTGTGGACCAATCTTCTTGCAAAACTTTAGCTAATCTGCCCTATACGGGATCTCGTCTTTTTGGCGACTCCCTGGATACGCTGATAAAGGGGATCTCTGGGGGTAAGAGCACGCTCTTGCCCCAGTCTCACAAGGCTAAGGGTGCTCAAGGTAAGAAGCATGCTTCGTTTAGGCCCTCTCAGGGGTCCTTTCGTGCCTTTCGGTCGCACTATGAGGGCAAACCCTTCAAAGGTCAAGGCTCCCAAAAGAAGCCGTGGACAGGTAAGCAGAAGTCCGGCCAGTCCGGGTCCGCTGCCCATAACAATGCGGCCTGAAGGGACGCCCTCACCCAGTTCTGGGGTGGGGGGACGTTTGCTCGGTTTCCTTCAACCCTGGCTGGCCCGCATTCGGGACAGGTGGGTTCAGGAGATCGTTCGGTCCGGTTACAAGATCGAGTTCCTCTCTCGGCCGGCGAGCAAAATTTTTCCCTCAAACCTTCAACTGTCTCCAGAGCGTTTGCGGGATCTGCACCTGGCGGTGCGGGACCTGCGGGCTCAGGGAGTGGTGGTTCCGGTGCCTCATCGGGACAGATTTCGGGGGTTTTATTCCAATCTGTTCACTGTGCCCAGAAAGGAGGGCAAGGTACATCCGATTCTGGACTTAAAAGCTCTGAACCGCTTTGTGCGTGTTCTCAAGTTCCACATGGAATCCCTGCACTCGGTGGTGGCTGCTCTAGTTCCGGGAGAATTCATGGCCTCCATCGACTTGAAGGATGCATACCTTCACATCCCCATTTTCGAGGGTCAACAGAGGTACCTTCGATTCGCCATTGCGGGGGATCATTACCAATTCGTGGCGCTGCCTTTTGGTCTCGCTTCAGCTCCGCGGGTGTTCACCAAGGTGCTTGCACCGGTTCTGGCCTTATTGAGAGCCCAGGGCATCTCGGTCCTGGGGTATCTGGACGACATTTTGGTTCGGTCTGCGACCAGTCAGGGTCTAGTAGGAGACCTGTCAGTCACGATGCGAACTCTACAGGAGTTTGGTTGGACGATAAACTTTCCAAAATCGACGCTGTGTCCGTCGGTTCGTCTTCCTTACCTCATGATTCTGGACTCTGTTCAGGCGAAGGTCTTCCTGCCGGAAGACAAGCTCAGGACACTTCAGGAAGAAGTCAGGGACGTTCCGTGTTCGTCCCTCCGGACATGTATGAGGTGTCTGGGATTGATGGTCTCGGCCTTCGAGGCGATTCCCTTCGCCCAGTTTCACACGAGGGGTCTCCAAGCGGAGGTCTTTCCTTCAGACGGGTGTGGACCAGCGTTTAGCGTTGGCCACGATTAAGGGTCAGATTTCTGCACTGGCCGTTCTTTTTCAGCGCCCTGTGGCATCTAATTCTCTGGTTGGCACCTTTGTTCAAGGGGTGCGACACCTGGTCCCTCCTCGGAGGGAGCCTTTGCCTCCTTGGGACTTGAACCTCGTTCTGTCCGTGTTGCAACATGCTCCCTTTGAAAAGATCAGGGAGATCTCATTGCTTCTGTTGTCTAAGAAGGTTGCTTTTTTGGTGGCGATCACTTCGGCTCGCAGAGTGTCGGAGCTGGCAGCCTTGTCCTGCAGGTCTCCGTATCTGGTGCTTCACTTGGATAAGGTGGTCTTGCGACCTAATCCTTCTTTTCTTCCGAAAAGGATCTCAGAATTTCACCTCAATGAGGACATTGTCTTGCCTTCACTTTGCGCGAAGCCCAAGCATCCGAAGGAGGTGGCTTTACATTCCTTGGATGTTGTTCGGGTGATCAGGGTTTACCTGTCAGCGACTAAATCTTTTCGTAAGACGGATTCTCTCTTTGTCCTTCCTCGGAAGGGCTTGGCGGCGTTGGCTTCTACCATCGCCAAATGGATCAGACAGACTATTGAGCAGGCATATGTTTTGAAGGGAAAAGTTCCCCCTATGCCTGTGAAGGCGCACTCTACCAGATCTCTGAGTACGTCTTGGGCCTGTCATCATCGGGCTTCTGTGGCCCAGGTGTGTAAGGCGGCGACTTGGTCGTCCGTTCACACCTTCTCAAAGTTCTACAAAGTGCATGTTCAGGCATCGGCAGATGCTTCCTTTGGCCGCAAGGTTCTTAGTGCGGCAGTACCTTAGGGTCCCTTATTTTTGGGCCCTTGGCTGTTTAGGATGTTTTTATCCCTAGGTTATTTGTTCTTCCTGGGTTGTTGCTCCTGTTGAGCAAAGTTTTTTTTTTTCATGCTGCCCAGCTGGTTTCCTTCCTTTGGTAAGGTTCCTTTCTCTGATGTGGGTCCTGCGTTGCCTTAGGCGCGGCTGTGTTTCCCACCCCTCATGTATGCACTGCTTTGGGACGTCCCCATTGTGACGAATATGGAGAGGCGGTGACTGTCGGAGGACGTAAGAGAAAACTGAATTTTTGTAAAATCTTACCTGTAAAATTCCTTTCTCTGAGTCCTCCGACAGTCGCCGCCCCCGCCCCTCTTTTGGGGTTTGTTTATGTGCTGATGTTGACTTTATACAATATCACACAGTATCGATTTCTCGGCAAACTATTTAGTCACTCGGGGGACACTGAAGCACCATAGGGGTCTGCAACTTAAGGGGGCCGGACAATAAAATAAAACACAGAAACATGAGAGGTAAAACAGTAAGAGGAGAAGCGACTGCAAAATCACCCAAGATAAGCTCAAGCCCTGCAATATTAAAAAGTATATGATACAAGAAGATGGTATAGACAAGCAGATCCCAGATAAACAAGGAACCTGTGCAGGACAGACAGAAGTAAAAGAAAAAAGTTATATGTATAAATTGCTTACACACAACCCGGAACCAACACTAGTTTGCAAGCAACCAAGCGCTTAGAGAGGATAACTACCTCTAATACCGTGTGATAACAAATGCTGCTACTTAATAAAATAATATGAATAGGAGAATATGTGTAAATACAAACGATATGTAAATACAAAAAATTCTAGCAGCGCAAACAAGAATGATAAGCTCACTCCCCAATCAAAATCACTGAAAACTTGATAAAATCCAGTAAAGACTGTATAAATAAATATAAATAATAGTCCCAACATGGATCAGTCCACCAAAGCAGCGTAGAAAAACGTATGACAGATAGCGATAATCCACACTGATGTATCCCTTGAGAAATCCTAATAGGTGCAAAATAAAGGATCACCTTGACAACCACCACTGTGCTCTGAAGGGGGGAAGGTAATGCACACTCACCGACTTCACTGGCCCAGTGATTCTCACCACTGAGCAAACAAGCCACAATACAGCCACTTCCGCTCGGGACTCCGGATTGGGACCAATCAGACCAATGACAGGCTCTGCTGCATCCACTTGGGGTTCCGGGATAGGACCGATAATGGGCTCAATTAAATACAAGAGACTGTATTATTTCCCCCAGGGTAGCTCGGGTAAGGCTGGATGCAGTAAAGTGTGGCTGCCTCTCTGGCAACATCCCATTTTTTGTATTTACATATCGTTTGTATTTACACATATTCTCCTATTCAAAAGAAAAAAGTTGACAAAATAGAACAACTTTGGGCATAAGCACTCTAGGACTTTCAAGAGTGGAACAAGACTTAGAGAGTCATCTAGAAATAGACCACATGCTAGAACAAAATATGAATGCCCATCTACCCACAAAAGTGGAAGTGGCGGCCATGTTTGCTGCATTAGAAAATTCAATAAAAATAGAAATGGCGACAATACACAATGATTTGGGCCACTTACTGTCCCTTGTGGACGAGGTGGAAAAGAGACAAGAAAATTACACTCAAACAATAAGCTAGCTTAAAAGAGAAAAAAAAACTAAAAATGGAACATCAGAACCTGGCATATAAACTGGAAGATCAAGAAAACAGGAACAGAAGGAAGAACTTGAGAATACAAGGCCTACCAGAACCTACAAATGAAGAGGACTTGATAGATAAAATGAGGAAAATCTTTAACCCATTATTAGAGGAGAAGCTTAACAGATAAAAATAGAGTGCACCGGATCATATGATCAAAAGGTACACCAACGGAAGCGCCAAGAGATTTAATCATAAGATTTCAGGATTATGAAGAAAGAGCCCAAATCTGGGTAAGTCTGAAAAGGAAAAAAACAATAAAATATGAAAGTGTCAACCTCCAGATCTTTTCAGACCTGGCGCAGAAAACACTGAGAATGCTCAAACCACTCTTGGAGTCAATGCAAAATTAGGAGCACAATAAAATGAGGGTTGCCCAGCATGCCTGGTAGGCCAGAGGGAAGGACGTTTGGCAAGCCCGAGATTCCCGGAAGAACTGTATAGCTTCTGTGAAAAATTGGAAAGTATGGGGAATTAGGACCACTAAGCGCGTTAGAGCCCCACCCAATGGGAAAAAGAGTAGACGGGCAAGGAGTGCCCAAGGAGACCATTATAAACTACTCTAGGATCTTGGAAAGGTCCGATTTACAACTTGGCAGGACCAGCCGGGGGGAGGAAGAGATTTAGGCATTGGCCCTAGTGTGAACCAGTGGATAAGAGCACTGTATAGGAATACAACAGCATCAGTAAAGATTCATGGAAATTTCTATCCTCCTTTTAAAATGCGTAACGGGGCGAGACAGGGGTGTCCGCTTTCGCCCCTGCTGTTCTGTCACTGCAACCACTGTTAGCTACCATACGGAACAACATAGACATAGGGGGAGTAGAGGTGGGACACGAGGAACATAAAGTAGCAGCTAATGCTGTCGATATCCACTCACCCGACACAAGCCAAAAGCCAGCCGTGAAATGCAAGAAGTGAAGCACCTCATGTGATACCAAAAGATATCTTCAATGTGCTCTCCCTTCACCATTCTGTACACTCACCAGGTGATGGAATAAATAAGCTCTGTATCGCTGTCTACCAGCGTGTTGGAAACGTAGTTCGCTATGACAGTCTCACGGTCACTCATCATACGATAGTCGCTGTATAAAAAAAGCTCACCAGTAGGAGCAAAAAATTATGCTAATATACTGTAGTATTTTATTGATAAAAATAAATGCATATAGATATAATGTGCATAAACAAACTCACATGGAAGACCGCCGCTCCTACCGCCAGAGGTCAGCATATAGGCCCCTACCGACGCGTTTCATGCTCAGACACGTTATCAGAGGATTCTGCCCATCACTAACATCTTGTTCAAACCTTGTTTTAAAACTGACCTGGCAATTGCAAAATTGTTAAATCGGAAGTTGAAAAAACACCATCTTGCTAGCGAGCGGAAATGGTATGGCCGCCATAATACCCTAGACCGGAAGTTAATCGGTTGATCTAATCCTACTGAGGTTATTCAGTATCAGTCTAAGGCTACTATATTACCGAAGACCAAAGGTCGGCCTTTGGCGGTGATGATCCCAGATCAAAGTGAGATCCAATATCAACCGCGCTTCCGCATAGGGCTATTGGAATTCTAAATAAACTACATTATAGAGTAGTCATAGTTTTCACTAACAGTCGAAAATTACCCAATCAACCTCCGAGTTGTATTGATAGTATATAGACTAGAATTGTTAAAAAAAATTATCAAACAAATTAAATAATGCCAGTTCTGTTCTGATTTTTTCCAGCAACTATAGCCTCTAGCAGTTATCACTGTGTTCTCCTGGCTGGAATGACTTCCCATGCCACCGACGCAATAGTTCAGCTGGAGGGATTCCCCCATTCAACACTGACTGTGTTGATGGGGAAATCCAAGCGATTTTCTTTCCTGGCTCCTGCAGGAAAGAAAATCACATAATCTATTGCCTGCTTTACTGTAACCTGTCCCATTCCTTTTGCCGTTCTTCTGGTGAGTGATTTCATTGCTGGGACAGATCTGGCAGGCACAGGAAAGCTATGTAAATGTGTGTTAATACTAAACGATCTACTGAGTTTTCATATTTTTTGTTTTTTGAAATGGTTTAATTGATTAATTAAGGACATAGAACGTAATCTCCACCCCCTTCCTAATTCCAGCTAACCGTATCATTGGTTTTCATTGCAGTGCCGCATCAGAAGAAAGGGAAATCCAAGGGAAAAAACTGTGAATCGAGTGAAAAAATAAAGTGAGTAGAAATGTGTGTAAAAGGTTACCCTGAGCAGTTGGTAAAAACATTACAAGTTGCATATCAGCTTGAAAACAAATGGCGCTAGGTGGAAACAAAACCCTATTGTTCCCTTTGAAAGGTCCTTATTTGCGCTGCTTGGCCATCAGCAATGGTATTAGGTGCTTGACATGATGAGTGGCAATGCTGGAGAATCCACCAAAAGAATAATGTAATGAATCTAGAGAGTAATCAAAGGTTGCTACTTCTTTTTCTTACTTTTACTATGTTTCCTTGATAAAAAGGACCCTGTGAGACCCCATAATTTTGACACGTATGCTATTTTACAATGAAAGGTCTTGGAATACTGGTGATTTTTTTACATCGGTTTCTCTTCAGGATTAGACTTCTTGGGCATTCATGGGGAACGAAACCCTCCTATTCTTCACAGCCAAGGAAGCTGCCATCTTTGTCTTTGTTTGATCTGCAGTTGCTATGGTTCTGCATCAGGGAAATGACGTGTATTGTACTTCTTTTGCCACCTGGGATATGCACGTCACATAAGCAGTATGACCATATGGGGCCGAGAGAGATAACAGCGAACCAGAGGATCTCAGCGGGACAGCGCTGGGGGGGGGGGGGGTGAGTCAGGGTCTTCATTAAGGAGACACTGTCATGTTTTCCAGGGTCAATGCTGAGTGTGGAAGTATCTGTACACAACCCCCCTTACTGCCTCACCACTGCAGCATTCTTGAAAAGGACATTTTCTTTAGAACAGTTACCCCCCCCCCATATTAATGAGGAGCTCCAGGCTCCCCCCAAAAAAAGTCAGCAGCTACAAATACTGACTTTAATATTAGGGCACTTACCTGTTTAGGAATCCAGCGGTGTCCTCACCCCAGCCAGTTTACTGTGCGTTATGCTTTGTGAATGGTTCGGCTGCACAAACTTCTGACTCAAACCAGGTACCCCCCCCCCCAAAAGATGCCAAATGTGGCAGCAGGTTGGGGGAGAATGCAGACAAGCAGAGCTTCCCCTTTTGGCTGGAGCTCCACCTAAAGATAAATGGAACGTATCTATATGTTTAAAAGCCTAGTCTCCACATTTCTGTTAACAATATTTAGGTTTCACAGTTCTGTTAATCTAGGGATTACCATTGAGTTAGTGTGGTTGGCTTTAAATCCTGGTAAAATTAAAACTGATCTCCAGGTTTTATTTAAATCGGTTGTAACCCTGTACATATACCCAGTGAAGTGGCTGGCCTCAGGTGATACACCGAGATGGAACAAATCCTCCTACACAGGTTGTACCTGTTTATCTGCATTATTCTCTTCTCTACATCCATTCGAAGTCCATAATTTATAATGCTTGTCTGAGCTGTCAGAAAAACAGGGGGCAGAGAGCTGAAGTTAATCTCTGCAGAGATTAGTGAGGCGATCACTTGAAGCTGATTGGGCGGAAGGGATACACCCCCCCCCTTCCCACAACACACAGGAACAGAGCTGAGGCTGTCGATCAGCTGGAGGTCCCTGCCCTGTCACCTTTTTTCTCTTGGTGTCAGAAAATCTTGTCAGAAGTGGTTTATGCTGATAGCAGAAGAATGAAATGACAATTCATGCTTTTATTTGAGACAAGTACACGCCTATAGAGGGATATTTTTTTGTTCATATTTCACATCTGAGGTTTACAACCACTTTAACTTTAAATAGTTTGTTTTGACAAAGTTGGTCCAAAAGAAGTAATAACTTCAGTAACAGTTGCAACGTCTGGGAGCGCTGTATAAAACTGTATGTTGCCTCAGTGTTTCAGCAGTGAGGTGAGACCTTACTGTCCCGCTCCAAGAATTAAATCTAGTCAGTCTGAGATACGCTTAGCCATTCAGAGGAAACTTTGTATTCTGTGAATGAATACAAAGCTTTGTCTGGCTGAGGTAGAGTTCATTACGTCATTCGTCCACCTCAGCCAATCAGACGAAGCTTTGTATTCAGTCCTAGAATACAGAGCTACCTCTGAATGGCTAAGCAGCACTCAATCCAACTCTATTTTGTTCCGGTATTACAACGGGAAGGTCTTGCACTGCTGCTGGAACACAGCGTTGTATACTTCATACAGTCTATACAGTGCTCCCAGCGGCTGCAGCTGTTAGTGAAGTCAATAGTTTGCTGGGACCAGCTTGGTCCACATGAACTACTAAAATTTCAGGTAAACCTAGAATTTTAAAGGAAGTTATATTGGGGGCTTTTTTTTAATTGGGCCCCTTTTATGTTTCTTTTCCTCTGTTGAAGGAAGTGTGCGGTTTTGCTGTCAGGCTGTTAAAAATCTGAGAACCTAAATAATTGCATGAAATATTTCCAAGTGGCTGACTGTACTAAACTATTTTCCATGCTGTATGGGAACTTGTTGGTTCATTTTTTTCACCTTTGCATTCATTCCAGGGCTGTGAATACAAAAAATGACTCCAAGGAAGCCCAGAAAATTGTATCTCCTCCCCACACACAGGTAGTTTGTCATATTTGTATGAGTTATTGTGCTAATGTTCCAAAGGCCAGTTCCCTTCAAAACGAATTGGCCTGTTGTAGTAATTTATTGTTCTTAAAGTGCAATAGTTTTTTTTTTTTTTTTTTTTAATTCTGTCTTGTATCCTGAAAAAATAAAAAGCAGCCCTTTCTACTATACTTGCCTTCAATCTGGAGCTGTCACCCACAGTCCTACTTCTCTGCCACTAGATGTTGCCAGTCTTCTGGGCAGTCTGTCATTGCTGTACTCTAAATATTCCTTGTCAAAAATTTTTTTTCAGCAGACCAAGTCTAAACTCTGATAGGTAATGTGAGATTTTGCTTAAGGCCTCTTTCACACATGCGGACTGTTCAGATCTGCCTGTCAGTTTTTCAGGCAGATCTGAACGAATGCCCTATGCATTTCTATGGGGCAGCGGATGTCAGCGGAGACATGTCCGCTGCCAACCGATCCGATCCTGTGTGTCAAATCCGGATGGATGTAAACCCTATTTTCCATCCGTCTGGCGGATTGGATAGGATGAGAATGGACAAGGCGGTCCGTTCTCATCCGATTCACCCATAGAGGACAGCGGGGACCTGACAGCTTTGTCTCCACACACAGAGCGGAGACAGAGCTTCCATCCACCTGCTCAGCAGGGGATCGGCGGATCAATCCGCCGATGGAGCGGACAGTGTGAAAGGGGCCTAAGTGAGATGTTGGCGCTATGGAGCACATAGCATGAAAGAGAGCAGTCTCCTTGTGCTTCAAGATTTGAGCTCGTGTTTAAGTGGCCATCATGGACTAATGTGGTCACTTAAAGGTCAACTGAGACATAAAATATATTGTGAAGCCATGGGAATGCCTTGTGATCAAGAACTTCCTAGAGGCAGGAAGAGTGTCACTTCACTACGTGTCCTGCACTCTTGATTCCCACAACACTTCCTATATTCTCATGCGGTCAACAAGTAGACTGACCAGTGTTCTCTATAAACCAGCATGAGGAAAACCATGCCCACTTGTCAAATGCTGATTGATTTTTATTATATATTTTTTTTTACTTGAGCTACACTTTGTATATTTTATATACAGATTTAAAAAAATAATCTATGACATCCATATCTAAGTACATTAGGCTTTCTAATAAAAAAAACTGCAGCACTGCCTGCATGTGCTTATTAGCAGACTGTGTGTTCAACTGGCTGAAATCTGCGCTGGGTCACTCATTTGGCTATGTTTTGCACAAAGGCTGCAGAAAGACAGAATAAAGAGATTCTTCGCAGGCTTGTGACTGTTCATTTACACTCACCAGACAATTTATTAAGTACAGCTTGCTATGACCGGTTTGGACCCCCTTATGCCTTCAGAACTGCCTTTATTCTTCGTGGCCTCCAACAAGGTGTTGGAAACATTCCTCTGCCAAATTCTAACCCTACCATCTGAATGTCGCAGCCTAAATCAAGACTCCTACTCTATTGGATTGGCCATTGGAGTACAGTGACCTCATTGTCATGTATAAGAAACCAGTGGTGAGATGATTTGAGCTTTGTGACATGGTGCATTATCCTGCTGGAAGGAGCCATCAGAAGATGGGGACACTGTAGTCATAAAGGGATGGACATTGTCAGCAACAAACCATGTTCAATTGGAACTAAGTGGCCCAAAGTGGGCCCAAGAAAATATCCCCCCAACATCATTACACCACCAGCCTGAACCGTTGATACAAGGCATGGATCCATGTTTTCATGTTGTTTATGCCAAATTCTGACCCTACCATCTGAACGTAGCAGCTGAAATCGAGACTCTTGAGACCAGGCAATGTTTTTCCAATATTCGGTTGTCCAATTTTTGTTGATCTGTGCGAAATTGTAACCTCAGGTTTCCTGTTCTTAGCTGACAAGAGTGGCATCTGGTGTAGTCCTCTTCTGCTGTAGCCTATCTGCTTCAAGGTTCGATGTGTTAGTCATTCAGAGATGGTATTCTGCATACCTTGGTTGTAACGAGTGGTTATTTGAGTTAATGTTGCCTTTCTATCATCTCAATCTAATTTGCCCATTCTTCTCTGACATCAACAAGGCATTTTCATGCACACAACTGCCGCTCACTGGATATTTTCTCTTTTTTTGGACCATCTTCTGTAAAACTGAGAGATGGTTGTACGTGATATTCCTAGTAGATCAGCAGTTTTTGAAATAAAACCATGCAACGTTCAAAGTCACTTAAACCCCCTTTCTTCCCCATTCTGATGCTCGGCTTAAACTTCAAGTTGTCTTCACCACGTCTAGATGGCTAAATGCATTGAGTTGCTGCCATGTCATTGGCTGATTAGCAATTTGCGTTATAAAGCTGTATAAAGGTGTACCTAAAATAGTGACTGGTGGGTGTATATTATTTCCAAGCTATTTTCCATATTTACAGCATTCATAAAAATAGTACAAAACATATTAACCACTTGCCGACCGTCGCAAGTAGATATACTGCGGCGGTCAGCCCCGGCCAGGAAAAGTGACATATATGTCACTAGCCTGTGACCGGTTTGTGAGCCAATAGCGGGCGAGCGCGCGCCCGCCCCGGCTCGTTCACTGAAGAGTCCGCGTGTGTGACCGGCGGACCCGATGTCCGCCGGTCACACTACGATCGTCGGTAGAGCGGGAGAAAGACGGGCGGCTTATGTAAACAAGCCGCCTGTCATTCTCCCCTGTGTAAAATTGGAGATCAGACGGTTCTACTATGTAGAACCGTTGATCTCTGTTTTTACAATAGTAGACATGTCCCACTACAGTTAGAAACACGCTCCTAGGACACACTTAACCCCTCCCTCTCCAATACAGTTAACCCCTTCCCTGACAGTGTCATTTTTACAGTAACAGTGCATATGTATAGCACTGATTACTGCAGTAATGTCACTGGTAATCCCAAAAGTGTCAAAATTGTCAGTCAAGGGTCCGATCTGTCCGCCGCAATGTCGCAGTACCGCAAAAAAAATTGCAGATCCCCGCCATTACTCGTTAAAAAAAAAAAAAAAAAAACACCAAAAATGACAAAAATCTTTCCCTTTGTTAGTAAACGCGATAACTTTTGCACAAACCAATCAAAATACGCTTTTTGCAATTTTTTTTTTTTTTTTTACCGAACATATGTAGCATAAAACAAATTGGCCGAAAATGTTAAAAAAATTTTGATTTTTACATTTTTTTTTGGGGGGGAATTTCATATAAAAAAATGTGAAAAATATTCTTATTTTTGCAAAATTTACGCTCTTTTTTTGTTTATAGCGCATGATCAATAAATCGCACAGGTGATCCAATACCACTAAAAGAAAGCTCTGTTTGTGGGAAAAAAGGACCTGAAATTCGTTTAGGTACAGCGTCGCACGACCGCGCAATTGTCCGTTAAAGTCACGCAGTAAAAAATCGCAAAAAACCCCCTGGTCAGGAAGGCGGTAAAATCTTCCGGGGCTTAAGTGGTTAAAAACAAAAGTGTGTTTTGTGCATGGTTGCTGTGATAACCTTTGTGTTCTTTTTCGTTGCGACCTCACTTTTCTGCAAGTGGCTTAACCTAGTAGCATTTATTTCTGAAATTTGAAGGCCACACTATTTTTAAAGGATGGGGAAGCATATGGTTTTAAAATGTATGCACTGATTATTTACTTTTCTATGTATCTTTGTAGTTGGATCTGACTTCAGTGATGGATATGGTGAAGTCTCTTGTGCGCGATGCTCAAGAAGCTCTATCTGACCAGCGATGTCACAGTGCTGAGGGAATGCTCTCCCAGGTGCTAGAAATAATGAGCCAGCATGATATCAAGGTAAAACACCATGAATTTCATTTTTTATTGTTCACCCTAAGAATAATTTCTTTTGACATTTCATTCATTTCTCTGTAGAATGAATTTAAAGTTAAACTTCATTCAAACATCTAAATCCATAGTTGGAGGAAGTAAACTTCCATCGATTGTTTGTACCTATAGGTAAGCCTATAATGAGGCTTACCTATAGGTACTGTAAATATTTCCTAAATTTGCACCGTTTAGGAGACATTTACTGTATATGCAGCCGATGACCTCACCGATGCATGCGCTCTTAAGTAACGGCCACCCATGCCATTTCTTCAGAGCCCTGTGTAGTGACCGGTGGCTTCCGTATGAATGCACAGGAGTGACTTCACGTGGCTTCGGCCAGTCACACAGCCAGAGTCGGTGGACCTGGAAGGAAGACGGGTGAAGATGGATGTGGCCTCAAGCAGTGACGACGAGGGCTTGGTTTGCAGGTAAGTTTCACATAATGTGCTAGTATGCGATGCATACTAGCACATTATGCCTTTACTTTGCAGGTTATTAGAAAACAAAAATCTGTTTACTTCCTCTTTTAAGTGTTTAGTTCCCCTTATCAAAAAATAAATAAAAAGGTGAATTGACACTACACCCTCCCCTCGTGCCCCGCTCTACATACCTCCGGGGATGCTGAGATGTCAGTGTCCACGCAGCTGGTCCAGCTGTCTGGGGATTTGAAATCCCTGCTCTTCCCCTACTTCCCTGTGCTGTGCTTCTGGGACGGATCAGAGTGAATCACTTAGCAGGTGCTGACCAATCAGAATTGCTCTTTTCTGTCTGGAAGCGCTTCACAGCAAAAGGAGAGGAGTGTGGATTTCAAATCCCCAGACCACTGGTCCAAGTCCATGGCCTCTGACCACTCAGCATCCTTGGAGGTAATTACTATGTAGATTAGGGGGTGGGGGGTGGAGAAGGGTATACAGTGCTCACAATTTCCTTTTTTTTTCCTCTAAAACATTCAGCTGACTTCTATTAAACCAGCCGACATTCAGCCAGTGTGTACTCTTCCTAAGACAACCCATACATTGAGATTTTCTTTCCTGCAATCACGAGTGTTGATGGGGGAATTCCTCCTACGGAGCAATAGTGTTCTCCCAGCAAGGGACTTGGGGATCCATCCCTGCCAGGAGAGCACAATAATTACTGCTAGTGGGTATAGCTACTGGCAGTAATCACATGCTAAAATTCCAACTTGCTAGTTGTACCCAAGTCGATGGATGGATTTGGGTACATTCAGCCTGCCCATACATGGATAGAATCTCAGGCCAGTGTCTGCTAAACTCGCCGAGATTTGATCAGTCTAAGGCCAGCTTTAAGCTCAAGTTCAGATTTAACATTATAGACACGCCACTGCCTGGGCCACACAGGTCATCCTGTCCCAGTAATGAACTGTATTAAAGCTTTTTCACACTGCATGCATAAGGCACCCTTCCTGGTTTCATCTTTCCCTTAATGTTGTAAGTCTAATGTGAAGCACAAAAATCTGTGCTGCAGTTAGACTGAAAGATGCATACTTCTCTCATTATGGGGCAACGGAATCTGGAAATATGTTTTTATCCCTTCTATGAAGCCTAAACACAAGCGGTCATGGCTGCCTAGAGTCTTAAATCTTGTGAAGCTAACATCCAGTATCCAGTTGACATTGCTTATATCAAGAATGCTGGTAATTGCATGCAATGTTTCAGCTACTATTTACACCAAATACTATATCATCTAGGTAAAGTAGAACTATAGGCAAAACTTTTTTTTTTTTTTCCATTTTGGATAGAATAAGGAACGTTTATAACCCCTGTGAGATTTTTTTCTTTTTTTCTTTGCCATCTGTGTCCCATTGGGGAGATTTCTCTTTACTTCCTGTCCCATAGCCAAAGAGGAAGTGAGAGGAAATCCCTGCAAGTTAAGGGAATTCATTGGGGACCCCCAGGTCACCAGAAATAGTGTCCCCATTGGAAGATTTCCCCTCCATTACTTTTCTGGGGACAACCCAAAATTTGGGATTTTCATTTACTTTCACTTTAAATGATAAACAAGGCAAACAGAGAGGGTGGATCTATTTATTGGGACCACAGACAGTAATAAAACATGATAGATGCTCTAAACCAGGGGTCTTCAAACCAGGGGTCCTCCATTTGTTCAGGAACTACAATTCCCATCATGCCCGGTCATGTCTGTGAATGTTGAGAGTTTTACAATGCCTCATGGGATGTGTAGTTCCGCAACAGCTGGAGGGCCGTAGTTTGAGAAACCCTGCTCTAAAACCTCTCCACTCTATCCAAAACTAAAAAAAAGTTTTGCCTGTAGTTATACTTTAAACATGTAAAAAAAAAAAATGATTTGTTTGTAGCTTTTCCAATCACCTTATCTTTATACTTGAATCTGTAAATATATTTGTGTTTATTTTCCAGAGCCTTCGTCTTACCAAGATAGATTATGTTGTTCTCATATATGGACATGCAAATGCTCTACTTGGCATTAGAAAGTGTGTGGTAAGTGATGTAATTAAGTCTGGTGGCTGCAATCACAGAACAATCTATCATGGGCAAAAGTCTATGGGCACCTGATCCTCTTACCTTCTCTATGGCCAAACATATGTGGAAAACCTCATATTCCAGCAAACAGTAATGTTAATGCTACAGTATACGAAGACATATAGACAATTGTGTGCTTTCAGCCTGGTGGTAAGAAATTGGAAAAGGCCCTTTTCTGTTCTAGCATGACTGTGTACAAAACCAGCTCCATTTTAATGTGGAGAAACTCAAGTGGCCTGAACAGAGCCCTGACCTCAACCTTATTGAACATCTTTTGGGATGAATTTAAATGCTCATTACAGTCCAGGTCTTCTCATCCAACATCTGTACCTGACCTCACAAATGTTCTTTTGGCTAAATGGGCTCAACTTCTCACACAGACTCCACAGTCTTATGAAAAGCCTTCCCAGAAGAGCGGAGGCTGATTTGAGTAAAAATGTGGCAACTTCCTGATTTTGGAACGGGATGCCAAAAAGCTCATATAGGTATGACGGTCAGGTGTTCGCAAACTTTTGGCAACCTAGTGTGTATATTACAGAGATAAAGAGATTATGGATACATACATATACTTAGTATATTTTAGAAATCTATATTTTTGTTATGACTGGACATATGCAATTTAATACATTTCTACAGCAACAAGTCTTTACTAAGGCCTCATTCACAATGGCCGGTCAAACCTGTGTTTGATACATGTAATAATTTTTTGACACTACAGGTCCACCCCATAGTAGTTTTACTGCTACAGGGCAACACCTGTGTTCCTGGATCGCGTTTATATACATGATCCAGCTCTTCCTGGTAGAGGGCACCCATGTGCCGGGGTTCGCTTCACTGTGATTGCACATAGCAGGAGCCCACTCGTGGGTACTGCTGACTTGATGTCTGCCGCCACCTGCTGATGATCGAGCAGAGGGGCATAACGGTGGACTGCCTAGGTGTGAGAAAAAAAAAGGCAAATCACCATTCTGTCAGTAGGTAAGGCATGGATTCTGTGTTCCTGCAAAGTACGGACATGGATCCATGCCTTCCCCTAGTAAAATCACCTCCCACAGTTTAGAAAAACACTGGCTAGGCACACATTTAACTCTTTGATCGCCCCTGATAACCCCTTCCCAGTCAGTGTCATTAGTACAGTGACAGTTCATATTTTTTAGCACTCATCACTGAATTAATGTCACTGGTCCCCAAAAAGTGTACTAGTGTTCGTTACAATATCGCAGTCCCACTATAAGTCGCTGGTCGCCGTCATTACTAGTAAAAAAAAAAAAAAAAAATATCCCAAGGTTTTTAGACGCTATAACTTTTGCACAAACCAATCAATATATCCTTTTGGTGTTTTTTTACCAAAAATATGTAGCAGAATACATATTGGCCTAAATTTATGAAGAGATTCGATTTTTTTAAATTTTTTTGTTGTATATGTTTTATAGTAGAAAAAAAATAATCCTTATGGTCTCCCTAGTCTGGCCAGCGAGCGCAACCCGATCTCAGCTCCACGCTAGGTCACCTGGGAGAAAGCCCTACTGGACGGGGGCTGGCCGGCGAGTTAAAAGTCTTTGAGGACGCTCACACCTGGTCACGGCCTGAGTCGCAGTGAACCCCTGGGCCGCAGCACCCCTATTCCAAAATGGTGCGGTGGTCTGCCTGGCGTAGTGCCCACCCAGTTTCTATGGTGCGCTAAGTTTAGGAAATCTGACTCACTATTTGTCCTTACAGATGGACCTCGTAAAGGGCTGGCTGCGTCTGCAGCGACTATTTCCAGATGAATCAGACAGACGGTGGTGCAGGCTTATTCCATTAACCACTTACAGACTCCCCGCCGCAGTTTTACGTCGTTATTTTGACATTAAATATCGGGGTTATGGCAGCAGATAGCTGCCATAACCCCGGTATTTTTTTAAACGCCGGGCGTTCCTCTTTCACATAAAGGTAATAGAAGGTGTGTGGGAACCAGCCGGTCCCCAGTTTGATATACTTACCCACCAGTCTGCTAATAAACCAAATATACCTGTCTAACAACTTGGGTTAAAAACAGGGGTTTAGTTAACACACATTTGCAAACGCATGCATAAGCTGCAAGGCCAACAACAAGGCACCCTGTGTATCTTGCAGTCCTAACACATACTAAAACTACTCAACCTGAGTGTCTACTGAGTGTCTCCTCCGTGGAAGTACATGAATGCTGATGGATGGGAAACAGATGGGCTTGGAGATCGCCCAAACCTCCCCCCACCTGCTCCAATCCATGACTGGTAATGAAAAACGAATGGCTATGTACTAGCCATAGGGTGCAAACTAAAAGTGATCGGCTGGGAAACACACACCCCCATCCCTTTAGTAAAAAGGGGGGGACTTTGAGTGAGACACCCGCCTGTAAAGCAAGCGTCTCCATCCCTGATAAGGTTAAAAAAATGGGCAGTTTTGGGACTTTAGATGAGACACCGGCAAGCACTGCTCAGCGTCTCCATCCCTATACATAATGAAATTGAAAAGCAAGAGGGATAATAGAAGGTGTGTGTGGGAACCAGCTGGTCCCCAGTTTGATATACTTACCCACCAGTCTGCTAATAAACCAAATATACCTGTCTAACAACTATGTGTTAGGACTGCAAGATACACAGGGTGCCTTGTTGGCCTTGCAGCTTATACATGCGTTTGCAAATGTGTGTTAACTAAACCCCTGTTTTTAACCCAAGTTGTTAGACAGGTATATTTGGTTTATTAGCAGACTGGTGGGTTAGTATATCAAACTGAGGACCGGCTGGTTCCCACACACCTTCTATTATCCCTCTTGCTTTTCAATTTCATTGTGTATAGGGATGGAGACGCTGAGCAGTGCTTGCCGGTGTCTCATCTAAAGTCCCAAAACTGCCCATCTTTTGAATCTTTCACATTAAGGTGGTCCCAGAGGCGAATTTGCTGCAGGATCACCTTTATGGGCAGCAGGAGAGGTTCCCCCCACTAATTCCCTGTCGTTTTCCCCGCTTATCAGAGCTGTCGGTAGCAGAAAAATGATCCAATCCGCTGTCCTCTTAGGCAAGAAGTCGAGTAAAGGCAAGATGTCCTCCACCCGACTCTATGGCCTTGGAGGACCAAGCCCAAGAGGCGCTTAGTGCCTCTTGGGCTTTTCGTCATCAGGCGTCCATGGTGCAGGTTTGTAGGATGGCCACCTGGTCGACTGTGTACACTTTCACAAAATTTTACAAGGTGGATGTGTTGGCATCTGCGGATGCTGCCTCTGGCTGCAAGGTTTTGCAGGCTGCTGTTTGAGAGGACTAGTCCTCTTTGAGGGTGTATTTTTTAGGTGAGCTCCTGTTGTTCCTGGTTAATCTCTTGTTACCTGGTTGGCTAGGTTTAGCCTTTTGGGAATTTTTTTCTGCTGTGTTTTTCCCACCTCTCATGTATGACACTGCTTTGGGATGTCCCAATGGTCAAGAAGATCTGGAGCTGTGTCCGTCAATGAACGAAAGAGAAATTTGGATTTTAGTCTTACTGTAAAATCTTTTTCCCTGATGTTCATTGACAGACATAGCACCCACCCCTCTATTGTGTTGGGTTAGATTTCTTCTGACATTGCTTGCAACAAAGGGAGTGCCTGTAGCAGGAATTGGGAGTATACCCCCTGGGACTGCCCCATAGTGGTAAAGTTTTTTTCCTGCCTAGTGTCCTACTCCTGTAGGGCAGTGGTCCTCAACTTCGGTCCTTGGGGCTCACTAACAGGCCAGATTTTAAGTATTACCTTGGGGAGATGCAGACTAGAATACTGCAATCACTGAGCAGCAAATGAGATCACCTGTGATGTAATTTAGTTCTCTTGCAAACCTGGCCTGTTGGTGTGCCCCAGAGGACTGGAGTTGAAGACCACTGCTGTAGGGAGCATCATAACCCAATGATCAAGAAGATCTGGAGCTTTATCCGTCAATGAACATTAGAGAAAAGGATTTTACGGTAAGACAAAAATCGCCAAAAACGAACGTAGTGGTGTTTGAACACCACCAAAAGAGAGCTCTATTTGTGGGGGGGGGGGGGGGGGGGTTTATTTGGGTACAGCGTCACACGACTGCGCAATTGTCCGTTAAAATAACGCAGTGCCATATCACAAAAAATGACCTGGTCATTAAAGGGCGTTAAATCTTCCTGTGGTCAAGTAGTTAATGATGTCATTCAAACCGTGCAATTTAGAGAAATAAGAATTTGGTTTATCCCGGATCCGAATAGACATTCTGAACGCGAATTAATGCATGTTAACAAAAAGATATTGGGGGGGCAAACCCTAAACACACAATTCTATGGTTGGTGCTGCTAAAAGACCAATATACAAATTGAACAATATAAGAGCGCACACATACACAAAAAAAGTTGCTTTCAAATCTTGCAAGGCTACTTAAAAACATGTATGTTAACTCGGCTAAACCTGCGAAACAGGAAATCTAAATGCAGAAAACCGTAATAAGCAGAAGTTATTCATTCCTCCCAGATAACGTTTCCTTTGTTTAGAAAAGCTAAATGCAGGAGTTGAGTTGAAGTGTGAATGAGGTCTTCTAGTGATTTCCAATATTTCTACTTTTCAGAAAGCAGTCTGTAACAGAGATAAAGGAAGATATGACCGCTACAGGATTAGCTGATGACCTATAGAGAACTTCAGCAAATCAGTGGCAACTCAAATGCAGACCCCTGGTTACCGCAATGACCCCTTAAATAGACATGGGCACCTTGCCCATGCATGGCAAAGTGACAATGTTTCTATAAAGGGCATCCCTGACTCCTTTATGTTCACCTTGATTGTAAAGTGTTATACAGTACTTGCCTGCTCTGTGCAGTGATTTCGCATAAAGCAGCCCAGATCCTCTTTTTCTCAGGCCCCTCCTTTTGAGTGCCCTCACAGCAAGCAGCTTGCTATGGGAGCAGCCCAGCCGCTGCTCCATGTATCCATTCAGACATGGAGCTGAGCTGGTCTGTCCTTTGCTGGTAAATGGTAATGGATAGCTCCTGATTTTATTTATTTATTTATTTATTTATTTATTTATTTCAAAGGAAAACGGCCCAAAAATAGTAAAAAAAAAAAAAAATTTTTTTTTTTTTTTTTTTTTTTTATAAATTTAGCTGTATATTTATTGCAATTATCATAATTTGCCACCACAGAACAACACACAATTAGTTATCCTGCTTCTGATGGTTGCAGTGATACCACATATGTGCAGTTGTTGTTTTTACCTGTAGTACAGCCCAGCAAGAATGTTGCATATTTGCATTTTTTTTTTTTTTATCCTGCCTAAAACACAGACATTAACTCTGACACTGATACCAATTTTTAT
Organism: Pelophylax lessonae; assembly: GCF_965119305.1. NCBI lineage: Eukaryota > Metazoa > Chordata > Amphibia > Anura > Ranidae > Pelophylax > Pelophylax lessonae. The sequence continues at coordinate 53,627,102 of NC_138769.1, read as the reverse complement.
TTTTTTTTATATTCCACCTAAATAATGCTGACTTTGACCTTTTTGACCCCTACCTTGACCCTAAAAAAAACACTGGTAACCTTGATCTTGTTATTGATTTATTTTTTATTTTATTTTTAATTTTTGTTTGATTTTTTTCAGGTTTTTTTTTTTTTTTTTTTTTTTTTTACACACTTTATTTTTTAACACACTTTTTTTTTACAATTCCTCTGCTGCATGAAGAGGAAGATGCAATTTATCTTTCTCTTCATTCAGAAGAGGAAGGAAACCCTGGGGCGGGTTCACAGTGACTGATCACTATGCTAGTCAATCAGAGGCTATCACAATGTTTTGGTGACCGCGAACCGACAGTCCTGGGTCCTGATCGTTCGTACGAGACCCGGGGCTCTTGTAGAGAGCCCGGTCTCAGTGCTGTGAGTACGCTGTGCGCCTCGCTCCCAGCACAAAGGGACACATATATGTGGCCACTCAGGGAAAAAAGCCTACTTCCGTTAAGCTGCATATATGTGTGCAGTTGGCGTGAAGGAGTCTTAAAGTATAGGTTTACAAAAAAAAAACCTATTCTCACCTAGGTGGATGCTGTAGCAATCCCCCACTGCCTCTGCACTGAGAACTGAGCTATCAAACGCCACCGATCACTCAGTTCTCTCTGACTATCAGTCACTGCTCTCTGCTCTGCTCTGCTCCTCTAGTGCTCACTGGAGTGCTAGGCTGGGAAGGGAACGGCTGGCTCAGTCTCCCAGTGGCACAGCTGGGAGGCTGAGCCAGCTGTTGGTCCTGGCACCTGGTTGGATCCACACTGTAAATTCGGGGTCTTTCCTCAGCCTAGACTGGCTGAGTGACGTCAGCCGACAGTGGGCTTTAGCCCACTGTCAGTTTCAAACGGGTCACAGGAGTGCAGAACATACTGTGTTCCTGTGATCCATAGGAAGAAGTAGGGCCAAAAAGTTTTGGACATAAGTTTCCTTTTTAAAGTTTTTCCATTTTTTTTTTTTTTTCCCCCATAAAAATCTTATCACAAATTATCGTAAAAAGTTTCCAACCCCATTTTAGTTGCTGGCGCAGGGCGTGATGGATGGTTTCCAGGTCAGCTAGCAAGTCTGAACTGCTGGCTCTTAAAGCATATTAAGTCCATTTTTTTTATTAAGGAAGAGTTAAAATCCTGGTCATATTTTTTGATTGTGTCCTATTTGTGAGATTTGTTTTCACTTGCCAAATAGACACCATATCTCTTCAAAGTAGTGATATCCTATACAGTTGTCACTGACACACGTGTCCCCATTGGAAAATTCCTTCCCTAGTAAAAGCTTTGAATTTTGTGTTTTTCATTACCTTTGGTCCCGGTGATAATTGTCACCATAAGAAATAAAGGGGTAAATCTCCCCAGTGGAGACACAAACTGCAGTAAAAAACTCAACACTGTCCTAAACCTCTTTCCATTTTATTAAAAATGTCAAAACTATGCAATTTTATATTCCTGTTTTCTGCTTATTTGTTTTCTTTAGGAATTGGAAAGGGCTGAAAAACGTTTCAAGGAAATTATCCAACAGCACTCTAAAGAAAGGTTTAATTGTTTGGCTTTTTATGGCATTGGCAACGTTTTTCTCAAGCAAAATCGGTAAGAACATACATTTTGTTTTTTTTGATACTCAGGATGGCATTTTTAAACAGCAGATATTGTTGCAGCCAGGGGCGTATTTAGGCATAGTGATGTCTTGAGAACCCTTGAATGATTAAGTCTATGTATAAGTTCCACAGTGTGTGTGTATTGGAGGCTGCACGCTCTCTTGATTATAGGTAGAACTACTTTTCAACTGTATAAACAACTAGACATTAAATATGAGATATAGCTTATTTTTTTCTAATCTGTACAGAGCCTTCTAACTCCTTTCAGCATCCCATGGATGGTGGCCTTTCCTCTACAGCTCTCTTACTGAATTTAGCAAAAAAAAATTTTTTGTCTGGTAATAACAAACGGTCACCTAAAGAATGACACACAATAATGGAAAAGCTACTAAAAAAAAATGGTGCTTTCTGCATAGTTGTCAGTAAATGTCACCTAAAATGTGGTCTGATTCAGTCCTAAAACTAGATAATATGAACTCAAATAAACAAAGGAGTCAAAAACATTTTCCTTGTTCATTTTCATATTGATAATGATCCAATGTGACATGTCTTTGAACCTCCTAGGACTCTCTTCATTTGAAGGTAAAATTATAGTTAGGGGTTTCAGTCAATGGCAGCAGAAAACAATAGCACAGCAGGAGTCATTCCCCTATCCACATCGAGTGTGTGGATAAGGAAATGGGTACTTTTATTTATTTATTTTTATTGTTCACAGGCTGGTTGGAAAAAAAAAAGTCTATGTATGGGGCTGTCTTGGCAAATAAAAAACATTATTAAGAAATCTATTAAATCATTAAAGTTTAACGTTCATATTCAGCTCTATTCAAGTCTTATTGCCATGCAGTTATTACATGTTTAATTTAGTACATTAAATGGAGTGAGTTTATCAGGTGCCCCCATGTCACATTCTGCTAACTGTTCTGGGGCTTCTTGCATCAGACTTTCTGATAGTGCTGACATCTGCAGCCTGAAATCAAGACATCTTTGGCTCCTTCCAGTGGGGCTTGGCCCTTTCCTCTCTCAGCTGAGGTTCCTCAGTGGAAGAACCATAAGGCCCCTTTCACACACGTAAGTCTGTCGGCTGACTCAGTTTTTCTCAGTGGGGGATCGATCCGCCGATCCCCCGCTGAGCAGGCGGATGGCAGCTCTGTCTCCGCACTGTGTGCATAAACATTCTTCTCTATAGGGGAATCGGATGAGAATGAACCGTCTGTCTGTTCTCATACGATCCGATCCACCAGACGGATGGAAAATAGGGTTTCCATCCCTTCGTATTTATCGGATCGGATGTCAGCGGACATGTCTCTGCTGCCCCATAGAGATGTATGGGACATCCGTTGAGATCCGCCTGAGAAATGGACAGGCGGATCTGAACGGTCCGCTTGTGTGAAAGGGGTCTAAGTAAGATACTTCAAAGTCTTTTCCCTTGTTATCTGTTTAGAAATGTCCCTTTCGGTTTTCCTTCGCCTTGACCACATGCAAGGTCTTGCACTCAGACTGCTAAATCCTCAGAGGAGTTCTCTGCACGAAGATGCGCTCCAACTTTCCAAAGTAGGGAAATGTTTGTTAATCTTTGTGGACACTTTGACAGCTTGCATGTCAGGGTGATGCAATACCAGGGCTATAAGCTGGGGGTTTGCTTTCTTCCCCCTCAATTATCACCTCCTACTTTCTGATGAGAATGCGCAGATTAGCAGATCTCCATCGAGCCCTCTTGTTTGTTTCTTTTGGATCAAGATTTCACTGCCTTCATTTTGGCATTTTTACGCTAACCTGTTCACTACTCCCGGATTTTTGTCCCAACATCTAATTTACCATACTAGTTCACAGTTGCTGGCTTTTACCATTATGCCTGAAACCCAGGTTCAAAATGACATCTCTGAATAGGTGATTCCTATGATGATAAAGGCTAAGAAGGTCAACTCTTTGCAAGAATTATCATTGGGCATGGTAGGCGTACTTAGATGTGCACCTATTGAGGGGGCAGTTGGTGCAGGTTCACTGACGGACACAGTTCCATGTCTTCAGACCATTGGGCTTATGCTGCTTCTCTTCAGGAGTAGGACTAGGCGGAAACAATTTTGGCTACGACCCTAAGGCAGTCCCAGAGGGTATACCATCACTTCCTGCTATAGGACTTCAGTTTTTGCTGCCTAGTCAGGAGTAAGGACCTGGCTCTCTGCTGGGATCTGTGGTCCTGACATTTTTTCTCTTTTTAAAAGGAATTTTTTTACTTTTTCTTTATTTTTGTTCCTGTTAACTACAATCAACCTGTTTCTTTGTGAACTACAATCAACAGCCAGACTGGGCGACGCACTGGATATCCTAGAATCTTATGGTCATCCCAGTCTGGCCTGCGAGCGTGACCCAACTATTCACTCCACGCTAGGTTGGCAGCGACATAGCCCCACTGGACGGGGGCTGGCCGGCGAGTGAAACCCCTCACGAGGTCTCATAGCCATGGTCACGACAGCAGTCACGATCAGAGTCGCAGCGTACTTTAGGCCGCAGCACCCCCATTCCAAGATGGTGCGGTGGACTGCTGGGAGTAGGTTCCCTCCTGTGTCCTCCCCCGGAGATGTTTCATCAACTGTGCCTTCATTGAGGGATCCCCGATATGGACCTGCTGGCCTACCACCTCAGCAGGAAGGTGCAGAGGTTCATATCAAGGTCTCGGGATCCTCAGGACTGATGCCTCAGACACCCTGGTGGCCTTTTGGGGTCAGTATCGTCTGATTTGCGCTTTTCCTCCAATATATCTTCTGTCGAGACTGCTATGCAGAGTCGAGGTAGAAGGGATTCCAGTCATTCTGGTGGCACCAGACTGGCCTCGCCGGTCTTGGTACGCAGGCCTGGTAAGCCTGGTAGCAGACATCCCTTGGAAACTTCCTCTCGGGGAAGATCTTCTGTCTCAGGGACCAATCTTCCATCCTGGTTTACAGTCACTCGTTTGAACGGCCTGGCTATTGAAAGCCAGGTGCTGAAGGATAGAGGGCTGTTGGGGTCGGTGATTCCCATGCTGTTAAAAGCTAGGAAATCTACTTCCAGTTTTATTACCAAGGTTTATCATTGAGTTTGGAAGGCGTACTCTACTTGGTGTGAGTCTCAGGGGGTTTCTCCCCATTCCTTTTCTGTGTCTCACCTGTTGGAGTTTTCTACAACTAGGTGTAGATCAATGTTTGGCTCTTGGCACCATCAAGGGCCAGATTTCCGCTTTGGCCATATTTTTTCAAAGGCCCTTTGGCGGCGAAGTCCTTGGTTCACACTTTTGTGCAGGGAGTTCGCCATCTGGCTCCACCTGTGCGATCCATGGTGCCTCCGTAGGATCTCAATCTGATACGGTCGATGCTTCGAAAGCTTCCCTTTGAAAATATTCGGGAACTTCCTCTGCTCACTTTGTCGCAGGAGGTGGTCAACTTAGTCGCTATTACTTCCGCACGTAGGGTGTCAGAGTTGGCTGCGTTGTCCTGTTGGTCTCCTTACCTGGTGATTCATAGGGACAAAGTGGTTTTGCGACCCTGTCAGGCTTTCCTTTCTAAGGTTGTCTCGGGATTTCATTTGAATGAAGATATTGTGCTACCTTCTATGTCCTAAGCCGAAACATCCTAAGGAAATTGCTTTACATTCCTTGGATTTGGTCAGGGTGATTCGGGTGTACCTGGCAGGGACTGAACTGATTCAGAAATCTTATTCTTTGCTCATTCTGATGGACCTCGTAAGGGGCAGGCCGCATCTGCTGCGACCATTTATAAGTGGATCAGGCAGATGGTGGTGCAGGCCTATTCTATTAAGTGTCGGGTTCCTCCTTTCCCTGTCAAGGCGCATTCTACAAGGGCGCTTAGTGCCTCCTGGGCCTTCCGTCATTAGGCGTCAGTGGTTCAGGGGTGCAAGGCGGCTACGTGGTCGTCTGTACACACATTCACAAAAGTTTATAAGCTGGATGTCCTTGCATCTTCGGATACGGCGTTTGGCCGCAAAGTTTTGCAGGCTGCGGTTGCAGAGGCTTCCCTTTCCTGAGGTTGTAATTTTTTCCTGTTGGTGAGCTCCAGTTGTTCCTGGTTGAGCTCCTATTTTTACCTGGTTAGCTATGTTTAGTCTTGTTGGGAATTCTATGTATTGCTGTGTTTTTTCCACCCCGCATGTTGATACTGCTTTGGGACATCCCAATGGTCTGAAGTCATGGAGCTGTGTCCATCAGTGAACGAAAGAGAAAACTGGATTTTTGTCTTACCGTAAAATCCTTTTCTCTGAGGTTCACTGACGGACACAGCACCCACCCCTCTGTTGGGTTGAGATCTGTGTTCTGACACTGCTTGTTACAAAAGTCCAAAAGCTGGAAGTGATGGTATACCCCCTGGGACTGCCTCAGGGGCGTAGCCAAAATTGTTTCTGCCTAGTCCTACTCCTGAAGAGAGAGCAGCATATGCCCAATGATCTGAAGACATGGAGCTGTGTCCGTCAGTGAACTTCAGAGAAAGGGATTTTACGGTAAGACAAAAATCCAGTTTTTTCAATTTTCTTAATGCCTTGTTTCTGCTAGGTTTTCTGATGCTTTGACTCAATATGTGAGGTCTAAGACCATGCTGATGCACAAGATGGTTCCAGGAGTGCTAACTTGGCCAACAACATCTATTGTCATTGAAGAGACCAGGCCAGAAAAATTAGAGGTAAGTAACCAAATACTAATCTACACAATTTGGTAAACTTTTAAATATATTATCCTTTTACCTGCATCCCCTGTCTTTGCTCTTTGCAGTTACCTAAAACAAACAGTAAACTTAGACTTTGTGCCCTTAACCATTTGAGTACCAGCTTCTAATACTCCATTACCAGCCCATATTTCAGTTTTTAACGCTGTGATAGCTTGACTGGCAATTACTCTGTTATGTAACACTGTACCCAAATGAGTTTAATATAATTTGAGGAAAAACGTTCTTTTGTTGGTATTTAATAACTGCAGGGATTTTTATTTATACTATAAAATGGAAAAAAGACCAAACATTTAAAAAAATAAACCTTTCACTTAATTTTAAAATAAAAATGCTAAAATAATATGAAAACCCCTAAAATATATTTTTCTGGAAAGCAGGCACCCCAAGGTGATCTCATTTTTTGTTCCACAATTTTTTGGAAATTAAGAAACATGCCGATATTGAGGCGGTTAAATATGAAGCTTGAGAATTGTGCACTGAATACATTAATATGCAGGTCATACACAGGGAGAAAGTGAAGTGGTTACATTCATTGGCAGGATAGAGATGAAGGGGTTAATGTTCAGATGCTCAGGATAAGGGGGGTGAGGGGTTCATTCACAGGTCACATGAAGACTGCATTGGAGCTAGTATGTGTAGGGGAAGGGAACTTGAAAGGGTTAAAAAAAAATGCTACTTTCTTTACCCATTCACAAGTACTGATCTCTCTCTCTTCCCTGTTGTAAGGAGAAGGGAAGGGATTCAGCACTGTAAACAGTACCATGTGATCCCTGTGATGACCAATCAGTTATGCCATGGCACCCAGCCCCTTGGATTGGCTGAGTACAAAGCAATTACATGGTGAGTCAGCCCCTGACTGCCGTTTATACAGTGAGTAAATAAAGGGCCGATGCTCAGCTGTTAAACCTACATTGGTACAAAAGTGGTTAAACCAAATATACACTGCTCATAAAAATTAAAGGAACAATTTTTAATCAGAGTAAAGCATCAAGTCAAGTGAACTCCTGGGATATTGATCTGGTCAGTTAAGTAGCAAAGGGGGTTGGTAATCAGTTTTAGCTGCTTTGGTGTTAATGAAATGACACAACAATGAGACGTCCTCCAAAACAGGAATGGTTTTACAGGTGGGGGCACTGACAATTCTTTTTTTTCACTACTCATGTTTTTCACTAGTTTTGCATTTGGCTAGGGTCAGTGTCACTACTGGTAGCATGAGGCGATACCTGGACCCTATAGAGGTTGTTCAGGCAGTCCAAATCCTCCAGGATGGCACATCAATACATGCCATTGCCAGAAGGTTTGCTGTGTCTCTCAGCACAGTCTCAAGAGCATGGAGCAGATTCCAGGAGACAGGAAGTTACTCTAGGAAAGCTGGACAGGGCTGTAGAAGGTCCTTAACCCATCAGCAGGACCAGTATCTACTCCTTTTTTGCAAGGAGGAACAGGGTGAGCACTGCCAGAGTCCTACAAAATTATCTCCAGCAGGCCACTGGTGTGAATGCCTTTGACCAAACAGAAACAGACTTCATGAGGGTGGCCTGAGGGCATCCTCTAGTGGGCCCTGTGCTCACTGCCCGTCACCGTAGAGCTCGATTGGCATTTGTCATTCGATTGGCATTTGCCATTGAACACCAGAGTTGGCAGGTCCGCCACAGGCACGCTGTGCTTTTCACAGATGAGAGCATGTTCACTCTGAGCACATGTGACAGACGTGAAAGGGTCTGGAGAAGCCATAGAGAACGTTCTGCTGCCTTTAACATTGTTCAGCATGACCGGTTTGGAGGGGTCAGTTATGGTCTGGGGAGGTATATCCATGGATGCACAGACCTCTACAGGCTAGATACTGGCATCCTGGTTGCCAATAGGTATCGGGATGAAATCCTTGGACCCATCGTCAGACCCTGGGCTGATGCAGCGGGTCCTGGTCTCTTCCTGGTGCACGACAATGCTCGGCCTCATGTGGCGAGAGTATGCAGCCAGTTCCCAGAGGATGAAGGAATTGATACCTTTGAATGGCCTCCACGATCACCTGACCTAAGTCCAATAAAACACCTCTGGGACATTTATGTTTCTTTCCATCAAACGCCACCAGGTTGCACCTCGGTCTGTTCAGAAGCTCAGTGATGCCCTGGTCCAGATTTGGAAGGAAATACCCCAAGACAACATTCGTCGTCTCTTTAGGAGCATGCCCAATGTTTTTAGGCATGCATACAAGTGGGGGCCATACAAACTACTGAGTACCATTTTGAGTTGCTGCAATGACATTTTAGCAAAATGGACTAGCCTGCAGCATCATTTCTTTTCACTTTGATTTTCGCGGTGTCTTTAAATTCAGCCCTCTGTAGGTTGATAATTTTCATTTCCATCAAACAATGTGGCATTCTTTTGTTCCTAACACATTACCCAGTCCATATCAGTATAGATATCCAGCATGACATTTTTCCCCATTGGGATCTGATGTGTTTTCAGTGTTCCTTTAATTTTTTTTTTTTTTTTTTTTTAGCAGTGTGGTAAATATATAAATAATACTTTTTTTGATAAATTTGAACTAATCATCAAACCCACCTATTATGGCAGTTATAAGGCAATTCTCAGTTCTGCAACATACACATAAAATTGTCATACAAATGTATGAAATCAAATCTTTATTATTTTTTGGCAATAACCTGGTGTGGGCAGATTTCTGCTAGTCACAGGCTGTGCCACGCCCCTTCAGCCTGTGTCTTAGAGTTAGAGGAAGGTGAAGCCTCCATTATTCTCCATGAAATATCTTGCCCCCATTGTGTTTAGGTGGTTAGCGAGCATGGAGGAGGGAGGGAAGGAGTGGATTAACATTTACCACTATGTATACTCACATGGGATGCTCAGATATGATAAGGAGGAAATGCTCATTATAGAAATTCACTCATAACTGAGCATGTGCAGAGTTGCCACCACAGCTGAAAAATCCTTACCTGAATTAGGGACATGAATGAAAGGGGGAGATGGAGAGCAGCAGGATCAACAAGGTTTTTTGCAGAATACAAAAGCCGAATCTTACTAGAAACTGCACATCTACTGCGCGTTTTTTTTTCTTTGCACAGATACATGCATTTGATGTGCGTTTTACATGCAGTTGATGTGCATTTTTCTATCTGCCTTTGTCCTTTGAGGTCATTGTTCCTTTCCCTGTGCTTTTATGTGCATTGTGTTGCAGTGTTGTGCGTTTTTACGGTGTGGAGAAATGCAGCATGCACTGTACTGCAATAGTGTGAACTATGCCCATAGGATTTCCTTGATTTTTGGCGGTCTATGCAGTTGGATCCAACTGCGTTAGGTGTAAAAGAGCCCTTTGCATTGCCTTATCCCAACATCTCACCCGCCATTAACGCTAACATAACCCCATTATTTCACCCAACATTAACACTAACATAACCCAAAAAACACATTTACAATGAATGCTTGTTCTATGGGAGCGAAAGTGTTTCTGCACACTATACCTTATTATTAGGGATCGACCGATTATCGGCAATGCCGATATATCCGGGGCCGATATGCACTTTCCCTGATGTATAGAAATCGGCCCCTGACGTTAACGATATTGCTGATATTCCAGGAAAGTGCTGTAACGGAGTGATGCCTGCAGCTAGAGGCATCACCCCGGTACCGGCGTCCATAGCAGACGGTCGGCTGTCTTGTAATGACAACCGATGCGGCTGAGAAGCCGCTTGGCTGTCATTACAAGGAGCGGGAGGGGACGTCCCCCCCTCCTGCCGCCTTTCGCGGCTCGCCCCGGTCTCCCGTCCCACCGGGAGACCCAGGCATCCTACCTCCATGGCCGCCGAAGAGAAGACCCGATCAAAGCCGCATTCAGCTCTGATTGGGTCTCCAAGTAAAAGCCCGAAAGTGATGTCATGACATCACTTCCGGGTATTCGGCGCCAGATTCAAAAAATGACAGCATTCAAAACAGCCAAACTTGGCTGCTTTGAAGTGCAGAGGAGGGGTTTAGGGTCTTTTAGACCCCCAGATCCCTCCACAACTGTACCTGTGAAAAATAAAAAATAAACATTTATTTATTTATTTTTTTTTTAATTTCCGAAAATATCGGCCGATATCCGATGACCAAAATATCGGTATTGGCACTAAAAAAAACTATATCGGTCGATCACTACTTATTCTACACTAAAAACGATAGATTTGCAACTCTCTAAGTGCATTATCAACTCTCCTACCTGAACCTTTTGTTTTTCACCTGCAATTTAATCAGCATTGATCATGTATTTTCATGGTGTCATTTATTGCCTTGTACGCACAGCCTAGAGTAGATTACATCTTTACAGTCTCATGTCATCAGTTTGTGTTCAAACATGAGACATGGCACTGCACAGGTTAATGCATGTCTGTAGTGTAAAAACTGACAGTTCCTGTGAGCAAACTTTGTAGCCCAAATCATAATTGGATCTGATACAGACACACACAAGCAGCACAAGCAGAGCGATTAATAGAGACCACCATGCAGTCTTTCATCACATTAGAACTACAAGATTTGTGATGCAACACAGCAGAAATGGTGAGCCTTGGATTGTGCGCTGTATGACCCAGAGCAAGATGTTGCCTGTCCCTTAAGCGAATAGGGACAAGTTGGATGAATTATTACATGGACATAGGGGATCCCATCTGCCACAACAGTACAAACTGCAGCCACCGCATAAGCGCCAATCCTACAAAGTAAGGCGAAAAAACAACACAGGGAGTATAACTACACTAAAATCTAGTTAAAACAACAAAAACTTTTAAAAGTGTACAGTGCCTTTGAGATATAGTTTTTGCGATCTTTGCACACGACATAATTTACAAGATGTGTCTTTGAATTTTCCCACTCTTCTACACAATGTGCCGTTTGAATCCTTGCTGCTATAAGATAATCGAACATCTTTTTCCAGACGGTCTGTGGATTTGGATTTGTATTGCTTCTTAAGCTCTTTGTTTTTTTCCTTAGATTCTCTTGGATAACTGCATAGAGGAATGCAAGTTTCCACCTAAACCTGATGCTGTTTGCCGCTTTGAGCAGTGTTTCAGTTTACCTAAAATCCAGATCTATTTTACAGACCCTGATTTCAAGGTAAGTATAGCTAATGTCTCTGACATTTCAACAGCTTCTCTGACATTTCAGCAGCTTCTCTGACATATAATAGCAGATGCCAAAGACCAGGTACATGTAGATATACCAGAAAAATCACAGGTTAGAGTATTAAAGAAAAAGTAACACAAGTTTTAAGGCTAGGTTTAGACCTACATCTAAAGCACCACACTTATGAAAAATGTTCTGTGATCACGGCATGTGAACACAACCAATTGTTGATCAATCACACAGTTTTAACCCCCCCCAACCACTAGGCTAACCAATGCCTAAGTGAGCACAGATTTTCAGTTATTTTTACATTAGTTACCTAAAAATAATTTGACGTCCATATTTGTACTATTTACTATTCAAAATGTTTGTTAAAGGAGAAGCCAAAGCTCCTTTGGTTGTACTTCTCCTGTGGATCACAGGAGGGCAGTTTGTTCTGCACTCCTGTGACCCGTTTTCAGCTGACAGCGGGCTAATGTCACAGAGCTGGTCCAGGCAGGGAAAAGATCGCTACCATATGTTCGTAATCCGTCCAGATGCCTGGACCGGTAGCGTACTCAGCCTCTCAGCGAGCCGCTAAGAGCCTGAACCAGCCGTTCCCGACCGATCCACCGCCCAGGGCTCCAGTGAGCTTGGGGGGGGGGGGGGCGTAGCAGACAGTGTTGACCGACTGTCACCAGCGGTCAGCCATCTTTGATTGCTCAGTTCTCTTAGCAGAGGGGGGTGGTGGGGGGGGGGGTAGATGCAGCATCCACCTAGGTATGTAAGGGTTCTTAAAAAAAAAAAAGCTAAACTTCTCTTTTAAACTTGGAGAAAAAATTTAATATAAAGGTTGTCCTCAATGGAGGCAAATTCCCAAAAGACCTCAAATTATACAATTTCTAGTATCTTGGATCTAGGAAGGTCAGTGATTGGGTTGTCAATCCATTTACCCCACAGTTTATCAAACAGCCTTTGCTTCTTCCAAAGTTCAAAGTAAGCTTATACAAGGGTAAAGTATTATTTAACTCAAACCAAGAATTTAGGGTAAGGGCAGAAGTCCCTTTGCGGGATAGTAGGCTGCATTTTTTTCATAGAAATATAGTATACGCACAAACTTTTAGCATACTTGGACACAGAAAGTTCACCAAACACTCCCAATAGTTGGGACCTAATTTTAGGTACTTTCACACGGACTTTTTCCTAGGTCTCCTTGTAAAGTCTCACAAATATCTGTTGAATAGTACCAGTTGGGTCCACCTCATGTAGGTTCCTGTGATGGATTGATGCTGCAGGGACACTCATAAATTTAGAACAGTGTTGTTCCCCCTAGAGCTGGGATGTGCACTGCACGGCACACGTACCTGCAGTGTGTGCAGAACAGAAAAAAAATCACAAGGAGCCAGGTTAAAATTTTTGCAAAGTATACTTTGCGATTCTGTTCTGCTTTAAAATAAAAAAAATTCATACATACAGAGATTTTTTTTTCGTTGTGGGGCTCAGTAACCTATGATCTGATTAGCTGCTGTGGATGATGGTAGTTTTCTTATTTTCTTGTTTGTTGCTTTGCTTTGTGGAATTCGACCCACTGGTGTCTTAAAGCCTAAGTGCAGTCAAAATAAATAAAAACAAAAAAATCAGCACTAGGGACATATCTTAGAATGTGTCCTTTGCACTGACACAACTTCTGTTAGTTGAAATCCTCCTCTGACTATGCCCCCCACTGCTGCAATCTTCTGGTGCCACAGGGGTTAATAAAACACACGGCTATTAGGGCTCTCATTGAGAAAGCCCTACTTTGTCAGCTTTTTCCGCCCAGCTGTTCCATTCATAAAAACCATACTAGAGGTTCTTTGAATGAAACGGGATCTATAAATGCAGGGAGCAGACCTTTCAATCATCTGCCCATTCTCAGTTCATAGATCCATTTTTGCAGGCAGCCTGTAGTGGGTGGAACTGCACAGGCTATATAAAGCACAGTGATGATGTCACTATTTTTTTTTGCTAATGTTTGTGTTTGCAAAAGCAATTGGTGCACACAAATTGATTTTGTATCCTCTGGTCACTGACCAATATGTTTAAATGGAGTTTCACGCTCAGTGTTTTTGTATTGTTCTTTTTATATACCATATTTTTCGGATTACCATTGAAGGGTTTTCTCTCTTGTTTATAGGGTTTTATCCGTATGGTGTGTTGTCAGTACTGTATAGTTGAATTCCATGTTTGTTGTTGGAAGAAGGTGAAGTCCACTGCATATTCTGATAAGAATGACAAGGTAAGCTGATGTTTTTTTTTGCCAAAATTAGGCAAATTTTACACTTCAGTAAGGGTTGGAGGGGGGAGATGGGGGTGAGGAGGTAAAAGTGGAGATGGGCTTTAAGGGCACTGATGTAGAAAATGTATTGGCCTGAAGCAAGAGCCATGTGATGTTGTCTTCTCGGGTACTGAATACGTTATTTATCTTCCATGATGTCCTAATTGGATTCGAGCTAAACGTTTTCCCAATTCCAGCAAAAGAGCTCATTAGGGTCTGTTTCAAGCATAAGAGTTCATTAGAGTCTTTGTGGGTAACTAAACAAAGAAAGTTTACTAACTTCAAGATCATTCAGATTAATAGTAGTAAGCTAAAAATTGTTTTTTTTTTTTTTTTTTCCCCACAGGATTTCCTTAGACACCCATGTCTGACCCCAGACTGCAGAGGACTCATTTGTCATATTGTAATATATGATATTACAGGGGAAGTAAAATGTGAGGTATGTTGCTATGAGATGCTAGATTTGCAGTGATGTTTACCTTATAGTATATATTCATAGAATTAGGTAATATTTTTATTTACAAAAAGGTTAGGGTAATGGGGGACTTTAATGCCTCGTACACACGATCAGATAATCGGATGACTTATCGTTCTCATTTTGTTGCATGATACTAATATTGAATTCAACAATGCGTACTAAACGTATGATTTTTTTTTTTCGTACGATTCTTGAAAAAGCTTCCTGGTTGCGTAGCTAAGCATCGGATGGTGCAAAACAAAAACAATGGCAGCCAGGCTTTTTCCGGGTTATTTTTGGGTTTCTGATCATGCGCTGCCTTTGTCTATCGATTATTAGTGGACGCATACTGTACTGATTAAACAATTGTTGTTCGCTAGGCTATCATACAACAAAAGTTTTCGTGTTTGTCCCTTCAGATTTTGTTGGACGAAATGTGATCGGCTGTCGAAAGTTGTGTACTAACGATCAGATTATCGTGCGATCAATTCAAAAGCGATTTTTTTCGTACAATTATTTTAGTGTATGTACGAGGCATAAGGGTGCTTAATTAACAAAGATATATTAAAATATTCCATAAAATTATGAAACCATTTTATTCCAAATCCTTTTTAAAGCACAATAAAATTCTTACCATATCATAGTCTTTACTACCAGAAATCGGTTATGACATTTTCCATGCTACAGTGATATTTCTCAACATGTTTCGCCGAATGTGCGGCTTTTTCAGGAAAGTAGTTATTGTAGCGCTTAAAAACTATCAAATAATTGGATTGGCTAGATTAAAAAATGGGACGTTTATTTATGATCCTGCTTTGTACCCAAAAAGAAAGGACAGCACAGAGGTGGTAGAACAGTGAACGTAGGAAGGATAGAGGATTCTGGAATAAGATCCAAGTGTTTAGCGGACCACTGGGAGGCACCAGATAGCCTTCTATTCATGAATATGTAGATGTCATTTTTTTTTAACGGGGCAATCAAGACTGGCATCCATGTGGCTCCGGCCTTTCCAGTTGCAGGCGCTTTTGAACAAAGTGAAGTTGACAGTCCAGACGTTAGTGATTTGGATGGATCCTGAATCTTTAGAAATCATCCTTAGAACTCATTGTTTGGAGCATCTGTACCTAGTCCTGATCAAAGGTCAGAATGTTCCTTCCACGAGAGAAATTTTAGACACTTCTCTCAGGAGCCATCTGATTCAGTGCTCCTAATGAGTAGCCTCTTCCAGCGCAGCCTCTTTTTTGCCCCCCTTTTGCTTTATACCTCTACAATGTAACACTGTGTTTGTGGGACAAGTTGATCTGTCTCCGGACTGACCAGTTTTTCTGTCTATAAGAGCCAAGTTTTCCCTGGCCTGGTGGCTCAGGAATCGAGTTCTTGAGTCAGTGAGGACCTTCTTACTTGCCATCTTTTGGAGGACTCCCACGACAGATGCTGGCCAGCTAGGCAGGAAGGTGTCTTGGGCCCCCTTTTGCTGTAGGAGACTTGGTCATTAGAGGAGTCTCCCCTTCTGAGAACTTTCATCCAGAAACTTTGAGTAATATGGCTGTCTCTGCAGCACTGAACCATTGTACTGAAGGGTCATCTGAGTCAAACACCATGGTGGTGTCCTACATCAGTCATCCCGGAGGAATCCGAAGTCTCACCGTGGGGAGAGAGGTAGATTGATTCTTTTCCTGAGTAATACTTCACTTTCCAGCTTTGTCATCTTTGTATATTCCAGGCATAGTCTACTGGCTTGGCTGACTTCCTCAGCTGGCAGTGGCTGGACCCGGTAGAGTGGTCCCTACACCTGAACGGGGTTAAGGGCATGCATTGCAGGTGATGTGGACCTCCTGGTTTCTAGGTTCAACAACAAACCTGACAGGTTTGTCTTCAGGTACAGGGGTCCTCTAGCGAAATCAGTGGATGTACTGGTGGCTCTGTGGAATCGGTACACCCTACTCTGAGTTTCCTCCCAAACTTCTTCCTTGTCTGCTTCTCAGAATTCTTATTGCTCTTAACCGCCCATGCGGATGTGGTATACTGACCTGATATAAACCCACAATGCTAAAGTCTAGGAAGTCCTCCCCTCGTAAGGTCTATCATTTCACTTGGTGTGAGCCTAGAAGCAAGTTTTTTCATGGGACAAACTTTCTCCTTTCTATAGCTGGGTCTGGACCCGTGTCTGGTTTTCAACACTATCAAGGGTCACGTTTCTGTGCTTCCTATTCTTTCATAGACACTGTTGACCTCTCATTCTTTAGTTAAGACCTTTGTACAGGAGGACCTCATGAGAAGTTTCCTATCAGTTTCCACTCTTTCCTGTCAAGGTGCACTAGATCTGTGATTTCTTCTTGGGCCTTTCAGCATCAAGGAGCTGTTTTCAGATTAGCAAGGCTGCCATTTGGTCTTCCGATCACACATACTCCGGTTCACCAGGTTAAGATTTTGGCCTCATCTGATATCAGTGTAGGGTAAAAGGTCCTTCAGGTTACTCTTTGAGCTGCAGGCAGTCCCCAATTTTCTTGAGCCTGCTAGTGGTTGTTTGTTGTGTTTGACTTCTGTGTCCCGCAATGGACAAGAATGACAGTAGGGTTTTTATTTTTTTTCATCGTGAGCATTTTTTCCTGAAGTTTATTCTGGGGCATAAGTCTTGCCTGGTTTACTTTTTTTTTTTTTTTTTTGCAGCATCCATTTCTCCTGTAGGCAGCAATGTAACCCAAAGGTTGAAGACCTGTGTCCCTTAAAGTAGAACTATAGGCAAACTTTTTTTTTATAAAAATAAATAGGGTATATGGTAATCCGTAATGGGCCTCAGAGATGCCGAAGCAGATAGTATATCTAGCTACACAATTGTGTATGATAACACAATTTAAAGGCTAGAGAAAAAAGCATAGAGTAACCGTTGGGTGAGTATACAGATTCGAAAAAACAAAAATTGTGGGGGTGGCCCAAAATGGAGCACTCCCACAGAAAACCAACTAAGGATACTCGAGCAAAAAATATAGTGTAAAAAGTTAAATTTTATTTAGGCACTTATGCCTGTGAAAATACGAAAATGGGACTCAATACAAGGCAATGGAGGAACACACTGCTTAGACACTGTTAAAAAACATACAATAAAAAGTGGCATGAAACACATGTAAAGAATGGGACTGGAGCATGTCAATAGTTAAATGAGAAAAAAACCAATGGATTATCTGGAATTGTGGATACACCTAAGGTGAATTGGAAAATAACAATCAGATAATGGTTCCAATAACTCATGTATGACCTAACATACCACCAGACATGTATCGAACATATGGTCGGTACACTTGCCAGGTGGTATGTAATGACCTCTATGGATGCAACCGATAGCACAGTGAATGAGCGTACTCCTGTGTAAATTAATGAGAATCAATAGCTCACTTGTGCTTGATGAACCTCACAGCGTGTCCGTGCAGGTGTATGCATGAGGCACAAAGAAATCCTGCAGTCCTCTCAAAGGGAAGGTATAAGCTTCACTGCAAAAAAAGGGACAGAGGGTAGGTCACAAGGAGTTGATGGAGGAGTGTGCTACTCGGCTGCTGGAGTCCAGTAGAGCTCCGGATCCGCTGCTGCATATACCGATTAAGTGAAGATGTCCTCATACAGAAAACTGAGGTACAGCCAACATGGGGGAATGTTCCACTGGTATAACAGTAAAGGCAGCTTTACCTGCAGATGTTGTGGGGGTATGCGGTCCGGCTGTGCTCTAAGTGGGATCCATGGAGGTATAGAGCTCCGTCCCAGTCCTGTTATACTGTGCAGACCGGTCCGCTGTCTTCTCCGGAGCGGCGTTCAACCCGGTTATCGGCTACCACGGCATAGAGGATCCAGTTGCTTCCTGGTATGAGTGAAAGACGTCACTTCCGGTAGGTACGATCCGCCGGGTGCCTGGTAAGGGGAACAGCCGCTGACAGTAGCCAAGGAGATGGCGAGCAATATGGACTATGCTGCACAGGGGGACACAGTGTAAGATGCCACAACGCCAACGCTGACGCGTTTCACCGACGAGCAGTCGGTTTCTTCAGAGCTGATGGTGTGATCCAAGGTGTCCGCCTTTATGTTAGACTTAATTGGCTGCAATAAATTAACCATATCATCACCGTTACGGCATTTAACCCATTTATGGGATATCTATGGATATTATCTCCCCAATGGATAGAAGATACCCATGTCTTTCAGTAAGGTGATTAAGTCAAGCATAAGGAGTGGTACCATAGGAAATGTCGGCGTTCATAATGATGAACAATAAAAGATACTGCATAATACAGATGAGCTGTGCGATAAATATAAAATCAATGATTAAAGGTTGTTAGTTTATATAATTGCCATCACCGTGGGAACTCGTATAAACAGGGGGGGAAAAAGAAATTTACCCATATCACATGAAATATAAATGATGCCTTAGATTAGACAAGCTGAGAAGAGATCACAGAGCTAATGGCTTATTATTAAACAGGTCTGTGTTTTACACTATGTTAAGGGTGCACAAAGATGTATATTACGTAGTAGATATAAATGTTAGACATCTACATGTAAGAAAGAGGGAATATAGAGAATTTGGCCGGGTGAAAACAGAACCGTACCCCTCCCATCTCGGACATCTGGGGGGTGACCAGGGGGCTTTATTCATGCGTTAAGAAAAGGCTGGAGATTGAATTCAACATTTAAACCATGGGGTACCCGAGACCCCATCATGTATATCCACATCTTTTCTTTTTGAAGAAGGACATTGTCAAAGTCACCCCTTCTAGCTGGCAATTTAAGTGCATATATCCCCCTAACTTTCAAGCCCTCCGGGTCAGCCCCGTGATGTTCCAAGAAATGGAGGGGCACGGTTCTGTTATCCACTTTTTTCCTGATGTCGGAGATATGTTCCAGAATCCGCACTTTGAGCTGGCGTTTTGTCTTGCCGATGTAAGACTTCTTACAGGGGCAGATAAGTTCGTAAATCACGCGCTCTGTTTGGCAGTTAATGAAACTGTTTATGGTAAATTCCCTCCGCCCATCACAACTTGAAAAAGTTTTACATTTCAAGACCGATTTGCAGATTGTGCATCTTCCGCATGGGAACATGCCTTTTAATCTAGGCAGTGAGGCGAGCCAATTGTCTTCTCTTCGTGAGCGTGTGAACTCTGAATGGCAAAGATTATCCCTAAGGCTCGGTGCCCGTTTGGCTGTAAGAAGGGGGCGTGGTCCAACAATACGTTCTATTGGAGGAGAAATCGTGAGGACTGGCCAGTGTTTATTTAACACTGTCCTGACCTGTTCCCATTGCGTGCCGAAAGGTGTAATAATACGGGGACAAGTTGTCTCTGTCGAAGTTTTTTTAGAGGTTGAAACGTCACCATTGCCCAGGAGGGTTGTCCTTGGTCTCAGAGCCACTTTTTTGCGGGCTCGTTTAATGGTCTGGTGTGTGTAACCCCTTTCACGGAATCTCTTATGAAGCTGTCTGGCTTCCACCTGATAGTCCTCTGGTTCAGAGCAATTCCTTTTGTGACGGAGAAATTGACCCACTGGGATGCTCTGGACCAGGGATCTGGGGTGGTGGCTACTTGCCGCGAGGAGTGTATTGGCTGCAGTCTCCTTGCGGTATGTAGTTGTTTTGAGCCTGCCACTCTCATTAGAAATGAGCAAGTCTAAGAAGGGGAGATGACTAGGAGAGGCATTGAATGTAAGTTTAATATTGCGGTCGTTGTCGTTGAGCTCATGCATGAATTCCTCCAATTCATATTGGGTACCGCCCCAGAGGAGCAGGACATCGTCGATGTACCTCAGCCACATACGTGAGTGGCTGAGGTACATCGGGGATGGATAGACCACCTGCTCCTCCCAGAGTCCCAAATGAAGACACGCGTAGGCCGGGGCCCACGGTGCCCCCATGGATGTCCCTCTGATTTGTTGATAATAATTTTGTAAAAATTGAAAATAATTGTGTTGGAGTAAGAATTCCAGGAGCTCAACGACAAATTCATTGTGCGCCCCCAAATGTGAGTGATGCTGACCAAGGAAATGAGTAACTGCCTGTAAACCCCACTTATGAGGGATAGAAGTATACAGGCTCTCTACATCAATCCCGACCAAGGTAATGTCATGCATGGTAGGAGTATGCGATAGTTTTTGGAGGACATCCCTGGTGTCCTGTACGTAGGAGGGCAGGCTAGTTACCATCTCCTTGATCAGTACATCAATGAATTGACCCATCTTTTCAAGTGGTCCCCCTATCGCAGAGACGATGGGTCTCTGCGATAGGGGGACCACTTGAAAAGATGGGTCAATTCATTGATGTACTGATCAAGGAGATGGTAACTAGCCTGCCCTCCTACGTACAGGACACCAGGGATGTCCTCCAAAAACTATCGCATACTCCTACCATGCATGACATTACCTTGGTCGGGATTGATGTAGAGAGCCTGTATACTTCTATCCCTCATAAGTGGGGTTTACAGGCAGTTACTCATTTCCTTGGTCAGCATCACTCACATTTGGGGGCGCACAATGAATTTGTCGTTGAGCTCCTGGAATTCTTACTCCAACACAATTATTTTCAATTTTTACAAAATTATTATCAACAAATCAGAGGGACATCCATGGGGGCACCGTGGGCCCCGGCCTACGCGTGTCTTCATTTGGGACTCTGGGAGGAGCAGGTGGTCTATCCATCCCCGATGTACCTCAGCCACTCACGTATGTGGCTGAGGTACATCGACGATGTCCTGCTCCTCTGGGGCGGTACCCAATATGAATTGGAGGAATTCATGCATGAGCTCAACGACAACGACCGCAATATTAAACTTACATTCAATGCCTCTCCTAGTCATCTCCCCTTCTTAGACTTGCTCATTTCTAATGAGAGTGGCAGGCTCAAAACAACTACATACCGCAAGGAGACTGCAGCCAATACACTCCTCGCGGCAAGTAGCCACCACCCCAGATCCCTGGTCCAGAGCATCCCAGTGGGTCAATTTCTCCGTCACAAAAGGAATTGCTCTGAACCAGAGGACTATCAGGTGGAAGCCAGACAGCTTCATAAGAGATTCCGTGAAAGGGGTTACACACACCAGACCATTAAACGAGCCCGCAAAAAAGTGGCTCTGAGACCAAGGACAACCCTCCTGGGCAATGGTGACGTTTCAACCTCTAAAAAAACTTCGACAGAGACAACTTGTCCCCGTATTATTACACCTTTCGGCACGCAATGGGAACAGGTCAGGACAGTGTTAAATAAACACTGGCCAGTCCTCACGATTTCTCCTCCAATAGAACGTATTGTTGGACCACGCCCCCTTCTTACAGCCAAACGGGCACCGAGCCTTAGGGATAATCTTTGCCATTCAGAGTTCACACGCTCACGAAGAGAAGACAATTGGCTCGCCTCACTGCCTAGATTAAAAGGCATGTTCCCATGCGGAAGATGCACAATCTGCAAATCGGTCTTGAAATGTAAAACTTTTTCAAGTTGTGATGGGCGGAGGGAATTTACCATAAACAGTTTCATTAACTGCCAAACAGAGCGCGTGATTTACGAACTTATCTGCCCCTGTAAGAAGTCTTACATCGGCAAGACAAAACGCCAGCTCAAAGTGCGGATTCTGGAACATATCTCCGACATCAGGAAAAAAGTGGATAACAGAACCGTGCCCCTCCATTTCTTGGAACATCACGGGGCTGACCCGGAGGGCTTGAAAGTTAGGGGGATATATGCACTTAAATTGCCAGCTAGAAGGGGTGACTTTGACAATGTCCTTCTTCAAAAAGAAAAGATGTGGATATACATGATGGGGTCTCGGGTACCCCATGGTTTAAATGTTGAATTCAATCTCCAGCCTTTTCTTAACGCATGAATAAAGCCCCCTGGTCACCCCCCAGATGTCCGAGATGGGAGGGGTACGGTTCTGTTTTCACCCGGCCAAATTCTCTATATTCCCTCTTTCTTACATGTAGATGTCTAACATTTATATCTACTACGTAATATACATCTTTGTGCACCCTTAACATAGTGTAAAACACAGACCTGTTTAATAATAAGCCATTAGCTCTGTGATCTCTTCTCAGCTTGTCTAATCTAAGGCATCATTTATATTTCATGTGATATGGGTAAATTTCTTTTTCCCCCCCTGTTTATACGAGTTCCCACGGTGATGGCAATTATATAAACTAACAACCTTTAATCATTGATTTTATATTTATCGCACAGCTCATCTGTATTATGCAGTATCTTTTATTGTTCATCATTATGAACGCCGACATTTCCTATGGTACCACTCCTTATGCTTGACTTAATCACCTTACTGAAAGACATGGGTATCTTCTATCCATTGGGGAGATAATATCCATAGATATCCCATAAATGGGTTAAATGCCGTAACGGTGATGATATGGTTAATTTATTGCAGCCAATTAAGTCTAACATAAAGGCGGACACCTTGGATCACACCATCAGCTCTGAAGAAACCGACTGCTCGTCGGTGAAACGCGTCAGCGTTGGCGTTGTGGCATCTTACACTGTGTCCCCCTGTGCAGCATAGTCCATATTGCTCGCCATCTCCTTGGCTACTGTCAGCGGCTGTTCCCCTTACCAGGCACCCGGCGGATCGTACCTACCGGAAGTGACGTCTTTCACTCATACCAGGAAGCAACTGGATCCTCTATGCCGTGGTAGCCGATAACCGGGTTGAACGCCGCTCCGGAGAAGACAGCGGACCGGTCTGCACAGTATAACAGGACTGGGACGGAGCTCTATACCTCCATGGATCCCACTTAGAGCACAGCCGGACCGCATACCCCCACAACATCTGCAGGTAAAGCTGCCTTTACTGTTATACCAGTGGAACATTCCCCCATGTTGGCTGTACCTCAGTTTTCTGTATGAGGACATCTTCACTTAATCGGTATATGCAGCAGCGGATCCGGAGCTCTACTGGACTCCAGCAGCCGAGTAGCACACTCCTCCATCAACTCCTTGTGACCTACCCTCTGTCCCTTTTTTTGCAGTGAAGCTTATACCTTCCCTTTGAGAGGACTGCAGGATTTCTTTGTGCCTCATGCATACACCTGCACGGACACGCTGTGAGGTTCATCAAGCACAAGTGAGCTATTGATTCTCATTAATTTACACAGGAGTACGCTCATTCACTGTGCTATCGGTTGCATCCATAGAGGTCATTACATACCACCTGGCAAGTGTACCGACCATATGTTCGATACATGTCTGGTGGTATGTTAGGTCATACATGAGTTATTGGAACCATTATCTGATTGTTATTTTCCAATTCACCTTAGGTGTATCCACAATTCCAGATAATCCATTGGTTTTTTTCTCATTTAACTATTGACATGCTCCAGTCCCATTCTTTACATGTGTTTCATGCCACTTTTTATTGTATGTTTTTTAACAGTGTCTAAGCAGTGTGTTCCTCCATTGCCTTGTATTGAGTCCCATTTTCGTATTTTCACAGGCATAAGTGCCTAAATAAAATTTAACTTTTTACACTATATTTTTTGCTCGAGTATCCTTAGTTGGTTTTCTGTGGGAGTGCTCCATTTTGGGCCACCCCCACAATTTTTGTTTTTTCGAAACTTTTTTTTTATGTTAGATAGAGCAAGGGAAGATTATAAAAAGTTTTATTCGCCATCTGTGTGCAATTGCAGAGATTACCCTTCACGTCTGTCCCATAGCCAAACAGGAAGTGAGAGGACATCCCTGCAAATTAGGGGAATTCTTTGGGGACCCCCAGATCATCAGAACTAGTGTCCCCATTAGAAGATCTCCCCTCTATTACTTTTTTGGGGCTAACCCCAAATTGGGGATTTTCTTTTTTAATTTTACTTTCAATGATGATGGTAAACAGGACAAATAGAGAGGGAGAATCTCCCTAGCGGGGGCACATACTGTGATAAAAACTGAGAAGCTTTCTAATCTCCCCCCCCACTCTACGCAAAACTAAGAAAATGGTTTTGCCTTTAGTTATACTTTTTGACTCCACAAATAGTATTTTAGGGTGCATGCAATCATTCTCTTTTCACTTTTTAGCAATACTGTAATGCATGAATCCTCTGTCAAATTCTTTTCGCTGTCTCAGTGGGTTCCAGTTGTTTCCCCTTACCTTTTAATCTTGCTGATCACTGTCTCTTGGATGGCAAATTAAAAATCTCAACAAATATAGCTGCGTCCCTGTTGAAGATATTTGTGGTAACTTTTTGTTTATATGAACTCCAGTAGGGAAACAGTTGTAAAGGCAGAAGGTTTTTTTTTTATCTTAATGCATTCTATGCATTAAGTAGATAAAAGCCTTCTGTGTGTAGCAGCCTCCCCAGCACCACCTAAAGCCCCGTACACACATACCGAATGTCGGCCGAACGATCGGCCGTCTTTTGTCCGGTGCTGTCCTGTTGGTTGAAAAGTGCTAAAGACTGCACACGAATTTTGTCGGCCAACAGCCGACTGCAGAAGTGATATCATGTGATGGTTAACTTTCCGTGTGTTTTTTCTTTCTTCTCTGAGCATGCCCAGTCTTGCTCATCTGCTGTTTGTCGGCTGAATTCTGTACTGACTGAGGAACAATCGGCTGTTCTGGTGTTGGCCAACAAAAATTTTAAAGCCTGCACACCAGATTCTGTTCGGCCGAAAAGTTGGAGTCGGTTGTCGGAAGCATCATACTAACAAGCCGACACTCGTCCGATCGGTCGGTGGCCGACTATTTACGGCCGACAATCGCTATGTGTGTACGGGCCTTAATACTTACCTGAGCCCCCTCTCTATCTAGCGATCATCTGGGATTCTCCCTCCTATTTGGCTGAGACACAGCAGCGACGCCATTGGCTCCCTCTGCTGTCAATCAAAGTCAGTCAATCAGGAGAGAGGGGGCAGGAGCCAAACAGCAGCTCTGTGTCTGAATGGACACACAGAGCTGCAGCTCGGCTCAGGTGCCCCCATAGCAATCTGCTTGCTCTGGGGGCCCTTGACAGGAGGGAGGGGCCAGCAGCAGCGAAGAGGGACTCAAGAAGAGGACCCTGGCTGCCTTGTGCAAAACCAGCTGCACAGAGGAGGTAAGTATAACATGTTTGGTATTTAAAAAAAAAAAACACGAGACTTTACAGTCACTTTACAGAAAATCTCAGAGCTCACCCTATCTATACCAAAGAATTTCCACTGTTTATTGCACATGATTTTTTTTTTTTTTTTTATGTACATATATTAACATTTTTGGCTTAAATCTGCTTTCTAGTTTGAAGATAAAATAGTAAAGAAGAAAGAACCACATAAGCCTGCTGTAAAACACAAAGGCACAAGGTAAAATCACTTCTAATGTGCAGTGTATAACATTGTAAAAGCTTAGAACCATACATTGCAAGTGTTCATAATCTCCAGATCTGCTCTAAGGCCCCTTTTACACGTGTGGACCGATCCGGACCCTCCATTATTCTTCAAGGAGCAGTGAATGTAAATGGATATCTGTCCGTTTACATGCGCTAAAAACAGATGAGGGTCCGTTAGCCATCCGTCTAGCAGATCGGATGGCAGTCGGGGTGTAAACAGACAAGCTGTCCGTTTACATCCGACCACTCATAGAGGAGCGCGGACTGTTTCTGTGTTAAGTCTGCTGCACCTCTAAAGTTCTCGATGGGTCCTTTAATTGATAGATGGCTGTAGCTGCAGATTTAGCAGGAACAAACAAATGCCTCTATCTCTAGATTGCTTTATTTGGTTTGACTTGCATTTTTTTTTCCTTTTGAAAATTACCTCTACTTTATGTATTTTTTCATGATATGCAGTTTGAATCTAGCAGATTTACGGTTTATTTTAAAGTTCTGTAGATATGATTGTCTATGTGGTCATCTTAGTGTACATTTTATAAATGTAATTGTGTTACCTTGTTTTTCTGAATAGGTTGTAAGTATTGTTGTAGGTTATGGTTTTTATTTTCTTTATTTCAGCTTTATTATGTATACATATTTCTTACATACACATTTCCCCAAACAGCTGAGTACCTGTCAGCCATGGCTTTACTTCTGCCCTTGCCAAACGCTCACATGAGCATTGTCCTTCAGATCGCTCCATTCCTTTATCTTTTCTTTTCTTTCTTGTTTCTAGTGCCAAAAAGCATAAAGCTAAGCATGAAAATAAAGCAGAGAGGAAGAAGGTGTTCGAGGATGAACACGTAGATCAGTCGCATATTGGTAGTAGAGGGAAACTTCAAGAGAATAGTCTTCCTAATCCAGTCGGTGAGTGTCAGCACTGTGGTTTCTTATTCTAATGTTATAAAAGCAGTGTAGATTTGTGTGAGAGGTACCTACCAATAATCCCATTAAAGAAACGAGTACTCAATTTAATAGAAAGTAGAACATTTATTATAACAACATGATAAAAAATGTTAACAAACATTTCATAAGAAATTATGTAGTGATAAATTTGCGACACCTCCCCATTAAAAGGGGTAAGTGTGGTTGTGCAAAAGAACCTGTTACATGCCTAATATACAGTGCCTTGCGAAAGTGTTCGGCCCCCTTGAACTTTTCGACCTTTTGCCACATTTCAGGCTTCAAACATAAAGATATAAAACTGTAATTTTTTGTGAAGAAGCAACAACAAGTGGGACACAATCATGAACTGGAACGAAATTATTGGATATTTCAAACTTTATTAACAAATAAAAAACTGAAAAATTGGGCGTGCAAAATTATTCAGCCCCTTTACTTTCAGTGCAGCAAACTCTCTCCAGAAGTTCAGTGAGGATCTCTGAATGATCCAATGTTGACCTAAATGACTAATGATGATAAATAGAATCTACCTGTGTGTAATCAAGTCTCCGTATAAATGCACCTGCACTGTGATAGTCTCAGAGGTCAGTTTAAAGCGCAGAGAGCATCATGAAGAACAAGGAACACACCAGGCAGGTCCGAGATACTGTTGTGGAGAAGTTTAAAGCCGGATTTGGATACAAAACGATTTCCCAAGCTTTAAACATCCCAAGGAGCACTGTGCAAGCGATAATGTTGAAATGTAAGGAGTATCAGACCACTGCAAATCTACGAAGACCTGGCCGTCCCTCTAAACTTTCAGCTCATACAAGGAGAAGACTGATCAGAGATGCAGCCAAGAGGCCCATGATCACTCTAGAGATCTACAGCTGAGGTGGGAGACTCTGTCCATAGGACAACAATCAGTCGTATACTACACACATCTGGCCTTTATGGAAGAGTGGCAAGAAGAAAGCCATTTCTTAAAGATATCCATAAAAAGTGTTGTTTAAAGTTTGCCACAAGCCACCTGGGAGACACACCAAACATGTGGAAGAAGGTGCTCTGGTCAGATGAAACCAAAATCAAACTTTTTGGCAACAATGCAAAACGTTATGTTTGGCGTAAAAGCAACACAGCTCATCACCCTGAACACACCATCCCCACTGTCAAACATTGTGGTGGCAGCATCATGGTTTGGGCCTGCTTTTTTTCAGCATGGTTAAAATTGATGGGAAGGTGGATGGAGCCAAATACAGGACCATTCTGGAAGAAAACCCGATGGAGTCTGCAAAAGACCTGAGACTGGGACGGAGATTTGTCTTCCAACAAGACAATGATCCAAAACCTAAAGCAAAATCTACAATCGAATGGTTCACAAATAAACATATCCAGGTGTTAGAATGGCCAAGTCAAAATACAGACCTGAATCCAATCGAGAATCTGTGGAAAGAACTGAAAACTGCTGTTCACAAACGCTCTCCATCCATCTCACTGAGCTCGAGCTGTTTTGCAAGGAGGAATGGGCAAAAATTTCAGTCTCTCGATGTGCAAAACTGATAGAGACATACCCCAAGCTACTTACAGCTGTAATCGCAGCAAAAGGTGGCGCTACAAAGTATTAACTTAAAGAGGGCTGAATAATTTTGCACGCCCAATTTTTCCGTTTTTTATTTGTTAAAAAAGTTTGAAATATCCAATAAATTTCGTTCCACTTCATGATTGTGTCCCACTTGTTGTTGATTCTTCACAAAAAATTACTGTTTTATATCTATGTTTGAAGCCTGAAATGTGGCAAAAGGTCGAAAAGTTCAAGGGGGCCGAATACTTTCACAAGGCATTGTATATGCAGAAAACTAGTTCATGAAGACACAGAATCTGCGATTATCTCAATTGTCCGGGCCAAGCAGGAATCTCATGTACCATGTGCCTATGGATCACTATGAGTTTTGCTTAAGAGCATCTTTAGGGGGTCCTATTGGTACTGGGAGATACAGCATGATTACTGTATGGTTTAAAATGCATGAATCCATTTCCACATCAGTAGTACCTCATATTACTTTTTTCAATGAACGTGTCATGAATTACAAAACAGAAGACATAATGTGCTAGGATAAATATTTGAGTACTTGTAGGTACCTACCCAAGCCAGCGACGTGGTACAGGGGAAGGTCACATGCAAGGCAGCTCCAAGAAGAGCATATACCGGACACCATGCAGCCAGAACAGAGAAGTCTTGTCCTGGGACCACAAAATCCTAACAAATATAATATAATGTAGGTACGGGTCAGTGTATATTACTGCATTATTCCAGATGGAGGAATTTCCTCATAAATTACAGAGAAATACAGCCACTCACTTTGTACAAAGTGATGAATATATAGTAACAGGTCAGTCTCTATTGATCATATAAATATATATTCATGACTCACTTGAAAAAGTAGCCAAAAAATGGATAGGCAAAAACTTTCAACACCAAAGTCGCATCGGGACCGTCCCTCCATTCCGGAGGGTCCCTTGTATTCCAACTTCCCTCTAGACATAATAAGTCAAAAATTTAGTATATGTCACTGGAACACAAAGTGGCCATACCTGTTCTGTCCCCACATGAAGGCGAATGAAGGTATTACTGATAATAGCTGTGTGACTTCTTACCTTCGTATCCAAGCAGTGGGGCAGACCGGACCGGCAGATGCTCAGGTTAGATGAATCCAGACTTAAGCATGAAGATGAAATCAAACGTGGGTTTATTCAATCCAGACACAGCAATAGACGGTGATACAATACTGTTCTGTTGTAGTGGTATCAATACTGTCCTGTTGGTGTCTATCCTGAGGCTAACTGCTGGTCAAAAACTGATGCCTTCACGAGTCCAAAAATGTGGAGTTTCCAGTCACACAGCTATAATGAACTGAAGATGGCTGCTGGATGTGATAAGACACACAGCCTGAAAAGCCACGCCCATGATACAATAAACTTTACTAACAAGAACAAAGGCGTGCAGCATGCCAATTCTGGCCATCAGATGGCAGCAGTACAACAATGCTTAGAAATAACATGGTGAAAGAAAGGTTGTTAATGCAATGCACAAATAACTATGAACAGCACAATACCATCAATATTTGGGGTCCAAGGTGTAATACAGAGACTGACCTTTAATGTGTGAAGCCACTGTTCCTGTCTGTGCTGATAATGACCAATGGGGCCCCTCCAAGTGGAAAGCTGTTGAGACGTCCATTTGGACCGTCTCCATATCTCCTCCTTATATATATATATATATATATATATATATATGTGTATGTGTTTATATATATATATATATATATATATATATATATATATATATATATATATGGGAGGAGAAAATAGCTGCCAGGGGTGATGCTCCTCCCCCATGCCCGCCACGCTACGTCACTTGCGGCGGGATCGTGGGCGGGTATGTATCCAGGCATGCATATCAAATGCTCGAGGCCGTGCATGCCTAGAAATAGTAGGGTGAAGGAAGTATTCGCTCCCTGTGCCACTTCCGGTTAGGATCAGCAGGACCCGGACGTGACATGCGTCATATTGCGCAACATTCCTCCCTGATTGGCACAGACTGGGGACACCAGAGCACAACATTCCTGTTCTGCCAAGGACCACAAGCCGCTTCCCATACGTCACACAGCAATTCCCATGCGATCACACCAACATACGTCACACAGCAATTCCCATGCGATCACACCAACATACGTCACACAGCAATTCCCATGCGATCACACCAACATACGTCACACAGCAATTCCCATGCGATCACACCAACATATATCACATTATATTACCATGCAAATAAATTGGCCATATTGCTTTTTGACCTGCTATATAACTAAACTTTAAAATAGTGCTATAGGCAAAACCTTATTATTTTGAACAGAGCAAGCGAGGGTTACAACCTCCAAATTTTATTTTTTTCACCATCTGTGTCCCATTTCGGAGATTTTCCTTCAGCTCAGCCAACCAGGAAGTGAAATAAAATCCTTGCAAATTAAGGGAACCCCTTGGCGACCCCCAGGTCACCAGAGCTAGTGTCCTCATTGGAAGATTTACCCTCTATTTCCTTTATTGGACAACCCAAAATTTTAGATTTTTCTTTTATTTTCTCTTTGGACGATAACTGTAAACAGGACAAATAGAGAGGAGAAATCTACTTAAAAGGGAGCACAGACCGCACTAAAAACCTGACCGGTGTTCTAATCCTTCTCCACCCTGAAACTAAAGAAAAAGTTTTTCCTTTAGTTATACTTAAAGGTTTGTAGGGAAAGTAAAAATTCCAGGCTAATGTTGACAGTTCAGATAAAGTTTATTGCAGTAATAGTTTAAAGAAACACCCAACACACTCAGGGGTTTTCAGGAGCCCCACTTTATCAGGGAATTGGAATCTGGATGGGGAATTGATTTGATAGAGTTAGATTTGAAGTGGATATTTAAAGCCTGATTCAGGCACACCAGAACCAGCTGGCGCCTGTTCCATGTGTTATAAGAGTCGGCTGATCGAACCACAGAGTGCAAAAAGGAAGACCAGGCATCCAACAACACCTGGAAAGTGTGCTGGATGCTCACCTTCAGGCATCCTAGCTTTTCAAGTGAGGCTGCACAGGTTGAAGGACGGGCAAGTATTTAAATGTAAGGCAGACCTTTATCTTAAGGTCTTTACTAGTTAGCCAAAGCTCATTGCATATTGTAGAGATTCTCTGTGACCTCCAGTCACCAGGATAGGAAGTCAGAGGAAATCTCCCCTTCAGGCACACACAGACTGCAAAACCTAGTAGAGGTTTTAACTCTTTACCACTGTATCCAAAAAATCTAAATCAAAGATGTGACTGGGTTGAAGTTGAATCACAAGAGAGGAGCTCTTTTCACTCTGTCTTAATACAACTATGTTTTGTTTTCATTTTCTCAGTGAGAAATGGCTACCATATACCATGGGATCCTTTGTTGTCGCAAGTAATCCAGAAACAACAGCTGATAATTAGGGGATGTCCATTATCCTTTCCTAAATTTTGGGACTCTATAGCTACGTGGAGAGTTATAAGTGTACAAGAACTGAGTGAATTTGACAAGAATACCAGCCTACTGCCTCAGTCTAATGGCAAGATGAAAAATCTTCTCAATCATCTCTACAAACTAAATGACAGAGTCAAAACCAGAGTGCTTCTGCATCTGTTAAAAGTTTACTATGAACATATATCTAGTGATCTGCACAAGTGGATCTTGATAGTAGATGAAAAAGGTAAGCAAGTAAATATCTAGCTCTGTTTTTTTATTTTTCACACTTTCCCTCCTGTGTGTACACTAAGGTATCAGGCTTTCCATAATGTGCAAGTATGCTGTGAATTCTTGCATGTTATGGCAAGCGCTTACCCCCACCAACCAAGCTTTAGTTCCACTTTAACATCTATTCAATGACACCATCCTGTACTGTACTCTAAAAATAAAAGGATTTTACAGGCAATAAAAAAATCCTTATACACTAGCTTTCTGTGTTCCCCTTCACAGGACAGGGGGTGGGGGCTGACATTGCTTGGTGCTGTCTGGCTTAAATGGGGAGATATCCGCCAGGAAACCTGAGATTACCTTGTAAGTATGCTGGTGCTCTGTCATGTTTCAGTTAGTAGGTTGGGGGCTATGATCTTGCTATAACTGCAGTGAAGAAAAGTGAGAACCACATGGTCTGGTTGAAGTTCCTCACTCACAAAACTGACTGAACAGTTTTAAAAATACCTTCACAGGTTTCCATGTATTAGAGCAGCTCAATTAATCATTAAAAAAATCACGATCTCTATTCAACCCCCTCACGATCTTAGGCCCCTTTCACACTTGTGCAGCCTAAAAGTTGCGCAGATTTTTGACGTGATTTTTACTGGACTTGAAGTAATGCCTGTGTAATCTTGGGGGCTATAGACAACAAAACGCATTAAAATTAAAGACCAAAGTAGTGCAGGAACTACTTTGATGTCCCACAGGTATGAATGGTACTCATTGGAAATCATGGAGTATGACTTGTAATACACTTTGGAGTCCCAAGTCGCAGGACAAGTCGCAAAAAAGTGAAAGCCTAAATCCGGCATTTTCAACTTTTCAAGTAACAGAAGCAGAGCCATTCTCTGCTCAGCTGTAAAAAAAAAAAAAAAAAAGGCTGCCAGCAATTATCCAGCATATTGTATCATTTGGATCTTTTAGATCAAAGGAATGAATTTCGTCTGTAAATGAGGGCAGTTTAACCACTTAAAGACCAGGCCCTTTTCTGACACTTGTTACTTACAAGTTAAAATCAGTATTTTTTGCTAGAAAATTACTTAGAGCCCCAAAAACATAATATATATACCGTATTTTTCAGACTGTAAGGCGCACTGAAAATCCTAAAATTTAATTAAAAACAGGCAAGTGCGCCTTATAATCCGGTGCGCCTTATATATGAAAATAGTTTGAAAATTTACCGTTAACTGGATGGTTTGACCAAAGGGGGGGTGCAACCACTGGACATAAGTGTCAATCGTTCCTTCAATGCGAAACTGCGAATCACGTGGGAAAACTGGATGATGGAAGGAGAGCACTCCTTCACGAAGACCGGGAGGCAACGCCGGGCCAGTAATGCCACTGTGTGCCAGTGGATAGTGGATGCCTGGCAAAAAGTATCCGCCAGAACTGTCATCCGAGGGTTCGCGATGAGCACCTGCCAGTAAACCTCGCGCGGATCAACGTTCCAAAAAAAAAGTGCGCCTTATAATCCGGTGCGCCTTATATATCAAAATAGTTTGAAAATGTACCATTCACTGATACTGCGCCTTATAATCCGGTGCGCCTTATAGTCGTGAAAATACGGTGTGTATATACACAGTCAGGTCCATAAATATTGAGACATTGACACAATTCTAATCTTTTTTGCTCTATAATGGATTTGAAATGAAACAAACAAGATGTGCTTTAACTGCAGACTTTCAGCTTTAATTTGAGGGTATTTACATCCAAATCAAGTGAAAGGTGTAGGAATTACAACAGTTTGTGTGTGTGCCTCCCACTTTTTAAGGAACCAAAAGTAATGGGACAATTGGCTGCTCAGCTGTTCCATGGCCAGGTGTGTGTTATTTCCTCATTATCCCATTTACAAGGAGCAGGTAAAAGGCCCAGAGTTAATTTCAAGTGTGCTATTTGCATTTGGAATCTGTTGCTGTCTACTCTCAATAGGAGATCCAAAGAGCTGTCACTATCAGTGAAGCAAGCCATCATTAGGCTGAAAAAACAAAACAAACCGATCAGAGAGATAGCAAAAACATTAGGTGTGGCCAAATCAACTGTTTGGAACATCCTTAAAAAGAAAGAATGCACCGGTGAGCTCGGTAACACCAAAAGACCCGGAAGACCATGGAAAACAACTGTGGTGGATGGCCGAAGAATTCTTTCCCTGGTGAAGAAAACACCCTTTACAACAGTTGGCCAGATCAAGAACACTCTCCAGGAGGTAGGTGTATGTGTGTCAAAGTCAACAATCAAGAGAAGACTTAACCAGAGTGAATACAGAGGGTTCACCACAAGATGTAAACCATTGGTGAGCCTTAAAAACAGGAAGGCCAGATTAGAGTTTGCCAAACAACATCTAAAAAAGCCTTCACAGTTCTGGAACAACATCCTATGGACAGATGAGACCAAGATCAACTTAGCACCTCATCAGTGAAGCATGGTGGTGGTAGTGTCATGGCGTGGGCATGTATGGCTGCCAATGGAACTGGTTCTCTTGTATTTATTGATGATGTGACTGCTGACAAAAGCAGCAGGATGAATCCTGAAGTGTTTCAGGCAATATTATCTGCTCATATTCAACCAAATGCTTCAGAACTCACTGGACGGCGCTTCACAGTGCAGATGGACAATGACCCGAAGCTTACTGCGAAAGCAACCAAAGAGTTTTTTAAGGGGAATAAGTGGTATAATATGCAATGGCCAAGTCAATCACCTGACCTGAATCCGATTGAGCATGCATTTCACTTGCTGAAGACAAAACTGAAGGGAAAATGCCCCAAGAACAAGTAGGAACCTGAAGACAGTTGCAGTAGAGGCCTGGCAGAGCATCACCAGGGATGAAACCCAGCGTCTGGTGATGTCTATGCATTCCAGACTTCAGGCTGTAATTGACTGCAAAGGATTGCAACTAAGTATTAAAAAGTGAAAGTTTGATTTATGATTGTTAATCTGTCCCATTACTTTTGGTCTCTTAAAAAGTGGGAGGCACATATACAAACTGTTGTAATTCCTACACCGTTCACCTGATTTGGATGTAAATTCCCTCAAATTAAAGCTGAAAGTCTGCAGTTAAAGCACATCTTGTTGGTTTCATTTCAAATCCATTCTGGTGGTGTATAGAGCCAAAAAAGATTAGAATTGTGTCGATGTCCCAATATTTATGGACCTGACTGTAATATATATATAAATATAAAATTTTCAGCAGAGACCCTAGAGAACAAAATGGCCTCCGTTGCAATATTTTACATCACACTGTATTTGCGCAGCGGTCTTTCAAAAGCATTTTTTTGGGAAAGAATACACTTCAATTAATTTAAAAGAAAAATGAAACCATAAAGTTAGCCCAATTTTTTTGTATAATGTGAAAGATGATATTGTGCCGAGAATCGTGATCTTTATTCCAAGCGAATACAATTTTTATTCTCCTTTTATCCAGAATCGCACAGCCCTATCATGTATGCGTCTCAACTGTATACTTAGCTGTTTGGCTTGAGTTTAGCTGCTTTGTAAGGTTATTGTGTGTAATGCATTTTTTATTTCTAAATTCTCTTATTTTTGTTCAAGGTCTGCAGGCCGCAGAAGAATTCAGAGTTCGCAATGGAGAACATTTGAAAAGTATTAAACCCCAGGATGTCATTAACTTATGGAATGCATCTTATGGGAAGAACATAAACTATGAATTAACAGACTTCTTATCCAACAGCCTGTATGACACCCTGTTTAATATGAGCATACAGGACTTTCGGTGCTTTGTGTGGTTTCTTGAGGAGAATCGCAACATTGAATCTGTATCCACTTTAGGAAAAGAATTAGATAAATATTTTCAAGAGATGGGTGAGCTATGGAATATACTTGGTTGTCTTATGTATTGGAGGGAAATTATTTTTGTTTGAATAGTAAAAAAACATTTATCTAATGGATCCAAACAACCAATCAGAAATTATCTTTTTTTGGACTGGGCTGAGCCTCAGGCTGCAGGTTTAGATGGAGCAGAACCATGCCTCAAAATTTCCAGTATGTTATAAGTTTTCTTTAACGCTCATGGGGGCATCACTGCTGGGGTATTGGACCTACACCTAAAAGGATGGACCCTATCCAGAAGGGTATGCTCCTTCCTTTGTGGGCTTATACCCTCCTGCAATTGAAGAAAGGGCTTAGTTTTAGCTTAGAGTCCTGGATGGTGCAATGTCTTGTTTCCTAGGGGGTAGGATGTCTTAAAGCAAAACTAAAGTTCATCTTTTCAATTTTTTGATGCCTGTTGCATAGCAAGAATGGGTTTGTAATACAGTAATGATTAGGTCATCCCAAGAAATGAGATTTTGGAAGTTCTTGCAAGATCATGATCTCTCCACTAGCTGTCCCTGGTAGGCTTTAGGCTGACTCCAACTAGTAAACAGGCAAAGCAATCCAAATGACAATGCAGGGAGAGCTTCGCTGTAGATGGTTCTACTTTTAAGACATTCTTCTTGCTTCAGGAATAAAGTGATTGTAAAGAAGAAATTAAGAAAACAAACCTCTCTATACTTACCAGCTCTGTGCAATATGATTGCACAGAGCAGCCCCCATCCTCATTTTCTTGGGTCCCCCACGGGTGCTCCTGGCCCCCTCCTCTCTGTCCAGTGCCCCCATGGGCCAATGGCTCCCATTGCCCCAGCAAAGCCAGTGAGACCCAGAAGGGAGGGGATAGCCAGAGACATGCACCACGCTGAATCGCATAACGGCTCAGGTAAGTAAAAGCCGGTCTAAGGGGCCAAAACCGATGCCTAAAATTTTTTTACATTAATGCAAGGAATGTATTAAGGTAAAAAATGTTTAGGCTTTAGAACTACATAAAGGATAGCAGATCAACAAAATTCTGGGGCCCAAATTTTCCAGAATTTCTCCCTTAGTACTCAGATAAGAACTATGTTGTTACACTATGGCATGGCCAGAAAAAAGGGATTTTGTTAGCCGTGGGTTTGTTAGGTTTGCGGAGCTTGAGATACCTGGTAGATCCCCGGTCTATAACCTGTTTAAGTTATTTTCTAGCAGAAGTATTGTGAAATTTACTTTTGGAATACTGAGGAAGGTCCGTTTTTTTTTTTTAAACTATATTTCTCTTTCGTCCACTGATGGACGTAGCTGCTGCTTTAAATCATAGACGGATGGGTAATAAGCCCCTCCCACTAGAAGTGACCAGGTAGAGCCAAAGGCTTTGACACGCCCAGGGGGGCGGGTCCCTGGGTTATAAACCCCTGGCCTCACCGTTGCATCTTCAATTTTAGCTGCCTGGTCTTAGGAGTGGCCACACAGCTCCATGCTGGGACCTTTTGTCCTAGCTCTGTTTTGAACGTCTTAAAGGGAACCTTTTTTAGTTTATTTTTTATTCTCTTAAGGGCAAGGTTCCTCCTTTCCCTGTCACGGCTCACTCTACACGAGCGTTGGGTACCTCTTGGGCTTCCAGCCATCAGGCATCAGTGATGCAGGTTTGCAAGGCGGCCACTTGGTCGTCTACATACATTCACCAAGTTTTACAGAGTGGATGTGTTTGCATCCTCGGATGCGTCCTTTGGCCACAAGGTTTTGCAGGCTGCCATTTAAGGAGCAGTCTACTTTTCCTTCTCCTTTATGGTTTTGTTAAAATTGGGCCCCAGTTGTTGCTTCTTGGGCTCCATGTTATATAGTTGGCTATGTTAGCCGTGGGAATTGCATTCTTTTAAGTTTGTCCTTTCCCCACCCCTCAGTGGTTACTGCTTTTAGACGTCCCATCCATCTATGATTTAAAGCAACAGCTACATCCGTCGGTGGACGAAAGAGAAAATTGAATGTTTTACTTACTTTAAAATCCATTTCTCTGAGTCCACCGACGGATGTAGCTTCCAACCGTCTTTTCTCTGGAAAGTTGGGTTTTGGTTATTTTTCACTGCTTGCAACTAAACTGAAGATGCAACGGTGAGGCCAGGGATAATAACCCAGGGACGGCGCCCCCCTGGGCATGTCAAAGTCTTTGGCTCTACCTGGTCACTGCTAGTGTGGAGGGGCTTATTACCCATCCGTCTATGATTTAAAGCAGCAACTACGTCCGTCGGTGGACTCAGAGAAATGGATTTTAAAGTAAGTAAAAAATCCCATTATTTTGCAACTTAAAGAAATTCTTAAGCAGAACCAGGTTTGCTCCACAAGGAGATTTGAAAACCATATTGCCTAACCGATACTGCCCGTTGTTGGGCTCTGACATTCACATCTCTCATGCAAGTCTAATCCTTGCTCTAAAACCAACACGAGCAATGTAGGTCAGCTCTAAATGCTCAGTTTTTTTTTTAAACACTCAAAACTGAGGTCCTAGGTGCATGGCTGAAATTTCCCTTTTTATGCTTTGAAAAGGTTCCATGCCGGTATTCCGGCACAATTGAAGTAACAGAAATAGATATGTAGCCAAACTAAAGTTGTAATAACCTCTAATTCCATAGTCTTGCTTCCACTTTTCTGTTACAGCAGTTGTGACAGGTTTCTAAAACGGACTGCTGTCCAATAGGCATCAGAAATGAAGCCAGAGCATTTAGACCTGGTCAGATAGGCACCCTCCTCTTTTCTGCAATTCAAGTCTGTATTGAGAACACTTGTGATGAGAGGGGTGTGTCTGTTAATCAGCTCTGCCCGCACAGGGTACTCCAGCATTGTTTTTTAGGGAAAGGGGCATTTTTTAGACACTTCCAAGTAAAACTTGGTCACAAATCACATTGAAATCTAATAAGATATAAAGGTGTAAGGCTTCAGCTTGGCTTTATTAAACATATTTATGTGTATTTAATTGTGCTTTTCTTTCTGTTAGCATAACATGTTAATTTCATCTTTATCTGTTTACTACAGATGTACCATGTGGTAAAGTTCCAGCATATTCCCTTGAAGAGTTAAGTGTAAGTTAACGACAACATATTAGCTATTAAATTGAGTGCAAGTATTTTTCATTGTTCATATCTGAATTTTCTTACAGTTCACTGTATTTTGTCTAATCGTCATCTCCGAGATAAACCGGAAAAAAAGCTTGACTTCTATTTTTCTTTGATTTAACCACTTTACCACCGGAGGATTTTCCTGCTTTACGTCCAGGCCACTTTTTGCAACTTGGCACTGCGCGACTTTAACTGACAATTGCGCGGTCATGCAACACCGTACCTAAACAAAATTTACGTCCTTTTTTTTCCCCACAAACAGAGCTTACTTTTGGTGGTATTTGATCACCTCTGCGCTTTTCATTTTTTGCGATTAATAAAAAAAGAGCGAAAATTTTGTGAAAAAATTAACGTTTTCTACTTTGACAGTTAAAAAATATCCAATATATTAAATTTTTGTCCTATATTTAGGCCAAAATGTATTTATCTACATGTCTTTGACAAAAAAATCCTCAATGAGCGTATTTTTAACTGCTTTAAGACCGGAAGATTTTACCCCATTCCTGACCAGGCTATATTTTGCGATTCGGCACTGCTTTACTTTAACGGACAATTGCGCGGTCGTGTGACGCTGTACCCAACTTTAAATTTATGTCCTTTTTTTCCCCACAAATAGAGCTTTCTTTTGGTGGTATTTGATCACCTGTGCGATTTTTAATTTTTGAAAAAAAGAGCGACATTTTTGAAAAAAAAATATTTTTTACATTCTGATATATAACATTCCCAAAAAAATGTAAAAATCTAAATTTTTTAACATTTTAGGCCAATTTGTTTTCTGCCACATATTTTTGGTAAAAAAAATCACATTAAGCGTATTTTGATTGGTTTGCACAAAAGTTATCGCGTTTACTAACTACGGGAAAGATTTGTCATTTTTATTGTTTATTTTTTTTTTACTAGTAATGGCGGCGATCTGCCTTTTTTTTTTTTTGCGGGGCTGCGACATTGCAGCGGACATATCGGACCACCCCTAACTGACATTTTTTGGTGGTACCAGTAACATTACTACAGTAATCAGTGCTATAAATATGCACTGTTACTGTAATAATGACACTGGTAGAGAAGGGGTTAACTTTATTGGTTATCAAGGAGTTAAATGTATGCCTCATGCTTACTGATGTGTGTGGGGGGAGGGAACTGTGTGACACAGACACAGATCGCAGGTTCAGCTACGCTGAATCCTGTAATCTGTGACTGTCTGTCACATAGGAGATCCGCCCGCTTTGTTTACACAAGCGGGCGGATTTCCTCACTCGATCCCCGACGATCGGGGAAGAGCGGCGGTGATCACTGCCTCTCCTCCCCTGGCCCGACTCCCGCGGTGTCTGAATACAATGGGAGCGAGCCTCCGGCGGCGCGAGCACGCTGCCGAGAGGGCGTCGGGATCCAGCGACGTAGGTCTACGTTGCTGGACGATAACGAGCCACTTTGCCACAGTACCAGCTCCGTGAGCGGTCGGCAAGTGGTTAAACCATTTGCTACCCCAACACTTGATATGATATGTGGTTGCTGTACTTGTATGAGAAGGTATCCTGTGCTCTTTGTATTGCTTCCTTTATGTGAAATCTCTGGTGTTCCTGTTGGTCCCCTTACTTTCCTATTAAAACTGACCACACTAAGGGCTCATGCCCAGTGTTTTTACAGGCATTTGAGCTTTTATTTCAGCTTGAAGAAGCTTGTACTTTTATTGGCCCTTTTGCATGTTTTTATTGAGCTTCTTCAAGCATAAGCTTTTTTTTTTTTTTTTTTTGCATGTTTTTGGGCACTTAGGCGTCTTTTCTGCTTGAAAGCTCCTCTCAAAAAATGTGATTTTGGTGAGGGCTTCTGCCTGTAAGAGCATATACCTGTAAACTCCTGAAAAAGCTATAGTGTGCATGGACGTATTGGGTAACATGGAGTGGAGTTTCCAGGCAGAATAAAAATTAGAGTTCAAAAGCCTGTAGAAGCAGCTGCTTTGAGCTTTAGCGTGCATGAGGTCTAAGCAGGAGAGCTCACCGTGGTCAGTTCTCTAGCTATGCTGGGAACTCAGTGTACTCTCCTCCAATGATTAGACTTGTCTTGACACACCCCCGCTGCACACCCATTCACTGGGAAGCTCAGTGTGCTGCTGCGTCGTCTCCTCCCCCCCAGCTGTTATGCAGCTGAGAACAGAGTGAATGGGATTACCCTATTAAAAGGGAAAGGGGTACAGTATCTCACAAAAGTGAGTACACCCCTTGCATTTTTTTAAATATTTTGTTATATCTTTTCATGTGACAACACTGAAGAAATGGCACTTTGCTACAATGTAAAGTGGTAAGTTTACAGCTTGAATAACAGTGTAAGTTTTCTGTCCCCTCAAAATAACTCCACACACAGCCATTAGTGTCTAAACCACTGGCAACAAAAGTGAGTATACCCCTGTGAAAATTTAAAAATTGTTCCCAAAGTGTCAATATTTTGTGTGGCCACCATTATTTTCCAGCACTGCCTTAACCCTCTTGGGCATGGGGTTCACCAGAGCTTCACAGGTTGCCACTGGAGTCCTCTTCCACTCCTCCATGACGACATCACGGAGCTGGTGGATGTTAGAGACCTTGCGCTCCTCCACCTTCCGTTTGAGAATGTCCCACAGATGCTCAATAGGGTTTAGGTCTGGAGACATGCTTGGCCAGTCCATCACCTTTACCCTCAGCTTCTTTAGCAAGGCAGTGGTCATCTTGGAGGTGTGTTTGGGGTCATTATTGTTTTTGAATACTGCCGTACATCCCAGTCTTCTAAGGGAGGGAATCATGCTCTGCTTCAGTATGTCAGGTAGATGTTGGCATTCATGATTCCCTCAATGGACTGTAGCTCCCCAGTCTGACAGCACTCATGCCACCCCAGACCATGACACTCTCACCACCATGCTTGACTGTAGGCAAGACAAACTTGTCTTTGTACTTCTCACCGGGTTGCCTCCACACACGCGCTTGACACCATCTGAACCAAATAAGTTTATCTTGATCTCATCAAAACCTTTGACATGGTTCCAGTAATCCATGTCCTTAGTCTGCTTGTTTTCAGCAAGCTGTTTGCGGACTTTCTTCTGCATCATCTTTAGAAGAAGCTTCCTTCTGCGAGAACATCCATGCAGACCAATTTGATGCAGTGTGCAGCATATGGTCTGAGCACTGACGGGCTGACCCCCCACCCCTTCAACCTCTGCAGCAATCATACGTCTATTTCCCAAAGACAACCTCTGGATATAACGCTGAGCATGTGCACTTAACTTCTTTGGTCGAGCATGGCAAGGCCTGTTCTGAGCGGAACCTGTCCTGTTAAACCGCTGTATGATCTTGGCCACTGTGCTGCAGCTCAGTTTCAGGGTCTTGGCAATCTTCTTGTAGCATAGGCCATCTTTATATAGAGCAACAATCATTTTTTTTCAGATTCTCAGAGTTCTTTGCCATGAGGTGCCATGTTGAACTTCCAGTGACCAGTATGCGAGAGTGAGAGCGATAACACCAAATTTAACATACCTGCTCCCCATTCACACCTGAGACCTTGTAACTCTTAACGAGTCACATCACACAGGGGAGGGAAAATGGCTAATTGGGCCTCAGTTTGGACATATTCACTTGGTTGTGTACTCACTTTTGTTGCCAGCGGTTTAGACATTAATGGCTGTGTGTTGAGTTATTTTGAAGGGACAGCAAATTTACACTGTTATACAAGCTGTACACCCACTACTAGCCAGACTTTTTTTCTGCTTAGTGTCCTACTCCTGTAGGGGGCAGTATAACCCAACGGTTATGAAGATCTGAAGCTGTGTCCATCAATGAACATCAGAGAAATGGATTTTACAGTCAAAAATCAAAAGTCAAAAATCCAATTTTTATGATGAGTACAGAGTTGCATTTGCATACTTTACTTACTTTATATATTTAATAACTACCTGAAGTTCAGCTTAAGAGCCGGTTCACACTGGGGCATTGTGGGAAACCCTGCGAATCCAGTGTGGGTTCCCACATCGCACCCGAATCGCCGGCGGTTCACACTGCTAACTGCTGCAGGTGTCAATACAGAGTTAATTACACCCCCAGATTGGTTCGCAGATCATAGTGCGAACTGTAAATTCAGACAGGAATCGGATCTGATTCTGGTGCGGACAAAAAAAGGGTCCTGCACGAGTTTGGTCCGAATGCGATGCAAATTCAGCCATACAGTTTGTATGGCTGAATTCGCATCGCACAGAAATCGCATGTGATCTGCATAGCAATTCAGTGCAAATCACGTATGTCTGGCATCGCACCAGTGTGAACCTGCCCTAAAACGCTGTTCATACTGAATCGGAATCAATGCGACTTCAAGTGCGACTTGACTGACTTGACTGACATCTGTGCAACAATCATGCACAGATGTCTATGCAAGTCGTACCTGAAATCCCTAAAAATAGTGCAGGAACCTTTTTTTTATTTTTTTTTTAATTAAATCAGTGCAGCAACGCAAAGTCGGTGTCAAACCGATTTGAACAGGTCCATTGCCGACTATAGGGGGTGACTTGTCAT
Source organism: Pelophylax lessonae (assembly GCF_965119305.1). Taxonomy (NCBI): domain Eukaryota; kingdom Metazoa; phylum Chordata; class Amphibia; order Anura; family Ranidae; genus Pelophylax; species Pelophylax lessonae. The sequence continues at coordinate 53,583,915 of NC_138769.1, read as the reverse complement.
GCGATTTGGACCTGTCAAATCGCATGACAAGTCACACTGGTGTGAACGGGGATTAAAAGCGGCTTTAGGCATTGAAGTCTAAAAGTGAAGCACACCCTGAGGCTTGATTCTCACCTATGCATGTTGCTTTTGAGCATTTCTTTAGTGCTTTTTGCTGTGCTTTCCACGGTTTTTACCGCGATTTGCATTTTTTATGCTTTTTTTTTTTTTTTTTGGGAAAATTTGTTGTTAGGCAGATTTTAAAAATGCAAATCGCAGTAAAATCGCTGTAAAAACACAATACTTGTGTTTTGGATGCTTGTCCATTGAAGTCTATTACATGCAAAACGCTGCATTTTGCAGGAAAAAAAAGTCCCCTACCCTTTTCAAAAATGCAGAGGCCCAAAAATGCATTGATGTGAACGTGTTCCATCGGAACCCATGTTAAAATGAAAAGCATTACTGTAAAAAACATGATTAAAACACTGTGAATGGAGCCTAAGGCCCCTTTTCGTTCAGATCCGCCTGTCCATTTTTTTGGCGGATCTGAACGGATGCCCCATGCATCTCTATGGGGCAGCGGATGTTAGCGGAGACATGTCCGCTGACATCCAATCCGATCTGTATGGATGAAAACCCTATTTTCCATACGTCCAGCGGATCGGATGGGATCGGATGAGAACGGACAGACGGTCCGTTCTGATCCGATTCCCCTATAGAGAACAGCGGGGACCTGACAGCTCTGTCTCTGCACACAGCGTGGAGACAGAGCTGCCATCCGCCTGCTCAGCAGGGGATCGGCGGATCGCAGCTCTGCGGGGGATCGGCGGATCGCAGAGCGGACTCCCCTGTGTGAAAGGGGCAGCAGGCGAGAGTGATACCGTAGATACTAAAAGCTGCTACAGGTGTGTGTTCAGGAGCACATTACCCCTCAGAGGAAACATTCATAGCCTGTTACTTGATTAGTGACAAGCTCATTGCTCGGATTGATTGAGCCATGTATGGGTGTTCTAAGGCTACTGATAAACTGAAAACATCAGGCCTCCCTGTTTTGAAATGATTCTCTGTAGCTTAATTCTACTGTTTTTTTTTTTTTTTCATTGCATGCAGAATAAAGTTCTGAAGATTAAACCTAAACATCGGAAAAAAAAACAAAATCGGCCAAAGGTAAGTGCCTGTACAGACTTTTCTGAAATGTGAGTAATAATTGGAACCTGTCTTAAGAGAAATACACATGCAGGCGTTTCTTATCTCTGCTTCTGATATATGAATTGCTTGGCTGTCCTACTGATTATTTGGTTTTTCTACTTTGAGTTCCTGACTCGGATCTAAAATGGAGAGGAATTCTGATGTTACCCTGACTTTTCTTGTATGCTTATTTCTGCTCTGTGACTTTTTGAAGACAGACCGCCTGCATTTTTTTAAGCCCCTCTAACTCTTTGATGACAGGTGGACTTTAACCACTTAAGGAGCGAAAGGTTTTACCCCCTTAACCACTTGCCGACCGCCCGCCGCCTTTTTACTGCAGCAGGGCGGCTCTGCTGCGTCCAGTCACATAGTACTACGCGACTGAAGTGCATGTGGTTTTGGCGGCATGCCGCCAGAGCCGCGTTCCCGCTGTGTTTAGACACAGCGGGAGGAGCAGCGGCGATTGCCGCTGCCCTCCTGCAATCGTCCGGGAAACTGAGAGAAGACCCACCTGCTTATGTAAACAAAGCAGGCGGATCTTCTCTCAGACAGGCAGGGACAGATAAGCAGTTTCAGCTAAGCTGAAACTGCGATCTGTCTGTGCCTGTCACAACACCCCCCCCCTCCCTCCCCCACACACAGTGAGTAAGCATACATTTAACCCCTTTGATCACCCCCAGTATTAACCCTCTTCCCTGCCAGTGTCATTTATACAGTAACAGTGCATATTATTTAGCACTGATTACTGTATTAGTGTCACTGGTCCCCGAAAAGTGTCAAAAATGTCAGTCGGGTCCGATCTGTCCGCCGCAATGTCGCAGTCCCGCTAAAAATCGCAGATCACTGCCATTACTAATAAAAAAATAAATAAATAAAAAGTCCAAAAATCTATCCCATAGTTTGTAAATGCTATAACTTTTTTGGGCAAACCAATTAAAATACGCTTTTTAAGATTTTTTTTTACCAAAAATATGTTGCAGAATACAAATTGGCCTGAACTGATAAAAATAATTTAATTTTTAAAAAATTTTTGTTGGAATGTTTTGTAGCAGAAAGTAAAAAATATGGCGTTTTTTTTCCAAAAATGTCGCTCTTTTTTTGTTTAGAGCGCAAAATCTAAAAACCGCAGAGGTGATCAAATACAACCAAAAGAAAGCTCTATTTGTGGAGAAAAAAAGACATCAATTGTATTTGGGTACAGCATTGCACGACTGCCCAATTTTCCGTTAAAGTAAGGCAGTGCCGAATCACAAACAATGGCCTTGGTCATTAAGAGGGCAAATCCTTCCTGTCCAGAAGCGGTTAATGAACAGGCCTTTTTTTGCGATACAGCACTGCGTTACTTTAACTGACAATTGCATGGTCAGACACTGTAGCCAAATAAAATTGATGTCCTATTTGATCACCACTGCAGATTTTTTTTTTTTTTGTGCTATAAACAAAAAAATAGCGACAATTCTGGAAAAAAACTATTTTTTTTACTTTCTGCTATAAAACATTCCCAATAAAAAAAATCTAATTTTTTCATCATTTTAGGCCAATATGTATTCTGAGCCGACCTGCCGCCGTATAACTACGGCGGCTGGTCGGCAAGTGGTTAAATAAAACCTGTGCTTTGTCTGTATAGGAAAAAGCAATATGTTAGCTTTGATGAAGTGAAGGAGCACATACCTTTTCATGCATTTGCCGACTCCATCCCCACGTGTCCGTGTTTAGCCAGTCAGCAAGCACCAGCAATGTCACCTAATATGGGATGCAAGTCAAATGCTGCTCTACACTTGGGAAGTACTGGAGAAAGTTCTTTGTTGCCTGAGGCAGAACAGAGCGGTGAGGGAATGAAGGATAGTTGAGTATGTGCTGCTAGGATGGAGGGATCTGGATGGGCAATAAACAGCTGTGCATAAAGGACCGGTTTGTCTTTTTTTTTTTTTTTTGGCAAATAACTCATCTTTTTTTATTTTGCTTTTCAGCCTATATATAAACTGTCCGGTGCTGTCAGTACTAGATCTCAGGAGGATGATATTTTTTCAGAAGAAAATACCTTGTGAGTTTTCTTTACAATTTTGTGTTAATGGTAGCTTCTATTGTTTTTTATCTGTTTTGTTTTTTTTTTTCTTCCTATTCTGTAGACACCACAGGAGATAAAAGAGAGCCCTGTACACACGGGCTGAATATCGGGTGGTATTAGCCAGTACAATTGAAACCAGCCGACATTCAGCCTATGTATACGTCAGCCGGTCCGACAGAAGCCCGCTGAACGTCCAGCTTCTGACGATGGGGCATTGGCGAAAAAGGCCTCCCAATCAGCATCCAATCAATGATCTTAGCTTGATTAATTCACAATGCCCACTGGTGGTTTAAGGGATAAGGGGTCTTTAGACTGTTGTCACCATAGCAAACGTCCCCTTTGTAAGATTTTCTATCCCTGTTCTGTATACTACTGTGAAATTTTGGATTTCCCATCATTTTTCTGTCCTATTGACAATGGTCAACAGGACAGAGGGTGAATCTCTTGCCTGCCTTTATCTAAAATGTAAAACATTTAAAAAGTTTTGGCTCTATACATTTTAAATTCTGAATTCCAGCATGTCTTGTTTTTTTTGTTTGTTTTTTTTTTCAGCACTTGAAGGGGTGACTCCATCTTTGTATAATGTGTACTGATTTTGAAAGCAGAGTTTCACTCATCTTTACAAGAATAAATGTTAGCAGCTAAAAGAATTGTAGCTTCTGCATTTAAGACCCTCTTACCAGTCTATCTCTATCTAGCACCCAAAATCTTCACAGCTATGTTGGGTTCCTTTTACTACCATCTTGGATTCAGAAGCTGGCTGTCACTTCCTGATGACTCACAGCTGGCTCCCCACTGCTCATGTGAAGGATCAGGTGGCTGGAGTAGACTTGCCCTGTAGCCTACTGGCACATGTGACATGATTCCAGGAGGCTGTAGGTGGGAGAGTGTGGACTTGACTCAACATGATCCTAGCAAGGAAAAGGAATTGGGCACAATTTTTTTATGAAAAAGCTTGCTACCAAAAGGAAAAAAAAAAAACACTATATCCATATGTGTAACGGGCAGGGGGAGGGAGGATTAGGAAGAAGTCTATAAGGAAACGAAGTGTAGGTCCCCTTAAGATTCATAAGAAAGTTGGTTTATTTTCACTGAATACACATTTTAATTTGGTTCTCATTTTTTCCACTATTTTAGAAGCCTTTTGGACCCTAATGAGCCCTTTCTAGTACCAGATTTTCTGCGGAGAGACATAGATGAGTTTCAGAGCTTTTATGATCCGGAAATGTTCGCGAACAGATATCCAGTGCAGGTTGATGATTCCATGGACCCGGTTCGGTTAACTCTTTATGAGTAAGTCTTTTCTACATCCTATATGTTTTGCATACTTTATCTGGGGTCTGAAGAATATTCATATTAAAAATGTCCACCTTGGCCTTGACCTCCAGATGATTTTTTTCGTGTTAAAGGAGAAGTACAGCCAAAGCTTGTTTGGCTGTACTTCTCTGGATCACAGGAGTGCAGTTCGTTCTGCACTTCTGTGACCCAATTTCAGCAGACAGTGGGCTGACTTTACAGAGCCAGTCGAGGCTGTTGAAATATCTCGACAATCTAGTCAGGGTCAGCCCACAACCCTGGACCGGCACCTGGCTCAGCCTTTTATCGAGCCACTGAGAACCTGAGCCAGCCGTTCCTGTCCCATCCACAGCTCAGTGCTCCAGTGAGGGTGGGGTGGGGTTAGAAGAGGCAGAGCAGACACCGGTGACTGATAGTCACCAGCTCTCTGCTCAAGGAGCTCTGAGAACTGAGCGAACAGCAGTGTTCGATTGCTCAGTCTTAAAACTGGCTGGGGACAGATGCTGCATCCACTTAGGCAAATATGATTCTTAAACAAAACCATACTTTTCTTTTAAGTTCTTGAAGGATGAAAAACTTTACAAATCATTCCCCAGGTATTTATTACCTCTAAAAGAGAAGACTGCGCTTGCCATAACAAATCTACATTATCTTACCAGAAGGGTGCTACATTTTTGCTCAAGCATCACCCAAAATCAGCATCTACTTTCTTGACTGAATTGATTCTTCATAGATGACCTAGCCCTGTAAAGCAAATAATGAGTGTGTGTGTGGTTGCCCCTAATGCCCTTAGTAGTGTCAGTAAAAGAATTGTGCTTTAAAGTGCAAACAAAGTCTAAAATCTTCATCCTTTGTGTCCTTAAATAGTAAGTGCGTCATATATAAATATCGATATCATAAAATCAAACACTGGTTCCTAGATAAACTCTAATACAAAAATATGTACTGTGAAAAAAAAATCTCAACCTAATGGCATAATGCTAAAATTACAATATCGCAATATAATCGCATAAACTAAAAAAAAAAATCCTTAAAAATGCAACCTGTATATGCACTTCATAAGTGAATTAATAATATTACCAAGAACAAGTGCAACCAAAGTCTGAAACCTTCCTCTGTGTTCTTCATAAATAGTATTGGTGAATACACAAATATAGGTGGATCATATATCGATATCATAAATTCAAACCCTAGTTCCTAGGTATACTCTAAAACAGTGCAAATAAATGTGAAACACAATGTGTAAAAAAAAATGCAATATCGCAGTATAATCACATAAACTGAAAAAGTCCTTAAGTGCAATATGTATATAAGTGTATTCATAAGTGAGTCCATAATAATAATCCGTAATCCGAAAAGTGCTGGTGCTTCAGTGATCCCTACCACCTCTCAACTAATGTACTTACCTCTGTGTTTGACCTCTCTTACTAGGTCAAATTTCCCCTATATATGCTGAGGTATGCACAGTGGGCTCCTCTTGTGTCGTCATAGTTTGTTCCCTTTATATATTCAGATACCCTTTCTTTAGTGGGGTGTGTGGCCCTTTAGAACTGCGTTTTTTTTTTTTGTTTTTTTTTTTCCCCTCCTTATAAAGATTTATGCAAAAAAAAAAAAAAAAGGTGTCCTCATGGTGTAGTAATTTCAAAAGAGGAATTTATTTACCAGTAGTAACTTACATTTAAATTTAAAACAAACCGTTCCTGTAATGGATAGCAGGATACAAAGGTTCTCGCATCCCTTCCTCTGTGCAGCAGTGTCACCTGACTCTATGCATGTCATCACCGTCACGTGACTTCAGGGGTATCATATCATACCCCTGATGAAAACACGTGACCGTGATGACACGCATAGGGTACAGGAGCTCTTTGTTTTAAATTGAAATGTAAGTTACTACTTTTAAATAAATACCTACTTTGAAATTACACCATGAGAACCCCTCTTCTTGCATGAATCTTCATGTGGAAAAAAAAAATGCGGTTCTAAAGGGCCACACACCCCACTAAAGAAAGGGTATCTGGATATACAGTGGAACAAACGAGGAGGACGACGACAACGCAAGAGGAGCCCACTGTGCATACCCAAGCATATAGGGGAAGGTGAGATCTGACCTAGTAAGACAGGTCAAACATAGAAGTAAGCACATTAGTTGAGAGTCGGTGGGGATCACCAAACCACCAGCACTTTTCTGATTATCGATTATTACGGACTCACTTATGAATTGTATATACATATTGCACTTTTAAGGACTTTCAGTTTATGCGTTTTATATTGTGATTTTTGCCCTTTTTATTCACTGTTACACATTGTGTTTCACATTTATTTGCGCTGTATTAGAGTATACCTAAGATCCAGGGTTTGAATTTATGATCTCGATATATGATCCACTTATATTTGTGTGTTCACCAATACTATTTATAAAGGACACTAAGGAGGAAGGTTTCAGACTTTGGTTGCACTTGTTATCGGTAATATTATGGATTCACTTATGAATTGCATATACATGTTGCATTTTTAAGGATTTTTTTTTTTAGTTTATGCAATTATATAGCGATACTGTGATTTTGCAATTACGCCATTCAGTTGGGATTTTGATCAGTACATATTTGTGTTTCACATTTATAATCGCTGTATTAGAGTTTACCTAGGAACCAGTGTTTAATTTTATGATATCAATTTTTATATATGACCCACTTAGTCCTGGTTCACACTAGGGCGACCTGTGAGGCGACCTGGTCGCCTCACAGGTCGCTGTAGGTCGCATCCCATAGGGAAGCTGCGTACCCGTTCTAATAGGAGCGACACAAGTCGCTCCGACTTAGAAAAAGGGTCCGGAGCTTCTTTGGGGCGACCAGGAGGCGACCGCCATAGACTTCAATGTTATGAAGTCCGTGGCGGCCGCTCCGAGGTCGCGGCGCGCTGCTCGCACCGCGACCTCGGAGGTCGCGGTGTGAAGTAGCGTCGCTCGTATGTGAACGGCACTTACTATTTACCAAGGACACTTAGGAGGAAGATTTTAGAATTTGTTTGCACATTACAGCACAATTCTTTTACTGACACTACTAAGAGCATTAGGCGCAACAACACACACACTCATTATTTGATTCACATTGTGGGAACACAATTGGGTTGTATGCAGCCACCTATCGCAAAACAAGCCATATATTACCTGTAATGTAGCGCAGGATATCCCACACTTTGTCATAGCCCTGTAAATGCTTATGCCTTTGCAGCAGTTTTTGTTTTTGGAACTTACACAGTTTAGCCCCACTCTACTGCTGCCTTTAACTTTGTGTCCAGCAATTATAAGTAATCATCACAGACTGACACAGCTCAGCCCCATGCTGCTGCCTCTCTCTCTGTTACCAGCTAGTGTAAAAATCCATTACAGCTTACCCAACTTGCCTCTTCTCACTCTTTGATCAGCCAATGAACATCCTTTACAGTCTGATACAGCTCAGCCCGTTAGCTGCTGTGGGGGGGGGGGGGGGGGGGGAGATTAGGAAATGCATCAGTGTTTTAAATGTGTATGTGGTGTTTCCCTCCTGTTTTAGGTACTTTTCTCAAATTTTGGAAGAACATGGACCCCTCAACTTAGATGATGAAATTCTGATCGGAGAGTACAAAAATTTTCCAGAGGAAACTAAAAGGATGGTAGAAGCATCTGGTGGACTAAAGGATTTTCTCCTGGAGTCATATTTGTTTTCCATGGAGGGAGACATGGTTACAATAACAAGCTATGGAATTCCATTCTTGGAGCACGGTGGAGATAGACACCAACTGAACCCAGCCGCTGAGGAGTTCATGCCTTCATTCTCTAGACCTGTACCTGATAATATTGACTTATATTCTGACCCCAGTCAACGTGAACCTAAATATTATAGTTCCAAAACAGCTGATGCAAGTCGTCCTTCAATCCCACATAGTGATATAACCTTTAATTATTCGGAATATTCTGTTATACGTAATAATCTTGATAAACAAACTTGTGCCTCCTCTGACAATCCTGCCTCTGATATAGACCAGGAATTTGATGATTATACGGATGAAGCTAGCATAAGTAGCAGTGACTCTGAATCATCTTCCATAGATCAAGATATAACAGTGAGTGAAAGTACATCCATAAGCCAAGAGAATCTATGTGTGGGTGAGCTGGACTCTAACATTAATCAGTCCTTTGACAGTGAAAGTCAGCCAAGGAATAAACGGACCGCTATAGTATCTGTACAGGTAAGGAGGCTTCATTGCTTTTGAAAGGCTAAGAATAGTTAAAATAAATCTCCAGCTATACACCTAAATACCCTTAAAATTGTTCCCCCAGTCCCCAACACTTATGCTAACTAATCTGTGTAAGAAAAAAAAACATATATTATATCTATCTATCATAAAATTAGAATATCATCAAAGTTAATTTATTTCAGTAATTCAATTTAAAAAATGAAACTCATAGGTTTTAAATTGATGTGTTACACAACACAGTGATACATTTCAAGCATTTCTTTTAATTTTGATGATTATCGCTTACAGCTAGTGAGAACCCAAATCATCACGGACTGTGGAAAATTTTGAATTTCATTTGGAAATCAAGGTCCCAGAGTCTGGAGGAAGAGTGGAGAGCCACAGAATCCAAGTTGCATAAGGTCCAGGGTGAAGCTTCCATAGTCTGTGAAGATTTGGGAGCCGTGTCATCTGCTGGTGTTGGCCCACTGTGTTTTATCAAGTCTTAAGTCAGCGCAGCCCTCTACCATGAAATTCTAGAGCACTTCATGCTTCCCTCTGCTGACCAGCTTTATGGAGATGCTGATTTCATTTTCCAGCCAGACTTGGCACCTGCCCACATTGCCAAAAGTACCAATACCTGGTTTAATGATCATGGTATTACTGTGCTTGATTAGCCAGCAAACTCGTCTGACCTAAACCCCATAGAAAATCTGTGGGGTATTGTCAAGAGGAAGATGAGAGACACTAGACCCAACAATGCAGACGAGCTGAAGGCCCCTATCAAAGAAACCTGGACTTCCATAACCTCTCAGCAGTGCCACCGGCTGATCGCCTCCATGCCACGCCGCATTGATGGCAGTCATTACTGCAATAGTAGCCCCGACTAAGTATTGAGTGCATACTGTTCTGTAAATGGACATACTTTTCAGTAAGCCAACATTTCTGTATTAAAAGTCCTTTTTCTCTTTCGTTCATACACCGCTTCAGATCTGCATAACCGTTGGGTTATACTGCCCCCTACGGGAGTAGGACACTAGGCAGAAAAAAAGTCTGGCTACACCCATGGGCAGTGCCAGGGGATATACTCCCTCTGTCTTCTATAGGCAGTTTTTTTCTGCCTAGTTAGGAGTAAGGACCTAGTTCCTTGCTGGGATCTTTGGTTCTGGCAATTTTTTCTTTTTAGATAGAAATGGTTTTCTCCTTGATTTTTCCTGTGAGATCTACAATCAACTTCCGGACTGGGCGACCGGCTGGATAGTCTAGATCCAGTGGTCACCACAGTCTAGCCAGCAAGCGTGGGCAGACATCAGCTCCGCACTAGGTCGGCCGTGACACAGCCCCACCAGACGGGGGCTGGCCTGCGAGTTAAATGCCTTGTGAGGTCGCATATGACGGAGTCTCGGCCCGAGTCGCAGCGTTCCTTCTGGCCGACAGCGCCCCATTTCGATGGAGAGGGGTTCTGTCTGGAGTGGTGCCCGCCTGGTTCGTGGTATGGTGAGTTGCTGTCCCCTCTCTCCCCATGGAGGGTTTTGGGATGGATGTGGGCCCCTCCTTGGGATTGTTGGACCCCCTGGTTCCCCTCCTTCCCGTAAGGCACCCCCCCTTGTCATCTGTCCCCATCCTACTACCCCCCCCCCCCGCCTCCACATTTGTTGGGGGTTGTACCTGGTGGCGGGCACCTGATGGGTTTCCTGTAAGCCTCAGGGTGCTGCCATTTTGTTGTAGCCTGTGTGTTTCTATACACTCATCCTCATCCTGTGTTTCTATACACTCAGCCCGTCCTCTCTCCCCTCTCTGAGACTAAGTCCCGACCATCCATCGATGCACTGATGGCGGTCCTGGAGTCCTTTGTGTCCTGTGTGAAGGTGGTTTTGGGGTGACAGGCTAGCAAAAAGCACCCCCCGCCTTCCCCATCAGATCCTGAATCTGATTTGGCTGCCGCAGACGTGGGTCACCCTGCTGGGTCTGCAACCATGCTCGGAATCCTCTGATAGGGAGGATGATTCCTCCACATCTGTATCTGTGCACGAAAAGGTGCTGGTGGAAGCACTGATTGTATCTGTGCATGAGACCTTGAAGATGGAGGATGCAGCTGCGACAGAGGCACAGGTTGCAGCTGCGACGGAGGCGCAGGTTCCCTTTGGCACTCGCAAGCCATCCAGAGCAAGCCATCTTCCCCCATCTATTTTGACACAATTGTCGCTAAAGAGTGGTGGACGACCAAAGCGTCCCCGTGGGGTCCCTAAGCGCTTTATTAGGCGTTACCTTTATGAGGAGTCCCTTCTTAAGAAGTGAACTGTTCCACCGGTGGTGGACTCTCGTCCCCGGTCTTTAGAAATCCGGCTGACAGGAAGGCGGAGGCTGTGGCCCGCAGTATGTGCACTGTGGCTGGTGCGGCAATGGGGCCGCTATTCACCATTGCCCTGGTGTTGCAAAGTCTGACCGAGTGGGCTAAGCTTTTACTTCGTAAACTGGAGGGAGAACAGCTCCCCCCTGTCTTTTCTGAGCTGGCGGACCAGTTGGTTCAGGGGCTGCAGTTTATCTGTGATGCCTTTTTGGATGCGGCTTGACTCTCTGTTTTGGCAGTGGTCCATCTGCGTGTCTTTTGGCTCAAATGCTGGTCTGCGGACCAGACTTCTAAAAAAGGCCTTGACCGATCTTCCCTTTCAAGGAGATTACCTGTTTGGCGCTACCCTGGATGACATCGTAAAAGGTCTCACAGGGGGGAAGAGTACCTTTCTTCCGCAGGCTACTAAGGGCAAGGAACCTCGTCGTAGACGTGGGCCTTCCTTTTCGGCTCATAAGAAATTTTTTTTTGTCCCTCAGGGGCGACTGACAAGGGCTCGAAGCCTTTAGGGCTTCCTCTGGAGGATCCAAACTAACCTGGCCTGGCAAGCCGAGAGCAGGCTTCTCCATACCCGTGGACAGGGCTCCTTCAGCATGAAGGTGCGCCCTCACTCGTATCGGCGGTGGGGGTCGTCTTCGCTGGTTTCCGGACTCGTGGGTCCACTAAGTCTTTCAGTCCGGCTACAAGATCGAGTTTCGCGCTTTTCCCCTGGCAAGGTTCTTTCCTTCCAACTTGCGCTTGTCCCAGGACCGCTTACAGGGTCTGTTTGGGGCGGTATAAGACCTGGTACATCATGGGGTAAATGTCCCGGTTCTGACTTTGGAACGTGTTCAGGGTTTTTACTCAAACCTGTTCACAGTTCCCAGGAAGGGCAATGTGCATCCAATCCTGGACATCAAGGCGCTGAACTTCTTTGTGCGGGTGCAGAATTTCAGAATGGAGTCCATTCGCACGGTGGTGGCATCCGTGCGTCAGTGGGATTTCCTCGCCTCTATCGACATCAAGGATGCTTACCTTCACATTCCAATATGTGCCAGTCACCAGTGCTTCCCCTGCTTTGCCGTGGGAGTGGAGCATTATCAGTTTGTGGCGTTACCCTTTGGTCTCGTCTCTGCTCCTCGGGTCGTCACAATAGTGCTAGCCCTGGTGCTAGCTTTGCTACACCAACAGGGGATCGCGGTACTGGGCTACTTGGGCAATCTCCTCCTCCTCCTGCTCCGGTGGAAAACCTGGATATCGCATTACGAACTCTGTGGGAGTTGGCTGGTTTCTGAATTTTCAAAAGTCTGTTCTGGTTCCGTCCACGAAGCTGGACTATCTGGGCCTGACTCTAGACTCTGCTTTAGCTAGAGTGCTCCTTCCTCTGGACAAACTCCCGAAATTGCAGGCTGCAATTCATCTCCCGCTGTCCAACAGCTGGTCACCAAGGGGGCACAGAAGTGTCCTGGGGGCTCTGGAAGTAGCCTGCATTCTAAGGTGGGCAGAATGGTTAGTTCCAGCTCTCTCCGCTGTACACATTCCAGAGGTTGAAACCTGGCAGAGGGATTACCTCAGTGGGCAAGCGTTAAACCAATGGGAGTGGTCCCTTCATCCAGAGATGTTTCATCAGTTGTGTCTCCAGTGGGGAACCCCCGAGGTGGATGTGTTGGCGTCTCAGCTCAACAAAGGTGCAGAGGTTTCTGGCTCCATCAAGGGTACCTCTGGCGGATGCGCTGGTGGCCCTGTGGGGTCAGTATCGTCTGATTTACGCCTTCCCTCCTCTCAAACTTCTGCCAAGACTTCTACGCAGGAACGAGGCAGAAGGGATTACGGTCATCATAGTGGCTCCGGACTGGCCTCGCCAAGCTTGGTACTCTGATCTGGTGCGTCACATTCCTTGGAAGCTTCCTCTCAGGGAGGATCTTTTGTCCCAAGGACCAATCATCCATCCTGCTTTAGTCACTGGCTTTCATGGCTTGGCTTTTGAAAGCCAGGTGCTGAAGGATAGAGGTTTATGATTCCTACACTCTTGAAAGCTATGAAATCTACTTCTAGAAGGATCTACCGTCGTACGTGGAAGATGTACATTGTTTGGTGTCTCTCTTGGGGTTCATCCTCGCTCCTTCTCGGTGGCTCGGATCTTGACCTTCCTTCAACGGGGGGGGGGTTGAACAAAAATTGGCCTCGAGTACCATTAAGGGCCAGGTGTCAGCTTTGGTGGTCTTCTTGCGACAACCTTTGGTCCTACACTCCCTGGTGCGTACCTTTCTTCAGGGTGTTTGACATTTGGTTCCTCCAGTGCAGGCTCTGTTGCCACCTTGGGACCTCAATTTGGTGCTTTCGGTCCTCCAGCAGCTTCCCTTTGAGATTCTTCCCTTGCTTGCACTGTTCCAGAAGGTGGCCTTTTTAGTGGCCATCACCTCTGCGCGCAGGGTGTCAGAACTGGCAGTGTTTTCCTGTCGTTCACCTTACCTGGTGATTCACAGAGATAAGGTAGTTCTTCATTACTGTACGTCGTTCCTTCCAAAGGTTGTCCCTGATTTTCATTCGAATGAAGACGTGTTGTTTTCTTCTATGTGTCCCGGGCCTACACATCCGAAGGAAATTGCCTTGCATGTCTTGGATGTCGGCCGGGCAATTGGGGTGTACCTGGCAGCTACGAAGTCTTTTAGGAAGTCAGACTCTTTGTTCTCACATATGGGCCTCTTAAAGGGCTGTCCACTTCCTCTGTGACCATTTCCACATGGATCAAACAGACAGTGATTCAGGCATATTTCATCAAGGGTCAGGTTCCTCCTTTCCCTGTTGAGGTGCACTCTACTCGGGTACTTAGTGCCTCCTAGGCTTTCCGTCTAGGCGTCAGTGGCGCAGGTTTGCAAGGCGGCCACTTGGTCGTCGGTGCACACTTTCACAAAGTTTTATAAAGTGGATGCTTCTTTTGGCTGCAAGGTTTTGCAGGCTGCTGTTGAGAGGACCTGATCCTCTTCGAGGGTGTATTGTTTTTTTTCAGTTGTTTTGATTGAGCTCCTGTTGCCTGGTTGGCTTCTGTTTAGCTTTGGGATTTTTTTTTTTGCTGTTGCTTCTTTTGGCTGCAAGGTTTTGCTGGCTGCTAGAGGACCTGTTCCTCTTTGAGGGTGTATTGTTTTTTTCAGGTGAGCTCCAGCTGTTTATGATTGAGCTTTGTTACCTGGTTGGCTATGGTTAGCCTTGGGAATTTTTTTTTCAGTTTTTTTCCCACCCCTCAGGTCCCTTCTGTGCCCTTCCTTCCCTCAAGATCCCCCCCCCCCCCACTGGCGGGGTTCCCCTGTAATGGTCGACCTTACCTACCCCTCCTCCCTTGAGGTACACGAGCGTTTCTGGTGAGGGGTGTCCCCCCTGTTTTGGTGATGGGCTGGATGGTGATGGGTTGGAAGGTGATGGGAGCATGCTCCCGCCGCCGACTTCTTTCTGGTGTGCCTGCAACAATAGCTGTGCGAGGGGTTCCCTGTGGGGGCTACCCTCCTGGTGGACTACAAGTACCTCGGGATCCTAGTTCCCGCGCGCTGCCGCCATTTTTTTAGTGGCTGGCTGTATTCAGCCTCGGTGGCCATGTTTGTGTAGTGCGGCAGCCATATTTTTGGAGTTTCCCATTATAGTCAATGCTGCAGCCATTTTCTTGAAGTCTGGAGTGGTGACGTGCGGTGGGGGCCTCTAGTGACAGTGTCATTGCTTCCTCTTCCTTTCAGATCGCAGCGTGGCAGGCAGTGTGGCGCTTTGTATCCATTTCTTAGTGTGGTGATGAGTCCCTGCGGGCATACAGTCCCTTCTTTGCTATAGCAGCACCGCTGGTGTGCTGATCCTTGTAGTACCACAACGGTAGCAATGTGAAGGTTTTTTTTTTGCCAAAATAACCCCCAAAAACCTTTTTTCCTTTTGTACACAGTGCGACCTCTAATTTAATCATGGAGCACCTGGAGCGAGTATCACCACCTGACCCACTCTGGGTCTCAGTCTGCCCTGACGGCCATGATGGCGGCCCTGCAGTCACTTGTGTCGAAGGCTGATATGGCCGGGCAAGAAGCGCCCCCCCCCACCTTCACCTGTATCCCCCGCCTCCTCAGAGTCTGAGGTGGATTTGGCCGCCACCGGACGCGAGTCAACCCTTTGGGTCTGCGTCCTTGCACCCTGAGTGCTTGAACAGTGAACAATCCTCTTCCACTGCAGCCACACATGAAAAGGCACTGGTGGAGGCACTGATTGTGTCAGTGCGGGAAACTTTAAAGTTGGAGAACTCCACTGACGCTGAGTCGGTTACGCCAGTACAGTTTGGCACCCGCTGATCATCCAAGGTGACTAAGGTGTTTCCCTTTCCTGCCTATTTTGACGAGATTGTCGCTAGTCAGTGGGGAACCCCGAAATGCATGGTTGGATTACCTAAGCGTTTCGCTTGGAGGAGTCTCTCTTGAAGAAGCTGATGGCTCCACCGACGGTTTCCAGGTTGAATAAGGCCACACTTTTACCGGTGGAGGATTCTCCGTCCTTTAGGGACCCTGTGGTCAAGAGAGCTGAGGCTTTTGTCTGATACCTTTTCACCATGGCGGATTCAGTTTTGAGGCCGGTGTTTGCGATCACCTTGGTATCCTAGACTTTAACGGAATGGGCAAAAATCTTACGCCAGGATCTGGAAGGGGATCAAGATCCTCCTGAGCTGGCAGATCAGTTGATTCAGGGTCTACAGTACATCTGTGACGCATCCTAGGATGTGGCCGATTTGGCTGGCAGAGCATCTGTGACGGCGGTGATCCTTTGCCGCATGATATAGTTAAAGTATACTGGTTGGCCGACCAGGCTTCTAAAAAGGTATTGACTGATCTCCCTTTTATAGGAGACCATTTATTTTGTGCCCCTATGAAGGAGATCATTAAAGGTCCTACGGGAGGTAAGAGCACTTTGCTTCCATAGGTTGCCAAGGGCAAGGACCCTCGTCATAAATGTGGTCCTTTTTTTCTTGACTCAAAAGCAGCCCTTTCGTCCGACTTGATCGCAGGCCAAGGGTTCAAGATCCACCGTACCTTCGCGGGGCGGCTTCAAGAGACCCTGGGCTGATGAGTCAAAAGCGAGCTCTGTTGGTTCCGCAGACAAGCTTTCCCCAGCCTGAAGGGGCACCTCCACCAGTATCTGGGGTGGGGGGGGGGCGTCTTTGTTTCTTTCTGGACCCGTGGACCTTGCTCATTCACGACAAATGGGTCCACGAGTTGATTCGGTCTGGTTACAAGATCGAGTTTCGGTCCTTGCCTCTGGCAAGGTTCTTTCCTTCCAACCTACGCCTGTCTCATGATCGGCTGCAGAGAAAATCATTTTCTCTGAGGTTCACTGACGGACACAGCACCTGCCCCTCTGTTGGGTTGTGTTATGTATTCTTCTGACACTGCTTGTTACAAACTGAAGTTCAAAAGCAGGAAGTGATGGTATACCCCCTGGGACTGCCTCAGGGGCGTAGCCAGATTTGTTTCTGCCTAGTCCTACTCCTGAAGAGAGAGCAGCATAAGCCAAGGGTCTAAGATGAAATGGAGCTGTGCCCGTCATTGAACCTCAGAGAAAAGGATTTTACGGTAAGGCAAAAGTCCAGTTTTTTTTTTTTTATTGGTCTTGGGTAATAGTCAAACTTTCTGAGGTACTGAATTTGGGGTTTTCACTAGCTGTAAGCCATAATCATCAACATTAAAATAAAGAAAAGCTTGAAATATATCACTCTGTGTGTAACACGTCTATATAAAATATGTTTTGCGTTTTAAATTTAATTAATTTAAAAAATTTACTTTTTGATATTCTAATTTTGAGGTGTGTGCGTGTGCGCATTTTTTTTTTTTTTTTTTTACTTATTTTCAGGCTGCTCTGGTCCTGAAATGTAATTTCCCTTGTGTGAACCAGTGGCAGCTGCAGGGGAGAGGAGAGAGCGCTCAGACAACAGCTAGTAACGTCTAGAGAGGTGACATCCATAGGCTGCAATGTCCCAGTCATTGTCTGCTTGCCCTCCTCTCCCGTGAAGAAGCGCTGGCTGATACAGGGAGCCGGATATCCTGACTGGACCAGATCTAGCTAAAAATAGCCAGGTATACTTATCGTTCTTACACAGGTTAGTTAGCATAGGTGTTAGGGGGGAGGGGACAGTTTTAAGGCTAGTTAGAAATATAGCCGTAATTCAACTTTAAAGGAAATTTATGCTTATACCATGTTATTTTGAAAAAAATCGATGATGTTGAAGTGAACTGTGTTCAGCCTTGTCCCATTCAGTGACAGGTTCTCTTGATAGACTTATTTCTGATGCTGATACTTAGCTCTCCTGTGCTCCCCTACTATTCTTTTCACCTACCCCACTGGCCTGAGTAGGAAGCTCTGTGTAAGTTCAGGGTTGCTGTGTGTCAGAGAATACACGGGTCTGAGGATCTTCACCCTGCCCCCTCGTGACCATGCCCAGGCCTGGCAATTGGCCATTTAAACACTGAGCACTGCATCATGGGAGGAACAGGAGAAGGTCTCATGCTGCATCATACCCTGAAATACTAGTTGTTTCCTATAGCTCTGGCTGGTGATCTATTTGTCAGAGGAGTGTATTGAAGGTAGGTAACAACAAAGGGCAGCCTGTTACTTTTTTGTCTGCTTGGGCACCATAAACAGTTTACTTTAAAGTGCTCAGAAAAAAAAGCCCAGAGCACTAGTTTCTAGAGCGTTCTGCAAATTTGGACAATTCATAAATTCACTGGCCAACAATAAAGGGAAGGGCAAAGGCTTTCTATAACAAAATAACTTGATCTTTACCGTACTCTGAAATGTGTGCAAATGGACCTCATTTATTAAACAATCTCTGTAAGCTTGGGGTTGGTAAACTTTAAAGATGAGTAGCAATGAACTGCATGCAAGGTGGCCTGTGAGAGCGGTCTCAAGCCTTACACCTAGCACTGGTACTTTATGCTAGAATTTTGTGTGTGTGTGTGTGTGTGTGTGTGTGTGTGTATATATATATATATATATATATATATATATATATATATATATATATATATATATATATATATATATATGTATATGTATATATATATATATAAAATGTGTGTATGTGTGTGTGTGTGTGTATATATATATATATATATATATATATATATATATATATCTCAAAAAAAGTAAAGGAACACTTTTTAATCAGAGTATAGAATTAAGTCAGCTAAACTCCTGGGATATTGATCTGGTCAGTTACGTAGCAGAGGGGGTTGTTCATCAGTTTAAACTGCTTTGGTGTTGTAGGTACACTAGATGAGCAACAGTAAGACAACCTCCAAAACAGGATTGGTTTTACAGCTGGAGGCCACTAACATTTTTTTCTCTACTCCTCTTTTCTGACTGTTCTTCACTAGTTTTGCATTTGGCTAGGGTCAGTTTCACTACTGGTAGCATGAAGCGATACTAGGACCCTATAGAGGTTGCACAGGCAGTCCAACTCCTCCAGGATAGCACATCAATACGTGCCATTGCCAAAAAGTTTGCTGTGTCTCCCAGCACAGTCTCAAGAGCATTGAGGAGATTCCAGGAGACAGGCAGCTACTCTAGGAGAGCTGGACAGGGCCGTAGAAGGTCCTCTTTACTCATCAGGAGAGGTATCTGCTCCTTTGTGCAAGGAGGAACAGGATGCGCACTGCCAGAGCCCTACAACCTGACCTCCAGAAGGCCTATGGTGTAAATGTCTCTTACCAAACAATCAGAAATAGACTTCATGAGGGTGGCCTGAGGTCCCAACGTCCTCTAGCGGCCCCTGTGCTCACTGCCCGGCACCGTGGAGCTCAATTTGCTTTTGCCAGTGATTGCCAGAATTGGCAGGTCTGGCATTGGCGCTCTGTGCTTTACACAGATTAGAGTAGGTTCACCCTGAGCACACGTGACTGACGTGAAAGGCTCTGCAGAAGCCGTGGAGAATGTTATACTGCCTGTAACATCGTTCAGCATGACCGGTTTGGTGGTGGGTCAGTGATCGTCTGGGGAGGCATATCCACGGAGGGACCTCTACAGGCTAGACAATGGCACCCTGACTGCCATTAGGTATCTGGATGAAATCCTTGGACCCATTGTCAGACCCTACACTGGTGCTGTGGTCCTGGGTTCCTCCTGGTGCACGACCATGCCCAGCCTCATGTGGTGAGAGTATGCGGCCAGTTCCTGGAGGATGAAGGAATTGATACCATTGAATAGCCCCCACACTCACCTGACCTAAATCCATTTGAACACCTCTGGGACATTGTTTATTAGCTCAGTGATGCCCTGGTCCAGATCTGGGAGGAAATACCCCAGGACACCATCCGTCATCTCATTAGGAGCATGCCCCGACAATGTCAGGCATGCATACAAGGATTAAGGAGATGCATGCGTCAAAGATACAGTAAATCAGTCAATGGACAGTTACCAAAAAGCTTTAATAGTCATACAGTGCCAGTAATCATGATGTAAAGAACCGATTTCTTTTTTCATGCTAACACCAATCACTAGCTGATGGATATACAGGTGCATCTTAAAAAATTAGAATATCATCAATAAGTTAAATTATTTCAGTAATGCAGTTCAAAAAGTTAAACTCCTATATTATATAGATTCATTACACACAGAGTGATATATTTCAAGCATTTCTTTATTTTAGTGTTGATGAATATGGCTTACAGCTAGTGACAACCCAAAATTCAGTATCTCAGAAAATTAGATTACATGTGACCAAAAAAAAAGTATTTTTAATACAGAAATGTTGACTTACTGAAAAGTATGTCCATGTAAAGTATGCACTCAATACTTGGTCAAGGTTCCTTTTGCATAAATTACTGCATCAATGCGGCGTGGCATGGAGGCGATCAGCCTGTGGCACTGCTGAGGTGTTATGGAAGCCCAGGTTGCTTTGATAGCGGCCTTCAGCTCATCTGTATTGTTGGGTCTGGTGTCTCTCATCTTCCTCTTGACAATAACCCACGGATTCCCTATGGGATTTAGGTCAGGTGCATTTGCTGGCCAATCAAGCACAGTGATACCATGATCATTATTTATGTGAGGGTATCGCATTCAGTATTTTATAAATATTAGCAATTAGTCCTTTACGTGAAGGATTAAAATTATGCTAGGTTTTTACTGTACACTAAGATCACCTGTGGATTACCTGTACCTGGGATCCTGGTCTCAAGGCTGGAGTTTAGCTATTCTTTCATAGGCATTTGGCAGATTGATTTGTAGCTTTCTATGAGCCATGATGATTTCTGCTCATAAATTACAATAATTTTTTTTTTTTTCTTCCAAAAATGTTTGTTGCCTATGCTCACAAACAGCTGTCCAGGCAGTTTGGAAGTAGCTCAGAATCACGATGAGGCAGGCTTTTTAAATGTAGCTTTGTTTGTAGCTCTCCTTGTGATTGGGAAAAGATATTCCTACATATGTCTTCAGCGGTGAACTGCTTGCCCCTTGAATGTTGCATTATTTGTCGACTGCTGGTCAAGCTTGAGCCCAGTTTGTAAAGTGCTGCCCAAATATTATCCTCTATAACCTCCCCTGTTGCATAGAATGAGAATTTTTGAAGCTTTGAAAGTCCAATCCCAGGCCAGGATACTGCTTGATCATTGCTCTGAGAGCGATCGTATCAGAGCTGCATCATTACGGTGTTTGCAGCTTTTGACCGATGTCTGTATAATGAATCGGGGCATACTGCATGTCAGCACCAGCCCATACTTAAAAATCCACCCTATCCTGCAAAAGGCCCTGACCATCAGAGAGATGAATAGCGGTCTGTAAAGGGCTGGCAAAATCAGTAAGAAGACACTATTTTGGTGGTTTCTAGGCTCACAGGCAGTTGTCTGGTTTTGTTAGTTAGAAGCAAGTTCTTGAAAGTTTATTTATACTAATATTTGTTTTTTTTCTTTATTTCAGGTAACTATAGAAATGTCACATTGTGACGTAAATACAGATGCCTTTCAGCCCTTTGAGTCTCAGCAGGTAAGATGTTTCTTCATGGACAGAACCCTGGCTTTGTTTTCCTGATAACTTGACTTTTATTTTACCCTACCACCGCCAGACAGAAGTGCACTTAGTTCTGCACTCCTGTGACCTGTTTTCAGCAGACAATGGGCTAAAGCCTGCTGTCGGCTGATGTCACTCAGCTGGTCCAGTCTCTGGAAAGATCCCGACTGTATACCAAGAACTGAGCGGTCTTTGATCGCTCAGTTCTCTGTGTAGAGCCAGCGGGGGACAGCTGCAGCTATGTAGGTAAGTTTGGTTGGTGGTTTTTTTTTTTTTTTTTTTCACATTCCCATACTTCTCTTTTAACTACCTCACGCCCACGCTATAGCCGAGACAGTTACAGCGCGGACCTAAATTGCCGGAAGGGCCTACATTGACGTCCTCCCGTGCATGAGCATAGATGGGAGTAATGGGGCGGTCCTGCCCCCTTACCATGTGATCAGCTGTAAGCCAATGACACTGTCAGTGTGAGGAGGAGAAAAAAAAATGATCGCCGGCTGCTGTCAGAAGGACATCGGTCCTGAAGAGGAGAGGGCAAATTGTGCACACCAGCGCCACCTACCAGTGCCCACCAGTCTTCACCAGCACCACCTACCAGTGCCACCTATCAGTGCTCACCAGTGCCACCTATCAGTGCTAAACAGTGCCCCGTCATAAGTGTCACCTACCAGTGCCTATCATTGCCCATGAATGCTGCCTATTAGTGCCCTTCAGCGCCACCTACCAGTGCCCTTCAGTGCCGCCCATCGGTGCCACCTATCAGTGCTGCCTTATCAGTGCCCACAAGTGCAGCCTATCAGTGCCTATCCGGGCCCATCAGTGACGCTTCATCAGCGCACATCAATGAAGGAGAAAAATTACTTGTTTGCAAAATTTTGTAACAAACTATAAAAACTGTTTTTTCTTTTTCAAAATTTTCTGTGTTTTTTTGTTTGTTCAGCAAAAAATAAAAATCTCAGTAGTGATTAAATACCACCAAAAGAAAGCTCTATTTGTTTGAAAAAAAATTATAAAAATTTAATTTAGGTACAGTGTTGCATGACCGCGCAATTTTCGTTTAAAGTGCAACAGCGCTGAAAGCTCAAAGTTAGCCTGGGCGGGGTGGGGGGGGATTTAAGTGCCCAGTAGGCAAGTGGTTAAAAGACAAGATAGTAGGTTAATTGGCTCCTGTCTAAATTGGCCCTAGTATGTGTCAAGAGCAGTAGGGAATTGAGTGTAAGCTCCTTGAGGGTAGGGACTGGTGTGAATATACAGTTTGTAAAGTGCTGTGTACATTTTTGGCACTACACTGTATAAATGCCCGTAATAAATAAATAGCATTAAGTAGGCTTACTGATGTAATGTGTGATGCTCAAGAATGCTTAGCCAAACATACAAATCCTTTGATAGATAAAACAGTGCTTTACGTAATTCAACTGTGTATTTAACTGTTTGCTTGGTTCCACTGGACTATAGCGACTATAATCATAAGAGACACATTAATTTTTTACTTTTTTTGGACACTTAAAGGAGAACACCAATTTAAAAAAAAATGTAAAACAGTACCCCAGCAGTATTTGAAGTGTTGTAGTAGTAAAAATAAAAAATAGTTGTGCCTTTAGGCTTGGTTCCAACTGCTGTGACATGAGAATCAGACTTGTGAGACCCCCCAAGTTGCATGGCATGTCAAATTCAATGTTTCCTTATAAGAGCTGTCTTAACGAATACTACACGTCGCTCCAAGTACTACTTTGGTTCGACTTGGATGTGATTTCAGCCCTTGTACAGGCTCCTAAATAGCATCCAAGTCGGAAGGCAGTTGCAGAGCAAAGTCGTATGACTTTGCTCTCTCAACAGAGTTAACCGAGCCTAAATCTGCTGCTTTCCCTGGCCGAAGGTCCGTTCTTCTAGCAGATGGAGCTCCTCTTTGAGGTTGAATGATACCCAGGATCTTTAAACCATGTCGATAAGGGAGCACTGGGGTAATTTCAGAAGAAAGGGACCTTCTGACATTTTCAGACTGGTCAGAATACTCCTTTGGGGGAGGGGGTTAGTCAGAAGGTATGTATACTTTTTGATCATGGCACTTAAATTTAAAGCGGAAGTAAAACCCATCCATCCATTTAACAGTTTCAAAAAACAAATATGAAAAAAGGTAAGAAAATCCGCACTAAGGAGAGAAAAGAAGGAATCAGGCGGCAGCCCACTTCAAGATATAGCCCTAAGGGGGCTATATGTTCAAAAGATTGGGGGGTATGTTCAATTAATTATCACCTGTCACTTTATTGCACTATCTGCACATTATTTTTTAGCTTTTTAAGAAAATATATATGCTGTATGTGACATCACTTACCTATGTTATCTTTGATCAGTATTAAGTAACCGTATTTGAATGTTTATACCACACCTCTGTTGATACAATATAGGCAGCGCCAATCACTTCACATACCCCCCAATCTATAGTTTCAAAAAACAGTTACATTTCTGACATGTGCCGGGAATGTAACACTCCCATTGGTTGTCCGCTCAACCAAACTGTTAAACCATCCAATGGCTGGTGTCATAACTGATCACGTGCAGTATCATGGCAGTTGTAGATTAAATGGAGCCCAAGATGGCAGCTTCCTTGGCTGAAAAAGATTGAAGGGTTTACTTCCACTTTAAGCATCCTGCAATGACTATTCTTGTTAATGCAGGAATAGTCAACATAGCAAACTCTGCATTCTACCTGTGTATCCAAATCCCAAAGTTGTAGAGCCAAAAATAGAAATACTGATTTATCTGACAGTGGTCCTTGGAGAACTCTCTGACCCTTGGTTCTGTAAAAACAAACAGAAAGATGTTTCATCAACCCAAAGCAAAGGTAAAATTGTAGCTATTGCTCTGAAAATTAAGTATTTGTTGTGTCATTGGACAAGAAAGGTCCAGTAGTACAGGAAGGCCCACCCCACTCTGGCAATATCAGCAGCCATGACATAGTTTACTGAAACCCGTAAGACCAGTGACCTAGAGTCCTTGGTTGATTCTTTAGTGCAAATGCTTGAAAAGGGAGAGGTTCTCTTTCTGTCACTTCAGTAAAGTGCGGTAAAATTCACTGGTACGTGCTTCAGCTCTTTGCATATCTTGATGGGTCTGTCTGTTGTTGCAGGTTCCCAGCAATGCAAGTCTACAGTGCTAATCTAGTGAATAATCCATCAGCGGCAAGACACATATACAGTATTTGACTCTGGGACAACTTACTTGCAGAATCAATTTTCTTGCTTTAACCCATTTACAATATGAGTTTGTATGTTTATAGCGAACTTGTGCCATTGAGACGTCACCCATCGCTGTGTGACACTGGCAGAAATGTAGCCATCAGCATTTACTACTCTTCCAGATTAATATCAATAGTTGTTTTTTTTTATTTCAGGGGGATATTTTGCGTATGGAAAAGGAGCAGACAGCACTAATAGAGCAACTCAAAGAAGCGACTGAGAAATACGAGACCCTGAAGAGTCGCTTCCAAGAGGAGATAACTGCCCTAGAAGAGGAGATAAAGATGACTGTAGAGTATAGTAAGGTATCTAAATTTTTATTTTTGTTTGCTGGAATTGTTCATAAAATAAATGGAATGTGTACTTTTAATAGGCAAACGGACTAGTACACTCCACGTTCATCCCTAAAGATAAACAAGCAGTTCTTTGTGCTGCACTGGGCTCTGCGCCTGTGTGTATGAGCCCCAACTCTGTCCGAAACTAACAAGTACAAGTTAGCAGGATTTAGATTTGAAAGGATTATAGGTGGAGGATAGAGAAAAGGTAGGGCTTCACGTGATGATGAGAAATTCAAAGCTGAGAGAAAACATTTTGGAAAAATTAGATATTAATGGTTTTCTTCTAATATATATCCAAAGTAAATTAAGTGAAAATAAAATGTTGACTCCTTTGGAATAAACTTATGCAAAGCTTTGGCGTAACAATGCAGCTCTGTAGTGACCCTTGGAAATCTGCTTTTTACCCTCCTATAGGAACCATTGACTTCAAACTTAAAGACTAAGTTCACCTGTAAGTAAAAATTAATGAATGCACATATTTTTTCAAGTAAAAAATGTGCTTTTACTGTACAGGCGGTCCCCGAGTTACAAACGTCCAACTTACAAACAACTCCTACTTAGAAACAAAGGGAGACAACAGGAAGTGAGAGGAAATCTACCCATGGGAAGGGAAATTCACTCCTGTAAGAGTTCTCATGGGGAAAAGGTGTCTCCACTAAAGCTTTATCACTAATCCTTGTTTACACCACAACCCAAAATTTTCAAAATCCAGGGACAGAAAGTGAGGTGAAATCTTCAGAACAGGGATAAAAACAGCAAAACAAATGGTACAGGGGTGGTAACCCTTCCCTATGCTATTCAAAAAACATAAAAAATATTATTTTGGCTGGAGCTACACCTAAAAAATGTACTTGTTCCGACTAACAAACAAATTCGATCTAAGAACAAACTACAGGCCCGATCTTGTTTGTAACCCGGGGACCGCTTGTATATGTTTATTTTTTTTACACAACAGTCTACAAAGTATTGCACCTGCGATCAGTAGATTTCGGGTGCAATGTCATTCTCCTGAGCACTCCAGCTTTCTCCTCATACTTCTTATGGGTTTTCAGTTAGAAAGCTGGAGGAAGATTCAATGGACCTAAATTTGCTGATCATCGCATTCGTAGTCCATTGAGAACTACAAGAGTGTGGCAGACGGGAGTTATAGTTTATTCATTCACAGATCTCTATGAATGAATGACGCAGTTGTTCAGGCAGAGCTCTGCACTGTTGTTAAATGTGACAGTAGCTATGGGGGAGAGGAATCTTGTGTTCTGGAACATGCTGTATGTTACACCCTTAATGCGAATGTAACATATAGGATGTTCAGAAGGTCAACTTATCCTTCAACTGCATATTATTGGGAGCTGTGAGAAGAGGAGTTGGCCTGGGAAACGTCATCTTCTGAGCAGCCTGTGGTGGACTGCAGTACTTATGAAGTTCTGTAATCACCTTCTTACCTGTATATTACCAGTTTTTATTCCCAATACTTGTTTTCCTCCTGCAGATTGCAAAACTAGACCTGAATGCTCTTCAGCAAGATCACGAAAGTAAGTCCAAGAAATGGCATCAAGAGAAGAAGGAAAACCAGGAGAAGATTAAGGCTCTTAAAAATAATATTAAGATGACCACAGATGCCAGTGACAGGTGAGGACTTGGTATTTACTTATCTGTACATAATCAGAATTGGAAAATTACGCTAGTAATTGGTGTGGCGTGTAATCTCAAATATTTTTGGTCTATTTATTCCAGCGTTCTCATAAGGGTTTTTATAGGGAAATCTGCCTAGCTGTTTTTGACATCCACTTGGCTTCCCCCCCCCCCCCAATCCCTATTTATGATACCTGGGCTCACCCAGCTTCTATGTGAGCCAGGGCCTCTTACAGGGGATTCAGGATGGAGAACACAAGGGCAAAGTTTTTGTGAACCCAGAAGTGTTCATCCCTGGCTAATACTGGATTCAGAACTTAAAATCCCTGGCAGTAAATCTAGGACTGATCTATATGGGATAAAGGGGTTGTAAAGTCAACTTTTTTTTTATCTTAATGCATTCTATTCATTAAGATAAAAAGCCTACTGTTTGCAGAAGCCCCCCCTAATACTTACCTGAGCCCCATCTCGATCCAGTGATATCCACTAATGCCTCAGCCGTTCGGGACTTTCTCTCCTAATTGGCTGAGACACAGCAAAGACTGTTAATCAAACTCATTTAGCCAATCCAGGAAGAGAGAAGCGGCACGGCCGAAAGGCAGCTCTGTGTCTGAATGCATACAGGGAGCTGCAGCTCGGCTCGGGTGCCTCCATAGCAAGCTGCTTGCTGTTGGGGCACTCAACAAGAGGGAGGGGCCATGAGCTCCTGCAAGGCACCTGAGAAGAGGAGGATCTGGGCTGTTCTGTGCAAAGCCACTACACTGAGCAGGTAAGTATAACATGTTTGATATTTTAATAGAAAAAAAGAGACTTTACAATCACTTTGAGGCATTAAGATTTCATTACAGCCCTGATTTCTCCATAAAAAGTAACCTGTCACTTCCTGTGTACAGTCACATCAGTGACTTATGAGTCCCATTTTTGATAGTAATAAAATGTAATTAAAAAGAAAATGCATTCAGAATTATATAATTTAACACCCACACTTAATTTTAGAGCCATTGTTTAAGTTTAACTCCAAAATAATGATCTCTGAAGGTTTCTGTTTTCAATACAAAAGCAAAATTTTTTTACTGAAACTAGATTAACAACCGCCCGCCATATAAAAAAAATACCGGCGGGCGGGATGCGCTCTCGTTCTGGGACAACATCATATGATGATGCCCCAGTCTCACCCACTCACGCGCCCGATTTTTGCGGCTCTTTACCCATGTGATCAGCTGTGTCCAATCACAGCTCATTACATGTAAACAAGGAAGTGCTGGTAATCGGCTTTCCTCCCTTCACACAGACTGTGAGGAGAGGAGAGCTGATCATAGGAATTTTCTCACTTGGGAGACTGTACAGATAATCCGTGCAGCCCCAACAGTTCCCAGAAGTGATGCCAGTCAGTGCCCATTAGTGATGCCATTCAGTGCCGCTCATCAGTGCAGTCTCATCAGCGCACATCAGTGCAGCCTCATCGGCGCACATCAGTGAAGGAGAAAAATTACTTATTTACAACATTTTCTGACAGAATCAAGAAACTTTTGGTATTTTTTTAATTTAGCAAAAAATAAAAATCCCAGTGGTGATTAAATACCACCAAAAGACAGCCCTATTTTTGTGTGAAAAAAATAATTTCATATTGGTACAGTGATGCGTGGCCGCACAATTGTCATTTAAAGAGGTTGTAAACCTCCGATATTTTTTATTTTTTTTTTGAAAAAAAAAAACCTGAAAGACAAACACATAATGAGCTAGTATGCATCGCACTAGCTCATTATGAAATACCTAAGAACGAAGCCCCGAGGCCCCGACCGCTCACCTCTCTCCTGGGTGACATGTTCTGTCCCCCTTCTTCAGGGTTTGTGACATCCGGCCATCTCATTGGCTGGATCCGCGATTACGTCACTCCCACGCATTCGTGCGGGAGCCGACAGTCACGGCACGGGGCTCTGAAGGAACAGCACCAGCGGCCGTTCCTTCAGAGCGCATGCGCCAGTGATGTCACTGGCTGCATTTAAGGTAAATATCTCCTAAACGGTACATGTTTAGGAGATATTTACAGTACCTATAGGTAAGCCTTATCATAGGCTTACCTATAGGTACAACTTGCAGAGGAGGGTTTACTTCCTCTTTAAAGTGTGACAGCTCTGAAAGCTGAAAATTGGACTGGGGTAGGAAGGGGGTAAAAGTGCCCAGTATTGAATCGGTAAAGAACAAAGCCTAAACATGATATAGTCGCTACAAAAGCCATGTTGTGATAGTGTTATTAAAAATCACCTTACCAAATCAAACTGCAGCCGCCAGTGATTTTAATTAAAGCTGCCCAAAATATTCAAAATTCTTCAGTAATGGTTTTTTTTGTAAATGTTCTGAGGGGTACAGAATGGGTGAAGAAAATTTAAGCCACATCTTAGACAGGATTTAGAATTATCAAGCTGTTACATCTTCCATTCATAACTACAAATGCGTATCCATTTGTTTACCAGCTTGTCTACTTACTTGGGCGTGACCTCGTCAACCTCTGTGTAGCCCATTTAAAAGTTTGATTGATCTTATGTTTAACTCTGCAGATTGCCATTTTCCTGCATCTGTTTTTGTACTGGTTTTTCTCTGCCTTCATGAGTTTGTTTTATACTTAACAGGATTTTTCTTTATTTCTCTTCCTGAAGGTATTCTAGAAGCATTGAAGAAAAGAAAAAGCAGTATGAAGCATATATAAAGGATTTTGCTAAGATACAGTAAGTGTATTTAGTTATTACATTTGATACATGTTTTTTATCTCCCCCAAAAAACTCCCTGTATGAAAATCTTATCAGTTTACCTGATCATCTGTGGTAAATGCAACGCCGCACAGCCCAACAGGTCATACAAAGGAGCTGTTGGATCGCTTTACTATCTATCATCACAGTATTGTTTAAAGCTGATCTCCAGCTTGAATTTCACTTTAACTAGTTTGTTTGGGCCAAGCTTGCCTAAACAAATGTAAAAAAAAATAAGTGGTAACCAGCCCAAGTTGAAGCACATATAGCAGTGGATAGATTAAAGTGGGGTTCCACTCATTTTTGTGTTTAATAAAAATCAGCAGCTACAAAAAGTGTGATGTGGCTGCCCAAAGCCTCGGTTCTATCCCTCTCGGCGGCGCCGGCATCTCTAGTGTGGGCACCCGGCCGTGACAGCTTGCGGAGTCACGCTGCACGTTGTGAATGGTTGGGCATCTTTCTGGGACCTGTGACGTGCCCCAGAAGATTGCAGGGAGGGAGGGGGAGAGGAGAACTTCCGCTCAAACTGCCTAACTGGCCCGAACAGAAGTGGGGAGTGGGTACCTTTTTCAAATCTAGGTCCCCCCCCCCCCCTCCCCGAAAAATGACATGTCAAATGTGGCATGTTAGGGGGTCAGCAGTATTTAAAGCGGGAGTTCCACTTTTGGGTGGAACTCCGCTTTAAGGGCAGGTTAGCCTGAATGGAGTTATCCCCTCTTTAAAGGCACAGGGGCAAACTGGACCCCTAGCCATAGCACAAATTAGTAGCTGAAGGCATCCAATGTATCTCCGCATGAAATTCAACCAACTGTCCAAAAAAAATGGCATCCACCTCAACCTTTAACTAGCCTTTGTTAGTGTATTTCCTACACTAACAGGTGCACCCGCTGGGTGTGCTGTATCCACTTGACCTCTGGAAGATTTACCCTCCTTTATGACCAGGCCATTTTTTGCTATACGGCAGGGCGCTGCTTTAACTGAGAATTGCACATGCAACACTGTACATAAATTCAATTTACATAATTTTCTTCCCACAAATAAAGCTTTCTTTTGATGGTATTTGATCACCACTGGGTTTTTTATTTTTTGAGCTTTAAATAAAAAAAAGTCCAAATTATTTTTTACTTTCTGTTATTAATAAAAAACAATAAAATAAATTTAAAAAAATGGAATTTCTTCATAAATCTAGGTCAATATGTATTCGGCTGCATATTTTTGGTGGGAAAAAAAAAATCTAAGCGTACATTGAGTGTTTTGCACAAAAGTTATAGCGTGTACAAACTATGGTATATACAGTTGTGCTCATAAGTTTACATACCCTGGCAGAATTTATGATTTCTTGTCCATTTTTCTGAGAATATGAATGATGACACAAAAACTTTTCTTTCACTCATGGTTAGTGTTTGGCTGAAGGGATTTATTATCAATAAACTGTGTTTGACCCTGATCAAAAGTTTACATACCCCGGTGATTTTGGCCTGATAACATGCACACAAGTTGACATAAAGGGGTTTGAATGGCTATTAAAGGTAGCCATCCTCACCTGTGACCTGTTTGCTCGTAATTAGTGTGTGTGTATAAAAGGTCAATGGGTTTCTGGTCTCCTGACAGACCCTTGTATCTTTTCATCCAGTGCTGCACTGACTTCTGGATTGTGAGTCATGGGGAAACCAAAAGAATTGTCAAAGGATCTGGTAGTTGAACTGTATAAAACACGAAAGGGATCTAAAAAGATATCCAAGGAATTGAGAATGCCAATCAGCAGTGTTTAAACTCTAATCAAGAAGTGGAAAATGAGGGGTTCTGTTGAAACCAAACCACGGTCAGGTAGACCAACTAAAATTTCAGCCACAACTGCCAGGAAATTGTTCGGGATGCAAAGAAAAACCCACAAATAACTTCAGGTGAAATACACGACTCTCTGAAAACATGTGGTGTGGCTGTTTCAAGATGCACAATAAGGAGGCACTTGAAGAAAGATGGGCTGCATGGTCGAGTCGCCAGAAGAAAGCCATTACTGTGCAAATCCCACAAAGTATCCCACTTACAATACGCCAAACAGCACAGAGACCAGCTTCAAACCTTCTGGCACAGTCATTTGGAGTGATGAGACCAAAATTGAGCTTTTTGACCACAACCATAAATGCTACATTTGGAGAGAAGTCAACAAGACCT
Source organism: Pelophylax lessonae (assembly GCF_965119305.1). Classification (NCBI taxonomy): domain Eukaryota; kingdom Metazoa; phylum Chordata; class Amphibia; order Anura; family Ranidae; genus Pelophylax; species Pelophylax lessonae. The sequence continues at coordinate 53,552,695 of NC_138769.1, read as the reverse complement.
ATGATAAAAGGTACACCATTCCTACTGTGAAACACGGAGGTGGATTGCTGATGTTTTTGGGATGTGTGCGCTACAAAGGCACAGGAAATTTTGTCAGAATTGATGGCAAGATGAATGCAGTATGTCATCAAAAAATACTGGAGGAAAATTTGCATTCATCAGCCCAGAAGCTGCGCATGGGATGTACTTGGACATTCCAACATGACAATGATCCTAAACACAAGGCCAAGTCAACCTGTCATTGGCTATAGCAGAATAAAATGAAGGTTCTGGAGTGGCCATCTCAGTATTCTGACCTCCGTATCATTGAGCCACTCTGAGGAGATCTCAAACGTGCAGTTCATGCAAGACAGCCCAAGAATTTACAGGAACTGGAGGCTTTTTGCCAGGAAGAATGGGCAGCTTTACCATATGAGAAGATAAAGAGCCTCATCCACAAATGCCACAAAATACTTCAAGCTGTCATTGATGTTAAAGGAGGCAATACACGGTATTAAGAACTGGGATATGTAAACTTTTGAGCAGGGTAATTTGGGTAGTTTCTGTTGTCATTATGATTTAAAAAGAGTAACCACAGTTGATTGCTAAAAATTGGCTTCAGCCAAACACTAAGCACGAGAGAAAGAAAGGTTTTTGTGTTATCATTCATATTCTCAGAAAAATGGCCAAGAAATCATTAATTCTGCCAGAGTATGTAAACTTACGAGCACACATGTAGTACTGGAATTTTTTTTATTTTCACAGCGCTACATAAATCATAACTACTGGTTTATATTTCCTCCTCCAGGAGTAGGACTAGGCAGAGCAAAAAACATGTGGCTATGCCCATGGGCCATCCTCAGCTTGGAATATAACCCCCCCTCTCTGCTCTAGATAATCTGTTTTAATCTGTCTAGTCAGGTGTAAGGACCTAGGCTGGGATCTCTGGTCCAACAATTTTTTTTTCCTTCCTTACATCTTTTTTAGTTTTTTCTCTCGGGAGATCTACAATCAACTGCCGGGCTGGGCGACAGGCTGGATAATCTAGATCCAGTGGTCCCCCCAGCCCAGCCAGCAAGCGCGTGCAGACCGCAGCTATGCGCTAGGTCGGCCGCGACATAGCCTCACGGACAGAGGCTCACCCGTGAGTTAAACATCTCGCAGGGTCGCATATCCCGTGGATATCCCTTGGCCGACAGCTCACCTACTTCGGTGGCGAGGATTCTTTCTGGAGTGTTAACCGCACCATGAAAGGGTAAGTACAGTCCCCCCTCTCCCCTTTTGGTGTTTTTTTTTTTTTTTTTTTTTGGGGTAGACGTGGGTAACCATCAAGAACGGTCAGACCTGCCTGCACGTTCCCTCCTCCCATTCTTAAAAATCCCCTCTCTATCCCCCCGGTCTGGACCTGGAGTCTGGTGGTGGCCCCAGGGCAGAGGATGCAGCGGAGACCCCTGGGATAGTGTTTCCTGCTCTGGTAGTCTGGAGGGGTCCAAGTGTAGGAGACCCCTAGGTGCATGCCCCATTGTTTGCAGTGTGGGTATAGTGCAAGGGGGTGTTCTGTCAGAATACAGCTACCTATCAGATTCTGCTATCGGAAGTGACGTACGGACTATAACAAATTACTGCGCATGCGCCATGCATTCTAACATGGCCACTATGTGTTCCAATAGGTTTCCTAATGTGACCGAACACAAAGCAGGGGCAGACATCTTGTTACACCCACGCAAGTCTTGAATTTTACATTTATTTTAGCAGTAAACTCACCTTGTATTCGAAGATAGACTATTTCACCGTGACCGAGTGAAATATTCAATTTTGGTGCTGAGCAGTGTGGCGTGAAGCAAAATGGCCGTCGCCACCTTCTACTTGCAGGTTTCTTGCTGTACTTACTAGAATACAATAATCATACAAATGTAATACTGTGATTCAGTATATAAGGTGAGTTTACTGCTAAAATAAATGTAAAATTCAGGACTCGCGTGGGTGTAAGAAGATGTCCGCCCCTGCTTCGTGTTCTGTCACATTAGGAAACCTATTGGAACGCATGGCGCATGTGCAGTAAGTTGTTCTAGTCCGTACATCACTTTAGTAGCAGTATTCTGACAGAATACCGGTCCCAGTGCAGAGACCGGTGCAGAGTGCACAGTGAAGTCTCCTCAATGTGTGTCCTACCTTCAGGAGGGGGTCCCCTTGCAGAGGGTGCAGCAGTCACAGGGAAGATCGTGGCAGGATGCTGTAGCTGATGGCAGCCATTTTCCCTTAGTCTGGCTGGTCTCCGGTTGGCGACCATGTTTGTGTACCCCGATGTCACGGGGGCCATTTTCCCTTAGTCTGGCAGGTCTACAGCTGGTGGCCATGTTTGTGTAGCCTGATGATGTCACAGGGGCCAATTTCTCTTTGTCCGGAAAACGTTGGAGACGACTGAAGCCTCGCGGAGATGCCGAAGCTCTTCCTCCACAGTTTCCTCTTCCTGTGCCCAGGACCTATAGACAGGGATGGCGTCCATGGTGGTGATTGGTAGGGTGAGTCGTTGGGGGTCCCTGTTATATCTCTCTCTCTCTGCTGATAGGTACCCTGAGCCTTGAGGCATCCTTTAGTGGTGCCAAAAGATTGTTTTTGTACTGCAAGGTCTTCCTTTCCTTATGGAACCTCAGGGTCACATCTCCCCCACTGACTCCCTCATGGAGGTGGCAGGTCCCTCGGAACCCCACCTTCCCATGGTTGCACTGATGATGAGCCTGCAGTGCTTAGTGTCCCGGGTGAAAGTGGCATGTGGGCAAAGGCCCAGGAGGAAGCTTCCTCTGCCTTTCCCTGCTCAGTCTCTCCCATTTGATTCTGAACCTGATGCCACCGTGGCCCGTCCAGGGGGGCTTAATATCACACCCCCAGATCCATCCGAAAGTGAGGATGATTCCTCCATGGTGGCAGCAGTGAATTAAAAAGTGCTAGTAGACGCACTTATCACTGCAGTGCGTGAGACTTTAAAAATCGAGAATGCTGCTGATGTAGCCACGGACGTAGCTGTGTTGTTTGGTAAGCATAAGTCGCCTTGCACTCCAAAGGTGTTTCCTTATGTGCCTTACTTTGACAGGTTTTCCTGTAAGGAATGGGAACGACCAAAATTACCCTTTGTGGTCCCCAAACATTTTTCTGTACGTTACCCTTTTGAGGAGTAACTTTTAAAAAAAGTGGACTAGTCTACCAGAGGTGGACCCTCCTGTTTCCAGGTTGAACAAAGCTACCATGATCCCAGTAGAGGAATTCCTGTACTTTAAGGACCTGGCTGACAGGAAAGCGTAGGCTGTGGCAACCACAATGGTTCGACATTGCGGCCAGTCTTGGCCTCAGCCCTGGTGTCTCAGACCCTAACTGAATGGGCCAAGCTTTTGCACCAGGGCTTGGACAGTGAAAAAGGGAAATAGATCTTTCAAATCTTCCCCGGGCGCTTCCAAGCATTTTTGGTCTGGTAAGCCTAGAGTTAGCTTCTCCGAACCCACAGACAAGACCCCTTCAGCATAAAGGTCTACCCTCACCCATTATTGGCCACCCGGCATTATTTTCAGCCACCTTCATGAGCATCAAGGGGATCCACGAAGTTATTTTTTTGGGAGTACCCAGAAAGGGGGACAAAGTTTGTCCTTTTCAGGTTTTTTAGGTCCAGAGTCTCCTTGTTTGGATTTAATTCCTGCAAAGGTTCAGGTGGTGTCTGAACTACCTACGGTCCCCCTATCCCTGTCCAGGGAATTGATTTACCTAGGTCTGATTCTAAACCGACCAGGGTGGTCCTTCCTCTGGACAAACTTCAGGAACCACAGGCCGTGATTCACCGGCTGCTGTCACACAGATAGTTCTCTCTCCCATTTTGCATACACGTTCTGAGTCTGGTGGTATTCACCTTCAAGACAGTTCTGTTTGCACAGTCCTACATGCTGCTCCTTTAGCAGGTTCAGCTCCACAGGACAATCCCGAAGTTTGTGGAGAGATCATGGGTTCCTCTGGCAGACGCTGCAGGCGTCCAAGGGCCACGGTAAGGCCAGTATCATCCTTGGATCAGGCTTCTTCCGCAATTCCTGTAAGGAATCAAGGGCAAGGATCTTCCAATCAGGCTAGTGGCCATAAACGTCCCTTGGGGGCTTCCTCTCAGAGAAGACCAGTTGTCCCAGGGTTGATCTACCATCCTGCTTTTTAGTCGCTGGTTTTAATGGCTTAGCTATTGAAAGCCAGATACTGAGGTATAGAGATCTGTCTGGATCAGTGATCCCTACTATGGTGAAGGAAGGAAGTCTTCTTCCAGCAAGATATACATACCATCATACGTGGAAAGTGTACATTTCTTGATGTGAGTTGCTTTGCGCTCGTCCTCAATTCTTTTATGTGGCTCGAAACAGGACGTTGATCAGAAGCTGGCCTTGAGTACCATCAAGGGCCAGGTGTCTGCCCTGGCAATCCTTTTTTCAGCGACCCCTAGCCACGCACTCTTTAGTTCGTACCTTCATTCAGAGGGTTCAACATGTGGCTCCACCTGTGCTGTCTCTTATGCCGCAATGGGATTTCAATTAAGTACTTTCAGTTCTCCAGAAACCTCCATTTGAGAATATTCTGGAGATTCCCTTGCATACTTTATCCCAGAAGGTGACATACTTGGTGGCTATTACCTCGGCCCACAGGGTATTGGAATTGGCAGCATTATCCTGTCGCAGTCCCTAGTGGTCCATAGGGATAAAGTGTTTTTTTGTCCCTGTCCATCATTCCTGCCCAAAGTGGTCTATGGCTTCCATTTGAATGAGGACATTGTGTTGCCTGCCTTGTGTCCTAAACTGGCTCATCCCAAGGAATTTGCTTTGCATACCTTGGATGTTTTTCACGCGATTCGGGTGTATCTGGCAGCTACTGAGTCAGACTCGCTTTTTGTGGTTACGGACGGACCAAGAAAAGGGCCGGACGCTTCTTTGGCTACCACCTCCAGATGGATCAGACAGACGGTGACTCAGGCCTATTCCATTAAAGGTCAAGTTCCACCTTTCCTTGTCACGGTGCATTCTACTTGGGTGCTGAGTGCTTCTTGGGCCCTCCATCTTCAGGCATCAATTTCGCAAGTTTGCAAGGTGGCCAGTAGGTCGTTGGTGCATACCTTCACAAAATTCTGTAAGGTAGATACTTTGGCATCTGCGGCTGCTTCTTTTGGCCGCTGTTTAAGAGAGGCTGTTCCCTCCTTGAGGGGTGTTTTTCTTTAAACTTTTTTATTTTTCAGACGGGGCTCCTGTGTCCCGGTTAAGGGCTCTTATGTTTAGCCTTGGGTTATTTTCCCCACCCCTCATTTTCCTTTTGACACTGCTTTTGGACATCCCAGTAGTTAGGATTTTTTAAGCGCTGTGTCCAACGATGAACGAAAGAGAAAATGGGATTTTTGTACTTACCGTAAAATCCATTTCTCTGAGTTCATCGACATACACAGCACCCACCCCTCTATGAAGTTCTGATACTTCTAATACTGCTTGCTACTAAACTGATTACCTAGAGCAGAGAGGGAGGTTATATACCAAGCGGAGGATGGCCCATGGGCATAGCCAGGTGTTTTTTTTTCTGCCTAGTCCTACTCCTGGAGGAGGCAAAATAACCCAGTAGTTATAATTTATGGAGCGCTGTGTCTGCCGATGAACTCCTATAAATGGATATTACGTTAAGTACAAAAATCACTTTTTTATATATACTAGTAATGGCGGCGATCAGTGACTTATAGCGGGGCCATAATACAATCTGACACTAACTTTTGACACTTTATGGGAACCAGTGACACTAATACAGTAATCAATGCTCAAAATATGCACTGTCACTGTACTAATGACACTGGCTGGGAAGGGGTTAAACATCTAGGGTGAAAAAAGGGTGTTTTTGCATGTACAGTGTGCTGCTTTCACTAAGAGATGCACTGGATGTTTTTCCCTGACAGGACGGAGCTCTGCATTGTTTACATATGCAGAGCTCCTTCCAGTGTCTCCCCTTGGCGATCAGCGGGTGCCGGCGGACACCCATTGGCCACCACCCACTGACTAATCACAGAAGAAGCAGCACGCTCAATTTTTTTTCTGGGTGTAGGATAGGAAGTTCATCTTACTTTGTAACAGAAATACTTAGAGATAGCATCCCTTTGCGCATTCAGAGCGATGGTGCCTCATAATCCCTTGCCCCCTCTCCACAATGCCCCCAAGGGATTCCTGGGATTTTTCCAACCTTACTACAAGTTGCAAATTATAGCACGTTAAACCCATCCCAAACCTAAACAAGTTAAACTAAGCACATAATGGAAAAATGAATGAACCAGAGGCTAATGTTGGTGCAAAACATGCATCAAAATTATTAGTAGGTCCAGATATGGGCAGCTGACACTTTGCACATATCTGGACAATGCATGGCACTGCCCCAGCATCTCCCAGCATCAAAAGCCTCTCTATTGACCCTTTAATGTGATGAGTAGCCTCACTGACCAGTAGGAGGTTTTAGAAAAGAGTTTTTCTAAAAAAAAAAAAAAAAAAAAAATTCCAAAACATGACGTCTACAAGAAATTTCTGGATTTTGAAATCACTTCAGCTGACTATTGATCTGGATCTACTGGATCATTTTGACTGTAGTTAGTTTTCCCTTTTAACATAACATACTAAGTTTGAAATGCCCAGAGGTGTGTGGCAAGGGGTAAGGTTAGTTTACAATCTGTTCTTCCATTTGTAGTTTAACCTAAGTCCCCAGCAACTGCTATTTTCTATTGTAATCCTAAGATGATTTATTTTTTTTATTATCGAGAGTATTTAATAATTATTCTGTGTACATTAGCCGCTAACTTTCCTCTATAGCTGAATATGTCTGTGTATTTAGTTACAGTAAATTTGATAAAGAAAAAGCAACGCTGGAGAGGCATGTAAAGAAGTGTGAGGAGGAAAGGGAGGAGACCAGACAGAGGGCCATAGCTGCTGAGGTGAGAACTTTCCTTTCCAGAAAACCCATAACAAAATCAGTCTGCTGGAATCATTTGAAACTGAAATGTAATGTAAGCATATAATGCTTTCCTTTGTATATTCCACTGGAGAGTGTGTTAGGACTACATAACACCTCCCTCTCCTATTCATAACAGGAGGTGGTGCTTTGTAGTCAGCGGTAGCGGGGAACATTTCTAACCGATAACAGTCCGGAGGCATATGATTATCAGCTTACAAGATTTCTGGCTGGATAAACAGATATTTTTTTGTTTTGCTGAACAGTTCTAATCCAATGCTTTTAATGGTGTATTTTTGACAGACCAAAATGTGCATTGTTACTGTTTACATAAACATTTAGCTGGGCAATCTGTTCATTAGTTTCTTGAGCATGCACATCTAAAGGGATGTTGGGGGTATGTTCCTTCATATAATGCTGGGGAACAAAATGTTTAATGACAAAGAAAGCTATTAGCTGTAAAAGGTGGACAGTGACCATAAGGCTCAGGAGGAGAGGGGATTGATGATGATTGAAGTTGTTCAGGCAGGAAGTGAAGATGGGTTCAGGATCGCTCCTGTAGCTTTAAAGGTTTTAATGATGGATATGCAGACAAGCGACTAAGAGTAATACTTTTCAACACAGGAAAGGACTTGCTAAAGGCAGAAAGACATAAGACACAAATAATTGTAGCTCTGTATTAATTGGTACATATTTATTGGTATCTATTTTTACTGCATGTAGTGCAAGCACCTGAATGTGACCTGGCAACCTTCTTTTTGTGATCCACTTTACAGCAGAGCTCAGATTGGGAGAATGTGAAGCGGCACAAGGAACCAGTCAGTTGTACTGTAGTGTTTAAAGGCTATCAAGGAAAGAGCAGAGGGACAGAAAGATTATTCGCTCATCAGATTGGAAAGTAGGGATGGGCTCAGGCATGTTTGGATCCTGGTCCCAACCCACCTGAGCAACACCCCCCAAGGAAGATGTCACTGCACACCACCAGTCATAGGCAGCGTGTCTATGTGCAGCTGCAGGCCAGGAAAGGTGGTGTGCAGTGAGGGCTTCCTGGTGGGATTGCTCAGGTGGGTTGGGACTAAGATCCTGAACAGGCCTGAGCTCATCCCTACTGGAGAGTGCAAAATATGGTGCAACTGTGCATGGTAGCTAATCGGCTTCCAACTTCAGCTTGTTCAGTTAAAGTGGAACTTTAGTCAGAAAATTAAGTCCTGCTAGATCACTTCAGACTGGCCCATTTTGCAGGTAGAGCTATGTGAAACATTCAAAATAAGTGCCCATACTGTTTGATATCCAGTAATACACTGTCTCACCCTGCTCTGCACATGCTCATTTGCTCTTCATTTTTAGGCACTGCTGAGTTTGTAGAGGCCGATCTGCTGACAGCCTTAAAGTGGAATTAAACTCTCCTATCCTTTATAGCTAAGGAAGCTGCTTCTGTTTGATCTGCAACTGTTGTGGTGCTCCACATGTGATTAGTTATGACACCAACCATTTGGTTTGACAGTTTGGTTAAGGGCACAATCAAATGTGTCAGTTTGCATTTCCAGCATTCCAGGAGCAGAACTGTTTTTTGAAACTGGGAAATGAATGAGTTTAGCCCCACTTTATGATTTACTGCTGGGGCTCTGGGCTTCAGCAAAATGGCAGCCTCCAGCAGGAGCAATACTGGAGGCAGTTTACAGCACACAATAACTTTGGTGGCATAAATATTAATGTGGAATGTATGTTCCTTGCTAAAGAACAATTATTTTATCAAATTCTTATGGATAAAGTTACGCTTTAAGCTTTGACAAAAAAAATAATGGAAGCCGATTGGTTTCTATGCAGGACTGCACAAGATTTTGCACTCTCCAGTTCTAGTAAATCAACCCCACTGTGCCCTGATGGAAGGACCAGGTCCAACAGTCATACATCTCCATTGTCTCGGGCCCTCCAGGCCCTCTGCGAGGTATGTAGTGGCAGTTGATCCCTCTGTAGTGGGAAACTGCATGTGCTCGATGGCAGTACTGGGGGTAGGAATACCCCAATCTATAATATTGGGCCTGTCACCCAGCGCCGCAGTTGAAGAAAAATCAGTGCACTTAAATAAAACTCCATCAACTGCAAACAAAAACCCATCATGTGGAAGAAAAAGTAAAAGAAAGGTAGAAAAAATTCACTTATGAGTGCTAGGTAAAAAACTGACTACTGTGTTTAAGATAGAGAGTTGGCCACAACCAGAGGGCCGCCCCCTGGGCATCCTTTTTTTTTTTTTTATTTAAGCCCGTGGTGTGTGAAACACACTAAGAATAACGCCCGGTGCAAAAAAAAAGTGAGAACACAAAAAGGTGCACAGGGTGTGCAACTGGTCCACCTCCGAAGAGGACGGACCCTTACCCTGATCCCCCAGAGCATGAGACTCTAGATGGGTATTAAGGTACTCACTGGTCCACCTGGCCAAAACTAGGCAGACCCCGTTCTCTAGGAGGACTACTGAAACAGCCCACCCTAAGTACTAGGTGGGGCTCCCCCGAAGGGAGACTTCATGACATAGGGCGAACTTAGCCAGAAGGCCATATCTACCCCCTCCCAAGACTTTCGGGGTAGGCCCGAGGACCCACACCCTGCTAATCACTGTTAGTAAAGTGCACACGTGCAAAGTGACAAGCACACAAAGAAAAATACACACAAAAAGTGGAGAAGTGCTTAAAGTGCCAAAGTGCGATACCTTGGCAAGCCCTTCGGCCAGGAAAAAACAATTTTCTTGTCCCAGCCAAAAGGCCCGGCCCTAGAGGCAGGTGTGAAAAATTTGTGTAGTTGCAATATCCAAAGTGCCGAAAATCTCCAGATGAGCTCCCCCACCTGTGAGAATTAAGGTGCCCCTGGCCGAGTCATACCATGGGCTTCTCTCACAGCCCGGCCTTTGGCCAGACCAGTGCAGCCCCCATCCCTACCAGGAGGTATTGTAATTTGGACAGCTTAGGGAGGGCCTTGCTACAACTGGGGACAGGCCTTTTGCAAGGCCAGATTCAACCCAGGAGGAAAAAGGCCCTCCCCCCACCATCACCATTCCATACCAAATACATCATAGAGGGGTACTAACCAGCGCCCATCCATCCAAAGGCATCAGCGTTCTCCCTCCTAAAGACTGATAAGAGCAGATACTAGACTTGATCTTAGCCAAAAGGCCGAGCATACTTTTAGTTGTGCCTAGTGTCCTGTTCCTGCAGGTGGAGACATCAAACCCATCTGTCATGAAGTTCTGCTTCAATTGATAGACCGAATAAGGGAGAGCCATTTATAAATTTTCCCAAAGCAACTTGTCAGTTGATTACGATTTTGTTTAATTCTCAAAAACTTGATAGCTTGCATCTAAATGGTTGCTATGAACTAAATTCCTTCTTGACCTAATTCCTATCATTGTTGATGGTTAATTGTGTTTACTTGCCTCTGCTCTGTAGGTGATTGTACTGGAGAACAGGAAACAATGTGAACTCTTAAAGATGAGGATCAGAGTTGCCACTGTAGATCGGAACATCAGTATGTTTAATCCTGTAGTCCTCAGGTATCTGCCTTATTATTGGATATTTTGTGTCTATTCTGTGGGAGGGACAAGTTACTAGCTGATAAATGTCGTTATAAGACTAAGACCTCATTGGCACAACAAAAAAAGGTGCATGGTGCAACAAGAATCCAACAGACGCTTATACTTGGATGTACAGGTGTATGCAGACAGTTGTGGCTGCTCTGACTGTACAATGCATTAACAGGCTGACAGCGGCCACAGCTGTTTGTCACTGGTGTCAGTGTGAGGAGTAGTGTCCCTTGGTGCCAGTGGGAGGAATAGTGCCCCATCATTGGTGCCAGTGGGAGAAATAGTGCCCCATCATTGGTGCCAGTGGGAGGAATAGTGCCCCATCATTGGTGCCAGTGGGAGGAATAGTGCCCCATCATTGGTGCCAGTGGGAGGAATACTGCCCCATCGTTGGTGCCAGTGGGAGGAATACTGCCCCATCGTTGGTGCCAGTGGGAGAAATAGTGCCCCATCGTTGGTGCCAGTGGGAGGAATAGTGCCCCATCATTGGTGCCAGTGGGAGGAATAGTGCACCATCATTGGTGCCAGTGGGAGGAATAGTGCCCCATCATTTGTGCCAGTGGGAGGAATAGTGCCCCATCATTGGTGCCAGTGGGAGGAATAGTGCCCCATCATTGGTGCCAGTGGGAGGAATAGTGCCCCATCATTGGTGCCAGTGGGAGAAATAGTGCCCCATCATTGGTGCCAGTGGGAGGAATAGTGCCCCATCGTTGGTGCCAGTGGGAGGAATAGTGCCCCATCATTGGTGCCAGTGGGAGGAATAGTGCCCCATCGTTGGTGCCAGTGGGAGGAATAGTGCCCCATCGTTGGTGCCAGTGGGAGGAATAGTGCCCCATCGTTGGTGCCAGTGGGAGGAATAGTGCCCCATCGTTGGTGCCAGTGGGAGGAATAGTGCCCCATCGTTGGTGCCAGTGGGAGGAATAGTGCCCCATCGTTGGTGCCAGTGGGAGGAATAGTGCCCCATCGTTGGTGCCAGTGGGAGGAATAGTGCCCCATCGTTGGTGCCAGTGGGAGGAATAGTGCCCCATCGTTGGTGCCAGTGGGAGGAATAGTGCCCCATCGTTGGTGCCAGTGGGAGGAATAGTGCCCCATCGTTGGTGCCAGTGGGAGGAATAGTGCCCCATCATTGGTGCCAGTGGGAGGAATAGTGCCCCATCATTGGTGCCAGTGGGAGGAATAGTGCCCCATCATTGGTGCCAGTGGGAGGAATAGTGCCCCATCATTGGTGCCAGTGGGAGGAATAGTGCCCCATCGTTGGTGCCAGTGGGAGGAATAGTGCCCCATCCATCGTTGGTGCCAGTGGGAGGAATAGTGCCCCATCCATCGTTGGTGCCAGTGGGAGGAATAGTGCCCCATCCATCGTTGGTGCCAGTGGGAGGAATAGTGCCCCATTGTTGGTGCCAGTGGGAGGAATAGTGCCCCATCGTTGGTGCCAGTGGGAGGAATAGTGCCCCATCGTTGGTGCCAGTGGGAGGAATAGTGCCCGATTGTTGGTGTCGGTGGGAAGCATTATGCCCCATTGTTTGAGTCAATGGATGGACTTGTGCTTTAGAGAGCTAGATAAAGGCAAGCAAAGGGCCGCATCTGCCAGCTGGGCCATCGTTTGTAGACCACTACCCTATTTATTGGAGAGAAGGAGACGCTTGTAGTTCACATCAATAGAGTAGCCTCCTCCATACATACAGTACAACGAGTGAGCGTTGTGAAACTAGGACAGAAAGTATGTTACTGGCAGGATCACCAGGTGAAAATAAAGGTAACAAAAATGAATGCTGCCACCAAATCTGAGGACTGGTAAGCTGCAATATATAAAATGTTTGTTTTTGAGTTTAGATGCACTTTAATGGCCACCTGGACATTGCTCACATGTCCCAAAGGTGATAGGGGGTTATTATACTTGAGTGTTGCACAACCATGGGCAATGTCGTCTTACAGCAAGCCAGTAAAATCTTTCAGCATTTATAAAATAAATCCTGTAAGGTAAATAAAATTGGCAATAAAACTCTCCCTGCAAAAGGAGAGAGTAAATACCTCTCACACTGCCTAGAGCTGCTCTGCTAAAGAGAAATCTTCCTTTTGATAACACCGCTCTGCTTTATCAATCTTTGTCTTATTCCTTGTTGGTGGATCTCATTGATATGTATTTCTGGTTCACAGTAATCCAGCACCTCACATAATACAGCAATTACGGGAAATGGAGGCTTTTAAGAGAAAGCTGAAGAAGGAAATGGAAATGTTAGAGGTAAGATGGGCAAGTTAAAACATATAGTGGCGGTTTGGCACTATTCTGGAAAAATTGCAACCATGGTGGTCTGAATGTTCCCATTCACCTGAAAGAGAACCTGTAATTCTCTGGCAGAAGTTTTATGTTTTAATTTCTCTAGCGCTCATCGACAGACGTAGTCCTCGGTGATACACCACCTTCGGGTTATGTTACCTCCGCAGGAGCAGGACTAGACAGGAAATTAAAAAGCTCTGGCCACACCCTAGGGGCAGTCCCAGAGGGTATATCCTCTCTCTCTCTGCCTCAGCAAATCAGTTATTTTCTGTCTAGTTAGGAGTAAGGACCTAGACACCTTGCTGGGATCTTAGGTCCTGGCAAGAATTTTTTCTTAAAGGATTTTTTTAGACAGCTTTTTCTCCAGTGTTCCTGTGAGATCTTCAAGCAAGAAAGCTGAACTGGGCGACGGGCTGGATGTTGAGATCCGGTGGTCACCCCAGTTCAGCCTACGAGCGCGTGCAGGCCATAGCTCCGCGCTGGGTCGGCCGCGACAAAGTCCCATTAAAAGGACTGAACACGCGAGTTAAACGTCTCGCTGAAACGCCAAAGACCATGAGTCACGGCGTTCGTATCGGTCGACAGCCCTCCCGCCCCGGTGGAGAGGGGTACTGTCAGGAGTTGGTGCCCGCCTGGTTCCGGTATGGTGAGTAGTATGTTCCCCCTTTCCCCCTGACGGGTTTTGTGGTGAACGCGGGCCCCTCTTTGTATGGTAAGAAAGAGTCCTTTCTATCCTATAACATGTCACAGATCCTCCTACTTTGAGTGTGATTTTTTGTGTACAAAAAGCCAGGAGGCTTGGTTTGGGAGCTATCTATCTATTGTATACATGTTTAAAAGATGTAATCTGTGGCATTCTGGGAATCTTATGGGTTAAGTATAAGCTACCTACCAGTCAGAAGCCACGGACATGTAGACTGCCTTCCAAATCAGATCTCCAGCTATTAGCAGGCCTCCCGAACGGCCATGCGGTCCGCCAGGGCCGATACCGCCAACCACGCCATATCCCCAGGCAGAGACAGTGTTGTGTGCCCTGCAGCACACCGCCATTCAGCAGGCCGCCGCCATTTTTTCTTGCAGGATCGCACGAGCCGCCATTTTGGCGTAGCCTCGTGTCTCCAGCATGGGGGCGGCCATGTTTGAGGTGATCCTACACCTCGTGGAGCTTGGGGGAGGCGCCGGAAGGCGTGCAGAGGGGCGGAGCCGCCTCCTTTCTTCCTGGGCAGCCAGCCAAAAGACTTCCTGTTTGTCAAGACAGCGCTGTAAGCTGTTGCAGTTTAACTCTGAGCATCAAGTGGTGAGCCTGGGGGTCTCTCTCTCTCTCTCTCGATCGATAGCTAGCAGGTAACACTAAGGGGTTTTTTTGTGGCGCTGGGGGTCAGAAAAGAAAAAAAAAAAAAAAAAGTTTTTTTCTTTACTTTTGAATTATATTATCCAGGAAGTAACTGGAGTTATCATGGACCCTGCCACACATATTCCCCCACCTGTTTCCCTCGAGGGGGCCTCGGGACCCGCCGGTGCACAGAGTGTAGAGTCATTTACAGCAATTTTGGAGTCTATGGTGGCTCGGGTGGAGGCGGCCTGTCAGGGACGGGGGTCAAGGAAGCGACCCCCGCCTACCCCTATACTATCTGACACCTCTGACTCAGATTCAGAGATGGTCACGGCAGTTGCAGGTTCCTCTGCAAGGGTTGCTATCCCAGGTAAAGCCCCCTCAGAAAGTGAGGAGGACGCTTCTTCTCTTGCTATTATTCAGGAAGAAGCATTGGTGGACGCTAGTTATGGCAGTGCAAGAAACCTTAAAACTTGAGGCTTTACCGGCAGAGGCAACTGAAACAGAGATGCCTTTTGGTACTAATAAGCCCATCAAGACGGCGAAGGCTTTTCCTGTACCTAAATGTTTTGGTAATCAGATTAAAGGAGAATGGGAGCATTCTAAGCGTACCTTTACTATTTCCAAGCGTATTGCTAGACGCTATCCGTTTGAGGAATCCATCATTAAGAAATGGACGGTACCACCAATCGTGGATCCGCCTATTTCCAGGCTGAATAAAGCCACGGTTATTCCAGTGGAGGACACTTCGTCCTTTAAGGATCCGGTGGATCAAAAGATAGAAGCAGAGTCCCGCACTATCTTTTCTCTGATAGGGTCAGCATTTAGACCAGTAATCGTTATTGGTCTAGTTTCCCAGACACTTACGGAATGGGCGAAAATGGTACGCCAAGATCTTAGGGGAAAAGATATTCCCCAGGAGACATCTGATTTGATGGAACAGATCATACAAGGGCTACGGTTTATCTGTGACGCAGCCTTGGACACTACTCCCCTATTAGGGCATGCATCTAAGTTAGCAGTGATCCTCAGACGTGTGCTGTGGTTAAAATGCTGGTCAGCTGACCTAGGTTCCAAAAAGACCTTGACCAATCTCCCCTTTCAGGGGAATCGTCTATTTGGAGCCAACCTAGATGAAATCATTAAGGATGCCACTGGGGGCAAGAGCACTTTTTTGCCACAGGCTGCAAAAGCTAAGGGACCTCGCAACAAGCGAGGACCTTTCTTTACCGCCCATAAAGGGCGCCCGGCTGGTACTAGCGGGAAAGGCAAGACTCCTCCAGGAGGGTTCAAGAAGGGGACCAACCCAGCCAAACCCGAAGCAAAGGAGTACACAGCCTGAAGGTGCGCCCCCACCCGGTTTCAGGGTGGGGGGACGTTTTCACCAGTATTCAGGACATTAGATCGAGCATCAACCACTACTACCGGTGCGATTCTTCCCTTCCAACATTTAAGTACCACAGGAAGCGGTAGTTACCGTTCCCTGAAAAGATCTTTTCCTTTACCTTTTCCTAAGATTAGTCCCGATACCTCACAGGAATCGGATCTGGTTGACCAGATAGGCCAAGTAGCCTCTAGTCGGGTGACTTCGGTCCCTGAGGTTCAACCAGAAAAGATCACCTTTCCTGATAACTATCAGGTATCTGATAAATGTGTGGGAACAGAAAACGACCAGACTTTCTCGGATGGTCGGGGCCAGATAGCTCTAGGGACGCCTGGTTCAGATCCAATCAGCGCCAGTGGTCCTAGAAATTCTAGGCTGGCCTCCTCAAGCCGGCCTGGCCGACTTGGACATGTTAGTCGCAGACGTTCCGTGGGAACTTCGTCTCAGGGAGTGTCTGTGGTCTCAAGGACCAATTTACCTTCGTGCTTTACAGTCGCTGGTTTTAATGGCCTGGCCATTGAGACCCAAGTACTGAAGGACAGAGGTTTGTCTACTTCAGTCATTCCTACCCTTATTAAAGCAAGGAAAGCGACTTCCAGCAAAGTCTATTATCACACATGGAAGACTTATATTGCGTGGTGCGAATCTTTAGGATTTCCTCCACGTACCTATTCGGTGACTCGAATATTGGCCTTTTTGCAACAAGGGGTTGAGCAGAAGCTAGCCTTGAGCACCATCAAGGGTCAAGTTTCAGCATTAGCAATCTTCTTTCAGAAGCCTTTAGCTACCAAATCCTTGGTGCGGAATTTCATCCAGGGGGTGCGGCACCTGGCTCCTCCAGTCCGCGCGCCCTTACCGCCCTGGGATCTTAATTTGGTTTTGTCGGTTCTACAGAAACCTCCCTTTGAAAACATCAGGGAGATTCCCTTGCTTACTTTATCCCAGAAGGTGGCCTTCTTGGTGGCTATTACTTCTGCTCGCAGGGTGTCAGAACTGGCTGCATTATCATGCCAGTCCCCATACCTAGTGATTCATAGGGATAAGGTAGTACTTCATCCTAAACCATCTTTTCTTCCCAAGGTGGTTTCAGATTTTCATCTGAATGAAGATATTGTACTACCTTCCTTGTGTCCTCAGCCCAAGCATCATCGGGAACATGCGTTGCATTCCTTAGATGTGGTTCGGGCAATCAGGGTATACCTGAAAGCTACGGAATCATTCCGTAAGACGGATTCACTTTTTGTGATCACGGATGGCCCCAGAAAGGGTTTGCCTGCATCTGCCGCGACCATTGCCAAATGGATTAGACAAACGGTGGTACAGGCTTATTCTATTAAGGGTCAGAGTCCTCCGTTCCCTGTTAGGGCGCACTCCACTCGAGCGCTCAGTACTTCCTGGGCCTTTCGCCATCAGGCGTCAGTGGTCCAGGTATGTAAGGCGGCCACCTGGTCGTCGGTACATACCTTTACAAAGTTCTATAAAATTGATGTGACGGCATCGGCGGATGCCTCATTTGGCCGCAAGGTTTTGCAGGCCGCAATTTGAGGAGACCGGTGGTCTACCTCGAGGGTTTTTTTCTGTTTGAAAATTTTTTTGTTGAGTCTCATCATTAAGGATGAGCATTGTAAACTTCTAGTTGGCACCGGTTGGGCCTTCTAGATTGGGATTTGATTTCCATTTTCCCACCCCTCAGTTGTGATACTGCTCTGGGACGTCCCGAAGGTGGTGTATCACCGAGGACTACGTCTGTCGATGAGCGCTAGAGAAAAATGGATTTTTGTAAAATCTTACCGTAAAATCCTTTTCTCTTAGCTCATCGACAGACGTAGTCCCCGCCCCTCTGTTTTGGAGTTGGGTTGGGTTAAATTCTCTAAGCACTGCTTTTTCACATAACTGATTTGCTGAGGCAGAGAGAGAGAGGATATACCCTCTGGGACTGCCCCTAGGGTGTGGCCAGAGCTTTTTAATTTCCTGTCTAGTCCTGCTCCTGCGGAGGTAACATAACCCGAAGGTGGTGTATCACCGAGGACTACGTCTGTCGATGAGCTAAGAGAAAAGGATTTTACGGTAAGATTTTACAAAAATCCATTTTTACTTTAAAGTGAATATGTACACGTTTGTTCCGGTCCCTGTAAAGGCAATTTTTATTTGCCTTTTTTGATTTCCCTTGACTTCCTGTCCTGGAAACAGGAGAATTCTGCCAAAGTGAAAGGAAATTCAGTTTTCCCTTCTGTTTCAGTGACACCTGTAAAATCTTGTATCGTCATTTGCTATCCCCATGACAGTGGATCACCATGACAAATCAAATGAATCTGCCCAGTTGGGATGCACTCAATATCAGCGAGAAACCAGACATAGGTTGTAATCCTTTTCAAAGCGGGGGAAAATAAATTTTGGGTTTGCATAAAATTGTCCTTTTTTATTTTGCCTATGGTGACTGTAAAGAGATCTTTGGTTTCAATACAGTCAGGGCTGTAGATATCATTATGGCACCTGTAGACAATATGGCTAGAGATTTACTAATTGTTAAAATTGTTTTCCTTTTTTCTTTTTTTTTTTTCGTTCCTGTTCTAATGAACACTGGAAATTTGTGGCTAAATTGAGGAAGAGAACAATAGCGGTGAAGGGTGCAGATGATAATCGGAGTGCTCCTATGGAGCGGTCTGTAAAAGCATCAGAAGCCCAGGAACTCATTATTTGAGCTCATGGGCTTTAAACTGGACCCCGGCTGTCCAGTGCTAGTGCCAGCCTCAGCCAACGAGACTGGCTGCCATTTAACCGCTTCCATGCTGGGCCAACTCTGGCATTCCTCTCCTACATATAAAAAACATAATTTTGTGCTAAAAAATTACTCAGAACCGCCAAACATCTATTTTGTTTTAGTAGAGACCCTAGGGAATAAAATGGCAATTTTGTTGCAAAATGGCAATCGTTGCAATTTTGTATGTCATACGGTATTTGCGCAGCAGTTTTTCAAACACGTTAAAAAAAAAAAAAAAACTTTTATGAATTAAAAAACAAAACACCAAAGTTAGCCTAATTTTTTGTTTAATGTGAAAGATGGTTACGTCAAGTAAATAGATACCTAACATGTCACGCCTTAAAATTGCACAAACTCTTCGAATGGCGCCAAACGTCTGTACTCAAAAATCCTCATAGGCTACGTTTTAAAATCTTTTACAGTTTAGCGTTCGAGGAGGTCTTGTACTAGAATTATTGCTCTCACCCTAACGTTCGCGGTGATACCTCATGTGTGGTTTGAACATTGTTTACATATGGGGGGGACTCAAAGTCCAGGTCATCATATGACGTCCTACGGTATGGAAGTGGTTAAAAATGGCAGCTTGGGACTCAAGTGGTTAAGGGTTTAATAACATTTATTAAAAATTTCTAACTTGGGTTTTTTTTCTGTAAAACCAGTGGGTTTAATTCTGCTTTAAGTTAACACGAGAGCTTAACAGTAATGTAAATGTGTCTTTCCAGGCTCAGTTTGATGAGAAAATTAACTCCGCCAAAAGTGGTTTGAAGCTAAACAATATATCTGAGACTCCTGTGACCAATCTCCGGAGCGCACCAAGCGACCATGTGAGTGCATGATGTGTTTTATGGAAGTTCCTCTCTTAAATGGATTTTGGTTGTAGAATTTTAAAATAAATATATTTACAAAAACATGTCAGGTGAAGAACTTTGATTATCGTGTGACAGTGGCACTTGAAACTAGGTGGGATATATTAGGCAGCAAGTAAAAATGTAGTTTATGTATTGAAAGCAAATTTGGCAAGTGTAAGGATTTGAGCGATTTTCCAAGGGACAAATTGTAATGTCTAGATGACTAGGTCAGAGCAACTCCAAAACTGCAGCTCTTGTGTTTCCACTCTGCAGTGGTCAGGATGTACCAAATGTGGTCCAGTGAAAGAAAACTGAGGAACTGCAACAGGGTCATGGGCAGCCAAGGCTCATTGATGTACGTGGGGAAGGCTGGCCCGTGTAGTCCGATCCAATAGAAGAGTTACTGTAGCTCAAGTTGCTGAGAAAGTTATTGCTGGCTCCAATAGAAATGTTTCAGAATACACAATGCATCGTAATTTGTTGCATATGGGGCTGCACTTTACAATAGGCACATGAGCATCAGAACATGAGCAATGGAAGAAGGTGGCTTCATCTTATGAGTTCAAGAATGGTTTGAGGAACACAAGTTCCTGGTGTTGACTTGGCCTCCGGATTCTCTGAATCTTAATCTTATTGAGCATCTGTGGAATGTGTTGGAAAAAACAGTTCCATCCATAGAGGTCCCACCTCGCAGATTACATGACTTCTATCGAATTTGTTTTTAATTTTTTTTTTTTTTTTTTTTTTTTAAATACGAATTCTTTAACAGATAATTTTAGACATAAATATTTCTCAGCATTCTGAGGTTTCAGTTGGAAGAGCCCAACACTGCCTATGCCCTTGAAAGCATGTTGGCTAAGAAGAGGGTTGCAGGAGGGATTTCCTCGTCGACACTGACAGTGTTGATGAGGGAATCAAGCCATTTCTCTTTCGTTCATTGACAGACACAGCTCCTGATATTCTTAACCATTGGGTTATACTGCCCCCTAAAGGAGTAGGATACTAGGCATAAAAGAATACTGGCTACACCCATGGGCAGTCCCAGGGGGTATAATCCCTCTCTCTGCTATAGCCACTCAGTTTTTTTCTGCCTAGTCAGGAGTAAGGATCTAGTTCCTTGCTGGGATATTTGGTCCTGGCAAAAAAAAAATATTTTTAGGTAGAATTTTTTTCTCCTGGATTTTTCCTGTGAGATCTACAATCAACTGCCGTACTGGGCGACGGGCTGGATAATCTAGATCCTGTGGTCACTCAAGTCTGGCCAGCGAGCGCACTCAGACCTCAGCCTTGCGTTAGGTCGGCCACGACATAGCCCCACTGGACGAGGGCTGGCCTTCGAGTTAAATGCCTTGCGAAGTCGAATACGACTGGGTCTCGCAGTGTTCCTCCTGGTTAACAGCCCCTCATTTCGATGGAGAGAGGTTCTGTCTGGATCAGTGCCCTCCTGGTTTCTGGTATGGTGAGTAGCTGTTCTCCCCCTCTCCCCTGAAGGGTTTGGGGTGGACGTGGGCCCCTCCTTGGGACGGTCGGACCCCCGGGTTCCCCTCCTTGGGACGGTCGGACCCCCCGGGTTCCCCTCCTTGGGACGGTCGGACCCCCCGGGTTCCCCTCCTTGGCACGGTCGGACCCCCCGGGTTCCCCTCCTTGGCACGGTCGGACCCCCCGGGTTCCCCTCCTTGGCACGGTCGGACCCCCCGGGTTCCCCTCCTTGGCACGGTCGGACCCCCCGGGTTCCCCTCCTTGGCACGGTCGGACCCCCCGGGTTCCCCTCCTTGGCACGGTCGGACCCCCCGGGTTCCCCTCCTTGGCTCGGTCCGACCCCCGGGTTCCAGTGTCCCCCATCCTACACCCCCACCACATATGCTGGGGCTTTTTGGGTGGTCTCGTCCACCTCCTGGGGTGGGGGCAGGGCGCTAGCGGGCAGCGGGGGCCAGGGGGGTTGTACCTTGTGGGGGCTCCTGCCAGGGCACCCCGTCCTTCCTGGATCTGTCAGTGAGGCCTGGGTTCCCTCCTGGGTCCCTGTAAGCCTTGTGGTGCCCCCACTGGGCTGCCATTTTGTTGTAGCCTGTGTGTTTTGTCTGCCATTTTGCTGTGGTCTGCCATTGAAAACAGTGGAGGCCATGACAGTGGAGCCCTGTGGGCGGTGGGAGCCCCTCCTCATCCCCTGGTGCTGACTCCTGGATCCTTTCACTTACTGATGGCCGCACATGTAGTGCAGATCATCCTGGTGGCTGCAGGTGCCTATTTCTGCTGGGTGGTCTGGTGGGGTTCTCTCCCTCTCTGCTTAGGATCGCTTGGTGCTTGTGCCTGGTGACCAGGTGGGGCTGCCAGTGCGGTGGGGGTTGTCCCTTAACTGTGTTTTACACTTTTTGTGTGGTCCCCCTGGTGACTCATGTCGTACATCCCCCCCACCTGATCCAATCTCTAAGGCTGCGGTCCCTCCAGATCCCAACCATCCATCAATGCACTGACGGCGGTCCTGCAGTCCTTTGTGTCCCGGGTGGAGGTGGCTTTCGGGCGACAGGCTAAAAGAGCGCCCCCCGCCTTCCCCTGCCTCATTTGTCTCATCAGATCCTGAATCTGATTCAGCCGACATGGGTCACCCTGCTGGGTCTGCAACCTCATACCCGGAATCCTCTGATAGGATGATTCCTTCACGTCTGCAACTGTGCACGAAAAGGTGTGGTGGAGACACTTATCGTATCTGCACGTAAGACCCTGAAGATGGAGGATGCTGCTGCGACAGAGGCGCAGCTTCCCCCCTGCCTTTGCCGAGCTGGCAGACCAGCTGGTCCAGGGGCTGCAGTTTATCTGTGATGCCTCTTTGGATGTGGCTCCCCTAGTGGCTCGGCTCTCTGTTTTTGGCAGTGGGCCTTTGGCGTGTCTTTTGGCTCAAGTGCTGGTCTGCGGACCAGACTTCTAAAAAAAAAAAAAGCCCTGACTGATCTTCCTTTTCAAGGAAATCGCCTGTTTGGAGCTACCCTGAGGACATCCTTAAAGGTCTCACAGGGGGGAAGAGTACTTTTCTTCCACAGGCTACGTCGTAGACGTGGGCCTCCTTCTCGGCTCATTATGAGTTTTTTTTGTCCCTCAGGGTCGAATGACAAGGGCTTGAATCCTTTCAGGGCCTCCTCCGGAGGATCCAAAAGCCAAGAGCGGGCTTTTCCAGACCCGTGGACAAGGCTCCTTCAGCATGAAGGTGCGCCCTCACCCATATCAGGGGTGGGGGGCGTCTTCGGTGGTTTCCGGACCCGTGGACTTCCCTGGTGCAAAACAAGTGGGTCCATGAAGTCATTCGGTCCAGCTAAAAGGTCGCGTTTCACTCTTGTCCCCTGGCAAGGTTCTTTCCTTACAACTTGTGCCTGTCCCCAGGCCTCTTACAGGGCCTGTTTGGGGCAGTACAAGACCTGTCACTTCAAGGGGTGATTGTCCCGGTTCCAACTTCGGAACGTTTTCAGGGTTTTTACTCAAACCTGTTCAGAGGAAGGAAGGCAAAGTGCATCTAATCCTGGACCTCAAGGCGCTAAACTGCTTTGTGCGGGTACAGAAGTTCAGAATGGCGTCCATTCGAACAGTGGTGGCATCCCTGCATCAGGGGGATTTCCTCGCCTCTATCGACATCAAGGATGCCTACCTTCACATTCCAATATGTGCCAGTCACCAGCGTTTTCTCCACTTTGCTGTGTTAGCCCCTGTGCTAGCCTTTTTATGCCGGGGCATCATGGTACTGGGCTACTTGGACGATCTCCTTCTGCAAGCGGAGTCTCCTTCTGCTCTGGTGGAAAACCTGGAGATCACTATGCGAACTCTGCGAGTGTTCAGCTGTATTCTGAATTTTCAGAAGTCTGCTTTGGTTCCGTCCTCGACCTGAACTATCTGGGCCTGACTCTGGACTTGGACTTAGCCAGAGTGCTCCTTCCTCTGGACAAACTCCAGAAATTGCAGGCTGCAATTCGTCTTCTGCTGTCTAGCAGATGTTCATCCCTCCAGACTTGCATGCATGTGTTGGGCCTGCTGGTGTCTACTTTCGAGGGGGTTCCGTTTGCACAGTTCCATATGAGTTCCCTTCAAAGGGAGATTCTGACCAAATGGGACAAGACTCAGCAGTCTCTGGACAATGCGATCCTGCTGAGTTGGGGAACGAAGGAGTCCCTGATATGGTGGCTTCGTTCTCCGGCACTTCGGCTTGGAAAATCCTTCCCCCCCTTATATTGGACGGTGGTCACCACAGATGCCAGCCTGTCCAGGTGGGGAGACATCCTCAGCAAGCATTCTGCTCAGGGGATCTGGATGCTGGAAGAGTACAGACTACTGATCAATGTCTGGGAGCTTCGAGCGATCAGACTGTGTCTGGGCCATTGGACGGATCGTCTTCAGGATTGTCCAGTGCACATTCATTTGGACAATGCCATGGCCATGGCTTATGTCAATCACCAAGAGGGACAAGAAGTGTCCCAACGGCTCTGGAGTTAGCCGGCATTCTAAGGTGGGCACAACAGTTCGTTCCAGCCCTCTCCTTCGTACACATTCCCGGGGTGGAAAATTGGCAGGTGGATTATCTCAGTCGGCAGGCTTTGGACCAAGGGCATTGGTCCCTTCATCCGGAGGTGTTTCATCAACTGTCTATCTCTCCAGTGGGGCACCCCCCGAGGTCGATTTGTTGGTGTCTCGGCTCAACAGAAAATTGCAGACGTTTGTGGCTCAGTCAAGGGATCCCCTGGCAGATGCCACATACGTGCTGGTGGCCCCGTGGGGTCAGTATCGTCTAATTTAGTCCTTCCCTCCTCAAGCTTCTGCCAAGACTTCTCCGTAGGATCGAGGCAGAAGGGAATCTGATCATCCTAGTGGCTCCGGACTGTCCTCGCCGGGCTTGGTATGCCGATCTGGTGCAGCTGGTCGCCGACGTCCCTTGGAAGCTTCCTCTCAGGGAGGATCTGTTGTCCCAAGGACCGATCTTCCATCCTGCTTTACATGCACTGGCTTTGACGGCTTGGCTGTTGAACGCCAGGTGCTGAAGGACAGGGGTTTATCTGAGTCTGTGATTCCTACCTGTTGAAAGCTAAAAAATATACTTCTAGGAAGATCTACCATCGTACGTGGAAGACATACATTGCATGTTGTGAGTCTCTTGGGATTCATGCTTGCTCCTTCTCAGGAGCTCGGATCTTGACCTTCCTTCGGGGGGGGGGGGGGGGGGGGGTTGAACAGAAATTTGCCTTGAGTACCATCAAGCGCCAGGTGTCGGCTTTGGTGGTCTTCTTCCAATGTACTTTGGCCAAACACTCCCTAGTGCGTACCTTTCTTCAGGGTGTCCGACATTTTGGTTCACCCAGTGCGGGCTCCGTTGCCACCTTGGGACCTCAATTTGGTGCTTTCAATTTCCCAAAAGTCTCCTTTTGAGAACCCTCTGGAGATTCCCCTGCTTACGCTGTCCCAGAAGGTGGTCTTTTTGGTGGCTATCACCTCTGCGTGCAGGGTGTCGGAATTGGCGGCGTTATCCTGTTCACCTTACCTGGTGATTTACAGGGATAAGGTGGTTCTTCGCTCCTGTCCGTCTTTCCTTCCAAGGTTTGTTTCTGATTTTCATTTGAATGAAGACATTGTGTTGCCTTCCCTGTGCCCCAGGCTTAAACACCAGAAGGAAATTGCCTTGCTTGCCTTGGATGTGGTCCGGACAATTAGGGTGTACCTGGCATCTACGACGTCTCAGGAAGTCGGTCTCTATTTGTTCTCATGGATGGACCTTGTAAAGTGTTGTCCGCTTCCTCTGCGACCATTTCCAGATGGATCAGACAGACGATGATTCAGGCCTATTTTATCTGGGGTCAGGTTCCTCCTTTCCCTGTCAAAGCGCACTCTACCAGGGCGCCTAGTGCCGCCTGGGCTTTTCGTCACCAGGCGTCAGTGACGCAGGTTTGCAAGGCGGCCACCTGGTCGTCGGTGCACACTTTTACAAAGTTCTATAAAGTGGATGTGTTGACATCCTGCAGATGTTTCTTTTGGCCGCAAGGTTTTGCAGGCTGCTGTTTAGAGGACCTGATCCCCCTTTGAAGGATGTATTGTTTTTTTCAGTTGGGCTCCAGTTGTTTTGGTTGAGCTCCTGTTGCCTGGTTGGCTACTGATTAGCCTTGGGACTTTTTTGCTGTGCCCATCCCTCATGTTTAACACTGATTTGGGACATCCCAATGGTTATGAATATCAGGAGCTGTGTCAGTCAATGAACGAAAGAGAAAATGGGATTTTTGACTTACCGTAAAATCCATTTTCTCTGATGTTCATTGACGGACACAGCACCCACCCCTCTGTGGAGTTACAATTCTCCTGACACTGCTTGTAACTTAACTGAGTGCCTATAGCAGAGAGAGGGAGTATACCCCCTGGGACTGCCTATGGGCGTAGCCAGATTTCTTTTCTGCCTAGTGTACTACTCCTGTAGGGGGCAGTATAACCCAATGGTTAGGAATATCCGGAGCTGTGCCCGTCAACAAACATCAGAAAAAAGGATTTTACGGTAAGTCAAAAATCCCATTTTTCTTTCCTTCTGCCTGTGGTAGAAGAAAAGAAAATTGCATAGACTCTGGGCTGCCTAAGCTTTCAGAAATTTGCTTGTACAACTTGTTGTTTAATTAGTTTAGGGTTCCAATTTTAAAAGTGATGTTTATGCTTTTCAGGTGCCACAAATTCAGTCTCCACCGGACCAGACTCAAGTCTCAAGTAGTGCTTCTCCAGGCCTTGTGTGTGCTAAACCTACTAATCAAGTGCCTTCCAAATCTTCAGTGAAAAAGGCTGCCGCTAGTAAAAAGGTCCAAGCTAAAGAAGCGAAGGCAGCTGTCAAGCATCCTGCGGCTAATACTAAATCTAAAAATCAGCCCCCTGCTGCTGCATCCAATAAGGGGACAGCTGGGCAAGACAGAAAATCACATGCGCAGCCTGAACCAACACTGCCATCTCCTGCTAAGCCCACATTGTTTGATAAGATCATCCACGAGCTTCATGATATATTCCCTCACTATAAGAAGTGAGTACATGGGCACACAAATTCCATATTGCTTGACAAGGCTAGGTTACCTGCATTGTCCACCAGAGGGCAGAACGACTAAATGTATTTGAGGACTGTATATTTAAAGCTGATCTCCAACTTTACTGTCACTTTAACCAAGCTGGCCCAAACAAACTATTTCCTACACTTACAAGTGCAGACGCTGAAAACGCTGTATAAACTGTATGTAGCCTCAGCTATATACAGTATACAGCACTATGTTCCAGCTATGGCATGCAAACTTCCCATCCCACATCCAGAACAAAATTGAGTCAGGCTGAGCGCTGCTCAGCCAATCATGAGCTTCTTTGTATTTTCTGAATGAATGCACAGCTTCCTCTGGCTGAGGCAGAGAGGTGGGTGGATGGCATCGCGATCTCCGCCTCAGCCAATTTAGAGAAGGCTTTGTTTTAATTCAGAAAATACAAAGCTGCATTTTAATTGTTGAGGAGCCATTTCCTATTCCATCCAAAACTGGGAAAAAAATGGCTATAGATATTTTTTAATATCGACCTCCAATCCAAACGGTGTCATGTTTCGGATAGAGCACACTTGTCAGACTTGTATGAAACATAGGGGGTGCAATGACTATATCTAATGAGGGCCACACCTTCTAAATTCAAAAAAAGATTCTAAAACTTTGGGTGCATACTTTTTTCCCCATTGAAAGGGGCCACATTTGACAGCGCTCTACCTTAGGAAATGAGAGGCTGTCAGTAAAGCTGGGTGTACGTGTGTTTTTTGGGGGGTATTTTTGGTCAGCTGGCGAGCTGATCAAAAGAAAAACAAATGAATTCCTCCATCCACACAAGTGAAGTGAATGACTTTATGTAATAAGTTCCACGTCCATGCCTACTGAATTTCAAAGTTCTAGAACTTTGGTTACAACTTAAAAATGTTTGACATTGGAAGGGATCACATTTGGCAGTTAACTGCCTTCTGAAATAAGAAATTGTAGGAGTTAGAAACTGTTGAGATAAGACCCAATCACCTGCTAAAAGGGGTGTCCGTAAGCAAAACACACGGTAGCTGAGATGTGAATGTGACTCCTGAGCCGCTAGTTGCAGGTTCCTCTTGTGCTCGCAGTAAAAGTAAGACCCCCCCATGCTGATTTTGTTTGTTTCTCCATGCAGTGCTGAGCTCACCGCCTTCATCAAGGACTTCAGAGCTCGAAATAATGGGACTCTTTCTGGGCTCACACATGAAGATATTATAAGCCGGGTCACTGAATATATACTGGACGTCCAAGCAAGGAATCCAACATCACCATCAGCTGTGAGTAGTAGTTTTAGTCTTCTCATTTCTTCTGCTGCTTCATCTCAGCATTGTGTGGTCACTGATGTCTTCTTGTTCTTTCTTTTGCTGGCGTCATCTGCTTATATAATGTTTTATCTTGTATAGACCCCAGCCGAACATAAAGCAGGAGCTGCCTTGCCTCAACCACTTTCACCCCAGACTAAGCAGCCATGGAAAGTGATCAACTTGGGAAACAAGAACAAGTGGCAGAATGATTTAGAGGTATGGACTCACATACTGTATGTGTAAAGAATACTAGCAAAGTGGCTTAAAGAGGAGCTGAACTTAAGCTGTGCACAAAAAAGGCAGGCCGAGGTCAAAGTACTAGTCACCAGCATTGCCTGCGGTATCCCTACAGTTGATGTTTCCTCATTACTAACTTACCATGCCTCATTCAGCAATGTGTCTGTGTGGAGACAGACATCTTTTATAGAGGCAGAACTTTATCCACTTGAAGACTGCAATATGTAAACTCTGCATTGCGGCTTTAAAGTGGTATGCCGGGATGATGCCTGCAGCTACAGGCATCATCCTGGTATTTTTTTATTTCTTTATTTTTTTCTGTGGGTGCCTGGCTTTTATAGTAAAAGCCATCCTAGTAGCTAATTAGTCACTGGATTGCTTTTACAGGCGGCCCACTCCTCCTCCTGCCACCCACCGGTGCCTCTTCGAGTTCTCCATCCTGCTTGAGAACCCAGAACTGAAGCTGGCTTACCATAGAGCTTTTCGAGGACCGAGAGGCCCCCGGTCAGCTCTTTGGTGTAGGAAACCGGAAGTGACCTGTACCGGTTTCCCCGTATGTATACAGCGCCATTTTTTTAATGGGAAAGATCAATGTGATCAGATAAAAAGGGCAGAGGAGACATCTGGGGATAATAAACCCCAGATGTCTCCATAAACAGTATCTTTCACTGCCTATTGCTGCCACAAGTGATGTTCACATTCTTTGTGACCGCAAAAAAAGTAATCAAATTATTTTTTTAAAGAAACGATGTAAAAATAGAACAAATAATAAAAATTTTAAAGCACCCCCGAGCTCTTGCATGAAGGGGAACGTACTCATATGTAAATGGCGATCGCACCACAGGTGAGGTATAATGCCTCCTGTGTAACCCTCCACTAGTAATCTGTAAAGGTTAACTGGCATATCTGTGAACATTCCTTCTCTGTTCAAAAGGTGTATTACAATGTGTCTTTGTATCTTCTATACTGTATCCTGTATCCAGTCCCGAGACAAGGTCACCTAGTGCCCAGGGCATAGATGACAAATTGAACCATGACCTACGGGAAGTGGAGTGGTAGGGTGTGGGATCCATTGCGCCCCACTGAAAAATATGTAACAGTCCATCTTGCATTGGCGTGAGGAAAAGAGCCCATTCGCAGTGCCTGCGCACTAAACCCTAGCGGTTTAGTGTACGTCACCTCTCTTTCCCAGCTATAGTAAACTGGCAATAGGGTGTGTGATGTGCATTTTTATTTCAACTTTCAGCATGCTTCTGGCACGCTCTGTGATCGCTGAATCTTTTGGCCACAACTGATCACAGATTTCGGTAAATGGCGAATCGCAGTGGCTCTTTGCCATGTGATCAGCTTTGTCCAATCACAGCTGATCACAATGTAAACAGATGTGCCGATTATCAGCAGACTTTCCTCACACACTGTCACAGCTTGAGGAAAGGAGAGCAGGTGACTGGCAAGTGTGATAGGGCACGTGTACACAGATAATCAGGGCACTGATCATCAGTGCAGCCTCATTAGCGCACATCAGTGAAGGAAAAAAATTATTTGCACAATTTTATAACAGAAGTTTAAAAAAGTTGTGTTTTTTTTTTTTATTTAGCAAAAAATAAAAACGCAATGGTGATTAAATACCACCAAAAGAAAAGCATTATTTATGCGAAAAAAAAATGATGAAAATTTAATATAGATACAGTGCTGCATGACTGCGCAATTGGTATTCAAAGTATGACAGTGCTGAAAATTGGCCTGGGCAGGGAGGAGGTTAAAGTGCCCAGTGTTTAAGTAGTTAGAAAGGGAGGTGGGAGGAGTCCCCGGGGAGGAAGGCTTGTTTATGGGTGAAGGCCAACTTTAAATATGTTTTACCTGTTCTATTTCCTCTGACAGTCTTATAATGAAGACCCCTGTATAATCTGTCACGATGAGCTGAAGCAGTATCCTGTGCACAAGCTGGACTGTGGCCACTACTTCCACAAGCATGTAAGTGTTGTTTTGTTTACCCAATTTGGGTCCAGTGGCTTTTAATTAGAGAACACACGATGGTTCCATTCCTTGCATCTGTACGTATTTTCATTGTTGCAGATTGTCTGGATATAGTGTGGTGCAAAGTAATATCAGAAGATTATAGGTTGCAACATTAATTAAAATGACAAGGTTATTAATCCATAACTTGATCAAAACAGGATGTAGTTGTTTTACCTGTTGTTGCTTTTCTAGTTATATTAGGCTTAGATGGCAGCTAAGAGACAAAGGTCACAAAGAAGGAAGGCAAAAGGCAATAGACAAAAGGAAAAATATACCCAACTGAATGCAGATTTCCAGGGGATAGCAAGAAGAGACAAAAATACCTTAAACAATTAATGCAAATAATTCTAGGAAAACAACAGAATGGGAAAGACTAGAGAGCTTTTCAAGAAAATTAAGGGAAAGTTTTTGTGCAAAGATGGGCAGGATAACAGACAAAATGGCAACGACCTGACAGAAACAGAAGAGATAAAGAAGAGATGGCAAGAATACATAGAAGAAAGATTTAAATGTTCCATATAGCCAAGATGTTGCAATCACTGACCTTGAACCAGATATCCATTGCTAATAACAAAGCTAGCGAAAGTGATGGTATCCCAGCTCAGTTATTTAAAATTCTGAAAGATGATACTGTGAAAGTGCTGGACCCAATATGTCAACAAATTTGGAAAAATCACAAATGGCCACAGGACTGGAAGAGGTTCGTTTTACATTCTGATACCAAAGAATGGCAGCGCCAAAGAGTGTTCAAAATACTGTATGATTGCACTCCTCTTACATGCTAGCAAGGTTATGCTGAAAATTCTACAAGCTAGGCTTCTGTAGCATGTGAACCGAGACTACCACAAGTACAAGCTGAATTTTAAGGAGGCAGAGGAACTAGAGATCAAATTGCCAAAATTTGCTGGATCATGGAGAAAGCAAGGGAATTTGCGGAATAATGTCTACTTCTGCTTTATTGACTACAGTAAAGCCTTTGATTGTGTGGATCGCAAAAAGATGTGGCAAATACTGAAAGAAATGGGAATACCAGACCACCGCATCTGTCTTCTGAAAAACCTGTATGCTAGTCAATAATCAAAAGTTAGAACAGGACATGGAACAATTGACTGGTTCAAAATTGAGAAAGGAGTGCAGCAAGGATGTATATTGTACTTTAACGTATATGCAGAGTACATCATGCCAGGATGGATGAATCACAAGCTGGAATTAGGATCGCAGGGAGAAATATCAACAAGCTGAGATATGCAGACAATACACTAATGGCAGAAAGTGAAGCAGAACTAAAGAGTCTCTTAATAAAGTGAAAGAGGAGAGCACAAAAGCTGGCCTGGAATTCAATATTAAGAAAACGAAGATCATGACCACCCGTGCCCATCCCTCCCTAGAAAATAGAAGAAGAAATGGAAACCGTGACAGATTTCATCTTCCTAGGCTCCAAGACCACGGCAGACAGTGACTGTAGCCATGAAATCATTAGACGCTTGCTTCTTGGGAGGAAAGCAATGGCAAACCTAGACAACATTATAAAAAGCAGAGACATCACCCTCACTGACAAAGTGCAATATATTCAAAGCTATGGTATTCCCAGCAGTAACCTATGGCTGTGAAAGTTGAATCATAAGGAAGGCTGAACGCCAAAGAATTGATGCTTTTTAACTATGGTGTTGGCGAAGACTCAAAGTTCCTTGGACGGCAAGAAGATCAAACCAGTCAATCCTGAAGGAAATCAACCGTTAATATTCACTGGAAGGACAGATTCTGAAGTTGAAACTCAAATAGGAAAAAGGAGAAGAGGAGGACAGAAAACAAGATGGATAGATCGCATCATTGCAACAATAAACATGAAGTTAAACAAGCTCCAGGAGGCAGTGGAGGACAGAAAAGCCTGGCGCGCTATGGTTCATGAGGTCATGAAGAGTCAGACATGACTAAAAGACTGAACAAAACTGAGAGACAAAGATCTGGCTCTACCATAATTAATGAAATTGTTACAAAAATAGTATGCCCAAAGCTCTTTTGGCCAAGCTTCTCTTCTGGGTCACATAATTTCACTTATTTCTGCACTACTGTAACCCAGTTTCAGCCACTCAAATCACTTTTAGCCGTCAGAAAATCACAGTATATTTCTGCAGCCATAACCCTGGTATTCCACATCCTACAGAGGACGTCTTTTTGACTATGGCCCGGTAATAAAGGCGGTTATTAAAGAAGTGGCTGTAAAAGGACAAAGGTAATGCTCATTTGTCCCAGCTGCCTGTGCCGCTGATTTTCAGTTCTACTTCTGCCAATGAATCTTTTCCATCCACCACATCACCTGGGCCTCTGCTGCTTGCTGTGGTTTCTTCCACTGGTTACTACTGTGTCCTGTAGTCACATAGGGGTAGGCAAGAGGAACTACAGAGTGCAGAGAGGGACCAGGCATTTGACACTCTAAGAAGTGATTTGCGTCTGTTCACTTACAAATCTATAGGAATGGGTAAGCAACTTAAGCAAGTCAAATGCACCTGCAATTAATTCTGAATGATCTTAGAAGAGTCTCAGAATGTTAAATTAAAGCTGCATTTGCCCATCATAGTCTGTCAGCACAGGATTTAAATCACAACCATTGTGCATTAGCATAGAAGAAGCAGGGCCTGTGTATGTAATCAGGGAATATAGCTGTATTTGTGTACAGGTATAATTTGCATACACAGAAGTGTGCTTTAAAAACATTCATTGATAAGTTTATACAGGTTTAGCTCAATATATGATATAAATAGAAAAAATAAACAAATCATTTTTTGCTGTACACATCCTTATTGTGATGACTTTTGTCTTCCTTTGTAGTGTATTAAGACGTGGCTGAACACACAGAGTACGTGTCCAACCTGCCGAGAGCATGCTCTGCTACCAGAAGACTTTCCTGTCCTGTGTGGGAGAATGAGGACCGTATAACCAAAAAGTACACCAGCTAAAAACTGACTTGTGATTGCAGACGTCTGTTACACACCATCTTTCTTTTGTCACCTGTCTGTATATTGGATTGCGAGAAGCACGTATCTTGGGATGGCTTTCAAGTACTCTTATTTGTCGCCCAGATCTTGCATTGTGCCTTTAATTCGCTATTAGCCAGTATTCCTTTTTTGTGCAATCTTTCTTTTTATTTTTGTCAATTTGAGGACACTGCACAGTATGCAACCTAGTGGCATACTGCTGCCTACAGTAGACAAGTGGACGCTAGGCACATAAACTGCATATCATCTTCTAGTGACAATAACGCCCTTCTACTAATCTGCTCGGTTTCACTTAGTGTACTCAAGGAGAATATGCGTTTCCTTCCCTTTTTGTTTTTTTTTATTTATTTTTTTTCTTGAATCGGAAGATTTTTTTTTTTTTTTATCCTAATCAAACAATGCAGAACACAGGCAAAGTATTCATAGACCCTGGGTTATAGGCTTGTACCTTTTAAATTATTGGATACTGACAAGCTTTCAGGGAAATGCTCACTGGGTTCATGGTAAATTCAAGCCAGATAGTGTAAATCCTTGAATGTCAGCCAATGAGTAAAGGTTTTGCAAGTTCATTAAGCATACTGGTGTTCCTCTACGATGGTCTTCTTTTTTTTTTTTTAACTTTACCGTATAAGCCCCGTTATTTCCATAAAAAAACTGCAAGGCAGTAACAGCCTGGCCTTGTTTGCCCACGGCTTTATTTGTATCACTTTAGGATGATCCTGTGCTTGCACCATGCACGCCAGATCATTTGCATATTCTTAGCAGGCAGTAAAATACTTAAAACAAGCTCTTGTTTACCTCTCTAACTATAGGCACTGTGGAGAAATTAATCTTCTGAGTTCATAACAGAGGCACTGAAATGTAAACGTGTTTCTTTTACTTTTCTGTAGAGATCCCTTTACCCCATCCTGTCCACCCTGCATCCCGTTAAACAGTTCAGAATGCCAAGGGGGCGGTAAGCATCAGCGATCCTGTGGCCACTGTCATAATGGTCACATGATGTGAAGCTGGTCCCACTGGCCACACACCTGTAGTCTGGACAGAGAGTGATCTGTAACAGCTCAGTCCCTTTGCTGAGAGCGTATAGAAAGCACGCTTTGAGCACAAAAGCATCAGCCGCCCATCGATGCGCATATGCGGCCTGTGAGCGTTAAAGCCCATCCTTTTGTAGCACATGGATATAGGAAAGAAAGAACAGAAAATAACATGTTTACCATTATTTTTGGGTAATTCTCCTGCATCATTATTGACCAATGTATGTGTTGTAAAAAAAAAACCTGTTCAGTACATTCGCCGCAAGGTATACACATTCTCCTATGTTTACCTCTTTAAAAAAAATGCTGTAAGCAGAGAAAAAATATTGTTGATATGCCATAAATCCAGTGAGCTCCAACTTTCTGTAGGGAGAGGACAATCAGTGATGGGAATTTGGGGAAGGTGTTCTGTAGCCTAGCAGGGAAGATCTCGGGATAACCATTCCGCCTAAGATTTCAGTGATTTTCAAGAGTTTTCTTTGTTGTCCATTGAAGAACACCGTAAGTCTTTAATTTTCAGCCATGGTCCACCTGTTGATGCTGAGGACGTGTTTGTCAGAGGAGTCTCACCTCTCGATCAATATCTTAGAGCTTTGGGAGAGTTGGCTGTCTTTGTAGCATTGAATCATCCTACTTTGGATGGTCATCTGTCCCAGATTCAGTCTGACATTGCCACAGCGGTGGTATACATCAACCATCAGGGAGATAAGAGGTAGCTTGCATCCTGTTATTGACAGCACTTTGGGATCCAGTCTTGTCAACCATGTGGACAATTGTCAAGCAGACCTCTTCAGCCAGCAATGTCTGGACATCAGGGTTGTAGTCCTGTCACAGGTGGGGGATGCCAGATGTGCACGTCTTGATCTCCAGGTTCAACAACAAAGGTTCTCTCTGGGTACATGTATCCTGCAGCAGAAGCAGTGGGTGCTCTGGTGGGATCAGTACACACTGATCTATGCCTTTCCTCATTGCTCTGCATTGCTCCAAGTAAATATGATACTCAACCTTGTAGCACTCCTGGCGGAAGTTCCATGGTCTCTACCAGATTGTCTATATCTTCTGTTTCAAGGATTAATTTACCGGCTTCATGGTTGCTGTCTCTAACAGCATGGACTGTTGAAGCCAAGGTTCTGAGAAACGGACATCTCTGAATTAGTGATTCCTAAAATGTTGAAGGCTAGGACTCTACGTGCCCCAGAGTCTATCATTGGACATGGAAGGCATATTTCACTTGGTGTGAGCCTTGGAGCTTTCACCCCAGATGTCTCTCCTTCCTATAGTTGGGTCATGACCAGTGTTTGGCTCTCAGCACCATCAATGGCCAGGTTTCATCCCCTTCTGTTTAGTTTCAGAGACCATTGGCCTCTTACTCCTTGATTCTTTTCTTGGAGTGCTTTGAGGGACACAGGTCCCACCTCTCTTTTGTTTATGATCATGTTTGCTAGAAAGCTGAGCCACATTTAGTAGTAGGAGGGGTTGTCTGTGGCTGTCTCTCATTGTTTGACAATGTCCAATCTTCCTCTTAGTGGCAGTATAACCCAAAGGTTGAAGACTTCCAATGTCCCTCAGTGGGCAAGAAATAAATTAGGATCTTTGTACTTGCTTTAAAATCATTTTCTTAAAGTTTGAGGGGCACTGGAAGTCTTGACGCTTCGGATTGTATTGCTGCCTACAGGAGGATTGAAGACTGGCATTAAAAACTATAGGCCAGATCAGGCCTCTTACTACCAGAATGCCTCATGTCCTTCAGTAGACTCCAAGAAAAGGTCTTAAGTCCTTTAAGTTATGAGATGGGGCCTCCATACATCGGACTTGTTTTTCCAGCACATCCCACAGATGTCAAGTTGGATTGAGATCTGGAGAATTTTGAGGCCAAGTCAACACTGCAAACTATTGTCCCTTAAACCATTCTTGTATTCATCAGACCAGGCCACCACCTTCCATTGCTCTAATGCTCATGTGTCCATTGTAGATACTTTTGTCTATTGAAACAGGACCGGAATGGGCATCTTGACCAGCCCCTAACACAACAAACTTCGATGCACTGTGTGTTCTGACACGTTTCTGTCTAAACCATCATTCACTTTTTCAGCAGTTTGAGCTACAGTAGTTCTTCTATTGGATCAGACTACACATGCTCCCAATGTGCATCAATGAGCCCCGGCCACCCATGACCCTGTTGCCAATTTTCCTTCCTTGGACCACTATTGGTAAGTCCTAACCGCTGCAGACCGGGAAAATCCCACAAGAGCTGCAGTTCTGAAGATGCTCTGACCAAGTCTAGCCATTACAATTTGGCCCTTGTCAAAATCACTCTAATCCTTACATTTTTCCTGCTTTTAACATATCAACTTCAGGGACAACATATTCACTTGCTGCCTAATAACTCCCATCGACTTACAGATGCCATTGTAACAAGATAATTAATAAGATTCACTTTACCTGTCAGTGCTAATAATGTTATGACTAATTAGTGTACACTTTAAGGTAGAGTACCTGATTGGATGATTTTAGCCATGTTTTCTAAGCCTGTTACCAGGAGCTCACCTGTGGATGATGGGATAAGTTCCTTTTATTTTTTTGGATTTTTTTTCTGCGTGATATCAGGCAGTAAAAATTAAGCTATACTTTTAGCCACACAATACATTTTGATAGAATAGATATAGTTAAAATAGATTGCCGAGTTTGACTCGTCTATAACGCAAATGTTTTAATTGGGTTTAAATGTTTAGTTATACCAGTTTTTGGTCCAGTGTCTATTTTGTGGCATTCATTTTTTCCTCCTTATTGGCGATGCCTGACCAAAAAAGATTTAATTTTCTTGACGATAGGGGCTCTTGCTGTATGGTTTACACTTGGCACCACTTTTAATTTCTATACCAATGACTATAGGACACAAGCATTGCATTAGGAGGACAGTTGCTTGAAAATGGCTTTATCTGCTGGCATTGTTCCTCGGGTACATGGATCAGAAGCATGTCTGTGAGGTGGTGGGTTGGAGGAACCCTCTGTGTGCACATGTGAAAGCAAACAGAATCTTTTCTTTGTACAGTCTATATAGGAGCTGGATGAACATAATCTATGGAGACCACAGGCTCAGTTCACTAAACGACATCGATGGTCACTGGCCATAATGACGGTTCCCAGTCAGAGCTCATGACTGCTGAAAATAGTCACATGGTGGAAAGTAGTTATCATAGATACAGATGACACATGCTCTATTGTAGGTATTTCAGCCTCTTGTTCTTTAATTTTCCATAGCCGAAAAGTTGGCATCTGGTTTGAAGAGGCCAAGTGGCTTGGTTTTTGTTCTAGCTTCCATGAATACACACAAATTATTTTTATATAAAGTGCTACTAAATACACACTGTTTAATTTACATTGTCCCTTCTATTTGTGTATGATGGAACTGTAATTATTTTATTAAAAAAAAATCCTCTAAGTACCTTTTTCCTAATCGATATACAGTTTTCACATGACCCAGATCTTCCCCAGCCTGTCAGCAGGAAAACATAAGCAGGAGGAGCTTCTAGTCCTCAGCTGCTGGTCACATGTTCAAAATAAAAAAATAAAAATAGCCTTTGGAATACAGAGCAAAAATAAATATCAATAAATTGTCTTAAATTGGCATACAAATATATATATATATATTTTGAAATGAGATCTTTATTATTTTGTGGAAATAACATGGTGTGGGCGGATTTCTGCCAGTCACATGCTGTGTCATGACTCTCCAGCCTGTGCATTAGAAGAAGGAGGTGAAGCCTCCATCAATCTCCATGTAATAGCCCTCCCCCATTGTGTTTAGCTGGTTAGTGGGCATGGAGGAGGAGGAGGGAGGAAGTGGGCTGCCGTTTACCACTGTGTATTCGCCCACATGTGTGACTCTCTAGTCACATGGTCTGCTCAGATATGATAGGAAGGAAATGCTAATTATAGAAACTCACTGAAAACTGAGCATGTGCAGAGTTGCCACCACCATTATGCAAAATCCCTAGCTGAACTGGGGACATGGACAGAAGGGGAAGGTTTTTGCAGAAAACAAATCCCATAGTGACTGAGTATGAACAGCATGTAATACACCATTTATTGATAGTTTTTTATGATGTGTGTTTAGTAACACTTTAATAATTGGAGATCCTTAGGGGGGATTATTTTATTATTTTTAAATTGTAAATTTAGATCCCTGTGCACTGCTATTTTATTCTGCAACACTTTTGTCTCCCATTTATTTTTATTTTTTTTTATTTTTCAGTTTGTCTAGTGCACCTGATACACTAGACCAGGGATTCCCAAACTACGGCCCTGCAGTTGTTCAGGAACTACAATTCTCATCATGCCTAGTCATGTATGTGAATGTCAAGAGTTTTACAATGCCTCATGGGATGTGTAGTTCTGGAACAGCTGCAGGGCCGTAGTTTGGGAGTCCCTGCACTAGACAATCCAATATAGTATTATGCCTTGTGATGTTCTATATTGTATGGAAGATCTCTCCATGTGCTGTTGTGGCTTTATTTATGTAATAGCACCCATTTCACAGGCAGAGCACTTCTGTCACGGTTGTGGCAGTGACACACAGGACAGACATTTTTTTATAGCCCCGTGGATCCAGGCTGCTTTAAGTAGCTTTGTCTGAGTTCACTTGTGACTCTTGCAGACCACACACACACCCTGCACTGTGACACAGAAGAGTACTTTTTGTATTTTTGTAATGTATCTTACTGCTTAAAGCGGAACTACACTGCATCTGAGCACCACAAACAAAAATCGCTATTTTTATTCATTTTTAACATTCATAGCAAACTCACCCATCCACCCATGTCTCCATGCTTTATTTTGCTGAGAAATCATTTTGAAAAATACCCCCCTAGCATTTTTGGCTGTGACCATCTTGAGCAAGGGGCAGATGAGTCATGTAGCATTTATTTCATGCAATCCATCTGCCCTCAGCAGAGGCAGGCAGGAGGGTGTGTTTTCTCCCACACTTAGAAGACATACTGGTAGATTACCTGGCTCCTGTATAAATCAGCCCTAGTATATATTTGAATGTGAGTTAGGGACCTTAGATTGTAAGCTCCTTGAGGGCAGGGACTGATGTGAATGTACAATAGATATGTAATGTGCTAAAAAAAAAAAAAATTGTCGGCGCTATATAAGTACCTGTAATAAATAACTGCAGCAGAGACCTAGCAATGCACACTTTTGCACAGTCCTAGTTTTCAGTCTAATGCTGCTTAACCACTTCTGGACCGGAAGGATTTACCCTCTTAATGACCAGGCCATTTTTTGCGTTAATTTAATGGACAATTGCGCGGTTGTGCGATGCTGTACCCAAATAAAATTGACGTCCTTTTATTCCCCACAAACAGAGCTTTCTTTTGGTGGTATTTGATCACCTGTACTATTTTTATTTTTTGCGCTATAAACAAAAAAAGAGCGACAATTCTGAAAAAAAAAAAAACAATGTTTCATTTTCTGCTATATAACATTCCCAGTAAAAAAAAAAATGTAAAAATCTAATTTTATTCATCATATTAGGCCAATTTGTATTTTGTTACATATTTTTGGTAAAAAAAATACCAATAAACGTATTTTGTTTGTTTTTGCACAAAAGTTATCGCGTCTACAAACTAGGGGAAAGATTTGTCATTTTTATTTATTTATTTTTTTTACTAGTAATGGCGGCGATCTGCGATTTTTAGCGGGACTGCGTCATTGTGGCGGACAGATCGGACCCCTAACTGACATTTTTGGGGGGACCAGTGACATTACTACAGTAATCAGAGCTAAAAAATATACACTGTTACTGTACTAATAACACTGGCAGGGAAGGGGTTAACCCAGGGGTGATCAAAGGGTTAAGTGTATGCCTAGGGGGTGTTTTCTGTGAGGGGGATGGGCTTGTGGAATCAACACAGAGACCTGTGATCCTAAATAGGAGGAACACAGGCGCTCTGTGCGGATTCCAGAGAGCGCAACGGTCTGCTGTGTTTACAACAGCAGACTGCCGTTCTCTCTCCACGGGGAGCGATTGCTGGTGCCTGGCAGCAATCGCAGCCACTACTGGCCCCGTGAATCAGCTTCCCCGCTGGCGAATGGACGCACGCGCCCCCAGGATCGCTCCCACTGATCGGCGTACAGCTACGGCGATTCGGGCAGCCGAGTATATCTGCAGAGGGCGGTCGGCAAGTGGTTAATTTGCTCTGCGCATCTAAAATATCAGTGACCTTGGCTCCTGAAAGAGTTAAAGAATAAGGGTGCCCTCAAAAAGAGTTCATTAACTGAACCAAGTTCTGTTTTCTGCCACCTAACATTTACCCAGCCAGGTATTGAGCAGACTGTATAAAAGAAGAGCAGCTATCACAGAAATACAAAGCTGATTGCTAGTAGCTTTCATTGTTTAATTTTAAATGTAAAAAAAAATTGTATTTTTATTGTTGTGTTTAACTTCATTTTCATTTACCTTGGGTAAAAAAAAAAACATTTTTTGCTGTAAAATAAATACATTTGATTTTCCTTTAAGGAGTGGTCCTTGCCTTACTGGTTGAGTGGGTATTTGCAATTTTACCCTGTGTCCTTGATTTTTCACGTTACAATCGCATTTAAAGTACTACAGTCACATTCATTACATTATGTATTAAGAGCATTATTCACTGACTAATAACACTGTACGAGTATTGTTATATTTTTTCTTACTTTGAAAATGCGTGTATTCTTTTTCCTTCTCGGTAGCTGCAGCTGCTGTGTTGGCAACAGGGAAAGTAATACATGGACACGGTAATACATGGCCAACAGGGAATGTAATACATGGACACGGTAATACATGGCCAACAGGGAAAGTAATACATGGACACGGTAATACATGGCCAACAGGGAAAGTAATACATGGACACGGTAATACATGGCCAACAGGGAAAGTAATACATGGACACGGTAATACATGGCCAACAGGGGAAGTAAAACATGGATACGGTAATACATGCAAAAGAGGGGTTATGGTGTATCTGTGCTATGGAGTGCTTTATTCAAACAATTGTGGTTTGAATAATACATGGCCAACAGGGAAAGTAATACATGAACACGGGAATACATGGACACAGTAATAAATGGCCTACATGGAAAGTAATACATGGACACGGTAATACATGGCCAAAAGGGAAAGTAATACATGGCCAACAGAAAAAGTAATACATGAACACGGTAATACATGGTCAACAGGGAAAGTAATACATGGCCAACAGGGAAGGTAATACATGGACACGGTAATACATGGCCAACAGGGAAAGTAATACATGGCCAACAGGGAAGGTAATACATGGACACGGTAATACATGGACACGTTAATACATGGCCAACAGGGAAGGTAATGCATGGCCAACAGGGAAAGTAATACATGGACACGGTAATACATGGCCAACAGGGAAGGTAATACATGGACACGGTAATACATGGCCAACAGGGAAAGTAATACATGGACACAGTAATACATGGCCAACAGGGAAGGTAATGCATGGCCAACAGGGAAAGTAATACATGGACAGGGTAATTCATGGCCAACAGGGAAAGTAATACATCAGCTTCCCCATAAGTTCAATACATTTCCCACGATCCCTTGCAGTTCCCCCCAATCACTGTACTGCTGTTCTGTCTGAGCCACAGTGAAAGAACGCATCCCTTAGTCACCCTATATGATCTGTATGTTCAGGGGAAGGGAGCTGTCCACTCAATGTCATCTTTAATCTATGAAGACTGACCATCAGTTGCATGCTTACATTCTATCAGAGTTGCTTCTGGAACCATAATCAAGCAACTGATCAGCCTAGCTAAAATCTGTATCTTTCAGTGGCCAGCTGGGAGGAACATGCTTGTCTTAAGAGATGTTGGAGATGTGGTGTAACACTCATCATGCATCATCACTTGCACTTGTAGTCTCTGCTCTTAGTGAATCTGAATTGGTGGCTACAAAGGGAGATATTGAGAGAGCAGAATGCATTGTGCAGCCAATGGCAAAAGTTTTGAGAATGACACAAATAGTTTTCACAAAGTGTGCTGCTTCAGTGTTTTTAGATCTTTGTCAGATGTTACTATGGTATAGTGAAGTATAATTACAAGCATTTCAGAAGTGTCAAAGGCTTTTATTGACAGTTATGTTAGGTTTATGCAAGGAGTCAATATTTGCAGTGTTGACCCTTCTTTTTCAAGACCTCTGCAATTCCCCCTGGAATGCTGTCAATCAACTTCTGGGCCACATCCTAACGGATGGCAGCCAATTCTTGCATAATCAATGCTTTAAGTTTGTCAGAATTTGTGGGGGGGGGGGTGTTGTTCACCCACGTTTTGAGGATTGACCACAAGTTCTCAGTGGGATTAAGGTCTGGGGAGTTTCCCTGCCATTAACCCAAAATTTCAATGTTTTGTTCCCCAAGCCACTTAGTTATCACTTTTGCATGTGCTCCATCATGCTGGAAAAGGCATTGTTCCACCATACTGTTCTTGGATGGTTGGGAGAAGTTGCTCTCGGAGGATGTTTTTGTACCATTCTTAATTTATGGCTATGTCCTTAGGCAAAATTGTGAGTGAGCCCACTCCCTTTTCTTAGAAGCAACCCCACACGTGAATAGTCTCAGGATGCTTTACTGTTGGCTTAACACAGGACTGATGGTACGCTCACCTTTTCTTCTCCAGACAAGGTTTTTTCTGGATGCCCCAAACAATCAGAAAGGGGATTCATCGGAGAAAATTACTTTTTGTTCACTGACGGACACCTCTTAAAGTCTTCAGATCATTGCTTTATGCTCTCTCTCTTTAGGACTAGGTGGAAACCTTTTTGGTTACACCCCTGGAGCAGTCCCAGAGGGTATACCATCACTTCCTGCTGTAGGACTTCCGTTTTTTT
Organism: Pelophylax lessonae; assembly: GCF_965119305.1. Taxonomy (NCBI): domain Eukaryota; kingdom Metazoa; phylum Chordata; class Amphibia; order Anura; family Ranidae; genus Pelophylax; species Pelophylax lessonae. The sequence goes on along the minus strand of NC_138769.1, from coordinate 53,510,028 downwards.
TTCTGCCCAGTCAGCAGTAAGGACCTGGCTCTCTGCTGGGATCTGCGGTCCTGGCATTTTTTTCTATTTTAATGGAATTTTTTACTTTATTATTTTTGTTCCTGTGTGAACTACAATCAACAGCCGGACTGGGCAGCGCACTGGATATCCTAGATCCTTACAGTCTTCCCAGTCTGGCCTGCGAGCTCAACCCAACTATTAGCTCCGCACTAGGTTGGCCGCGACATAGCCCCAGTGGACAGGGGCTGACCGGCGAGTGAAACACCTCGCGAGGTCGCATAGCCCTGGTCACAACAGCAGTCACGATCAGAGTCGCAGCGTACCTCAGGCCACAGCACCCCCCATTTCAAGATGGTGCAGTGGACTGCTGGGAGTGGTGCCCCTCTGGTGACCGTGGTATGTGAGTACCATACACTTACCGGAAGTTTCTTGTCATATGGACTGCGATGGTCCTGAAGAGAAGAATATTATGTACGAACATTAAGTTCTTAGGTGTTGCAGTGGAGTCTTATGGAGGACTAGCTGTCAAAGGAGGAGTCAACAAAAGACATGGCGTTCATACACTGTTAGACCAACACATAATTTTTAGACTTTTTTGATTCTTAGGTTCGTTTTGTCACATTTGTTTTTTTAATATTTTGTATATTTTAGCCTTGACGAAGCAAAATTAGATTTTTCTGCAGAAGTAAATGGGATACATAATTCAGGAGAAATATAAACTAGAAAATAAATATTTAAACAAAGATTAGGCCGTTGGAGGGAGATGTCAGGGAATTTAGAAGGGATTGAGAGGAATTGTAATTTTATCTGCCTTTCTTCAAAATACATTTTATGTTAGGTTTTGTATATGTTATGAGACCTAGTTTGTTCCTTCATCCTCATATCAGCACCTCCAGGATCCACATCTGGGTAAGCCATATGTGGCTTTAACAGTTACCAAAAGTAACTGCGATGCGAGATCACCACACAGGGACAGCAGAGTGGCAAACCGCTCCACTGTCAATGGTCACAGACCCAACTCTTCATTACAACTAGTGTGTGGATTGCTTGAGATAGCAGTGATATGTTTCCAGAACTCCAATGTAGGAAGGGACGGTTTTGTTTGGCAATATATATTGCCAACAGGAGGATTATTGATGAGGAAAAGGGAAGCAGCCATTTTATTTATCAAACATGTATTTATAATTACGCAGATATATTGGATGTATATGTTGTGAGAAGTCATATTGTATAACAGCTGTTAGCTGAACAGGTCTTTTAAGGTCTAGCAATCTAACGAACTTTGGAAGTGACAAGTCTATGTGAAATGTCCATCCGCTTATCAAAGAATGTCACCAAAGACTCAGAAACTTTAGATAGCTAGGTTCCACCCACTTCAGAATGTATAAATTGTATTAGGGGCCCTAGCCAGCTAGAGCTATGTTTATCAAATCAACAGAATGTATGTAACTGAATTGCTTTCCAAAAATGTCTCTACCTACATGTTTGTCTAAATAAATATAATTTTCAGTTTGGCTTCAACAGTCCAAATGTTACTGAAACCCATGAGTTCTGGGGTTTCCCCTACAACAAAGTAATGTGAACCAAGCTTTAGACTGGGGGGCCTCCAGACTGAAAATACTTTCAAGGCGCCCTGACTGGGAAAAGATGGAGAAACACCGGCATAGAGGAACCGGTCTCTCCATATTCCTCCTGCAGCCACTGAATGCCTGGGGGAGGGAGAGGAGGAGAAACGGGGGGGGGAATGAAGAGATTGGTTCCTTTATTTGCAGCTACCCCCTCAGCTCCTCCTATGCAGCTTCTTACTGCTGCCCCCCTGTGTACTCTCCAGCCCCCTGTGCTTTTTCTTACCCCCCCCCCCCTCCTCGCCCCCACAGCTCTGCAAGGTTCCCCCCTCCCCTCTCCCACCAGCTGCTGCAGGGGATCTGTCAGGATGAAACCTTTTCTGAATGGAGAGTTAGTGATCCATACCGATCACTGACTCTGTCTATTCATAACTGAAACATAGTAAACTGTGTTTACAATGCTTAAGTTTATGAATGAATGGGATGCTCTGTACAGAGCTATTCCTATCTATTTATTCTGTGCAGCTGAGGCTTCAGAGAAGGAGATGGAAAGCTGTGTCTCAAAGGTGGAATATCAGAGGTCTGTTTAGACTCCTGATATTTCACCAAAGCCCCCCAACGGGGCTTCTAAAAAATTGTAAAAACAAATATTAAAAAAAATATAGTAAAAAAATATATATATATTTTTTTAAATATTATATTGTAGAAAATAAGTAAAAATAATAACACTACGGACACCAGTGGCAGAACTACCGCACAAACATCGCACTTGTTACTGCCCCTGGCGTTCCGCCACCGGGCTTGGGAGGGAAGGGTCCCATCCGGGGGTCACAGGGGCCCTTCATGGGTTCTTGCATCGGGGCCCTGAAGGTTCTAGTTATGCCAATGGTATAAGCAAAAAGGTTTCCGCCTAGTCCTACTCCTAAAGAGGGAGAGCATAAAGCCTCGTACACACGTGTCGAAAATCGGCAGAGAATTTTCGTCCGACGACCGATCTGCCGATTTTCGGCTTGTTAGTATGATGCTTCCGACAACCGACTCCAACTTTTCGGCCGAAAAAAAATCTGGTGTGCAGGCTATAAAATTTTTGTCTGCCGTCAAAACACGGCTGATTTTCGTGCAGTCAGTACAGATTTAGACAGGGAAAAATCTAATGAGCAAGTCTGGGCATGCTCAGTGAAGAAAGAACACAAAGAAAGCAAACCAACACATGACATCACTTCTGAAGTAGAATTTTGTTGGGCGAGAAAATTCGTGTGCAGTCTAGAGCACATTCCAACCAACAAAACACAACTCTGGACAAAAGACGGACAATCGATCGGCCGATAATCGTTGCGTGTGTACGGGGCTTAAAGCAACGGTCTGAAGATTTGAAGGTGTGTCCGTCGGTGAACCTGAGAGAAAAGGATTTTACGGTAAGACAAAAATCCAGTTTTACCCCAGTCCTCAACAGTCCAATCCCTGTACCTTTTGCAAAATATCAGTCTGTTCCTGATGTTTTTCCTGGAGAGCAGTGGCTTCTTGACACCAGGCCATCCTCCAAAAAGTCTTCTCCTCTCTGTGTGTGCAGACGCACTCACACCTGCCTGCTGCCATTCCTGAGCAAGCTCTGCGCTGGTGGTGCCATGAAGCTGAATCAACTGTCTGAGACGGTCCTGGCGCTTGCTGGACTTTCTTGGGCGCCATGAAGGCCTTCTTTACAAATGCAGTGGAAATGTTTTTTATGGGATTAGGTTCATTTACATGGCAAAGAGGGACTTTGCAATTAATCACAATGCATCTGATCACTCTTCATAACATCCTGGAGTATATGCAAACTGCCATCAAAAAAACGAAGACAGCAGACTTAAGCCTCGTACGCACGCACCGATTGTTGGCCGTGAATTTTCGGCCAACGTCCAGTCGGCCGATTGTCGGCTTGTTAGTATGATGCTTCCGACAACCGACTGCGACTTTTTGGCCGAACAAAATTTGGTCTGCATGCTATAAAATTTTTGTTGGCCGTCAACAGAACGGCCGATTGATTGTTCATCAGTCAGTACAGATTTCGGCAGACAAAAATCAGATGAGCAAGACTGGGCATGCTCAGAGAAGAAAAAACACACGGAAAGTTAACCATCACATGACATCACTTCTGAAGTTGGTTGTTGTTGGCCCAAAAAATTTGTTTGCAGTCATTTCAACCAACACAACAACACTGGACAAAAGAGTGCCGATCGGTCAGCCAACAATCGGTGCGTGTGTACGAGGCTTTAGTGAAAATATGTGTCATTCTCAAAACTTTTGGCCACAGCTGTAGATAAAAGACAATTTGCAAAAAGAGATCTCTGGAACAATGCAAGGTATTTATGGGGTCTAATGTACACAATTTTAAAGAGACAGGATTTGAGAATTGAAACATAAGTGTCATTTTTTTTCTGGTTTTTACTTTAGGCTCCTTTCACACGGCCGCTCCGCTGCTTTCCGTGTGTCCGCAAATCATCCTATTTTTTTGCGGATGATTTGCGGACATAATGTAAGTGAATGGCACTGCGGATGTCAGCGGAATACCATCCGCTGACATCCGATTTTCCTCCTTTCAGTTCTGTTCCGTTTTTTGGAACGGAACAGATCCCCATTTTTCCATCCGTGTAAAAAACGGAAAGGAAGGAAAATCGGATGTCAGCGGTGTCATCCGCTGACATCCGCAATGCCATATACTTACATTATGTCCGCATATCATCCGCAAACGGATGGGATGATATGCGGGCACACGGAGCGGATGACAGATATGTCATCCGCTCCGTGGAAAAAAAAAAAAAAAAAAGTCCCGCAGCGGACCTTTCACACGGAGCGGCCGTGTGAAAGGAGCCTAAGTTACACTTTAAAGAGACACAAATAATATGCTGGGCCAGTAGGAGGTACTAACAACTCATCCATCCAAATGCTATCATTTAATGGAGTTGAATATTTTGGACAAAGGGAGCATGTGACCTCTTACATGGGCCAATTGCCAGGGCAAGGACAATGTCATTTGAGGGTAGTGATGTAATCCACCCAAGTAAGCTCTAGCACCGGCACTTACTCAGGGTGGACTTCTGCAGCAGGAAGGGAGTGTGAGGAGACACGGTCACTTTGCTCTGAGTAGACGATTGAAGGCATGCTAAAATGCCATGGAATGAATATTCACTGAGAGTCCACTTTCATATCATGATATCACAAGGCCCATTTTTGTGTTTGTGTTACTCCCAAACAGGCTTGTTCGTTATCATCAGTGCAGTTATTGGCCAGTGTACCATGGCTTCTATAGCGCAGGGCTTGGGGACTATCAAGAACGTATAGCCAGACAGGTTATGGTAAAAACGACTGATTGCAAAGTCTCGTGTTTTTTTTGTTTTTTTAAATAACAAACATGTTATACTTACCTTCTCTGTGCAGTTGGATTTGCAGAGTTGCCCGGATCCACCTCTTCTCGAGTCCCTCTTTGGCGCTCCAGGCTCCTCCCTACCATTAAGCAGCTTGTGTTAGGGGCACCCAACCCGAATCACAGCTCCCTGTGTCCATTCAGACATGAAGCTGTGAACCGGCCCTGCCCCCTATCCCCTCTGATTGGCTGGATGATTTTGATTGACAGCAGCGGGAGCCAATTGTGCCCCGCTGCTGTCTCAGCCAATGAGGAGGGGAGTCCCAGGCAGCTTAGACACTCCTGAAGCATCAGTGGACAGAGAGGGGCTCAGGTAAGTATTAGGGGGGCTGCTGCACACAGGTTTTTTTTATCTTAATGCATAGAATGCATTAACCCCTTAGCGCCAAGAGAACGTAAATATGCGGCCTCGGCTTTAGCGGTTGTACTGGGGTGATGCCTGCAGCTAGAGGCATCACCCCCGGGACGGTTGTTTATAGCCTACGATCGGCTTTCTTGTAATGACAACTGATGCGGCTGAGTAGCAGCTCAGCTGTCTTTACAAGATGCAGGAGGGGACATCCCACCCCTCCCTTCCGTGGCTCACCTGGGTCTCCTGTCCCACCGGGAGACCTGAGCAACCAGCCTACACTTCCGCCGGCTGGCCTAAGACCCAAACAAAGCCGAATTGGGCTCTGATCATGTGTCTGATGTAAAAACCCGGAAGCTATGTAATGACATTACTTCCGGGTACTGGAGCCTTAAAGGCGCAAGATTTAAAACAAAATAAAAAATGACAGCATTTAAAACAGCCAAACTAAGCGTTTTGAATGCTTTTAGGTGCAGAGGAGGGATTTGGGGTCTATTAGACTCCAGATCCCTCCATAAAGAGCACCTGCTACTGCCTATTACTGTCACAATGGATGTTTACATTCCTTGTGGTAGCAAAAAAAAATAAAAATCTATAAAACGCCCGCGTCCCTCCGTGCTCAAGCACAGAAGCGAACGCATATGTAAGTTGTGCCCGCCAAACCACACTTGTGAGATATCATCGCGATTGTTAGAGCGAGAGCAATAATTCTAGCACAATACCTCCTCTGTAACTATAAACTGGTTACCATTAATTAATACACTTTTCCTATGCTCCCGAACACTTGGCAGCACAGGTGGTGGCTGTACTAGAGAGGCAGGAGTGCTGGAGAGGTAAACATCCGTTGGTCGGAGGAGACCTTTTCACAGGGAATGTCACTTTGCCTGAATAAGTGTCTTTTTAAACTAACTAGAAAGTTCTAAACAAATTCAAAAGAAAGCGGCGCATTCATAAAGACTAAGCCCATCATAAAAAAAAAAAATGTATTAAATGTATCCACATTTGCAGAAAAAGTTTTGTGTGTTTTTGCAAATTAGCCTAAAAAGCATTGCAACAGCAGTGAGTTGGGGGTTGACTTGGCACAATATTACACCCTATATATATGTGTGTTTTGTATGCATTCAAGTGTTTTTCCTTTCATCTTACATAGTGCATTTCGGTGGGGTTTTTTTTATGCGATTTGCCTCATTCCAGCCCAGTTTTGTGCAGAAAATATGCTGCATGTTCTACTGGGTTTTTTTTCTGCACTGGAACTGACTGCACTGGTGTGAACTATGCCATTGTAACCCATATAACCTACTGCCCATACCTTTAAAGTAAAGAGAAAAAATAAATTAAAAAAAATGCACTTGTGTGAACTGGCCCTCAAACTATCCTGGGTGTCAGTTCCAACATTGGCAGCATTTCCCACACTAAAGCAGTTACAGTAAATAAATGTGATTTTCTGCAGTTCCTCATTAATCCACCATTATGAGTTGTAGCTGTGGCTGGCATATCACTCAATTCTGATTACCCGCTATTTACCATCTGAATAAAAATAACTCTGAACACGCTTGCCACTCACATCAGCTGATGCTTATTAAGTGTTTAGTTTCACCTAAGCGTGGGATCCCTACACAGATTCTATTTAATCCAACGTGCTTGTGGGCAGCAAATGAATAATAAAAACAGGAAAGTTAATTCAAGGTCAGGTATTTATTTTATTAACTCTGAACAATGAATAAGCCTAGCTACAAAACTTAGACCTAATACTCCAATCATCAAACCTGCCCAATAGATCTGCTCCAATCATCAAACCTGCCCAATAGATCTGCTCCAATCATCAAACCTGCCCAATAGATCTGCTCCAATCATCAAACCTGCCCAATAGATCTGCTCCAATCATCAAACCTGCCCAATAGCACTGCTCTAATTATCAAACCTACCCAATAGCACTGCTCCAATCATCAAACCTACCCAATAGTACAGCTCTAATTATCAAACCTACCCAATAGATCTGCTCCAATCATCAAACCTACCCAATAGGACTGCTCCAATCATCAAACCTACCAAATAGCACTGCTCCAATCATCAAACCTACCCAATAGCACTGCTCCAATCATCAAACCTACCCAATAGTACAGCTCTAATTATCAAACCTACTCCTCAATAGCACTGCTCCAATCATCAAACCTACCAAATAGCACTGCTCCAATCATCAATCCTACCCAATAGGATTGCTCCAATCATCAAACCTACCCAATAGTACAGCTCTAATTATGAAACCTACCCAATAGGACTGCTCCAATCATCAAACCTACCAAATAGCACTGCTCCAATCAAACCTACCCAATAGGATTGCTCCAATCATCAAGCCTACCCAATAGATCTGCTCCAATCATCAAACCTACCCAATAGGACTGCTCCAATCATCAAACCTACCAAATAGCACTGCTCCAATCATCAAACCTACCCAATAGCACTGCTCCAATCATCAAACCTACCCAATAGCACTGCTCCAATCATCAAACCTACCCAATAGTACAGCTCTAATTATCAAACCTACTCCTCAATAGTACAGCTCTAATTATCAAACCTACAATAGCACTGCTCCAATCATCAAACCTACCCAATAGATCTGCTCCAATCATCAAACCTACCCAATAGGACTGTTCCAATCATCAAACCTACTCAATAGCACTGCTCCAATCATCAAACCTACCAAATAGCACTGCTCCAATCATCAATCCTACCCAATAGGATTGCTCCAATCATCAAACCTACCCAATAGATCTGCTCCAATCATCAAACCTACCCAATAGGACTGCTCCAATCATCAAACCTACCCAATAGCACTGCTCCAATCATCAAACCTACCCAATAGTACAGCTCTAATTATCAAACCTACTCAATAGCACTGCTCCAATCATCAAACCTACCCAATAGATCTGCTCTAATCATCAATCCTACCCAATAGCACTGCTCTAATTATCAAACCTACTCAATAGTACAGCTCCAATCATCAATCCTACCCAATAGGATTGCTCCAATCATCAAACCTACCCAATAGTACAGCTCTAATTCTCAAACCTACCCAATAGCACTGTTCCAATCATCAATCCTACCCAATAGGATTGCTCCAATCATCAAACCTACCCAATAGCACTGCTCTAATTATCAAACCTACCCAATAGTACAGCTCTAATTATCAAACCTACCCAATAGCACTGCTCCAATCATCAAACCTACCCAATAGTACAGCTCTAATTATCAAACCTACCCAATAGTACTGCTCCAATCATCAGTCCTACCCAATAGGATTGCTCCAATCATCAAACCTACCCAATAGATCTGCTCCAATCATCAAACCTACCCAATAGTACAGTTCTAATTATCAAACCTACCCAATAGGACTGCTCCAATCATCAAACCTACCAAATAGATCTGCTCCAATCATCAAACCTACCCAATAGATCTGCTCCAATCATCAAACCTACCCAATAGGACTGCTCCAATCATCAAACCTACTCCTCAATAGCACTACTCCAATCATCAAACCTACCAAATAGCACTGCTCCAATCATCAATCCTACCCAATAGGATTGCTCCAATCATCAAACCTACCCAATAGATCTGCTCCAATCATTAAACCTACCCAATAGTACAGCTCTAATTATGAAACCTACCCAATAGGACTGCTCCAATCATCAAACCTACCAAATAGCACTGCTCCAATCATCAAACCTACCCAATAGCACTGCTCCAATCATCAAACCTACCCAATAGTACAGCTCTAATTATCAAACCTACTCAATAGCACTGCTCCAATCATCAAACCTACCAAATAGCACTGCTCCAATCATCAAACCTACCAAATAGATCTGCTCCAATCATCAAACCTACCCAATAGATTTGTTCCAATCATCAAACCTACCCAATAGGACTGCTCCAATCATCAACCCTACTCAAAAGCACTACTCCAATCATCAAACCTACCAAATAGCACTGCTCCAATCATCAATCCTACCCAATAGGATTGCTCCAATCATCATACCTACCCAATAGGACTGCTCCAATCATCAAACCTACCCAATAGCACTGCTCCAATCATCAAACCTACCCAATAGGACTGCTCCAATCATCAACCCTACTCAAAAGCACTACTCCAATCATCAAACCTACCAAATAGCACTGCTCCAATCATCAATCCTACCCAATAGGATTGCTCCAATCATCAAACCTACCCAATAGATCTGCTCCACTCATCAAACCTACCCAATAGTACAGCTCTAATTATCAAACCTACCCAATAGCACTGCTCCAATCATCAAACCTACCGAATAGATCTGCTCCAATCATCAATCCTACCCAATAGCACTGCTCCAATCATCAATCCTACCCAATAGCACTGCTCTAATTATCAAACCTACCCAATAGGACTGCTCCAATCATCAAACCTACTCAATAGAACTACTCCAATCATCAAACCTACCAAATAGCACTGCTCCAATCATCAATCCTACCCAATAGGATTGCTCCAATCATCATACCTACCCAATAGATCTGCTCCAATCATCAAACCTACCCAATAGTACAGCTCTAATTATCAAACCTACCCAATAGCCCAATAGTACTGCTCCAATCATCAATCCTACCCAATAGGATTGCTCCAATCATCAAACCTACCCAATAGATCTGCTCCAATCATCAAACCTACCAAATAGCACTGCTCCAATCATCAAACCTACCAAATAGATCTGCTCCAATCATCAAACCTACCCAATAGATTTGTTCCAATCATCAAACCTACCCAATAGGACTGCTCCAATCATCAACCCTACTCAAAAGCACTACTCCAATCATCAAACCTACCAAATAGCACTGCTCCAATCATCAATCCTACCCAATAGGATTGCTCCAATCATCATACCTACCCAATAGGACTGCTCCAATCATCAAACCTACCCAATAGCACTGCTCCAATCATCAAACCTACCAAATAGATCTGCTCCAATCATCAAACCTACCCAATAGATTTGTTCCAATCATCAAACCTACCCAATAGGACTGCTCCAATCATCAACCCTACTCAAAAGCACTACTCCAATCATCAAACCTACCAAATAGCACTGCTCCAATCATCAATCCTACCCAATAGGATTGCTCCAATCATCATACCTACCCAATAGGACTGCTCCAATCATCAAACCTACCCAATAGCACTGCTCCAATCATCAAACCTACCCAATAGGACTGCTCCAATCATCAACCCTACTCAAAAGCACTACTCCAATCATCAAACCTACCAAATAGCACTGCTCCAATCATCAATCCTACCCAATAGGATTGCTCCAATCATCAAACCAACCCAATAGATCTGCTCCACTCATCAAACCTACCCAATAGTACAGCTCTAATTATCAAACCTACCCAATAGCACTGCTCCAATCATCAAACCTACCGAATAGATCTGCTCCAATCATCAATCCTACCCAATAGCACTGCTCCAATCATCAATCCTACCCAATAGCACTGCTCTAATTATCAAACCTACCCAATAGGACTGCTCCAATCATCAAACCTACTCAATAGCACTACTCCAATCATCAAACCTACCAAATAGCACTGCTCCAATCATCAATCCTACCCAATAGGATTGCTCCAATCATCATACCTACCCAATAGATCTGCTCCAATCATCAAACCTACCCAATAGTACAGCTCTAATTATCAAACCTACCCAATAGCCCAATAGTACTGCTCCAATCATCAATCCTACCCAATAGGATTGCTCCAATCATCAAACCTACCCAATAGATCTGCTCCAATCATCAAACCTACCCAATAGTACAGCTCTAATTATAAAACCTACCCAATAGCACTGCTCCAATCATCAAACCTACCAAATAGATCTGCTCCAATCATCAAACCTACCCAATAGGACTGCTCCAATCATCAAACCTACTCCTCAATAGCACTACTCCAATCATCAAACCTACCAAATAGCACTGCTCCAATCATCAATCCTACCCAATAGGATTGCTCCAATCATCAAACCTACCCAATAGATCTGCTCCAATCATCAAACCTACCCAATAGTACAGCTCTAATTATCAAACCTACCCAATAGCACTGCTCCAATCATCAAACCTACCAAATAGATCTGCTCCAATCATCAAACCTACCCAATAGATCTGCTCCAATCATCAAACCTACCCAATAGGACTGCTCCAATCATCAAACCTACTCAATAGCACTACTCCAATCATCAAACCTACCAAATAGCACTGCTCCAATCATCAATCCTACCCAATAGGATTGCTCCAATCATCAAACCTACCCAATAGATCTGCTCCAATCATCAAACCTACCCAATAGTACAGCTCTAATTATCAAACCTACCCAATAGGACTGCTCCAATCATCAAACCTACCAAATAGCACTGCTCCAATCATCAAACCTACCCAATAGCACTGCTCCGATCATCAAACCTACCCAATAGTACAGCTCTAATTATCAAACCTACTCAATAGCACTGCTCCAATCATCAATCCTACCCAATAGGATTGCTCCAATCATCAAACCTACCCAATAGTACAGCTCTAATTATCAAACCTACCCAATAGCACTGCTCCAATCATCAAACCTACCAAATAGATCTGCTCCAATCATCAAACCTACCCAATAGATCTGCTCCAATCATCAAACCTACCCAATAGCACTGCTCCAATCATCAAACCTACCCAATAGCACTGCTCGAATTATCAAACCTACCCAATAGGACTGCTCCAATCATCAAACCTACTCAATAGCACTACTCCAATCATCAAACCTACCAAATAGCACTGCTCCAATCATCAATCCTACCCAATAGGATTGCTCCAATCATCAAACCTACCCAATAGATCTGCTCCAATCATCAAACCTACCCAATAGTACAGCTCTAATTATCAAACCTACCCAATAGGACTGCTCCAATCATCTATCCTACCCAATAGTACAGCTCTAATTATCAAACCTACCCAATAGGACAGCTCCAATCATCAATCCTACCCAATAGCACTGCTCCAATCATCAAACCTACCCAATAGCACTGCTCTAATTATCAAACCTACCCAATAGGACTGCTCCAATCATCAATCCTACCCAATAGGATTGCTCCAATCATCAAACCTACCCAATAGATCTGCTCCAATCATCAAACCTACCCAATAGATCTGCTCCAATCATCAAACCTACCCAATAGTACAGCTCTAATTATCAAACCTACCCAATAGTACTGCTCCAATCATCAAACCTACCAAATAGGACTGCAAATGAATGCATTTCATTCCCATCCACTGAGGAACACAGGGGGATTCTTAAAGTGGGTATAAACTCTATCAACTTTTTTTTTTCTGAACCCTGTTCAGCAAAATGCCATAATGTGCTAGTATGCACTGTATACCAACACATTATGAAAGACCTACCTTTTCAAATGGAGCTCCCAATGCTTCCATCTTCGCCTGGTCTTCCTTACGGGTTCACGCTCTCTAGCCATTTGAATGGCCTTGAATGCAGAGTGCGCTGAGCATGCGCAGTGACATTATCAGCTGGAGCAAATGTGACTATCTTCTAAACAGCACAAGTTTAGGAGATATTCACGGTACCTACAGGTAAAACTTATTAAAAGCTCACCTGTAGGGCAAAATTAAAAACAGGATTAAATACCACTTTAACCACTTGCCGACTGCCGCACGACTATATACTGCGGCAGTCTGGCGCTCCTGGGCAAAGCGATGTACCGGTACGTCGCTCACCCACCAGCCTCTATGGGGCAAGCGCGCGCTGCTGGTGGCGCGCTCCCGCTCGTTCCCTGACATCCCCGCGCGAGTGACCGGCAGCTTGGATGTCCGCCGGTCACTCGCGATCTCCCGCTGGAGAGGGAGAAAGGCAGACGGCTAATGTAAACAAAGCCGTCTGTCATTTTCCCTGATCTAACTGCAGAGACTATACGATCATGCTATGTAGGATCGTATGTCTCTGTGGTTACATCACAAGCCACGCCCCTTTACAGTTAGAATCACGCCCCTAGGGACACACTTAACCCCTTAATCACTAAAAGTTAACCCCTTCCCTGCCAGTGTCATTTTTACAGTAACAGTGCATATTTATAGCACTGATTACTGTAGTAATGTCACTGGATCCCCCAAAAGTGTCAAAAATGTCAGTCAGGGGTCTGATCTGTCCGCCGCAATGTCACAGTCCTGCAAAAAAAAAAAAAATCGCAGATCGCCGCCATTACTAGTTAGAAAAAAAAACAATAAAAATGACATAAATCTTTCCCGTAGTTAGTAAACGCAATAACTTTTGCGCAAACCAATCAAAATCCACTTATTGCGATTTTTTTTACCAAAAATATGTAGCAGAAAACAAATTGGCCTAAAATGTTAAAAAATTTTGATTTTTAAATTTTTTTGAGAATTTCATATAAAAAAAAATGTGAAAAATATAATTTTTTCAAAATTGTCGCTATTTTTTGTTTATAGCGCAAAAAGTAAAAATCGCACAGGTGATCACCAAAAGAAAGCTCTATTTGTGGGGAAAAAAGGACATCAATTTTATTTGGGTACAGCGTCGCACGACCGCGCAATTGTCCATTAAAGTCACACAGTGCCGAATCGCAAAATAGGCCCTGGTCTTTGAGCTGGAAAATCCGTCGGGGCTTAACCACTTGCCGACCGCCGCACGACTATCTACGTCGGCGGTCAGCCCCTCACAGGCAAAGTGACGTAGGGCTACGTCACTAGCTTGTGAGGGTCTAGGGAGCGAGCGCGCGCCCCCGGAGGCGCGCTCCCGCTCCCGAGTGGTCACGGACCCCCCCGCGCGTGTGACCGGCGGACCCGATGTCCGCCGGCCACTCTGCGATCGGCGGGGGAGAGGGAGAAAGTCAGGCAGCTTGTGTAAACAAGCTGCCTGTCATTCTCCTCGCTGTATGAGAGCTGATCATCTGGATATACTATGTAGATCCGTTGATCACTCTGCATACAGCTGAAGCCCCAGCCAATCACAGTTAGAATCACGCCCCTAGGGACACACACAGCCCCTCCCTCTCAAATAAAGTTAACCCCTTCACTACCAGTGTATTTTTACAGTAACAGTGCATATGTATAGCACTGATTACTGTAGAAATGTCACTGGTAACCCCAAAAGTGTCAAAAATGTCAGTCAAGGGTCCGATCTGTCCGCCCCAATGTCGCAGTACCGCAAAAAAAATCGCAGATCGCCGCCATTACGCGTTAAAAAAAAAAACAACAAAAATGACAAAAATCTTTCCCTTAGTTAGTAAACGCAATAACTTTTGCGCAAACCAATCGAAATACGCTTTTTGCGATTTTTTTTACCAAACATAGGTAGCATAAAACAAATTGGCCAAAAATTTTAAAAAATTTTGATTTTTACATTTTTTTTGGGGGGAATTTCATATAAAAAAAAGGGAAAAATATTGCTATTTTTGCAAAATGGACGCTCTTTTTTTGTTTATAGCGCGTGATCAAAAAATCGCACAGGTGATCAAATACCGCCAAAAGAAAGCTCTGTTTGTGGGAAAAAAAGGACGCCAAATTCGTTTAGGTACAGCGTCGCACGACCGCGCAATTCTCCGTTAAAGTCACGCAGTGCCGAATCGCAAAATACCCCCTGGTCGGAATGGGGGTAAAATCTTCCGGGGCTTAAGTGGTTAAGTGGTTAAACATTTTGGTTAGCATTGTCACATTACAAACAAGCAATAAAAAATAAACTATAGGCCAGCCTAGACTATACACTCTTCCATTATCAGCATGCCTTGGTTTTTGCTAATGTCCCAGGAGGATGGATGTACTTTCATCAGGTCTCCCGTTTTAAAAAATGTTTTCTCTTTCATTCACTGAGGGACACAGCTTCAAGTCTTCAGACCATTGTGCTTTATGCTGTCTCTCAATGGTCTGCAGACTTGAAGCTGTGTCCATCGCTGAACCTCAGAGAAAAGGATTTTACAGTAAGACAAAAATCCAGTTTTTTGTTTAGCTTTGCTGTTGGACTGTATCTAGTCTCCACTTGGAAGTGACCTTTGAGCAGTGAGTTTTAACTACTTGCCGCCCGTAGGTCGTCCATGGACATTCTCAGGCTGCAATAGTTATACCAGGATGATGTCTGCACCTACAGGCATCCTCCCGATATTGAATTTTTCAGCTGGCAATTCTCTTCTTAGCAAAAATAGCCACTTGATCACTGCTGCGAGAAGGGGTCCCACCGGTGACTCTCCCAGGCTCTACCCTCCAGTCGCGGAGCTCGGGAGTGATGCGATTGACTGCACAGAACAGAGGGAAAGAGAGAGGAACTAACATTGTTCCTCTCCTTCTGTGACCCCGGAGACAGGAAGCGACGACTTTATCGTCTCTTCCAAGTCCACCTCTTTGTTTACCTGGCCGCTAGTGGCCAGAAAAGCAACCGATCGGACCGATCTGTGTGTGATCGGCTGCATTGGAGGCCAGAGGAGAGATATGGGGTCTAATACACCTAAGATGTCTCCATAAAGAGTACCTGGCATGGCCCATGCTGTCACAAGGGATGTTGTTCATCCCTTGTGATAGCAATAAAGTTAATCCCAAAAAAAGTTTATAAAAACAAAGTTTTTAAAGCAAAAAAATTAAAGCATCCCCATGCTTATCCACAAATGTGAAGGCATATATTACTCCCGCATGCACATGTAGCCCTGCCCCCTTGAGGGTGGCTGGATTTCTCACCTTTTCGGGTCCCCTGGGTTACCGATAGCAACTGCATGCCGAATCTTACCACTTTACTTTCTGGCTCAGTCAATAAACAGTCTAAGGGTTGTTGTTTTTGTTGTTTTATTTGATATGGGGATGGGAGAAGGGATGAGTGGGATACTCCAACACTTGAACTATTCACAATGCTGAGGACTTCTATCTAGAATGCGGCAAGGCCGCAGCTTCATCCTACCAATAGATGAATCCGAAGTAATGTTCTTTAGTACTTATCTTCAGGGCACACGCCTAGTACCCCCTTTCTATCCACCAGCTGGCATTCATCCTCTGACTACTCTACTCCGGAGTGGCCCCCTTCCTGGTCAGGCCCGTAGACACGATCCCCTGTACTCATGATACTGCTTTTCAGGTTCTCCAGTGTCTCAACTTCTCCTAGTCAGCTCTCCTGGACCTCTGGGTTCAGCTCCACACTTTTGGCTCACCAGGTCGACTGCCTGTGACCATACACCAACCAATGCCGAAGAGGAGGCAGCCGCCACCCTCCGTCCGGGACTCTGCTCGCTAGCCAAAGACCTGGCAGCCCATGTGCTCCTGGTTTTTATACCACACCCCACAATGCACAGAGACAACCAGTCTGTGCCAATCACTGGGGCTGTATCAAAGCCTGTGTGCCCATTGGTCAGTTTTCCTCCACTGTCCAATGTGCCTCCCCATTGGATCAGTGGGGACACTCCCTCAGACCACACACTGAGCACACTGAGCAGACCTAACTCACAGATCCTGCTCTCTGTTAAGCAGAGTGCAATATAGAATTTAACTGCTGCTCCTCTGATAGGCTAACGTTAATAATTCTAGCACCAGACCTCCTGTGTAACTCTAAACTGGTAACCTGTAAAGGCATTTAAAGCGACGACTATGGAGATTTTTAAGCACCATAGTTTGCCGCCAATCCATGGGAAGACGCAATTTTAAAGTGTGACATGTTAGGTATCTATTTACTCGGTGTAACATCATCTTTCACATTATACAAAATACAATTCGGAACTACTGTTTGTTTTTTTTAATTCATTAAAAAAAAAAAATGTGTTTGAATGCCGTGTGACAAAATAATTGCAACAATCACCATTTTATTCCTAGGGTCTCTGCTAAAAAAAAAAAAAAATGGATTTTTGTAAAATCTTACCGTAAAATCCTTTTCTCTTAGCTCATTGACAGACATAGTCCTCGGTGATACACCACCTTCGGGTTATGTTGCCTCCACAGGAGCAGGACTAGACAGGAAATTAAAAAGCTCTGGCCACACCCTAGGGGCAGTCCCAGAGGGTATATCCTCTCTCTCTCTGCCTCAGCAAATCAGTTATGTGAAAAAGCAGTCTTTAGAGATTTTAACCCAACCCAACTCAAAAAACAGAGGGGCGGGGACTACGTCTGTCAATGAGCTAAGAGAAAAGGATTTTACGGTAAGATTTTACAAAAATCCATTTTTCTCTAGCGCTCATTGACAGACGTTGTCCTCGGTGATACACCACCTTCGGGACGTCCCAGAGCAGTATCACAAATGAGGGGTGGGAAAATGAAATCAAATCCCAATCTAGAAGGCCCAACCGGTGCCAACTAGAAGTTTACAATGCTCATCCTTAATGATGAGACTCAACAAAAAAGAGAAACATTTTTTTTTTTTCAAACAGAAAAAAACCCTCGAGGTAGACCACCGGTCTCCTCAAATTGCGGCCTGCAAAACCTTGCGGCCAAATGAGGCATCCGCCGATGCCGTCACATCAATTTTATAGAATTTTGTAAAGGTATGTACCGACGACCAGGTGGCCGCCTTACATACCTGGACCACTGACGCCTGATGGCGAAAGGCCCAGGAAGTACTGAGCGCTCGAGTGGAGTGCGCCTTAACAGGGAACGGAGGACTCTGACCCTTAATAGAATAAGCCTGTACCACCGTTTGTCTAATCCATTTGGCAATGGTCGCGGCAGATGCAGGCAAACCCTTTCTGGGGCCATCAGTGATCACAAAAAGTGAATCCGTCTTACGGAATGATTCCGTAGCTTTCAGGTATACCCTGATTGCCCGAACCACATCTAAGGAATGCAACGCATGTTCCCGATGATGCTTGGGCTGAGGACACAAGGAAGGTAGTACAATATCTTCATTCAGATGAAAATCTGAAACCACCTTAGGAAGAAAAGATGGCTTAGGATGAAGTACTACCTTATCCCTATGAATCACTAGGTATGGGGACTGGCATGATAATGCAGCCAGTTCTGACACCCTGCGAGCAGAAGTAATAGCCACCAAGAAGGCCACCTTCTGGGATAAAGTAAGCAAGGGAATCTCCCTGATGTTTTCAAAGGGAGGTTTCTGTAGAACCGACAAAACCAAATTAAAATCCCAGGGCGGTAAGGGCGCGCGGACTGGAGGAGCCAGGTGCCGCACCCCCTGGATGAAATTCCGCACCAAGGACTTGGTAGCTAAAGGTTTCTGAAAGAAGATTGCTAATGCTGAAACTTGACCCTTGATGGTGCTCAAGGCTAGCTTCTGCTCAACCCCTTGTTGCAAAAAGGCCAATATTCGAGTCACCGAATAGGTACGTGGAGGAAATCCTAAAGATTCGCACCACGCAATATAAGTCTTCCATGTGTGATAATAGACCTTGCTGGAAGTCGCTTTCCTTGCTTTAATAAGGGTAGGAATGACTGAAGTAGACAAACCTCTGTCCTTCAGTACTTGGGTCTCAATGGCCAGGCCATTAAACCCAGCGACTGTAAAGCATGATGGTAAATTGGTCCTTGAGACCACAGACACTCCCTGAGACGAAGTTCCCACGGAACGTCTGCGACTAGCATGTCCAAGTCGGCCAGGCCGGCTTGAGGAGGCCAGCCTAGAATTTCTAGGACCACTGGCGCTGATAGAATCTGAACCAGGCGTCCCTAGAGGTATCTGGCCCCGACCATCCGAGAAAGTCTGGTCGTTTTCTGTTCCCACACATTTATCAGATACCTGATAGTTATCAGGAAAGGTGATCTTTTCTGGTTGAACCTCAGGGACCGAAGTCACCCGACTAGAGGCTACTTGGCCTATCTGGTCAACCAGATCCGATTCCTGTGAGGTATAGGGACTAATCTTAGGAAAAGGTAAAGGAAAAGATCTATTCAGGGAACGGTAACTACCGCTTCCTGTAGTACTTAAATGTTGGAAGGGAAGAATCGCACCGGTAGTAGTGGTTGAAGCTCGATCTAATGTCCTGAATACCGGTGAAAACGTCCCCCCACCCTGAAACCGGGTGGGGGCGCACCTTCAGGCTGTGTACTCCTTTGCTTCGGGTTTGGCTGGGTTGGTCCTCTGCTTGTCCGACCAGCCCTTCTTGAACCCTCCTGGAGGAGTCTTGCCTTTCCCGCTAGTACCAGCCGGGCGCCCTTTATGGGCGGTAAAGAAAGGTCCTCGCTTGTTGCGAGGTCCCTTAGCTTTAGCAGCCTGTGGCAAAAAAGTGCTCTTGCCCCCAGTGGCATCCTTAATGATTTCATCTAGGTTGGCCCCAAATAGACGATTCCCCTGAAAAGGGAGATTTGTCAAGGTCTTTTTGGAACCTAGGTCAGCTGACCAGCATTTTAACCACAGCACACGTCTGAGGATCACCGCTGACATAGATGCATGCCCTAATAAGGGAGTAGTGTCCAAGGCTGCGTCACAGATAAACTGTAGCCCTTGTATAATCTGTTCCATCAAATCAGATGTCTCCTGGGGAATATCTTTTCCCCTAAGGTCTTGGCGTACCATTTTCGCCCATTCCGTAAGTGTCTGGGAAACTAGACAAATAACAATTACTGGTCTAAATGCTGACCCTATCAGAGAGAAGATGGTGCGGGACTCTGCTTCCATCTTTCGATCCACCGGATCCTTAAAGGACGAAGTGTCCTCCACTGGGATAACCGTGGCTTTATTCAGCCTGGAAATAGGTGGATCCACCACTGGTGGTACCGTCCATTTCTTAATGATGGATTCCTCAAACGGATAGCGTCTAGCAATACGCTTGGAAATAGTAAAGGTACGTTTAGAATGCTCCCATTCTCCTTTAATCTGATTACCGAAACATTTGGGTACAGGAAAAACCTTCACCGTTTTGATGGGCTTATTAGTACCAAAAGGAATCTCTGTTTCAGTTGCCTCTGCCGGTAAAGCCTCAAGTTTTAAGGTTTCCTGCACTGCCACAACTAGTGCGTCCACCAATGCTTCTTCCTGAATTATAGCAGGAGAAGAAGCGTCCTCCTCACTGTCTGAGGGGGCTTTACCTGGGATAACAGCCCTTGCAGAGGAACCTGCAACTGCAGTGACCATCTCTGAATCAAAGTCAGAGGTGTCAGATAGTATAGGGGTAGGCGGGGGTCGCTTCCTTGACCCCCGTCCCTGACAGGCCGCCTCCACCCGAGCCACCATAGACTCCAAAATTGCTGTAAATGACTCTACACTCTGTGCACCGGCGGGTCCCGTGGCCCCCTCGAGGGAAACAGGTGGGGGAATATGTGTGGCAGGGTCCATGATAATTCCAGTTACTTCCTGGATAATATAATTCAAAAATAAAAAACTTTTTTTTTTTTTTTTTTCAGACCCCCAGCGCCACAAAAAGCCCCTTAGTGTTACCTGCTAGGGATCCCTATCGATCGAGAGAGAGCGAGAGATAGACCCCCAGGCTCACCACTTGATGCTCAGAGTTTAACTGCAACAGGTTACAGCGCTGTCTTGACAAACAGGAAGTCTTTTGGCTGGCTGCCCAGGAAGAAAGGAGGCGGCTCCGCCCCTCTGCACGCCTTCCGGCGCCTCCCCTAGCTCCACGAGGTGTTTGGATCACCTCAAACATGGCCGCCCCCATGCTGGAGACACGAGGCTACGCCAAAATGGCGGCTCGTGCGATCCAGCAAAAAAAAAAATGGCGGCGGCCTGTACTGAATAGCGGTGTGCTGCAGGGCACACAACACTCTCTCTGCATGGGGATTTGGCGTGGTTGGCGGTACCGGCCCTGGCGGACCGCATGGCCATTCGGGAGGCCTGCTAATAGCTGGAGATCTGATTAGGAAGGCAGTCTACATGTCCGTGGCTTCTGACTGGTAGGTAGCTTATTCTTATCACCATAAGATTCCCAGAATGCCACAGATTACAATCTTTTTAACATGTATACAATTAGATTGTTAGCTCCCAAACCAAGCCTCCTGGCTTTTTGCACATAAAATCACACTCAAAGTAGGAGGATCTGTGTCATTTATAGGATAGAGAGGGACTCTATCTTACCATACAGAGAGGGGCCCGCGTTCACCACAAGACCCGTCAGGGGAAAAGGGGGAACATACTACTCACCATACCGGAACCAGGCGGGCACCAACTCCTGACAGTACCCCTCTCCACCGGGGCGGGAGGGCTGTCGACCGATATGGACGCCGTGACTCATGGTCTTTGGCGTTTCAGCGAGACGTTTAACTCGCGGGGTCAGTCCTTTAATGGGACTTTGTCGCGGCCGACCCAGCGCGGAGCTATGGCCTGCACGCGCTCGTAGGCTGAACTGGGGTGACCACCGGATCTCAACATCCAGCCCGTCGCCCTGTTCAGCTTTCTTGCTTGAAGATCTCACAGAAACACTGGAAAAAAAGCGGTCTAAAAAATCCTTTAAGAAAAAAATCTTGCCAGGACCTAAGATCCCAGCAAGGTATCTAGGTCCTTACTCCTAACTAGACAGAAAATAACTGATTTGCTGAGGCAGAGAGAGAGAGGATATACCCTCTGGGACTGCCCCTAGGGTGTGGCCAGAGCTTTTTAATTTCCTGTCTAGTCCTGCTCCTGTGGAGGCAACATAACCCGAAGGTGGTGTATCACCGAGGACTACGTCTGTCAATGAGCGCTAGAGAAAATATGTTTGGGGGTTCTAAGAAATTTTCTAGCAAAAAAAGGATTTTTACATGTAGGAGCAAAGTGTCAGAATTGGCCCGGATACAAAGAGTTTAAACTTGGTCAGGTTAAGTTTGCTGTGGATTTTCAATGTCCAGTGGCTGCTCCACAGCTCTTCTGTCTCTGGACCTCAGTTAAGTCTCAAGCTGAGCATTGAGAGTTCCCTCATTTTCATTTGTTTGGCCATAAAAGGGGTTAGCACTGTGAGACTGACCACTGGGTGGAACATGAAGAAGCATCCCCCCTCTTGCACAACGTTTTCCCATTTGGATGGAAGTGGGTAGACTATGGAATTTAAAAGGGGGTGGGGGATATAGGAGGTTTGGGAAGGAGGATAAAATGAATAGGGAGGTGGAGGAGGAAAATTACATTGGTCACTAACCCTCACCTGTTACCGGGTTTTGTAAGTACTTGCGGCCGCCGACGTGAGAGTCTAGACAGCAGGGGATTGTGCTGCTTGCAGTGAACCTACTGTGACCAGGGCCGCTGATAAGGCAGTAAAGCCAGCCCTCCTGTACTGGGCCCGGTCCCTCTCAATTCAAAAGGGGGGCCCCAGCACCTGTTGAGCAGGAAGGCCGGCTGTACTGTCTTATTGCAGACACCGATCCACTTCTACCTCCTCCTGCAGCACTGCCAGCTTCTCCTCTTCTTTCTCTCTCTGGCTGCACTGCAGAGGGATTGGTCCCAGCACATGCACCACTTCCATCTGCTGTCTGGGCCCCCCATGTGCCCCTTTCCCCACAGTGCTCCTGGCTTCCCTTCTCTCCTCTCCCGCCACCTGCTGCTGCAGGCACACAGGGGGATGTTTTGGGATGGAGACTGGGGGGAGGGGGGCGTTAATTTGTGTCATTGCCTGGCCCCTTCCTTTCCTGAATGATTACAGTGAGAAATCGTGCCACTATCTCCTGTGTACATTCATCACTAAACCATAGTAAACTCTATTTACTATGCTTCAGTTTGTGAATGAGAAGGAAGCCTCAGAGCGCTTCCTATTCATTCATCTGTGCAGCTGAGCTTGTAGAGAAAAGGACTGACAAATCTATGTCTTCAGTCAGGCTGAGGGGCCTTGTCAGGTAGGCAGTATGGGGACCCATGATTACTAACAGCAGCCCTGACTGTGACAGTGCCAATGTCTGAGGTCATGTTGTCCTCTTCAGAGTCTTCGGCTCCGTCAGGTGTAGCTGGCTTAGGTTTTTACAATGGCAATGCAAGAGTTCCAAATGAGCCAGTTATCTGGGGACTCTGATCATAGAGGCCATAAGCGAGCCCCTTTACCCGCTCCGACACATTATATCTGACTTGCCCACAGCCTTAGCAACTCCCAGGCCACCGGTCATAGAGCTCTACTTTTGTTCCCTTCCTCCTCTTCACTTTACCCCTTCAAACCAGACTGGCAGATTATCATCAAGCTTTAACCCTTACGTGAATTCACTACAGGCCATATAGGAGTTGATTTACTAAATTAATGATTCTGAATCCCTCAAGTCCTTGTCAGATATGATTACACCTGAGGAGTCACACTGCTGTCTACCGCTATAACTTCCAAGATAAGAGTCTATTCCAGCCCTTATTGATGCAATGTGCACTACTCTGACACTAGAGGATCCTTCTGTTACTTAAAGTGTTACTAAACCCATACCAGTAAAATCAGTCTGTATATGCAGTAAAGCATGCTCACTGTGGAAGGGTTAATTCTGCACATTGTTTAAAAAAAATGTTAGATCCTGTCTTCTCTGATCCTCCCCTTCCTCCACTGTCCCCAATCCATCTCCTAAAAGACAGAGCCTTTGGAGTCACTCTGCACATGCTCAGTTTGGTGCATATTGCTAGTTTTTTTTTTCCTTGGGAAGGTGCATGTGCTCAGCACAGGACCAATCAGCACTGTCCAGACAGAGGGTCAGGGGCCCTGCATCCTAAAATAACAGTCAGAGTAGAATTAAAACTCCTCCTACAAGCTTTAACCAGGATCTGATAGAAGTCACAAGACTGCTATATACTGCTGATGACAAAAGGTATTTAGCAGTTTATATTTACTAAAACGATTGCATTTCCATGTTCTGTGTACTGTGGGAGACCAGATATAGTGAATGCAGGCTCCTGAGTTTACTAACACTTTAAGCCTGGTAACATGATGATGAGAATATTGGGCAAATGATCGTCTGTTTTTTTGTTTTTGCATGCTAGTCTCATATCGAAAATGAAGAGATTACTAAACTTACGAAAAATCTCGTATGACATAATACAACTTCGGAAGTGATGTAATTTATTCTTTAGTTTCTGAGCATGGGAAGTCTTGTTCTTCCGATTTTTTTCAGAGGAATATTGTACTGATTAAAAGAAAATTGTATGATCTGGTATCGTACAAAAAAATGTTTGTTCCTTCAGATAATTTTGGATGAACTGTCGCGATTGGCTCTCGAAGAGCTGTGTACTAACGATCAGATTATTGTACGATTGCTTGGAATGCTGTATTTTTCATACGATTTTTGGACCAGGTGTACTATGCTTTAGACTAGAGCTGTTTCCAGCCTTGGGTCTTATAGGGCCTCTAATGCAGCTTTGCAACTTCATTTCCAAATGTTTCATTATAAAGACTGGAAACCCCCTGATAGGATGTTTGCTAACCCCTTACAGTGAATCCGAAAAGTTTTCACAGCACTTCACTTTTTCCACATTTTATTTTGTTACAGCCTTTTTCCAAAATGGATTAAATTTAATATTTTTCTCAAAATTCTACAAGCAATACCCAATAATGACAACATGAAAGAAGTTAGTTTGAAACCTTGGCAAATTTATTAAAAATAAAAAACATATCCCATGTACATAAGTATTCACAACCTTGCTCAATACTTTGTTGAAGCACCTTTGGCATCAATTACAGCCTCAAGTCTTTTTGAGTATGATACTACTTGGCACACCTATTTTTGGGCAGTTTCTCCCATTCTTCTTTGCAGGACCCCTCAAACTCCATCAGGTTGGATGGGGAGCATCGGTGTACAGCCATTTTCACATCTCTCTAGAGATGTTCAATCGGGTTCAAGTCTGGGCACTGGCTGAGCCACTCAAGGACATTCACAGCATTGTCCCGTAGCCACTCCTTTGTTATCTTGGTTGTGTGCTTAGGGTTGTGGTCCTGTTGTAAGATGAACCTTTGCCCCAGTCTGGGGTCCAGACCGCTCTGGAGCAGGTTTACATTGCTGCATTCATCTTTCCCTCGATCCTGACTAGTCTCCCAGTTCCTGTCACTGAAAAACATCCCCACAGCATGATGCTGCCACCACCATGCTTCGCTGTAGGGGTGGTATTGGCCAGGTGATGAGCGGTGCCTGGTTTCCTCCAGATATGACACTTGCCATTCAGGCCAAAGAGCTCAATCTTTGTTTCATTAGACCAGAGAATTTTGTTTCTCATGGTCGGAGAGTTCTTCAGGTGCCTTTTGGCAAGCTCCAGACGTGTTGTCATTTGCCTTTTACTGAGGAGTGGCTTCTGTCTGGTCTCTCTACCATACAGGCCTGATTGGTGGAGTGCTGCAGAGATGGTTGTTCTTCTTGAAGGTTCTCTTCTCTCCACAGAGAAACGCTGAAGCTCTGTCAGAGTGACCATCAGGTTCTTGGTCATCTCCCTGACTATGGCCCTTCTACCCTGATTGTTTACTTTGGCCAGACGGTCCACTCTAGGAAGAGTTCTGGTGGTTTCAAACTTCTTCCATATACAGGTAATGGAGGCCACTGTGCTCATTGGGACCTTCAAAGTTGCAGAAAAACTTTCTGTACCCTTCCCCAGATCTGTGCCTCAATACAATCCTGTCTCGAAGGTCTGCAGACAATACCTTGGACTTCATGACTCGGTTTGTGCTCTGACATGCACTGTTAACTGTGGGACCTTATATAGACAGGTGTGTGCCTTTCCAAATCATGCCCAATCAACTGAATTTAACACAGGTGGACTCCATTCAAGTTGTAGAAACATCTCAAGGATCAGTGGAAACAGAATGCACCTGAGCTCAATTTTGAGTGTCATGGCAAAGGCTGTGACTACCTATTTATGTACATGTGATTTTTTTGTGTATGTTAATACATTTGCAAAGATTTCAAAAAAAACAATCTTCTTTCACGTTGTCATTATGGGGTATTGTTTGTAGAATTTTGAGGAAAATAATGCATTTAATCCATTTTGGAAGGCTGTAACATAAGAAAAATGTGGCAAAAAGTGAAGCGCTTTGAATACTTTTCAGATGCATTGTAAGTGCTTGCTGGCCTTGTATTCATTTGGTGCAGATTTTGTTGAGAAGTGGTCTCCTCCCTCTGTGGATCCAGCCAGATCTCCCCTTAACAAGGCAGCTATGCTTTTGGTGGCAGATGCGCCTGCTTTTCACAATTTAGCCTATAAACAAAGTACCAGACAAAAGTCCAGAATATTGCTGCACTCCTCAATATCTTTATTGAAGCATTAAAATGACATCACAAGTATGGTAGGAATGCTAAAAGGTACCGCGCTTCGAGCTAAAAACAGTGCTTAAACATCCTATAGGATAGGAGTTTTGAGTAAGCGCTGTTTTTAGTGTGAAGCGCAGAACCTTTCAGCGTTGTTGCCATACTTGCAATGTCAATTTATTGCTTCAATAACGATATCGAGGAGTGCAGCAATATTCTGGACTTTTGTACATTACTTGATCTTACAGACAAGCTGTGCAGCACCCTCGCTCCTTGATCACTATATGGAAGTGGGGATTGTTGATCTGGAGCAGAAATATCTTGGTTTAGCCAATAAACAGTTGTAAGCCTTCTCCAGCACTCTATTCTTGTTGGCAAGTTCCACCTTACAACCAATTCTGGTTTTGATTTTACTTTGTCAGACCAGATGTGACTGGGTGAAACCACCACAGCTGTGAGGATCTCCAGCCAAGACTGGGTTCACAGCAGGGGGACCGGTGCGTCCCTGCTCACCGATTCAGGTCCGAATTTTTGCCTGAGATCGCACCTGAATCAGAACCAAAGACACACAGGACCCTTTCCATATGCAGACCGTGGCCGCCCCACTCTCCAGCCATGGGAATTGGATGCGAGGAAACATGCAGTTCGCATATGTGTGAACCCAGCCTAAAGTGCTGAACTGTGGTGCAATTTTGTGAGAAGCGTTTTGTCTGTATGCCCTTTGAGGGAACAGCCCTAGTTGTTTCCATCATGGATGTTACTGGTGGTAAGAGCACTCCTCTTTTTCAGTGGAAGAAGACTAATGAGTGGACTGATGTAATCTCCCTCTTTGACCCCCGTCTTTGATGCCAAGGCTTCTCGTCCACCTGCAAAGTCTCACAGTCCAATTCTACTAAATCCTTAGACAAGCCTTCCTCTGCATGAAGATGTCCCCTTCCATTCCAGAGTAGGAGGGCGTTTTTTGGCCTTTGTGAACACTTGGGCATCCTGCGTTCCAAATGCTTGGGTGCAGGAAGCGGGGTTCCAGGGCTGCAAGATCTACTTTTGTTCCCTTCCTCCTCTTCACTTTACCCCTTCAAACCTTTCAAACCAGACTGGCAGATTATCAGCAAGCTTTAACCCTTTAGTGAATTCACTACAGGCCATATAGGAGTTGATTTACTAAAACCGGAGAGTGCAAAATCTGGTGCAGCTCTGCATAGAAGCCAATCGGCTTCCAGTTTTTTTCTGTCAAAGTTTAAATTAAACAAGCTGACATTAGATGCCGATTGGCTACCATGCACAGCTACACCAGATTTTGCACACTTAGGCCCCTTTCAAACAGGTGGACCGTTCAGATCCGCCTGTCCGTTTTTTTTTTTTGGCGGATCTGTACGGTCACCCCATGCATGAGTATGGGGCATTGGATGTCAGCGGAGACATGTCCGCTGACATCCGATCCGACAAATCTGGACGGATGGAAACACTATTTTCCATCCGTCCAGCGGATTGGATGAGAACGGACAGACGGTCTGTTCCCATCCGATTCCCCCATAGAGATGCATGGGGACCTGACAGCTGTGTCTCTGCACACAGCGCGGAGAACAGCTGTCATCCCCTGCTGAGATAAACTGAGTCCGTTTGACGGACTCCTAGTGTGAAAGAGCCCTTGGGGTTGCAAATAACCCTATAGTGTTCACCCTACTAAAGGCAGGTCCTATATGAATGTCAAGATTGCTGGGTATTTATTAGAGAAGAATAAAAAAAAAGGAAACACAAGAGGTGTAAGTGAATATTAACTTTCATTCACTTTATTATCTTCAGCTGTACTTTATGGCAACATAGCAGGAAGAACATAAAATCCCTTATTAGAGAGTTGTGTATGAAATGTAAGTACTGTCATTCAGATTTCGGTCAATTCTCCAGCTGCCACTTTCAATCTAGAACACAGATTAATAAAAGTTCGGCAATAGTGACCAATTCTGTTCCCCAGAAGATGATTGACAATTGTATGCTTCATTCAACCAGCTGATGAATGTTTACCTCAATAATACCAAATGGTATAAATAGATTCCAAAGTGCCTCTAGATTGTATCTTGCTGTGGAATTTGCACAAAGACTGATTGGAGGTTTTTAAGTTGTCATAAACTCTGACTGCTCCACTCTGATCATCCCTCATTTCTCAGATGACTCCGGTAACAGAAGCCAATATCACACGCGACACAGCTTGAGTGGAAAGTTCTCGGTGATGAGATGGTCATCCTGGAGAACGACAACTATATTCACCTCAAATTCTGTCAAAGACAAATAAAGTTTAGTTAGCACCGTGTGCAAAGCAAACTGATTCAATGGGTCTATTGTCACCCTCTCTACACACAGAGTAGAAGACGATGCTTTACCTATTTTGAAGTTGGTGGTTTCCAAGGTTGGGCAGGTGAAGAGTCTGGGGAATATCATGTAGATGGGTATTGAGAGGCCTCTGCACACATCACCCTCTGCTATCTGGATATTTTGGATCTCTGTGGCATCTCTGGCGTAGCCTTCTGCACAGCCTAAGAAAATATGCAGACTGCTATTTAACATACTGTAGTAATAACCCAGCAACATATAAGAGTGATAAAGTCATGGCTGAATGATATGTAGGCCAGACCATTTTGCTTGATGGTTTAAAGCAGTGGTCCTCAACCCTGGCCTACAGGGCCCACTAACAGGCCAGATTTTAGGTATTACCTTGGGGAGATGCAGACTAGAGTACTGCAATCACTGAGCAGCAAATTATATAATCTGGGATGTATTTCAGTTATCTTGAAAATCTGGCCTGTTAGTGGGCCCTGTAGGCCAGGGTTGAGGACCACTGGTTTAAAGGATTAGTTCACCTTTACAAAAAAAATGTAAAGGTGAACTTTCACCAGACAAAAGCCCCATATATATATATATATATATATATATATATTTTTTTTTTTATTCATTAGGTCTATGTGAAGTGGTTTGCACAGTGTTGGCAGCCAGAAATTTATGCACTGTACACTTCATAGATATTGTTTTTAGATTGCGCTGATTGATATTTGTTTCCAAAAGCCCAAATTACCTACAGAGTTGCCAAGCTGTCAGTACCCCCACAGCCGGTCCAGCAGCCAGAGGATTGGAAATTCCCATTCTTTTCTGTGAGCGTTCAGGATGGACCAGATCAATTTTGATTGGTCAGTGCCATCACTCTGACAGCGCTGAACAATCAGAAATAATGTGATCTGTACCTGAAGTGTAGAGGGGAAAGAGCAGAAATGTCAAGTCCCTGACTGCTGAACTGGCTGTGGAAGTGCTGACAGCTCAGCAACCCTGGAGGTAAGTACAGGGGGTGATGGTGTCCAGTGTCAGTTCACCTTTACATTTTTTCTGTAAACGTGGACTAACCCTTTAAGGACAGCTGTAACTTTCCTAGAAATTCCTCCACCCCCACCCACACCAACCTCAACAGGACACTGCCCTGTATGGTGACAAAGTGACTTATATACTCCCCTTACTAGGGTTGTCACCTCTTCCCTTTGAAACTGAACACAAAAAAATTGCACAGGTTCTGTGGATGATTAAGGTGGTAATTAAACTCACTTGGTGCCTTATCTGCATTAAATTAGCCTCAGAACCTGTGTAATTCATATGTGTTCGGGTTTAAAGGGATGAGGTGGCAACCCTACCCCTTACCAGCACTCCTTCACAGACAATGCTGAAATCAGTGGAGTGGTGTCATGCAACAGTGCTAAGGCATAGCAACCAGATTAGAGGATTGTAAAGAATAAAGTACTGTTGCCCTTTAAAGGGAATCCATCATATAAAAACAATAAATAAATAAATATGGGAGCTGCTTTTTTTTTTTTTTTTTAATTTAAGGTGTAGGCTCTGGGTCTGTCATTTTTATTCTTGCTTCATGCCCTACAACAACCATGTAAATATCAGGCGCCTCAACACCAGAAGAACATTTTCAATTCTTAAGTCTATTGAGACTGATGGTACTGCCTAGAGCCTTAGACTATAACCAATCATAGAACATTTATTACCCAGAATCAAGAAGTGGTTATTCAATGGTCCAGTAAGCAAGTCAAAGCCCAGGTCTTTGAAAATGGCACCTAACAATGTCAGATATGGCACTAAAAGGTTCTCATTAAAAGTAGAGCTAAGGGGTTAATACTCCCCTTCCCAACAGTTCTCGCAGGCATCTTCTCTTGTGTGCAGGTCTTCGGAAAATCTTCATTAGCTGGCATGGGGTGACTTCATTCCTGCACACAGGAATCAGGCTGACCTCTGTAAGCTGAGCTGCCCATGCGCAGCTAAGTTTCCAGTTCGGGGATTGCTGTGGGCAAGCAAGTTTATTGCAGAAGAGACACTGCCTGCTCACAGCAAATAACAGCAGAACTTTATTTCTGCTTTAACCTCAATTAAAGTGCCAAGGTACAGCTATCCTCACCTGCAGAAAAAACACTGAGAAAACAATCCCACTATTATGTGAATGTTAAAAAGGGTTTCGCCATACCCCAGTTTCAGAACATTAAAAAGGAAGCAAAGAACCACACTGCAAACTTACCACAAGTCTCAACTCGTACCAGCTGCAGCTCAATACTCTTAATGGCGACCTCTGATGTCTCCACAATCAGCTCCCCTGTCAGAGGCTGTGTGATGAGGCAGTTAGTGGAGTCCAGGTGACCTCGGATGAGAAATCTTGGTAGAGAGACCCTCTGAAGAACAAGAACAGCCAGTCATGTTAAAGCCAAACACGATACAATGCAACTTTATAATCATTAAGACATCACTAAATGTATTTAAACTACGGATTGACCGATTATCAGCAAAGCCAATTATCGGAGGGCCGATATTCACTTTTCCTGATATATCGGTATCGGCCCCAGAAATTGCCGACATTACAGATATTGTCGTGATGTCATTGCGTATGTTGCGCCACGCGCCTCCGCGCACTGGGCCTAATCGTCTGGACTAGTCAGGAGTGTAACACAGCCACACGGTCTCCCACGCACAGCAGCCCGGTGCCAGCCAGCCACCCACACCCACAAGCCCTGTACCAACCAGCTAGCCACAGGTCAGGCACTATACCAGCCAG
The DNA here is from genome assembly GCF_965119305.1 of Pelophylax lessonae. NCBI lineage: Eukaryota > Metazoa > Chordata > Amphibia > Anura > Ranidae > Pelophylax > Pelophylax lessonae. Next base: position 53,478,524 of record NC_138769.1, on the reverse strand, counting down.
CCACCCACAGGCCCTGTACTAGCCAGCCACAGGCAGTATACCAGCCAGCCACCCACAGGCCCTGCCAGACAGCCACCCACCCACCACAGGGTGCCAGACAGCCACCAACAGCCCCTGTGCCAGCCACCCACCCACCACAGGATGCCAGCCAGCCACCCACCCACCACAGGGTGCCAGCAAGCCACCCACCACAGGGTGCTAGAGAGCCAGCCACCCACCACAGGGTGCCAGAGAGCCAGCTACAGGCACTGTACCAGCCACCCGCCCACCACAGGGTGCCAGTGCCAGCCACCCACCCACCACAGGGTGCCAGTGCCAGCCACCCACCCACCACAGGGTGCCAGTGCCAGCCACAGGTACTGTACCAGCCAGTCACCCACAGGCCCTGTACCAGCCAGCCACCCACAGCCCCTGTGCCAGCCACCCACCGACCACTGGGTGCCAGCCAGCCACCCACCACAGGGTGCCAGCCACCCACCCACCACAGGGTGCCGGACAGCCAGCCACCCACCACAGGGTGCCGGACAGCCAGCCACCCATCACAGGGTGCCGGACAGCCAGCCACCCATTACAGGGTGCCAGCCAGCCAGCCACCCACCACAGGGTGCCAGCAAGCCAGCCACCCACCACAGGGTGCCAGACAGCCAGCCACACACCACAGGGTGCCAGAGAGCCAGCTACAGGCACTGTACCAGCCAACCACCAACAGCCCCTGTACCAGCCAGCCACCCACCACAGGGTGCCAGTGCCAGCCACCCACCCACCACAGGGTGCCAGTGCCAGCCACCCACCCACCACAGGGTGCCAGTGCCAGCCACAGGTACTGTACCAGCCAGTCACCCACAGGCCCTGTACCAGCCAGCCACCCACAGCCCCTGTGCCAGCCACCCACCGACCACTGGGTGCCAGCCAGCCACCCACCACAGGGTGCCAGCCACCCACCCACCACAGGGTGCCGGACAGCCAGCCACCCACCACAGGGTGCCGGACAGCCAGCCACCCATCACAGGGTGCCGGACAGCCAGCCACCCATTACAGGGTGCCAGCCAGCCAGCCACCCACCACAGGGTGCCAGCAAGCCAGCCACCCACCACAGGGTGCCAGACAGCCAGCCACACACCACAGGGTGCCAGAGAGCCAGCTACAGGCACTGTACCAGCCAACCACCAACAGCCCCTGTACCAGCCAGCCACCCACCACAGGGTGCCAGTGCCAGCCACCCACCCACCACAGGGTGCCAGTGCCAGCCACCCGCCCACCACAGGGTGCCAGTGCCAGCCACAGGTACTGTACCAGCCAGTCACCCACAGGCCCTGTACCAGCCAGCCACCCACAGCCCCTGTGCCAGCCACCCACCCACCACTGGGTGCCAGCCAGCCACCCACCACAGGGTGCCAGCCAGCCACCCACCCACCACAGAGTGCCGGACAGCCAGCCACCCATCACAGGTTGCCGGACAGCCAGCCACCCATTACAGGGTGCCAGCCAGCCAGCCACCCACCACAGGGTGCCAGCAAGCCAGCCACTCACCACAGGGTGCCAGACAGCCAGCCACACACCACAGGGTGCCAGACACTCATCACCACAGAGAGCAAGCCATATTTTTTTTAAAATAAATAATAGTACTTTTTAGTAGTGTCTTTCAAATTTCAATGGAGATGGATGCAGATAAAAAAAGTAGAAGTGTGATCTGGGGCTATTTCTCGTCTCCATCTCCAGGAAAAGCAGCAGCACTGTGCAACACGTGCACAAACAATGCAAGCATGGGATCAGCAATTGCAAAAACCAAAAATACGTCAAATCTTGGGGCCCATCTAAGAGTTCATCAAGTTAAATTATATCATGCAGCACAGAAAAAAACAATGAATCACAAGGTGAAATACCAGTATCACAGGCAACAAAAACAGATATGTTTCGATAACGTTTCAGATAAAAACCAGGTGGCTAAATTCGGATGGAAGATCCCAACTGCTGGACAGAGTAATCACAGAGATGATGGTCACTGATATCCAGCCATTTACAATGGTGTCTGACTCTGGATTTAAGTGGTTGATGTCCATAGTTGAGCCAAGGTACGCACTGAAGAGTGACAAGTATTATCGAACCGAAATGCTGGGAAAGATTCACCAAAAGGTCGTTGAGAAAAGTAAAGGCTATGCTGAAACCAGAGAATGTTGGCAACTCACTCTCATTCACGACTGACTGCTGGTCAGGACAAACAGAGTCACTAATGAGTCTTACATGCCACTTCATTGACAGTGGATAGACAAGAAGGCATTTGGTGTTGAATACAAACATGATGCAAGGATCCCACACTGGGGAGTACATTAGAGAAAGGTTTCTAGGCATGCTTGAAGACTTGGGAATCACCAAAGACCGAGTGATGCTTGTGCTTTGAGACAGCGGAGCGAACATGGTGAAAGGAATGAGACTTGCTGAAGTGTCAGACCTCAGTTGCATGGCACACACCCTCCAACTTGTGGTAAATGATGGCCTGTCAAACCAGAGAGTTTTGCTTGACAGAATTAGCATGCTGAAGAGGTGCAAAGGACATTTCCACCATTCAATACTTGCCAAGCAGAGACTGAGGTGCATTTAGGAAGACCTTGGCCTACTCAAAAACAACTTGATTAATGCTGTTCCAACACGATGGAACTCAACACTTCACATGCTGCAAAGAATGCTGGAGCAGAAGCGAGTTCTTACCATCTATTCAGGTGAATATGGAGAATATTCTTGTCCTACTGCTGCTGATCAGTGGGACATTGTAGTCAATGTCATTGAGACCGTCCTCCCCATTGAGGAAGTGACACTAGAGGTGAGTCATTACGACTCATCTGTTATCCCATGTGCGAGAGTGCTGAAGATGCTTCTTCAAGAGAATGAAGGACCCAACACTTGTAGCACTAAAACATGTAGGCAGGCCACGAGGGACAGCGTCGCCAAACGTTTTGAGAAGCATAAAGAGAATAAAAATGTTGTGCTTGCATGTCTTTTGGATCCTCGATACAAGAATCGTGCTTTCTCTTCTGATGAGGTATTGGCCAAGGCAAAACAATGGCTGACAGAAGATATTCAACATGAGGTGCAGGAGGTTCCTGCCGAAAAGACAAGTCAGGAACAGCAGTTTTCTAATCTGGAAGAGCAGGATGCTGCAATAAGAGAAAAATGTCCAAAAAGACAACAGACAGAAGAGAAACTTCATCGTAGTCGAATAGATGCCACGTTCAGTGTTTTATTGGGGCCTCATGCAAAGGATTCTTCTGTATCTGCAATAATGACCCTGAATAATGAACTTCATCTCTATTTGAAGGAACTGGTAATTGACAGAAGAAGTGGTGTTCAGTGGTGGAAAGAAAATGAGGCACGCTACAAAAGACTTGCTTCTCATGCTAGAAGATCCCTTTCTGCTCCTCCTTCCTCGGTACCAAGTGAGTGTGTTTTTAGTGAAGTAGCAGTAATTTATGAAAAAAACAGAAGCCGTTTAACTGGTGAATATGCTGAAATGTTATGCTTTCTGCACTATAATATTGTTCTACTTAATTGGGAGTATGGAACGCGAGTAGTACTAGTGTCCAGTCCACTGTCTTTTGCACTGCAGCTACTAGATTTAATCATTGCAGACAGTGAGTGCACTACTGCAGCACTTTATGTAAATTTTGTTTTTGGAAGCCTTTAGTTAATATTTTCCCAGCAATTTATTTTTAAAATTGTCTACTCTTTTAGGACTCATTCGTTCACATGATGTGAAACTGATGTACCTGCAAGTGAATGCTGTGCGGTTTTCCTATCAGTTTTCACGCAGGTAAGGTGTGAAGAATGAGCCTTTAATGTTAAAAATGTTAACAAACAAACATTAACATGTTCAGTACCAGATTTGTGTCAAAAACTGTCTTTATTTTTCAAAAATTTAAATGTACAAAATATTAGCCCATATCGGCAGATACCGATACTTTGTGACCAAAATATCGGTATCGGCCCTGAAAAAACCATATCGGTCTATCCCTAATTTAAATGGCTGAATTTGACTAAGTATCTGCCGAACCAGCCAGGGTGTACATATTGCAGGCCACACCCTCCGCCTTCCTGTCAGTCGGGTCCTTAAAGGACGGGGACTCTTCAACCAGAATTATGGTTGCCCTGTTTAATCTGGAAACCCAAGGGTCCACCACCAGTGGAACAGTCCACTACTTAAGAAGTCACTCCTCATAGGGGTATCGCCTAGAAAAATCACTTAGGGACCCCAAGGGGACGCTTTGGTCCTCCCCACTATTTAGTGACAATTCTGTCAAAATAGAAGGGGAAAGGGAACACTTTTTCCGCCCTGGATGGCTTGTAAATACCAAAGGAAACTTGCGCCTCCACCGCAGCTACAGCGGTGTCCTCCATCTTTAAGCTACAATCAGTGCGCGTCCACCAGCGCCTTTTCGTACATAGTTAGTCAGGTTGAAAAAAGACACAAGTCCATCCGTTTCAACCAACAAAAAAAAACAATATTGAAAACCCAACCATACAATACCATATACACAATCCTATACTGTTGATCCAGAGGAAGGCAAAAATAAACCCCAGCAAAGCATGATCTAATTTGCAACAGCAGGGGAAAAAAAATTATTTCCTGATCCCGGATATTCCCTGGATCAACTTTACCTAAAAAGATTTTTAGTACCCATTTATATTATGTACACCTAGGAAAGAATCCAGGCCTTTTTAAAAGAAATCTAGTGAGCTAGCCAGAACCACCTCTGGAGGGAGTCTATTCCACATTTCACAGCTCTTACGGTGAAAAAACATTTCCGTATTTGGAGACAAAATCTGTTTTCCTCGTAAAGAGTGCCCCCCCTTGTCCTCTGTGTTGACCTTAAAGTGAACAACTCAACACCAAGTTCACTATATGGACTCCTTATGTATTTATACATGTTGATCATATCCCCCCTTAATCTCCTTTTCTCAAGACAGAATAAATTCAGTTCCTCTAATCTTTTCTCATAGTACGCGGTTGCAGAAGTGGAGGAATCCTTCTCACTTACTGAGGATTCAGGGCGCGTGGTTGCAGACCCAGCAGGGTGACCCACATCCGCGGTGGACGAATCAAATTCTGGATCTGATGAGACAGATGAGGCAGGGGAAGGCGGGGCGTTTTTGGCCAGCCCGTTGCCCAAAAGTCACCTCCTCCCAGGACACCAAGGACTACAGGACCACCGTCAGTGCATTAATGGATGGATGGGACCCAGAGGGCCCCGCAGCCTCAGAGAGGGGATTAGGTGGGGAATTGTGCTCCAAAAGACTCTATGAGTCACCAGGGGGATCCCCACAAAAAAGTGTAAAATACTGCTAAGGGACAACCCCCACCGCTATGGCAGCCTACCTGGTTGCCAGCCACAGAGCACCAATTGATCCTAAGTAGAGGGGGGGAGAGGACCCCACCAGACTCACCACCCTGCAGAAACAAGGTAGCGCAGCTACAAGGAGAATCTGCATTGCACGAACGGCGATCAGGAAATTAAAAGATCCAGGAGTCATAACTAGAGGATGAGGAGGGGCTCCCACAGCCGAAATTGCCACCCAGAGGGCTCCACTTCAATGGCAAACCACTGAAAAATGGCCACCGGACTACACAAACATGGCCGCCGTGCATTAAGCACACAGGCTACAAGAAAATGGCAGCACCACAAAGCTCCCAGGGACCCAGGAAGGATCCCTAGGCCTCAGAAAATGGCACAGGCAGGAAGGAGGCCCTGGCAGAAGCTCCCACCAGGTAGACCCCCCCCTCACAGTCGATCACCTGGTCACAGGAGGCGCATCCCCTGCCCCCATTACCAGGTCGTATGCGACCGAGCGAGGCGTTTAACTCGCAGGCCAGCCCCCGTCTGGTGGGGCTACGTCGTGGCCGACCTAGCACAGAGTTAAGGTCTGCGCGCGCTTGCTGGCCAGACTGGGGTGACCACTGGATCTAGATTATCCAGCCCGTCACCCAGTCCGGCAGTTGAATGTAGATCTCACAGGAAAAAATCCTAGAGAAAAAAAAAAAAATCTAAAAAATTAAAAATTGCCAGGACCAGAGATCCCAGCAAGGAACTAGGTCCTTACTCCTGACTAGGCAGAAAAAAACTGAGTACCTATAGCAAAGAGAGGGAGTATACCCCCTGGGACTGCCCATAGGCATAGCAAGACTTTTTTTCTGCCTAGTGTCCTACTCCTGTAGGGGGCAGTATAACCCAATGGTTAAGAAGATCAGGAGCTGTGTCTGTCAATGAATGAAAGAGGAAAAAAAGGACATCACTTTTGTGTACCGCGTCGCACGATTACGCAGTTGTCAGTTAAAGTAACGCAGTGCCGGAATTGCGAAAAACAGCATGGTCATGAAGGGGGGTAAACATTCTGAAGCTGAAGTGGTTACAGAGGAAAGCAGCTGGGTCGGTCCTGACATTGTTCAGAAGAACAGCGTACTTTTTTTCTTTCAATAATTTTTATTCAGGAAAAATAAGTGAACATAGCAGTAAAATACAACAAAATTGTTGAGAGAGTAACATAACTAAGAGACAGCACAATAAGAACAGTACAGGGTGGTCAATAGGATAACGTCAGCAGGAGCATATGATAGCAGTCTGAGTGACGGAACAACATCAATAACATCGAGCTTAATATGGACAGTTGTTAGAAAACAGTGCAATTAACAATGGCAATGCGAGGTCTAATACTGCAAATCTGCCATCCAGCTCACTGCCCGGAAGAAAAACATGTGTGTGCAAAGTTGGAAAATACTGGTTAGGAAAAAGCTGAACACACCACCCACGTTCAGATAATATGCTAGGGCGCCATCTCCCATGTCAAAAGCAACTTTATTGAAATCTGTTACCTCTCGTAAACTCAGAGAAGAGGCCATGAGGCCCAGAAAATCACTAGTAAGCAGAGGGAAAGAGGTAGAAAAGGAAAGGAAGGAGAAAAGGGGAGAGAATAGGACAGGAGGAAGCGAGTACAGCCAGTCCCCAGGAGCTGGCAACATCAGAATCGAACTTAAGGTTACTCCAGGAATCAGAGAGATGCCTACATATGTGGCCCAGGGCTCCCAGACCAGTTCAAATTTGGGAACCGTGTTGGACAATACGCTGACCATCTTTTCCTGGGTCATTATCCAGGTGATCTTAGAACAGCATACTTTTATTGAAAAGTTGATTGGAGAGTGGAAAAATGGATAAAGAAGTGCAGAAACGGATAGCTAAAATCATCTCAAATGCTTTAAAATGGCAACCAAAACCACAAAGACGTGGAAGAAAACTGCCATTCGAATGGATGGAAGAATAGCCAAAATGACAAAGATTTAGCCAATGATCAGCTCCAGGGTGATCAACGAAGGTGTAGTTATCTATGAGTAGTTTAACAAACAGAAGACGCCTATGTGAAGCCAAGCTATCCGCAAGAAGCCCCCGAAAAAGTTCCATTGTTGAAAAAACGACGTGCTGAAGAGGTTACAATTTGCCAAAGAACACATTGACAGGCCTAAAGAGAAATGGCACAACATTTTGTGGACTGATGAAAACATGATTGCTCTTTTTTGGTCTAGTGGCCACAGACAGTTTGTCAGGTGACCCCCCAAACACAGAATTTAAGCCACAGTACACTGTGAACACAGTGAAGCATGGTGTGCATGCTTCATGATATGGGAAGGTTTCTCATACTATGGTGTTGGGCCTATTTATCGCCTACCACGGATCATGGATCAGTTTGAATACATCAAAATACTTGAAGAGGTAATGTTGCCTTATGCTGAAAAGGAAATGCCCTTGAAATGTGTGTTTCAACAAGATAACGATCCCAAACACACTAGTAAGCGAGCAGCATCTTGGTTCCAGACCAAGAAGATTAAAGTTATGGAGTGGCAAGCCCAATCCCTGGACCTTAATGTAATAGAAAACTTGTGGGGTGACATCAAAAATGTTGTTTTTGGGGTAAAACCAAGAAATGCAGAGGAATTGTGGAATGTAGTGCAATCGTCCTGGGCTGGAATACCTGTTCACAGGTGCCAGAAGTTGGTCGACCCCATGCAACACAGATGTGAAACAGTTCTCAGAAACAGTGCTTACTTATGCAACGAAATACTGATTCATTGATTCACCGGAAAAGCTGAATCTTCAAGCATTTTTCAGTTCATACAATAAATGTTTGAGTTTGTAAAGAAAAATGCAGACACTGATATTTTTTGGAAAAGCTTAATATTCCTTTTTTCACTTTCTGTAAAGTAATAACACATTTGAATGTATGTAGACAGAAAGCGGCTGCAAAGAGGCTACTGGAGGTAAGAAGCACGGATGTAACACAGGATTAAAAAAATATAAATCAGTGCCATTCAATGGGCGATAGCCCTAAACTGGCTGTCCCCCTCTGTGCCCTGGTCTCAGGTAGTTCCATCACCTGGAATCCATAAAACTGATGGAGAGGGTACACCCCACCATTATGGATTCCATGCGTATCTTCGACCATAAATGGAATTATTGGTCAGCCTATTAATCACCTTGTGTGTCCACAAGAGTTGCTGGTTTTATATAGGTTGTTATACTGGTACGGTTCTACCAAGCTTTATTTAGGTTCCAGTAATCCATATATATTTGTAATGCCGGCGCCTTTGAATGTATTTGGCTAGGAAAGGATATGTATGATGCAAAAACTTTATTGACGCTATGATTCTAAATTTCGTTAGCCATCAGTTTCTGTATTTTTTTTCTATTTTTTATTTTGTGTTTAACAGAGAGAGATGTATATTTGACTATGTCAATTCTGCTTTTCGGATGTAATGGAAGATTTCTCCATGCTTTTTTGTCTTGTATATGTTGGTATACTTCAATAACAATAAATGAATAAAAAGTTAAACTGAAATTGTTTATCACACACATGGATCTGGCAAACCTGGGGGCCTGTTTATATCAGAGAGTGAATACCTCTATCTGTGCTTTTCATAGAATGCAGGTTGCAGTGTCCCAATTAGTTCTCTTTGCCTAGAACTCTGAAAGAGAGCACATGAATGAAAGCTCACATAACTGGGCTCTCTTTTTTTTTTTTTGCTGTACTTTACAAATATGTTTTTTTGTAAAGTGGTGGTACGGCAGTGATAAGGCCCTATGATTGCAGCTTTACTTGTCATTCACTGGGTTTACATTTGCTTTAAAGCCTTTTAAGATTCATAGGAGATATTCAATTACTTAGTAACCCTTGCTGCAAAAGTATAACAAAACTGAGTAACTGACACCTAAAGGTTAAAGCAGAGCTCCACCCAAAAGGGGAAGCCTGCTTGTTTGCACCCTGCACTTTTTTGGGGGGGGGGGGGGGAGGGGGTTCCTGGTCTTGACAGGTACCCCTTCCCACTTCCTGGTAAGATCGCTACACAGCGATCTACGTCATGTCCGACCCATTCTCCTTCCCCCGGCTGCCTTCTGGGACCTGTGTGTCTCCAAGAAGACCGCGAATGCGCAGTAGGAAACTGACTGTGAAGCCTGAAGGCTTCACTCGCGGTTTTCCTAACTTGCAATGCCCGTGCCTGCACCCAAAGACGATGGACGAATCAGCGTGGGTTGCCGACCTCACGGGATCCCTGGACAGGTAAGTGTCCTTATTATAAAAGTCAGCAGCTACAGTATTTGTAGCTGCTGACTTTTGATTTTTTTTCCCAGACTGGAACTCTGGTTACCACCTTTAAGAAACTTTAGCAGCGAATTGCCACCTTAAACACTGCGGCTCATAGTACACATCAATAAATCTTTCATTGTAATGTCAAATGCTTCCCAGCAGCCCACACGGATCAGTGTGTATTATAAACAGGCACCTTAAGGTGTACAGTACAGTTTGTTCCAATTTACTGTAATTCTATCCCAATTATAAAGGAGCCAAGTTCCTCACATTCTGCCATATTATGATCGTTTGGAAGGTTCACACTGTACTTTTCGGGTTGGTCTAGGCACAAACTTATTTTGCTTTCTCTGCAGCTTCTCCAAAGCAGTAGCGTGGCCAGATTAAGAGTAATGATCCTCAGTGCGTTGGCAGTTTTCGAGTCACACGGCTTCAGTAGTCACCCTGAATTAACGTCTGGGGAAAGTGACAGGCGGCACATTACTGACAGAGGAACAGGGAATTCCAGGAGGGGGCATTTAAATCATTAATAAATATTTCTCTACGCTGCAATAAAAACAGACTGTGAACATTCACATCGCAGCCAAAAAGCCTATCATGTTCAAGACAGCAGCTCAGTTGCGGATTATGAATTAGCTGAAGGAACTCACAATTTTTCTACTTCGGAAGGAGATTTGTGTCCTTTTGCACTAACCAGATGGAGATGGACGCTAAAGATCTGAAGCCTCTGCTGACAATAGCCCTAAACACAGAGATCCTCATATGTCAAAGTGTCAAGAAATGTCCTCATCCCCCCACAGGCACCAGAGTTGAACTTTAGATTTCAAAAGTCATTGTCCAGGGCAGGCCTGACTCTGACTGTTAAGAAATAGCAGTTCTTACATGAGAAGTTTACTGGAAAAAAAAAAAAGTGTGCATTTATTTTTATTTTTTTTGAGCCTGTAAAGCATTGTACCAGCGATCAGCAGATCGCTGGTGCCATGCAAGTCTCCTGAAGATCTGTCAGTGTATCTGTGTGCCCACACATCCTGTACAGGCAAGCACCAAGCAGATACACTGACAGGAAGACTCAATGAACTACCAGCCAACATCGCAAAGGATGTCTGAGCTTGTGATTCATTCATACACAGAGCTCTGTATGAATGGCGCGGCCGTGTGGGCAGAACCCTGCACAGCTGCACTGATTTCAAAAACTGACAGTTAGTACGGGGAAATTCTCCCTGTACTGTGGTCACAGGCCAGGAGGTGCAAATCGGGCAGCGGCTGCAGCACTGGGAACAGGTTGCATGTTCCACCCTAAAAACAGGTGGAATAGTAACATGTTCCCAAAGGTGAACTTATCCTTTAAGCCAGCCATACGGTTTGAATCTCAGCTAGTTCAACGGGGACCGGCCAAGATTCCAACCATGTATGGGCAGGCTGATTGTACCCAAATTGATTGATCAATCAGCTTGGGTATAACCAACCTGTCGGATTTTTCATACCATCATTGCCAGCAGCTATAGCTGCTAACAATAATCACTGTATGTTCTCCTGGCAGAGATGGCTCCCCTCTCCCTGAGAATACAATGGCTCCGCAGGAGGGATTCCCCCATCAACACTCACAGTGTTGATGGGGGAATCAAATGAGTTTCTTTTCCGCAACCCATGGTTGCAGGAAAGAAAATCGCACCATCTATGGCTGGCTTTAGTGTACACACTGTGACACGTGAGAGCTAAAGAGGAGAAACTGGGCATCACTTGTCAAGGTGTCTAAAATTGTCTGGAATGGCCCAATCACATTCCTCTTTGAATCTGATTTGCTGTTTGGGGACAACAGCTTTTTTGCTGGAGACTGGCAACTATCAGAATGATTATTATGTTTAAATAAAAGTGATTTTAGGTTGTGGGAACCCTGAATGTTGTGTTTGGCACTAATCTTCCTATGGAGCTTCTAACATGCATCTTGGTCCATTTTAAAAAAATTTGTATGGACTATAATTTGATATTCACTCCTTCTAGAGTTTATTTGTAGCCCGTAGGATAAATGCCTTAAAATGGGCCTCACCTTGCCCACCCACTCTTTCTGAATGAATCTCTAAACGTAATAGATGTACAGTATCTTCCACTTGCAAAATGCCATGTAGATGTTTGATGCAATATGGTCTCAATGGATGGAATATACTGTATGTGTCTTTTTTCGTTAGGCTCTCCCTTAGGTCCTCTTTAACTGACGCCCAACCTAGTTTTCATTGCCAGAGCTTTTTTTTTTTGCACACATTAATATACAAATTTTAGGCCTGAAGATAACTTCAACCCCAGAGTGAATGATGGCCCTAGAATTATCGCTCTCAGTCCGGTGTGCGCTTCAAAATATAATATGTACACAGTATTGCACAATCATTCTCATACGACAGCACACCCAATGCACACGTTTACGTGTATGTGGGGGCAGGGGACTTTAAAAAATATAAATTTATTTTTATAAACTTTCATTTTTAAAACTTTTTCTTTTTTAACTTAAAAAGTAAATGCATATTATTTGCAGGTTAAAAAATGTGCATGTAGCACCCTCGACTCTCCTGGATACATAAGTGGGAGACCGATCTGGGCCGACCTTTTACAACAAAACAAACACAATGTAGAATTACCCTTGCGTTCTTCTCCTCGATCTGTACTAAAATACAAGAGACCAACTTTAAAGGTCTTGACAAGGTGGTACTTCACATCGGCTAGACGCCACAGATGCTTCCCAGACACCTCAGACCGATGCTAGCGTTGCCAGAGTCATGAGGGCACTTTATTATATATATTCTGGTCCTGTCCTAAACTCGCCCATTTCTGGTCGGAGGTTTGCAAGATCACACAAAAATATACAGAACGCATTATCCCAGATGACCCTGCTTTCTTTCTCCTGCACCTTTCTGACTTTCCACCAACACAGTACAAGAAATCAATTGTCCGACATCTGGTGAACACTGCTAAATCTTGTGTACCTCTACACTGGAAAAAATCTTCACGCCCGACCTCAACACACTGGTTAAGAAAAGTAGAAGTGATAAACAGGATGGAGGACCTGGTCTTCACGACCCAACACAAACGGGAGCAATACTTCAAAACATGGGATTTGTGGAATCTTTTTGTCCTTTCAGTGGAAGGGGTGGCTATACTTGGAGAATAATCCCCCCCCCCCCCCTTACAGGCTCTACTGGATATGACAGCCCGTCTGCTCCTCCACTGCTCCTGATTCCCACCCCCTCACCCCTCTTTCCCCCCCCCCCCCCCCCCCTCTTCTTCTTTCCCTAACCTAACAGGGTGATGGCTTTCTGTCGCCCATTCTTTTTTCTTCCTTCTTTCTAAGAAATTCTAAAATGACACGAGCCGATAACTGTGCATACATAGTGTGGCATTGCCATTACCTTCTGTTTGATTGTTTACGAGTCTTGAAGACATTTTTTGTCCTGTTGTTGTAAGTTATTTTGTGGTTACCACTTTGGGTTTCAATAAAGTTTATATTTAAAAAAAAAAATGTGCATCTACCAATTCTTTTTTGTAGGAGCCTGGAAAGCATTGCACCAGCAATCAGCAGATTGTGGTTGCCATGCAGGACTCCTACAGCAGTGTTTTTCAACCACTGTGCCGCGGCACACTAGTGTGCCGTGAGATATTGCCTGGTGTGCCGTGGGAAAAATTCCAATTTCATCCGAAGCGCATGTTAGGCAGTGGTGGGATTCAGACCGCCTTACTGACCATCTATCATCCGCTCGTGTCCTGTGGCTGCGGTGGCGGCGCTGCTCTCTCTGCCTCTGTCCTGTGTCGGCGGCGCTGTCTCTCTGCGGGGAGCACTGATTGCTAGGCTAGAGGCCGCTTAGCATCTAGCAACCAGTGACGTCACCCCTTCTGAGCCTCTTCTCCTCCAGGCCGCCGCCCCGCCGCCTCCCAGTCCTCGCCTTTTACAATTTGGCTCCGCCTCTACCCACTTTCAGCACGCACTGCACTGTCTGCAGGTGCGCAGCGTGGGACTTACTGTCACAGAACCTGGAGAAGAAGAAGACTGTGTCAGACAGCACGTCGTGGTGGTGACAGGCAGCCTGGGCAACATTATCAGGTAGGAGGAGGACATTGTGGTGTGGTGCTGGGTCTTCAGGATTGAGGCTGGCTCTACATTGTTGCCTGCCCTGATGTTGGAAATTGATGATGAATTTACTGTACAGCAGGTGACATTGTTTTTTATTTATGGAATTTTTAGCAAAATACTTTTTCATGATTTGTATGTGTTTATTCAATTTTGGAGGTTATTGGGGATCAGATATTTGGGGGCACCTTTGCTATAAAGGGGCTTCCACTCTAATAGGCCCCCGGCAAATGCCCGTGAGTCACATGATCCCTTCTGGGAGCAAGATGTAGAAATTACATCTTTGTCTCCTCAACCTGGGAACACGTTGCCTTACAAAGAGGGGGGGGGGGCTTCATTTTGAAAGGTACCTTCGCAGTGTTAAAAGGGATGTGGCCTGGTATGATTCAGAAGGAGGGGGTATGCTGCCACCCCATGCTCTCTGCGCAGCCTCCCCCTTGGAAGGCACCTTGTCCCCACCACCACGCAGTCATAATAAAGTAATTATAAAATAATTTTTGTGTTTATTTGATTCCTATTCAAGAGAATTACTTTATATATAGTCAATATAGGCACAGAGTTAAATTTTTTTAACATTTTCTAATGGTGGTGTGCCTCGTGATTTTTTTTCATGAAAAAAGTGTGCCTTTGCACAAAAAAGGTTGAAAAACACTGTCCTACAGACTGCCAGTGTAATCTGTCTGTTTGTATATCGAACAGGCATGCAGTTTCACACTGACAGGACGAATTAATGGACTACCAGAGCACTCAAAAGCGCCCTGGTAGTTCAATCAGAACTACCAGCGGAAGGCCGCAAAGGTTGGCATTTATAGTTTTCAGATTCACAGGAGCCTGTGAAAGAATGATGCGGCTGGGGGGGTTGTGGAGCCTCGCAAACCTACTTTTTTTTCTTAAATTGTGACGCCGAACGGGGGGAGAAAATCCCCAGCTCTCTGTCACAATAAGGGATCGGGGTTCTTGCGGGTGCTGGCACTACAGTGACATGTTACAATAAGCATAGGAAACAAAGAAGGCACATAGGCATAGCGCAGTATCCTCAAAACATGTTTTATTAAATGGTATAAAACGGAGGTGAATGTACTCACAAACCAATGCTTGCATCATAGCTTATACATAACATCATCTGCTGGCGTCCATATACATAAATTTACAATGCCCGTAGACACATCGACTAACACGTTTCGAGGTAACCCTCTTTTTCAGAGACTTGTCTGGATGACTATTGGTATAGCTGAGGGACTCCTATCATCCAGTTCCAGGCCTCTCAGCTTGGTGATGTCACTTTGCAGGTTCTCCTCCCATGTCTCAGACAGAGACATTAGAGGAGAATCTGCAAAGTGGCAGCACCAGGCTGAGCGGCATGGAATCAGATCATGAGAGTCCCTCAGCTATACCAATAGTCATCCAGACCGGGAAGCGACGGGAGAGGGGGGCACCTCTCCTGCTACTCATAAAAGTGATCCTGCAGCGAATCCGCCACTGGGACCACTTTTATGATAAAGCAGATGGCTCGCCATTTAAAAAAATACCGGGGTTATGGCAGCTATCTGCTGCCATAACCCCTGTATTTAACGTCAAAGTAGCAACGTAAATACGTGGCGGGCAGTCCGTAAGTGGTTAAAACACCAGCGCTATGTAAACCTCTATTTTTATCAACAAAAACAAAAACCACAAGGTTTCCTAATGTAATACCCCCAGCTGCAGCTCTATATAATGCCAGACCCTCTCCTCTGTGCATGAAATTAATATAAAATTTGAAAAGAGAACCGCACTTACTTAAATGCTATTCTATTTACCATCTCCCTCATTAATATATGGTGGAATAGAATAGCATTTAAGTAAGCGTGGTTACCTTTAATTATCTCCTAAGAGATGTCAGTGAAAACTCACCTCTTTCACATTCTGTAATGTTTCAGGTGTGATTGTAAAATCCACTGGACTTGGGGTCAGCTTTGTCTTCTGAGGCTACAGAGACACAAATAAAATAATAAAGATCCAAATTCAGTTGCTCCTAGGTTAACCATATAAAGGCCCTAGTATGAGAACGGTACTATTTTATTGAATGGTGCGGTTCACATATGTGGCAATTTCAACATGCATTAAAGTGAAAGAAAAGCCTAACTATTCTTAAAAATCCCCCCCAATTCTTCTACCTATATCCTGCACACCCTGTGTAATAAGGATCTGTGTACTTACCTTTAATCCAGTCTGGTCATGTGATCCTGCAGCTTTGACACCCCTGTGTAAAAGAGCACTTGATAAGCACTGTGAATTCTGGGAGCCCTGACCTCACCAATAGGCTCCCTCGGTTCAGCCATTGTCAGCTCTCCCTCCCCTCTCCTCTGCAGCAGCCATTCACTGACACAGGGCTGCCTGAGCTGCAAGATCAAGTGACCAGAGCAGACTGAAATAAAGAAAAATAGGAAAGTACACAAATCCTTCTTACATTGGCTATATACACGATAAATAGGAGGGAACATTTTTAGAAAAAGATTGTGTTAGGCTTTTCTTCCATCTTAAAACAAGCTTAAAAACACGTCGCTTACAGTGCATAGTACAGGGCCTAAAAAAAAAAAAAAAAAAAAGACAGCTGACAGAAGAGATTGTAATGTGTGTGACCAGTTTTACATCCGCTCAGAAAAAATGTAAAATACATTTTCAAACAATTCAATATTTATACAATTCATTCATTTAAAAGGGGTTGTAACCCTAGAAAATAAAAATAAAAATAAGCTACCTTTTTTCTTACAGCAGATTAAACAGCACAGTGCTTGTGCGGTCTAATATGCCCCCTTTCTAAGATGTAAAAAACCTGGCTGATCCTGCCAGTTCCTGTGTCCCCTTCTGTGCTGACCAGGAGAATCATGGCTGCTAAACCCCGATTACCATGGTCCATTTACGTGCCTCCGTTATTCACAGCTCTGCACTCTCCCTCTCCCTGCCTGTCAGCTCCGGTGTGTCTGTGTCTCCGCCCCTCCCTCCTGCCGCTATCAGTAGATAATTAAATAATTGTCACTGGCAGCCCCTCTGTTTTATGCAGCCATAATGCACTAAGTATTTTTTTTAAAACAAAGCCTCTAAATACAGTTTTTCAGAGATCTTCAGGCTGGTTACATGACTCAGCCAGGGCTACAGCAGGAGGGGCTGAGCTGCCAGCACTGTGGCCACGTGACCTTTCAGGCTGTCATCAGAGGGAGATCTCGACCCCTCCCACTGTACCCCTTGATATGAGTAGGAGAGTGGCTGGGAGTCACATGACTGGCCTGAAGATCTCTGAAAAAGTTATTTAGAGGCTTCGTTTTGAAAAAATACTTACACAGTGCATTATGGCTGTAAAAACAGTGGAGCTGCCAGTAACATTTTTTAGGGTTACAAACACTTTAATTTCATGAAACCTGCCCCCACTTCCATACCATTCTTTTCATGGCTTATTCATACCACAGTGTGCATTACTGTGCACATAAAAAATGTATAGTTAGAATGCATGCTGAAATGCGTTGTTCTAATATATTGCAGAGCTAATCTTTTTCCTTTTTTTTTTTTATTATTTAATTTATATGTGCTGCAGTGCGTTGTGATCCATTACAGCACGTCAGAACGTACTGCAATGCATGCCAACGTGGCACAGTGGTATCAAATGAGGATAAAAGGTACATAAAGGAAATTGCATTGTTCTTGCATCGGCTTGTTCTTATGTTCAGCCATGCTGCCAGTGTGACTGAACCCTTAAAGTATAACTAAAGGCAAAACATTTTTTTTTTTAGTTTTGGATACAGTGGAGAGGGATTAGAATGCTTGTCAGTTTCTATTGCGGTCTGTGTCCCCGTTAGGGAGATTCACCCTCTCCATTTCTCCTGTTTACCATTAAAACTGAAAGTGAAAGTAAAAGAAAATCTCACATTTTGGGTTGTCCCCAGAAAAGTAAAAGATGGGAAATCTTCCAATGGGGACACTAGTTCTGGTGACCTGGGGGTCCCCAAGAGATTCCCTAAATTTACAGGGATTTCCTCTCACTTCCCGTTTGGCTCTGGGACAGGAAGTGAAGGGAAATCTCTGCAATGGGACACAGACAGTAAAAAAAAATATCTGATAGGAGGTATAACCCTGCTCCATTTCTCCATCCAAAATGAAAAAAGAAAAAAAGTTTTGCCTATAGTTCTACTTCAGGTATAACAGGCTCCATCTATAATCTTACTGCCCCATTTGTGCCCAGCTTTGGTGACACCTCGGTGCAACACCTACCTGTGAGTGGATGATAAACTCACACGTTTTTGTCAAGTCTTTGGCCAGCAGAGACCTCTTCATATCACAGCGGAGAGTGTACTGGAAGAAACACAGGACATTCCCTATATCAATTAAAAATGTCTACATACGGAGGCAGAAAAACTGAGTTTTTGTCTTACTGTAAAATCCTTTTCTCTGAGGTTCACTGACGGACACAGCTCCATATCTTCTTAGACCCTTGGGCTTATACTGCTCTCTCCACAGGAGAAGGACTAGGTGGAAATATTTTTAACTACGCCCCTGGGGCAGTCCCAGGGGGTATACTCTAGTGATCGACCAATGTTTTTTTAAAGACCCCAAACCATTCCTCTGCACTTAAGCATTCAAAAGTTTGGCTGTTTTGAATGCTGTACGTTTTTTAAATTCGGCGCCGCCAGTACCCGGAAGTGATGTCATGTCATTACATCACTTCCGGGTACGCGGCGGCGCCGAGTTCAATAAAATGGAGTCCCGGGTCAGATGGCAGCGGTGAAGGTAGGACGGGAGACCCGGGCGAGCCACGGAAGGCAGCGGGAGGGGGGGGGACGTCCCCTCCTTGGAATGACAGCCGAGCAGCTTCTCAGCCGCATCGGTTGTCATTACAAGACAGCCGACCGTCGGCTATGGACAACGGTACCGGGGTGATGCCTCTAGCTGCAGGCATCACCCCGGTACAAGCACTTTCCCTGAAATATCGGCAATATCGATAAATAAAAAGGCGATTCCTATATATCGGGGAAAGTCCATATCGGCCCTCGATATATCGGCTTTGCCGATAATCGGTCAATCTCTAGTATACTCCCCCTTCCTACTCTAGGACTTCCGTTTGTAACATGCAGTGTCAGAAGAATACATAACCCAACTCAACAGAGGGGTAGGTACTGTGTCCGTCAGTGAACCTCAGAGAAAAGGATTTTACAGTAAGACAAAAATCCAGTTTTCTTTTTCGTTCACTAACGGACACAGCTCCATGTCTTCTTAGACCCTTGGGGTGTCCCAAAGCAGTGTCAATATGAGGGGTGGGAAAAGCACAGCAATACAGATAATTCCCAAAAAGGGCTAAACATAGCCAACCAGGTAAATCAGGAGCTCAACCAGGAATAACTGGAACTCACTATCAGGAAAAAAATACACCCTCAAGAGACCGGAGCCTCAGCAATCGCATTCTGGTAAACTTTGCTGCCAAACGCAGCATCCAAAGATGCAAGCACATCCACCTTATAAAACTTGTGAATGTGTATACAGACGACCACGTAGTGACAAGGAAAGGAGGAACCTAACCCTTAATGGAATAGGCCTGCACCACCGTCTGCCTGATCCATCTGGAAATGGTCACAGCAGGCGCGGCCTGCCCCTTACGAGATACATCCATAAGGACAAACAAGGAATCCGATTTGCGAAAAAGACTGTCGCCCTTAGGTACACCCTGATTGCCCAAACCACATCCACTGAATGTAGGGCAATTTCTTTAGGATGTTTAGGCTTAGGACACAAAGATGGCAACACCATATTCCCATTTAAATGAAACCCCGAGACGACCCTAGGAAAGAACGCCTGACAGGGTCGCAACACCACTTTGTCCCTATGAACCACCAGGTAGGGTGACCGACAAAACAATGCAGCCAACTCCGACACCCTACACGCAGAAGTAATAGCGACCAAAAAGGCCACCTTCTATGACAGAGTGATCAGAGGAAGTTTACAAATATTTTCAAAAGGAGGTTTGTGAAGTACCAACAGTACCAAATTGAGATCCCACGGAGGTACCAGGGATCGCACCAGAGGAGCCAAATGGCAAACCCCCTGCACGAAAGTGTGAACCAAGGAATTCGTAGCCAACAGTCTTTGGAAATATATTGCCAAGGCGGAAATCTGGCCCTTGATGGTACCCAGAGCTAAACGCTGATCTAAACCTTGTTTTAGAGACTCCAGCAGGCGGGACAGGGAAAAGGCACAGGGAAAAACGCCCCAAGACTCACACCAAGTAATGTACGGCCTCCAAACTGGATGATAGATCTTCCTTGAAGTAGATTTTCTAGCCTTTAACAGCATAGGAATCACAGAATCTGACAGCCCTGTGTCCTTCAACACCTGGCTTTCAATAGCCATGCCGTTAAAGCCAGTGACCGTAAAGCAGGATGCGGTCCTTGAGAAAAGAGATCTTCTCTGAGAGGAAGTCTCTAAGAAGCGTCAGCTACCAGCCTTGCTAGGCCTGCGTACCAAGACCGGCCAGGCCAGACCGGAGACACCAGAACAACTGGAATCCCTTCCACCTGGATTATGTGTAGCAGTCGCGGCAGAAGTTGTAGTGGAGGAAAATGTGTAGTGGAGGTAAATCAGAGCGTCGGCCAGAGGATCCTGAGACCTTGCCACAAACCTCTGAGCCTTACAGTTGAGCTAAGAGGCCAACAGGTCCCATCGGGGGTCCCCCCCCCCTCTGTCGAATGAGGTAGTCCACCTGTCACTTTTCCACTCCCAGAATGTGCACAGTAGAAAGGGCCAGAACATACTATTCTGCCCACCTTAGAATGCCGACTACTTCCCGAGCCGCTAGAGCACTTCTTGTGTCTCCTTGATGATTGACATACGCCACAGCCGTGGAATTGTCTAACTGAACCCTTATCAGGCACCCCTGCAGGTGATCTGTCCACTGGGACAGACGCAGCCTGATTGCCCGAAGCTCCAGAAAATCCCCTTGGAGAAGGATGCCTATACCGTGTGAACGGACTCCATCCGAAATGTCTGAACCCACACAAAGCAGTTCTGAGCCTTGAGGTCTAAGATCGGGCGGACTTTGCCTTCCTTCCTGAGAACAGTAAACAGATTTTAATAAAATCCCTGAGAACGGTCCAACTCCGGACCCGCCACATTTACTCCCTGTGATAACAGATCCTGCACCGCCCCGTAAAGACCTTGCAGACGATCCGGGGACAGGCGCAAGTTGGAAGGGAAGGACCGAAACTCGATCTTGTACCTGGACCGGATCAACGAATGGATCCATTTGTCTTGAATGAGCGAAGGTCCACAGGTCTGGAAAGAAACTAAGATGTCCCCCCTACCCCAGATGCAGGTGAGGACGCCTCTTCATGCAGTGGAAGGCTTGTGTGCGGGACCAGCGGAACCCACTTTTTACATACCGACCCAGGGTCTCTTGGAGCCTCCCACGAAGGTACGGGTGGATCTTGATCACTTGTCCTGCGACCCAGTCGGACGAAATAGCCACTTGTTAACCAGAGAAAAAAGGACCACGTTTACGACTAGGCTTCTTGCTCTTTGCAGCCTGCGGAAGTAGAGTACTCTTACCTCCAGTAAGACCTTTAATACTCTTCCATAGAAGCACCGAAAAAACGGTCTCCTGCAAAAAGGTAGATCACTCAGCACCCTTTTGGAAGCCTGGTCTACCGACCAGTACTTCAACCAAATCATGCGGCGAAGGATCACCGCAGTCACAGACACTCTACAAGACAAAGGGGCCGCATCAAGGGATTCGTTACAGATGTACCGTAGCCCCTGTATCAACTAATCCGCCAGCTCCGCCAACTCAGGAGGATGTTGACCCCTTCCAGATCCTGGCGTAAAAGTTTTGCCCATTCCGTTAAGGCCTGGGAGACCAAGGTGATAGCAAACCCCAGCCTTAAAATTGAGCCCGCCACAGTGAAAAGATAACGGACCAGAGGTTCAGCTCTCTTGTCCACAGGGTCCTTAAAGGAAAGGGAATCTCCCACCGGAAGAAGCGTGGCTTTATTTTATCTGGAATTCTGAGAGTCCACCGTCGGTGGAACCATCAGCTTCTTCAAAAGAGATTCCTCAAAGGGATACCTCCTAGCGAAATGCTTAGGTATTCTGACCGTGCGTTTTGGGGATCCCCACTGACTAGCAACAATCTCATTCAAATAGGCAGGAAAGGGGAACACCTTAGTCACCTTGGAAGGTCTATGGGTGCAAAATTGCACCAGCGCAACCGATGCAGGATTAGCTGTGTCCTCCAATTTTAAAGTTTCCGGCACTGATACAATCAGTGTCCCCACACCCCACAAGCGCCTTTTCAGCGGCCAAATCCACCTCAGACTCTGGAGGAGGCAGATGATACAGGTGATGGGGGGGTGCTTCTTGCTAGGCCGCTTTTGAAGGGCCATTTAAACTTTTGACACAAGTGACTGTAGGACAGCCGTCATGGCCGCCAGGGCAGACTGAGACCCAGAGGGTCTGGCAGCTTCTGAAAGTGGGTCAGGTGGCGATACCTGCTCCAGGGACTACATATTTAACCTGGGGGCCACCCTAAATATGCAAAAAAAAAATAATAATTTATTTTTGTCAAACCCCTCCCCCCTCACATCGCTACTGCTGTTATACTTCAAGTCCCAGCGCACCAGCGGCGCTGATATAGCAGAAGAGGGAGCTGTATACCCACAGGGACTCACCACCCCCTATTCAGAGCAGGATACAGAGCGCCCAGATGCTTGCCATGCGACGATCAGAGAAGAAAAAGAAGCGCTGTGACTATCACTAGAGGCCCACCGCTGCATCACCGCTCCACAGGCTACAAGTAAATGACCGCCGCATTGACTTCTATGGGAAACTCAAACAACATGGCCGCCGGACTACACAAACATGGCCGCCATGTCTGTATACAGCCATCCACAACAAAATGGCGGCGCCACAGTGCAGCACTCAGGATACCATACCAGCCTGTGAGGTAACTGTAGCCTACCAAGGGGGCCCGCTCAGGGACCCCCACCCAGCCATGTGCCACAGGAGTACCTGAAAATGAGCCGCCGGCAGCGCGCAACCCCCCCCCCCCCCCAGCCCATCACCATAGCCCACCCCACATAACACTAAGGGGGAACTAAGGGGGAGGTGAGGGCAACCCAGGGGGACCCTGCTAGCGAGTGGGGGGGGGGAGAACCATGAGGATAGGAAGGGCACGAAAGGGGCCTACCAACCCGAGGAAGGGCCCACGTCCACCCCAATAGTTCCCCAAAGGAGAGGGGGGGGGCGACACTACTTACCACACCTTGGAAACCAAGCAGGCACCGGAGTCCTGGCAGTCCACCGCGCCATCTTGGAATGGGAGTGCTGCGGGCCAGAGGTACGTCCAGTGGGGCTATGTCGCGGCCAACCTAGTGCGGAGTTAATAGTGGTGTCGTGCTCGCAGTTGATTGTAGTTCTCACAGGAACAGAAAATAACAAAATAAGAAAAAATAATTCCATTTAAAAAGGCAAAAAATGCCAGGACCACAGATCCCAGCAGGGAACCAGTTCCTTACTCCTGACTAGGCAGAAAAACCTGAAGTCCTAGAGCAGGAAGTGGGAGTATACCCCCTGGGACTGCCCTAGAGGTGTAGTTAAAATTATTTCCGCCTAGTTCTACTCCTGTGGAGAGAGCAGTATAAGCCCAATGGTCTAAGAAGATATGGAGCTGTGTCCGTCAGTGAACGAAAGAGAAACACATTTTTAGCAGAGTGGGGAAGGGTTAGAAATTCTGACTTTGGGGTTGATTTACTAAAGACAAATAGGGGCTGTTCACTTTTCAAAGGGAGCTGCACTTTGCAAATACACAAGCATGTGCAAGAAAAAAAAAAAAAAAACACCTTTTTTTCTTTCATGTGATTGGTTGATGAAAGTCAGTAGAGCTTCAACTCATTTACTAAGCCATGGGGAAGTTTCCCCTGCAAAGTGCAACTTCCCTTTGACAGTGCACAGCCTATTTGTCTTTAATAAATCAACTCCTATGTTGTTTTATTGCTGTTTATGCTGGTAACACATGTGCCAAATCTCCCTAATGAATATTCAGGCAGTAACAAAAGTTTGACAGAACTTATGAATTTTTCCTACTCAAAAACTAAAAACATTTTAACCTGTCTGTACAGCAAGGGAGGAGAAATGTCCCCATTGGGACACAGATAGTAATACAAGTCTGCTCTATCCAAAACTAAATATATGTTCTAACTGAAGTGGAACTTTAGCATCTAACTTTTTATAGATTTGGATATAATGGTGAGGGGCTAGCCTAGAACCACAATCCGGTTCTTATTGCGGTCAGTGTTCCCGTCAGGGAGAATAACTAACTTTCTCCAATTGTCCTGATCCCCAATGTCGCCATGAATGAAGGCGCAATTAAATCAAAAAAATGGATTTTTGTAAGATCTTACCGTAAAATCCTTTTCTCTTAAGCTCATTGACAGACGTAGTCTTCTTGATTCTCAAGAGCTGGGTTATGTTGTCTCCGCAGGAGTAGGACTAGGCAGAAAGACAAAACGTTCTGGCTCCACCTTAGGGGCAGTCCCTGAGGGTATATCCTCCCTCTCTCTGCTACAGGGAATCAGTTCTGTTTTAAAGCAGTACAGAGAATTTAACCCAACCCAACTCAATGATAGAGGGGCGGGTACTACGTCTGTCAATGAGCTTAAGAGAAAAGGATTTTACGGTAAGATCTTACAAAAATCCATTTTTCTCTATCGCTCATTGACAGACGTAGTCTTCTTGATTCTCAAGAGCTGGGACATCCAGAAGCAGTGCCACAAAATGAGGGGTGGGATTGACAGAATCAAAATCCAATCTAGAAGGCCCAACCGGAGCCAACCAGAAGTATCAAAGGACTCATCGAGAAAACAGATGAGACCTACCCCACAAATCCTCGAGGTAGACCAACAGTCTCCTCAAACAGTGGCCTGCAGGAACCTTGCGGCCAGAAGAGGCATCTGACGATGCCATCACATAAACCTTATACAATATTGTAAAGGTATGAACCGACTACTAAACAGTCGCCTTGAAAACCTGAACCACTGACGCCTGATGGCGGAAGGTCCAGGAAACTCTAAGCGCCCGAGTAGAATGCGCCTTAACAGGGAACGGGGGATCCCGACCCTTAGATAAAATAAGCCTATACCACCGTCTGTCTGATCCATCTAAAGATGGTCGCAGCAGAACAGGCAACCCCTTCTTAGGGCCATCCGTGATCACAAACAGTGAATCCGTCTTACAAATTGAATCCGTAGTATACAAGTATATCCTGATCGCCCGAACTACATCCACGGAATGCCATGCAAATTCTCGAGGATGATTGGGCTAAGGACATAGGAAGGACAATACACTGTCCTTATTCAATGAAACTTTGAAACCACCTTAGAAGGAAGGATGGATTCGGATGAAGAACAACCTTATCCCTATGAACCACCAGATCTGGGGAACAACAGGATAATGCAGCCAGTTCTGACACCCTGCGTGCAGAAGTGATAGCCACCAAGAAGACCACCTTCTGGGATAAAGTAAGCAAGGGAATCTCCCTGATATTTTCAAAGGGAGGTGTCTGAAGAACCGACAGCACCAAATTAAGATCCCAGGATGGTAACGGCGCGTGCACTGGCAGAGCCAGGTGTCGCACCCCCTGGATGAAATTCCGCACCAAGGAATGAGTAGACAAAAGCTTCTGAAAGAAGATAGCAAATGCTGAAACCAGACCCTTGATAACACTCAAGGCCAGCTTCTGCTCAACTCCCTGTTGCAGAAAGCCAATATTCGGACTACCGAATAAAGATGTAGATGGAACCCAAGGGATTCACATCACACAATATAAGACTTCCATGAACGATGATAATCTTTCTGGAAGTCGCTTTCCTTGTTTTAACTAGAGTAGGAATAACTGAAGCTGACAATCCCTTGTCCTTCAGCACCTGGGTCTCAATAACCAGGCCGTTTAAAACCGGCGATCGTAAAGCAGGATGGAAGATCGGTCCCTGAGACAGTATATCCTCCCTGAGAGGAAGTCTCCACGGGACGTCCGCCATCAGTCTGACCAAGTCGGCGTAACAAGCTCGACGAGGCCAGTCCGGAGCTGCCAGGATTACTGGAATTCCTTCCTCCTCTATCCTGCGAAGAAGTCTTGGCAGTAACCCAAGAGGAAGGAAGGCATACATTAGCTGGTATTGCCCCCACGGGGCGATCAGTGTGTCTGCGGTTTCTGCTAGAGGATCGCGGGAGCGAGCCACGAATCTCTGAACTTTCCTGTTGAATCGAGATGCCAACAGATCCATATCCGGGGTGCCCCATCGTAGGCACAACTGGTGGAAAACGTCTGGATGGAGGGACCATTCCCCCTGATCCAGAGTCTGACGGCTGAGATAATCTGCCTGCCAATTCTCCACCCCGGAATGAACACCGCAGAGATTGCTGGAACAAATCGTTCCGCCCAGCGAAGAATGCAAGCCACTTCTTTGGCCGCTCGGACACTCTTGGTGCCCCCCTGGTGATTGACATAAGCCACGGCCGTGGCGTTGTCCGACTGGATCCGAACCGGGCTGCCCTGGAGCTGCTCGGTCCAGTGAATCAGACAAAGTCTGATCGCTCTCAGTTCCAATACATTATCGGTAACCTGGATTCTTCCGGGGACCAAAGTCCCTGGACAGATAACTGACCGAGAATTCCTCCCCATCCGGATAGACTGGCATCCGTGGTCACTGTCGTCCAATATATTGGCAGAAATGACTTTCCCTGGCTGAGCATCGGAGACCGAAGCCACCAGACCAGAGACTCTCTGGTCTGTTTGCTCAATCGGATCTGATTGTCCAGGGATTCCGGATTCCGATTCCATCTGAGAGGAATCTCTAGCTGAAGAATTCGGGTATGGGACTGGGCAAATGGGACTGCTTCGAAGGAAGCCACCATCAACCCCAGAACCCTCATGCAAGTCCGAAGGGAAGACCAGCTGTTGGATAGTAACAACTGGACTGCTGATTGAATCTTTCGGAGTTTCCCTACCGGAAGAAAAAACTCTTGTCCTGACTGTGTCTAGAATTAGACCCAGATATTCGAGCCTCTGGGTGGGAACCAGAAATGACTTTTGCTGGTTCACCAGCCACCCGAATTCCTGTAAAGAAATCATAGTAATTTCTATGTTTTGTAGCAAGGTCTGAGGAGACTCTGCATGAAGCAGAAGATCGTCTAGGTAACCTAGAATCGATATGCCTCTTTGGCGCAGAAGTGCCAACATTGGGGCCAACACCTTCGTGAAGACCCGCGGAGCCGTGGCGAGACCGAAAGGTAACGCCACAAACTGATAGTGGTTCTCTTCTACGGAAAAGCGTAGAAACCGCTGATGTCCTGCGAAAAATGGGAATGTGAAGATATGCGTCCTAGATGTCTATGGACGCTAGGACATCCCCTGGATGCAGAAAGGCTGCTACTGTGCGAATGGACTCCATTCTGAATCTTCTTATGTAGACAAAAGAATTGAGTGCCCTTAAGTCCAGAATTGGACGCACTTTGCCCTCTTTCCTGGGTATTGTAAATAGGTTTGAATAAAACCCCTGAAAGCGTTCAGTCCAAGGAACGTGGACTACCACTCCTTGTTGTAGTAAATCTGTGACTGCTCTCCGCAGATCGTCTAAACGATCCGGGGATAGTCGGCTATTGGAAGGGAAGAATCGCGCCGGTGGGAGAGATCGACTTCGCAAACCCATCTGTCCGGGATTCTGGAAAGCCATGGATCCGGGAACCGGCGAAGACGTCCCCCCACCCCAGTTATGGGTGGGGGCGCACCTTCAGGCTTTGGACGGTTTATCTTCAGGTCTAGAGGGGGCGGGCTTTTGCTTGCCCGACCAACGACCCCTGACGCCTCCTGCAGGAGCTTTGGAGGACTTAATTTTTTCACTCGCGGGACGAAAAAACCTCTTGTGAGCAGAAAAAGAAGGCCCTCGTCTTTGACGAGTTCCTTTACCTTTAAAATTTTGCGGGTAAAAGGTGCTCTTTCCACCCGTGAGATCCTTAATGATCTCATCTAAGTTGGCTCCAAATAGACGCTCTCCTAAAAAGGGGAAATTAGCCAATGCTTTTTTGGAACCTTGGTCGGCTAACCAACCTTTTAGCCACAGTGTACGCCTGAGAACCACCGCTGAGACAGATGCTCGCGCCAATAATGAAGTGGCGTCTAACGCCGCATCACACACAAACTGTAACCCCTGTATCATCTGTTCCAACAAATCTGATATCGCCTGAGGGACCTCTTCTAGGTCCCGGCGTAACCACTTGGTCCATACAGTTACAGCCTGCGAAACCAGACCAATAGCAATTATTGGTCTGAAAGCTGATCCAATCAAGGTAAACATGGTGCGAGACATAGCTTCTATCTTGCGATCCACTGGATCTTTAAAAGACGAAGCGTCTTCTAGAGGAATAACCGTGGCTTTATTCAATCTAGCAATTGGTGAATCCACCACAGGTGGTTCTGTCCATTTCTTAATGAGGGTTTCCTCAAACGGATAACGCCTGTTAATGCGTTTAGAAATAGTAGAAATGCGTTTTGGCAGACTCCATTCTTCTTTGATTGGATTGCCAAAACATTTGGGCAATGGAAAAACCTTCGCCACTTTGATGCGTTTTTTAGTCCCAAAAGGGATTACAGTTTCAGCTATTTCTGACGGAATACCCTGTAATCTTAAGGTTTCTTGAACAGATACAATGAGTGCGTTTACCAACGCTTCCTCTCTGGCTATGGCTGATGCCGAAACATCCTCCTCACTGTCTGAAAAGACAGTACACGAGACACCAATACCAGATGAAGTACCTGCAACTGCAGAAATAGGCTCAGAGTCTGAATCCGAGGTTTCAGATAATAAGGGGTTAGGCGGGGGTCGCTTACTTGCGCCCTGTCCCTGACAAGCCACTTCCACCCGGGACACAAAAGTTTCCACAATAGCGGACAATGATTCAATCGTCAGTGGGGTGCTGGAGGATCCCGCAGACCCCTCGAGGGGATCCGGAGGAGATACATGAGTGGCAGGGTCCATGTTAATTCAGGACACCTTTGCCAGAAAAACACAAAAAAACTTTTTTTTTTTTTTTTTTTTAATTTTTTTTTTTTTTTTTATGAGTCTCCCCCTAGCGCAATAGCGCCCCTCAGAGTACCTGCTTCTCGATCCCACAGAGAGAGAGAGAGGGACCCCCAAGGCTCACCAACCGATGCAGTGAAGTTTCCAACCAACTGCAGTCAGCGTCTGTCTTTACAGACTGGAAGGAGCTGTTGCTTTTTCCCGGGTAGAAGGACGTGGCTCCGCCCCCTGTGTACGCCTTCCGGCGTTCCCAGCTCTCCACGAGGTAGCTGGGCTCATGAAACATGGCCGCCCCCATAGAAGAGACATAAGACTCCAAAAACATGGCGGCCGGCGTGACCTGAGGACATACATGCATTTGGTCTACGGCAAAATGGCGGCGGACCGCCGAAATCGTTTTCCCAGCACATCCACCTGCATCTCTGCTGAGTGGCGATTGATTGATCTACAGGAGATACACTACAAATAAGGTAGGATTATACCTCCTATGTCTGCTGTAATGTTACAGTCTGCTGGGTAGAGTGTTAGCTCTCAAACCAAGTCCACTTCCCACAAACACATGCTGTATTACAAGGGGGACTTGTAAGTATCAGATATATACTGACCATATATGGAGGGGCCCATAATACATACTGCCTCATAACGAGGAAAAAAAGGGAACGTTTACTCACCATACCGAACCGACAGGCACCCTCTCTTCACAATACCCTCTCCACCGGGGTGGGGGTTTGTGGACCACTCCGGACGCCTCGACTCTCTGGTTCCTGGCGTCCAAGCGAGACTTTTAACTCGCAAGGTCAGTCCCTCCACTGGGACTCCGTCGCGGCCGACCCAGCGCGGAGCTCTGGTCTGCACGCGCTCGTAGGCAGAAAACCGGGGTGACCACTGGATCGCAACATCCAGCCCGTCGCCCGGCCCCGCATACTTACTTGAATGTGTCGCGGCCGACCAAGCGCAATGCCATGGTCTGCGCGCGCTCGTAGGCCGGCTGGGGTGACCACAAGTGTCGCCCAGTCCGGCATTTTTGCTTGAAGATCTCACAGGAAAAAACACTGGAGAAAACTACCTAAAAAATGTCTTTTTCTTAAAGAAAAAAGTCTTGCCAGGACCAAAAGATCCCAGCAAGGAACTTAGGTCCTTACTCCTGACTAGACAGAAAAAAACTGATTCCCTGTAGCAGAGAGAGGGAGGATATACCCTCAGGGACTGCCCCTAAGGTGGAGCCAGAACGTTTTGTCTTTCTGCCTAGTCCTACTCCTGCGGAGACAACATAACCCAGCTCTTGAGAATCAAGAAGACTACGTCTGTTAATGAGCGATAGAGAAATATTGTGGGACCTAAAGGGTCTGCCTAGGAGAGGGGACCACTCCAGAGAAGTCAGGGGATCCAGGAGCCAGCTCGCACAGCAGTGTTACAGTATGGGGGTGCCGTGTAGTGAGTCCTGAAGATTAAGGACAAAGGGGGTGCCAGGAAGGGCCCTGAAGTTGTTCAGCAGTACAGTCTACCTCAGAGTACAGCTTGCCTCAGGATACTACCTGTTTGCCACACTGGGATGTTCGGTTAATAAACCTGAATTTTGATGATATCTGGAGTGCAGCCATTTCTTCTACATTGATTGCTTCAGGATACAGTTTACCTCAGGAAGCTCAACTAATCCTTTTCACAGCCAAGGGCAATGTGAAGCAGCAGCCTAGCCATGACTAGCTCAACTCAGTGTTACTCAGCGTTAAACAGTATTATTCAAGCTGCCCCAGCCTATTGTGCATAGTTCTGTTAAGTTGGAGTATCCCACTCATCCCTTCTCCTATCCAAGTTCCAAATAAAACATAAAAACCAAAGATACTGGACTATTTCTTGTCTGAGGTAAAACACATGGAAGAGTGCCAGATTGTTCTAATGTTGCTAATGGTAACCCAGGTGAACCCGTAACCAGCAGCTCCCATGGGAGTAGAGCTACATTAGCTCGGAGAAAGATGGGACAAAATGCTACATGCATTTGTTGCCTACAGGACAGGAGTGACAAAGACAACGGGGTTGATTTACTAAATCTGATGCAGCTGTGCAGGGTAGCCAATCAGCTTCTAACTTCAGCATGTTCAATTAAGCTTTGACAAAAAGGCCCCTTTCACACAGGCGGACCGTTCAGATCCGCCTGTCCGTTTTTTTGGCGGATCTGAACGGTCCCCCCATGCATTCCTATGGGGCATTGGATGGCAGCGGAGACATGTCCGCTGACATACGACCCGATCCGATAAATCTGGACGGATGGAAACCCTATTTTCCATCCGTCCAGCGGATCGGATAGGACGGGATCGGATGAGAACGGACAGACGGTCCGTTCCCATCCGATTTTCCCCATAGAGATGCATGGGGAACTGACAGCTGTGTCTCCGCACACAGCGCGGAGACACAGCTGTCATCCTTCTGCTCAGCGGGGGATCGGCGGCTCGATCCCCCGCTGAGAAAAGCGGAGTCCATTTGACGGACTAGTGTGTGAAAGGGGCCAAAGAGCTGCACCAGATTTTGCACTCTACAGCTTTAGTAAATAAACCCTAATGTGTAATAAGACTTCTTCTTAAAAGATATTTAATGTGTCCTTTTGCTTAAACTTCCATTGCACTTTCAATGAAACCTGTTTCTCTGTGTGTGAAAATGCTTAAAGGAGATGTATGTCCAAAGCTTTTTTGTCTGTACTTCTATGGATCACAGGAGTGCAGCTTGTTCGGCACTCCTGTGACCCGTTTCAGCAAACAGCGGGTAAAAGCCCGCTGCTGACTGATGTCACAGAACCCGTCCAGGCTCTGAGAAAGATCAACCATATGGCTGGACTCCACCAAGATACCTCGACCGGCAGCTGGCTCAGCCTGTCGGCGAGCTGCTGAGAGCCTGAGCCAGCCAGCTGCTTCCACCACCTCCACAGCCCAGAGCTCCAGTGAGTGCTGAAGGAGCATAGCAGAGAGCCGCTGAATGATGCGTAATTGCACATCAGTGCGGAGAGAGATTCATATGCCAATAGCTAATTACTGACCCTGTCTACTTTGGCAAGAAAAATAATTTGAACATTGAGGACATTTAGCACATAAAATAATACCAGTGCTGCATTTTGCACATATTTTCAGCAAGACGGTGCAAATGTATGTTGCATTTTTGGGTATATATGTTTTTTATGGTTCATTATGCAGAGTTATGCAGTTCTATTTTTATTGCTCTAGATCAGTGATGGAGAACCTTGACACCCCAGATGTTTTGGAACTACATTTCCCATGATGCTCATGCACTCTTAAGTGTAGTTGAGCATCATGCGAAATGGAGTTCCAAAACATCTGGAGTGTCAAGGTTCGCCATTACTGCTCTAGATCAAACTCCATTACGGTCTGTGACCAGAATGAAACACATTCCTAGAACACAGAAGGTAAGGAAAGCCGCCCTACTCACCTGGATGTTGACAAACACTCCATGGTACGTCTCATACAGGACTTTATTGCTCTTCATGACAAGGGGGAATTCAAAAGGAATTTCTGTTTTACCACTGGGAACTTTTCCTGGCTTTACCATCTCTACAGTGCTGCTGATGATTTGAATTGGCTGAAATAAATCAATCACAGTATTTAGTGACTTAATATTAAAAAAAAGGAATTACATAAGCCTCTACAGACTAGCCAAAGACTTATGTTAATGGGTAACTCCACTTTCATGGGACAAAAAAATAACATAGCGGGAAAAAAAAATAATATAACATATAAAATTGTGACACAAGTCATAATGTATTTGAATGTTATTAAAATTCACCTTTGCATTTCAATCTGCAGCCTCTGTAATTTTCTGTAAAATGCGATATGCCAACCTGGAGGTGTTCGGTACACAGATGGTGTACAAAACACACCCTGAAAATGTCCTTTCCTGTTTGTGTGATTGGCTCACCAATTTTCCCAGAAGCCTGCACTAAGATACAAGTCAGATTTTTGGCATCCCCTGCAACAAAAATGTCATTTTTTGTGAGATACTCCCAAAGGAAAATCACGTCTCAAGGGATGCAGACCCTGCCAATTTCCTCATTAGAGCTCTGCAGGTGCAGCAGCTGAAAATTATAAAACCACTCAGAGACTCCATGCACACTAGTGTTTTTTTAAAGCTCAAAAAAAAAACGCTAGAAAAACCCGCTGGATGAAAAATGCTGATAATAGCTACTTGTTTTAGGACTGTTTAGGAGCATTAGTGTTTTATTAGCATTCGATAAAAAAAAAAAAGACTTGAAAAAAGCAGTTAGGAGTATTTAGCATTTTTATTTTCTGCCTGTAAAATGCTCCCAAAAACTCTACAAAAACTGTTTTTTTGTTGGCTCCTAATCGCTGAAGCTTGAAAAACGCTTCTAGCATTAACCGCTTGCCAACCAGCCGCTGTAGTTTTACAGAGGCAGGTCGGCTCAGTCCCACAAAACAAAGTATGGCGTGCCCATTCGCCACAGGGGAAGCTAATCAGCGGGTCTGGCGGCTGCCTGCCAGGCACTTGTGATTGCTCCCCGTGGAGACAGAACGACGGCCTGCCATTGTAAAGACAGCAGACCGCTGTTCTGTCAGTTATGAACACAGGGATCAGGTGTTCCTCTTATTTAGAAACACAAGTCTCTGTGTTCATGCAGCAAGCCCCCCCCCCACAGTTAGAAAGCACCCCCTAGGGACACATTTAACCCTTTGAATGCCCCTGGTGTTAACCCCTTCCGTGCCAGTGTCCTTAGTACAGTAACAGTGCATATTTTTAGCACTGATTACTGTAGTAATGTCACTGGTCCCTCCAAAAGTGTAAAAAATGTCAGTTAGGGGTCTGATCTGTACGCCGCAATGTCACAGTCCCGCTAAAAATCGCTGATCGCTGCCATTACGAGTAAAAAAAGTTAAATTAAAATAATAAAAATGACATAAATCTTTCCCCTAGTTTGTAGACGCAATAACTTTTGCACAAACCAATCAATATACCCTTATAGGGATTTTTTATTACCAAAAATATGTCACAGAATACAAATTGGCCTAAAATTATGAAAAAATTAGATTTTTAATTTATTTTTTTCATTGGGAATGTTTTATAGCGGAAAGTTAAAAAAATTTTTTTTTTTAGAATTTTCACACTTTTTTGTTTATTACACAAAAAATAAAAAAAATCGCACAGGTGATCAAATACCACCAAAAGAAAGCTCTTTTTGTGGGAAAAAAAAACCTACATTTTATCTAAGGTACGGCGTTCCACGACCGCGCAATTGTCAGTTAAATGAATGCAGTGCCGAATCGCAAAAAATGGCCTGGTGATTAAGGGGGTAAATCTTTCCGGTCCAGAAGTGGTTAAATAGTGTGCATTGACCCATACCGTGTTTCCCCAAAAACAAGACCTATCTCCGTTTTCTAGGATGGCTGCAATATAAGCCCTATCCCAAAAATAAGCCTTAGTTAAAATCCTTGTAAAATAATGTAATCCACACTGTAAAAGGATTATATAATGTCCAGTGTGTGTCTTTATGTAACATGATTGTAGAAAATACCTTATTTACAGAGCTGCTGGGCACTCATGTGACCTACCAGAGCTCTCCTCCCGTCTGACGTCAACAGCCCCTCCCTCTGCAGTGCTCGGAGCAGGGCTGACGTCAGTGGGGATCTCGGCATTTCCCTCAGCAGTGCTCAGAGCGGGAAAGATGAGCTCCAGCGGGTCATGTGAGCGCCCAGCGACGCTGTAAAAAAGGAATTGTTTACAATGTTACATGAAGACACACACTGGACATTATATAATCCATTTACAGAGCAGATTAAATGATTTTACAAGGACTTTAACTAGAGTTTATTTTGGGGATTACAGCGATGCTGATACCTGATCTCACAGGGAGGGAGAGGGGGAGAGAAGACAGAGAACAAATAAGACATCCCCCGAAAATAAGCCCTAATGCATTTTTTGTAGCCAAAATTAATATAAGACCTGGGCCTATTTTCGGGGAAACACGGTAGAATAACACTATTGGCTTCTAGGAGCAGAAAATGCTAATTTTTCATTGATTAAATATTTCCAAAGTAAGGTATAACAACAGTGTTGCCCACACAGTGGCAATGGACCAACATGCAAGGGTAGCATAGAGATCAAGGCATACACAGTGGTGAAATTCAACAGTGGGTTGTCTGGAACTTACTAGGTAGATTATGAATTTTCAAACCATGGGAACAGCATGGTGCAATTACTTGTAAAATTCCTAGCCTTCCAGCAAGGGTTAGGGGGAGATATTGTTCAAGGGGAAAAGGGCGTCATGAGAAAAAATGATAAGAAGTAGGTAGGAGTGAGTGGGACAAGGTTTCTCCTAGGGGCTCAGGACCAAAAGTAAGGTGAAAAACTATAGGTAGGTAAGGACAGATGGATTCAGAGAGGGAAGAGCATCAATAAACCATGGGTTTCAAATCTTTAGAAATTGCTGCGAGTCTTTTAGGATACAACAGAGTTTATTATTAGAAAGGATCACGTTTATGTTAGCTTTTACTTCCTGCAAACTGACTGACTGTAATGGGAAAATGAAAGTCTCAGGTAGGAATTCCTTTCCACCACAAGATGTCCAGCATCTTTCAGGTCCAGGTTCAACCTCAGACTAAGGACACTGTCAATTCAGGGCATCATTGACCTCTGTGTGGGTCCCTGCAGTCACAAACGCAGATGCAACTAAAATGGAAATGGACGTGTCACACCACTACTAAGGGATCTAGCTACAACTTTATTCCAATAAAGGTCTGGGAGACAATCCAAAAAGTAGCCAACACATTTTAGGGGTCCAAGAAAGCCCCCTTCATTAGAGCTGGGAAAGCCAGGACATCTACATATCAATCCAATGTCAATATATGTGACATTGGATTGATATGGAGATGTCCTTTTTTTTCTAGCCCTGATGAAGGGGACCCCCGAAACACATTGGCTACTTTTTGGATTGTACCCCTTTTATTAGAATAAAATTGTATCTGGACCGCTTAGCAGTGGTGTGGTGCATCAATTTCCATTTTTGTTACATTATGCTATAAGAAAAGGAGACCATAGATATCCTCTGGGATGTAGAAGCTGCCTGCCTTGGAACCAGAATTTTTACATTAACATCAATACTTTAAAGGGATATTAACGCCTTGTTTTATTTTTTTTGTTTTTTAAGAACAAACATGTTATACTTACCTGCTCTGTGCAGTGGTTTTGCACAAAGCGGCCCATATCCTCCTCTCCTCGGGTTCCATGTCAGTGCTCCTGGCTCCTCCCTCCTGCCAGCAGCTTGCTCTGGGGGGCACCCAAGCAGACACGCTCCAGAGACGTGGCTCTGTGTGTCCATTCACCCGCCCCCTCAGTCTCTTGATTGGTTCAATGGCTGTAATTTGGCTCCCGCTGCTACCAAAAGCTAATCAAGAGTGCGAGTCCCCGAGGGGCAAGGCTCTCCTGGACATTGCTGAATCGAGAGGGGGCTCAGGTGAATGATAGAGAGGCTGCTGCATACAGGTTTTTTTTACCTTCATTCACAGAATGCATGAAGGTAAAAAAACCTTGTGTCTTTACAACCACTTTAAGATAGCAATGACCGGGAGGCAATCCTATGTGTTCAGTGCTATCTTTTCACTTTTTTCAACATACACAGATGTATTATTGAGGACTGCCCAGTACCCAAGAGGTGGAGAGGACCCTGTGTGAAGGGAAATGGAGCATAACATACTGCTATAGTAAACTTACCTTCACTGAATTGTAGAAGGCCTCAAAAACACCAACGCTCTTTGCACTAAGCTGCAGATTAACAGACCCCTCCATTGTTAGGGTGATGCCTTGATGCTGAACCGTGTCCTTACTCATTATCACCACGACTCCCGATAAGACTTCCTATAGAAAGAGCAGAGAATGGTCAGCCATTTCCACACACTGTACAATGAAATGAGAACTGGGCAGCACAGAGAAGTGTTGGTCATATTTTTTTTTTTCTTTTCCAAAACTCTAGGCAAGCAATTAAATAAAAAAAGTTTTTTTTTTTTATATCAATAGTTGTTTATTAAAGAATTTGTATGTACTTAACCGACCGACCGCCGCAGGTTTACAGTGGCAGGCTGGCTCAGCTGTGTGAAACGTTGTAGCCCTACCTCTGTCGCCCACGTGGTGCTGAGGAGCGAGCATGCACCGCAGCCGGCGCGCTCCCACCCCTACTAGGCAGTGGGGAAGCCGATGCACCAAACCGGCGGCTGCGATTGTGCCGGGCACCCGCGATCGCTCCCCACTGAGAGAGAACGGCCAGCTGTTGTAAACACAGCCGACCGTTCTTCTCTCTGAAATGATCACAGAGCTCCTGTGATCCTTCTATATAGGATTACAGGTCTCCATGGTCATTTTACAAGCCCCTCCCCCCCCCCAGTTAGAAATCACTCCCCTAGGCTCACACCTAGCCCTTTGATCACCCCTAGGTTAACCCCTTCCCTGCCAGTGTCATTATTACAGTAGCAGTGCATAATTTTCAGCACTGATTACTGTAGTAATGTCACTGGTCCCCCTAAAAGTGTCAAAAATGTCAGTAAGGGGTCCGATCTGTCCGCTGCAATGTCGCAGTCCCTCTAAAAAAATCGCACATCGTCATTACTAGTAAAAAATAAATAAAAATGACATTAATCTTTCCCCTAGTTTGTAGGCACGATAACTTTTGTGAAAACCAATCAAAATACGCTTATTGCGATTTCTTTTACCAAAAATATGTAGCAGAATACAAATTGGCCTGAAAGGATGAAAAATTTGGATTTTTAATTTTTTTTTTGGGAATGTTATATGACAGAATGTGATTTTTTTTTTTTACAGAATTGTCCCTTTTTTTTTTGTTTATAATGCAAAAAATAAAAATTGAGGTGATCAAATACCACCAAAAGAAAGCTCTATTTGTGGGAAAAAAAAGGACATCAATTTTATTTGGGTACAGCATCGCACGACCGCGCAATTTTCCGTTAAAGTAACGCAGTGCCGAATCGCAAAAAAATGGCCTGGTCATTAAGGGTGCAAATCCTTCCAGTCCAGGACTGGATAAGCAATTGCAGTAACGGAGTATGAGGCATTGAAAAGTTGCTCAGTTTTTTTAATAAGTCATGGCATTAAAGTTGGGGGAGGGAAGGGTATAGGAAGGGAAGAGGATAAATACAAAGTTTTATTAACCACCCCTTTACATTTTATGTTCTAGACACCCCATCTGTCAACATGGTCAGATCCTTGACAGCCAATGGTTTGCACGGTATGGTCAAACACACACACACACAGCCTGCTCATTGGACAATAAATGAGCAGCAGCATCTCTCTAATGATTACTCTATGCAGTCCTCCAGTCGGTATGTGTGTACTGCAACAAACACGGATTGGCCCTTTGTGCTGCTCTCTTTCTCTCAAGTGCCCTGTACAGAAGATAATAGGAAGCGGATATGAAGACAAATTTATGTAATTGAAGAAGCTGCAGGTAAACCTTATAAAGCAGTAGTACTGCCTTATCATAGCCATATAGCTGTTATGGAAAAAAACAAAATACCAGCAAATTTTAAAAGGAGAGTGGATTGCTTCAAAATCTGCATTATGCTCTGCTTGCTTTGGGACTCCATTTCAAATAATTATTGAATGAAGGAATAAAAAGAAAAAAAAACTGATTTGAGAAGAGAGCCTTGAACTGTCAAAGTCATGTGACCTGCCTCTCCTCCAATCGTAGAGTTCTCTCTACAGTGTTATGCAGAGACAACCCTCTGAGACACTGTAACCTACAATATAGGAATGGCACTAATGGCACTACACAGTGGGGTTTATATACTAAACTAGGTGATGGGGCTTTTAAACTAGGTGATGGGGGGGAGGGTACAGATGTAGAATTAGCCAGTGGAAAGCAAGTTTCAGAGGGCAGAAATGGGGGCATTAGCGGTAGTGTGTTCGGAGCTCCTATACCCAGGATGGGTATGGGGAAAAATCAAGAGAGCAGCCTAAAAACATCAAATGAGGATATATGTAACCGATCAAAATTAAGAGGTTTGTATACCAATGCCAGAAGTCTGGCCAACAAGATGGTAGAGCTGGAGCTGCTGATGTTTGAGGAGGACTTAGATTTTGTGGGGATAACTGAGACTTGGTTCGACAGCTCTCATGACTGGATGGCGACCATTCAGGGGTATTCCCTTTATCGCAGAGATAGAGAAGGTAAAAAAGGGGGAGGGGTATGTCTGTATATTAAGAACAGTATACAGGTAAATATGAGGGATGATATTAATAATGGAGCTAAGGACGAGGCAGAATCCCTATGGGTAGAGCTTCAAAGGGAAGGCACGGTGGGGAAGGTAATATTGGGCGTATTCTATAGGCCCCCCAACCAGAGGGAGGAGGGGGAGGCGGACCTCATTTTACAGATAGGATTGGCAGCAAGGATGGGAAATGTCATTATAATGGGGGACTTTAATTATCCAGATATAGACTGGGCAGAAGGAACAGCACACTCAGCCAAGGCTAGGCAGTTCCTAAATATTTTGCAGGATAATTTCATGGGTCAGATGGTGAATGCATCGACAAGAAACAATGCGGTACTTGACCTACTGATTACTAACAATACAGACCTGCTCACGGATATAGAAATACGGGGCAACTTAGGAAACAGTGACCATAGGTCAATAAGTTTCAGTATTAATTACAGTTATAGGAAGCAGAGGGGTAATATAAGGACGCTGAATTTCAAAAGAGCCAATTTCCCAAAACTGCGCTCGCTGCTAGAAAATATCAATTGGGATAGAACCCTGGGAACAAAGAACACAGAGGGAAAATGGGAGTGCTTCAAAAGCATACTTAACAAGGGGATTGACCAGTGCATTCCAAAGGGAAATAAATTTAAAAGAGCAAAATTAAACCCTGGGTGGCTAAACTCCAACATAAAAATGCATATTAGTGCTAAAGAAAAGGCCTTCAAAAAATACAAGACTGAGGGGTCATTGGCAGCATTTAAGCACTACAAAGAGTGTAATAAGAAATGTAAAGATGAAATCAGGGCGGCTAAAATAGAACACGAGAGACATATAGCGGAAGAGAGTAAAAAGAACCCCAAGAAATTCTTTAAGTATATAAACAGTAACAAAGCGAGGTCAGAACACATTGGCCCCATAAAAGATGACAAAAGAAATATGGCCACTGAGGACAGAGAAAAGGCGGAAGTGTTAAATAATTTCTTCTCTTCAGTCTTCACAAAAGAATCGGAGGGCTACACGAACCTAGCTTGTAAGGCCAAACTAAACAACCCACCTCAGGAAGTGACGCCATGGCTAACAGAAGATAGACTTGGAACTAAACTAGAGAAACTTAACATAAATAAATCCCCGGGACCAGATGGCTTGCACCCGAGGGTTCTTAAAGATCTCAGCCAGGTGATTGCCAGACCATTATTCTTGATCTTTAAGGATAGTTTACAGACAGGTATGGTGCCAGCTGATTGGAAAAAAGCCAACGTGGTACCAATATTTAAAAAGGGGCTGAGGTGTATCCCGGGTAACTATAGGCCGGTCAGCCTAACATCTGTAGTCTGCAAGATTTTGGAGGGGATGATAAGGGACCACATACAAGACTTTAGTAATGAAAACAGTATTATTAGTAGTAAACAGCATGGATTTATGAAAAATCGTTCTTGCCAAACCCATCTACTTACCTTCTACGATGAAGTGAGCTGCCACCTAGATAAAGGAAAGCCTGTGGATGTGGTGTACCTGGACTTCACAAAGGCCTTTGACACCGTTCCCCACAAACGCTTACTGTACAAACTAAGGAAGGTAGGTATAGAGCACAAGGTGAGTACCTGGATAGAGAACTGGCTCCAGGGGAAAGTCCAGAGGGTGATGATTAATGGGGAGTACTCGGATTGGGTGGGTGTGGAAAGTGGGGTCCCCCAGGGTTCTGTCCTGGGACCAATCCTGTTTAATTTATTCATAAATGATCTAGAGGAGGGGATATCTAGTACAATCTCAGTATTTGCGGATGATACTAAACTAAGCATGCCAATATCTTCTATGCGGGATGTGGAAACCTTACAAGCAGACCTGAACAAAATAACGGGGTGGGCAACTACATGGCAGATGAGGTTTAATGTTAAAAAATGTAAAGTAATGCACTTGGGGGCCAGAAACCAGAAAGCAGGCTACTCACTAGGGGGGGAACCTCTGGGTGAGTCTAGGATGGAAAAAGACTTGGGGGTACTGGTAGACAACAGGCTTGGCAGTGGCATGCAATGCCAAGCCGCTGCAAGCAAAGCCAACAGAATACTGGGATGTATAAAAAAGGGGATTCACTACAGAAATAAAGAGATTATTCTCCCACTCTACAAGACTCTGGTCCGGCCACATCTGGAGTATGCTGTCCAGTTCTGGGCACCGGTCCTCAGGAAGGATGTGCTGGAATTGGAAAGAGTCCAGAGAAGGGCAACAAAAATAATTAGGGGAATGGAGGACATCAGCTATGAGGAAAGACTACAAGCACTGAACCTATTCTCTCTGGAGGAGAAACGATTGAGGGGGGATATGATATCAATGTACAAATATTGTACTGGCGACCCTAGCATAAGGAACAAACTATTCAGAGTAAGGGAATACAATAAGACATGTGGCCACTCACTAAAACTAGAGGAAAGGCGGTTTAACCTTAAAATGCGTAAGGCGTTCTTCACTGTAAGAGCGGTAAGGATGTGGAATTCTCTTTCACAAGCAGTCGTATCAGCAGGGAGCATCGATCGTTTCAAAAAACTATTAGATGGGCACCTTAGAGACCACAACATACAGGGGTATACAATGTACGGTTAAAAGCAAACACACACATCATAGGTTGAACTGGATGGACTCATGTCTTTTTTCAACCTCACTAACTATGTAAAACTGGAGAGTGCAAAATCTGGTGCAGCACTGCATAGAAACCTTCCATGTTTTTTTTTTTTTTTCTGTTTAAACTGAACAAGCTGAAGTTAGAAGCTGATTGGCTACCATGCACAGCTGCACAACATTTTTCACACTCCAGTGTTAGGCCCCTATCACACGGGCTTTCAGATCCAGTCTGCCTGTTAGTTTTCCAGGCGGACCTGATCGGATGCCCCATGCAGCCCTATGGAGCAGCAGATGTCAGCGGAGATATGTCCACTGACACCTGCTGCTATCTGATCCGATCCTGTCCGTGAAATCCAGACAGATGGAAATCCTATTTTCCATCTGTCTGGAGGATCGGATTAGATGAAAACGGACAGGCGGTCCGTTTTCATCCAAACTCCCATAGAGGAGAGCAGGGATCTGACAGCTCCGTCTCTGCAAAGTAAGCGGAGGCGGAGCTGTCATCCGCCTGCTCAGCAGGGATCGGCGGATTGATCCCCACTGAGAAAAACGGAGTCCGCCGGGCGCACCGCCCGTGTAAAATGGGCCTTAGTAAATTAACCCCCACTGTGTCTTCCAGCCGAGAGAGGACAGCGGCATCTGCTCTCCGGTATATACAGAATTTGTTTACACTAATATACAACTGCACTGTTTTGTTTTTTATATCTGCCTGTTTTTACACTTTCATCCAATTGTACTTTTTACAATCCTTTTTTTTGTGCAAAATAGAACTCCAACATTGTGTAGGGAGAGGGAAGATGAGAATTCTGTACAACCTGTGTTACCAGCAGTTGTCAGGCAAAAACTGTCTGTATTATCTCTCATCCACCAATAAAAATCAAACTTTCAATCTCCAGCTGTCATCTTCCCGCTCAGGTTCACATGTGGGTTACAGTTGCTGAGCAATGCAGGCACTTCTTATGTGAGTCATGTTGATAAATGAGGCTCAATGTGATCTTTCCACATCCTCCTATATTTAAAAAAAAATCACAACAGCAGCTTCCTTATTTCTCTCCTTACTGCTTTCCTGTCTTTGGATATATCCATGATCAAAAAAAAAAAAAAATGATATAATGCAGCTTACCATTCCTTACAGGTGGCATTTTTTTTTTTTTACATTATTTCCCCCGGTGATCTGGCTAAGTTCCCTTTCACAAATACAGCCTGTTATTCCATTTTTCATCTATTTCCCTGGCCTGCATGTCCATCTTTTTCCATATACCAGGGATTCCCAAAACTACGGCCCTGCAGCTGTTGCTGAACTACACATCCTATGAGGCATTATAAAACTGACATTTACATACATGACTAGGCAGATGGGAATTGTAGTTCCAGAACAACTGGAGGGCCACAGTTTGGAAATCCCTGCTATACACCATCAGATTTTTGGCTGTGTTGGAAGAGAGTATCTGGGCACTTTTTGGATCCTCAAAAGACAATATTTTTCACGATTGGAAGTCAGTTTGAAAAAAACTTAAAGTAAAACAATTAAATATGA
Source organism: Pelophylax lessonae (assembly GCF_965119305.1). Taxonomy (NCBI): domain Eukaryota; kingdom Metazoa; phylum Chordata; class Amphibia; order Anura; family Ranidae; genus Pelophylax; species Pelophylax lessonae. The sequence goes on along the minus strand of NC_138769.1, from coordinate 53,435,324 downwards.
AATATGGAATGATTAACTTGTACTGGCTGTATATTATGTATATATCTTTTCATCTTTTCTAGTAACTCTAACCATACCCCTCTGAACCCTTGAAGAAGCTGACTAGGCGAAACACGTCGGGACGAGTCATCCTTTCCTTTTGTGAAAAGTTTTCTTTATACAGTAATAATATATGCACAATAACTACATTTATATACTGAATATACATAGGGAAGGACCTCTACACCTTCAGGGGTAATTTGGTTAGAACATAATGCGTAGAAGTGATTCATGCTTTTAAGGAGGTACACATATCCCCTATTTTGTCTTTTATACTATATTTGTAATAAAATCCTTTTTTTTACCTATTCTATGTTTTGACTTTTATTCTGATAGGAGGTTTTCAGCACCTTAAAAGTGATTGTAAAGTCTCTAAATAACAAACATGTTCTACTTACCTTCTCTGTGCAGTTGGTTTTGCACCGAGTGGCCCGGATTCTCCTCTTCTCTGGTCCCTCTTCTTTGCTCCTGGCCCCTCCCTCCTGTTGAGTTCCACCTAATGCAAGCAGCTTGTTGTGGGGGCACCCATTCAGACACAGAGCTGTGACCCCGGACCCGCCCCTTCCTCTCCTGATTGGCTGACTGACTTTGATTGACAGCAGCAGGAGCTAATCTCGCTGCAGTCTCGGCCAATGAGGAGGGGAGTCCTGGGCAGCTGAAACACTCCTGCCACATTGCTGGATAGAGATGGGGCTCAGGTAAGTATTAGGGGGCTGCTGCACACAGAAGGTATAATGCATAGAATGATAAAAGAAAAAGCCTTCTGCCCTTACAATTTCTATATCACCCTTCTATATTCTTCTTGTATCTCTAACAGGGACGTGGTGCTGACATTTCAGCTGAGCTCGAGTTTCTATATTTTCCGAAAAACTGACATCAATGGATCTCTATGGAAAAACAGATGTAAATGGATGATCATCTATTGACATCTGTTTACATCCGCCAACATCCGTTTTTATGTAATGGATCAAAACCCTATTTTGTGTTCCAGTAAAAAAACAGAACAGATGTAAATGGACAAACGGTCTATTTTTTCATCCGCTTTAGCATTGGTAGCGGATGTAAAAAACTGATGAGCAATTGGATCTAAACTGATGAAAAACTGATGTCAATTTCATCCATTTTTCCTTTGAAAAAACCGTGACTGAACTGATCAAACAAGCGATCACCATGTGTGAAAGGGGCCATATACAATTCTTTAGGCAGGTCATAGAAGGTGCAAATTTCCTTCCTGCAACCACGGGTTGCAGAAAAGAAATTTTCACGATTCCCCCATAACACGAGCAGTGCTGACAGGGGAATCCCTCTTGCCGAGCCATTGTATTCTCCCAGGAGAGAAGCCATCCCCACCAGGAGAAGACAGCGATTATTTCTAGTGGCTAGAGATAATCACAAGTGAATCCAGCAGGCTGGTTGTACCCAAGTTGATCGATCGACTTGGTACATTCAGCCTGCGCACACAAAGTTCGAATCTCGTCCGTTTCCTCCTTACCCGGCCGGCCGAGATTCAAACCGTCTATGGCTGGCCTAAAGCCCGATACACACGGGCCTAATGTTGGGGGACATTTGCCTATTAAAAAAAAAACGTCCGACAATCAGCCCGTGTGTGATTCGATCTGTCTAACAGAAGCCAGCAGCTGAACGACTCCTGATCAGCGCCTTCAGCCACTGACAGAGAGTGCCGATCACAGTGTCCTGGTGGTGAGGGGGGGGGGGGGTTATCCTTCTGTCAGAACACAATAGCTCAGCAGGAGGGGATCACTATACAACTTCGCATAGTTAGTACTATAGAGCAGGGATCTTCAAACTATGGCCCTCCAGTTATTTAGGAACTACAATTCCCATCATGCCTAGTCATGTCTGTGAATGTCAAGAGTTTTACAATGCCTCATGGGACGTGTAGTTCTGCAACAGCTGGAGGGCCATAGTTTGAAGATCCATGCTATAGAGCAGTGATGGCGAACCTTGGCACCCCAGAGTGCATTAGCATCATGGGAAATGTAGTGCCAAAACCTCTGGGGTGCCAAGGTTCGCCATCACTGCTATAGAGGCTCCAACCAGAGTTCACAGTTTTTTATTTTGTTCAACCCTGAAAAAAAAAAATGAAGAGTGTGTACCAGGCTTTAGGGTGGCTCCTCTATCTATGGAGGAGCTGCAGAGTAACCCTTGGACAGCAGCATTGTCTAGAGAGGGTAGTGCTGGACGAACTAATAGAATTACATCGACTTTTGATAAGTGACCAACAAATGTAAAGCAGAACACCAGCTGATACTTTTTAAGCAGTTACATCAGTTTCTTTCTTCCTTTTGGGATAAACACTATGGTTGCAGCGATATTGATATAGGTATCACTGCCGATACCGAGTATTTTAACAAGAAAATGCTCTGATACCTGAAACAGATACGTTTGGGGTGCGATTTGAGCCCATAGAAAATTAATGAGCTCAAATCGCAAAGAATCCCATACAATTTGAACAGGAATGCAGTGTGATTGCTGCCCGAATCGCATGCGGTTTTCTGCACCGCTTCTGTGTGAACCCAGGCTTGTCATAGTGATCTCAGCTTTGCTTCACACAGCAGCAGTGGGAGAAACTGCATGCAATGTGGTGCAATTCCTGTTCAAATCACATGAGATTCTTTGCAGTGCGATTTGAGTCAATTTATCTTGATTGGGTTAAAAATCGCACGCAAAAGGTATTGGTACTCGGCGTCAGCGAGACCTAAAATATTGGTAATCATACTCGCTGCTAAAAAAAAAAAAAAAACAGTATCGGTGCAACCCTAATAAATGCTTTAGTTAAAGTGGAGTTCCACCCTAATTTAATACTTACCTCCATCTTCTCGCTCCGGGTCACCTGAAAAAGAAATGGATAATCGTATTTTTTTTTTTTTTTTTTTTTTTTTACTTACCTCGTAGCGAAGAAAATATACTCACCTTACTTCCTTCTTCCTCGGCCGCGGCCCGTCGTCACTTCCTGGCTCTGCAATGATTCCTGGGAGCTGAACGTCATCGCTCCCAGGAATCATTGCGCCTACACCAGCCCCGACGTCAGTTCCGGGGCGCGCGCGTCATCCCCTTCTAAACAGCTTCTGGGCATGCCCAGAAGCTGTGGAGGGATGACGCGCGCGACCCGGAACTGACGTCGGGGCCGGCGCAGGGCATCGTGGGAACGAAGAAGGCGGAAGAGGACGCTGAAGAGGATCTCGCTGTCTTCAAGCTGCCCACATCTGAGATGGCAGCACTGGACAAGACGTTTTCAAGGTAAGTATTTGTCCTAACAGGTAAGTGCAACCCGGGACAGATCAGAGGCTAGCCATTGTGGAATGCACTAGCCCTGACTGTCCCGGGGGTATTTAAAAAAAAAAAAAAAAAAAAATTCCAGGGTGGAACTCCGCTTTAAATAAATGCTGACCATTGTAAGCACCTTTGTCAGTGTTAAAGGGTTTGTCTCATCCTTCAAACTGATAGTTTTGCTGGACAACTTGGTCTGGTAACGAAAGTTGAAAAATAATAGCAAAATGGGCAGGTATAAAAAAAATTAAATAAATAAATTAAAAAAAAAAAAAAAAAACTTTACAAAAGTTTATTTTTTACACTTTACTGTCATCTGGGCGGAGTGTGTGGGGGATCACCGGAGCAAATGGTTTTGAAAATTCACTTGTGTGAGCGGCCTTTTCTACCTGACATGTTCATCTTCGGTTATTTGGCGGTGGGATTCTTGGAGTTTGCTGATGCCGTCGCTCCCTGTTGTCATCTCCAGCAGGTCCGGATGTTATACAGCTGCCCTCCAGTCCACCCTGTCTACTGGGAACAGCACACTACACCACAGCACCTCTGAATACAGCTTGCACATTGTTTAGATATAAGTGGATATTGAATAACCAGTTCTGGACCAGAAGGATTTGCCCCCTTAATGACTAGGCCATTTTTTGCAATTCGGCGCCGCGTTACTTTAACGGAAAATTGCACGGTCGTGCGGCGCTGTACCCAAATAAAATTGATGACCTTTTTTTCCCCACAAATAGAGATTTCTTTTGGTGATATTTGATTTTTATTTTTTGCGCTATAAACAAAAAAAGAGCGACAATTCTAAAAAAAAAAAAAAAAAAAAACAATATTTTTCACTTTTCGCTATATAACATTCCCCAAAAAAAATTAAAAATCTAAATTTGACATCCTTTTAGGCCAATTTGTATTCTGCTACATATTTTCGGTTTAAAAAAAAAAAAAAAATCACAATAAGCGTATTTTGATTGGTTTGCGCAAAAGTTATTGTGTCTACAAACTACGGGAAAGATTTATGTCATTTATATTTTTATTTATTTTTTACTAGTACAGGCGGCGATCAGCGATTTTTAGCAGGATTGCAACATTGCGGTGGACAGATCGGACCCATAACTGACATTTTTGACACTTTTGGGGGGGACCAGTGACATTACTACAGTAATCAGTGCTAAAAATATGCACTGTTACTGTAATAATAACACTCGCAGGGAAGGGGTTAACCTAGGGATAAACAACAGGTTAAGTGTAAGCCTAGGGGAGTGTTTTCTAACTGTATGGGGGAGGGACTTTTGAAATGACCACAGAGACCTGTGATCCTATATAGAAGGACCACAGGCGCTCTGTGATCATTTCAGAGAGAACAATGGTCAGCTGTGTTTCCAACAGCTGACCATCCTTCGCTCTCAGTGGGGAGCAATCGCGGGTGCTCAGCAGCAATCGGTGCCGCTGGTCCCGTGGATCGGCATCCCCGTTGGTTAGTAGGGGCAGGAACGCGCCGCAGGAGTGCTCCCGCAGATCGCAATACAGGTACGGCGATTCGTGCAGCCAAGCTAGCCTGCCGCAGTATATATGCAGGGGGTGGTTGGCAAGTGGTTCTAATTTTTTTTTTTTACCTTAAGGCATTCTCTGTATTAACCTATTAACGACTGCCCGCCGTAGTTTTACTGCGGCAGGCAGCCCCCTCTTGCGCGAACCGACGTAGGTATACATTGGTTGCGCGCCTGCAGCTAGGGGGTGAGCGCTCTGACTGCCACCGGCCACCCGCAATCGTTTTGGTAGTATTTATTCACCACTGTTTTTTTTTTTTTTGCTAAATAAACAAAAAAAAAGGACCAACGATCTGTGTGAGAGTTATAGCATCTAAAAACTAGGTATAAAATAAATATAAATATTAAAAACTGGTATATATCTCTGAAAATTGATTAATCCTGATGTACTGATGGCCTAATTTCTTGATGCTCTAAAATGCCAGGATAGACAACACCCAATGTATTTAGTAAGAGGCACAGCAAGTTTTTTAAAGTTGTAATTTTTTTTGTCACAATGTTTGGGAAAATTCTAAATTAAATACAATTTTTTTTTCACAATAGCTGAGATTGGCCACAGGTATCACATGGTACAGATTTGCAGTGATTGTCCCTGTACCATCTAATCACTTTGACCAATCACAGAGATAATCACAATAGCACACAGTGGCTATGAATAAAAGCTATTGTTTGCAAACGACATGTGATCACTGTGATTGATCACAGTAATCACACGGTACCAGGGCCGCACGCAGCAGCCTGGTACACCGATCTGTGTTCAGTTACAGGTTACACTGGTGCGAAGCCCCTAGTTGGCGCGCGACTGGGAGAATGACATATGATGTAATGTAAACAAGGCAGGCCACTGTTCTGTCAGAGATGAACAATGTAATCTTGTGTTCCTGCTATTCAGGAACACAGATCTCTATGTTCATCTAGTGAGTCCATCCTCCACACAGTTAGAAAGCATCCCCTAGGGACACACTTAACCCTTTGTTCGCCCTACCGTTAACCCCTTCCTTGCCAGTGTCATTAGCAGGGCAGCTGTTAGAAATCATGGGGCCCCATACTGCCTACCTTTTGGGGCCCCTTTGACCAACCATTGACTCCACTCTTGGCCCTTCCCCTTTACTGGCTTTGAACATGTAATAGAATGAGACATGGTAGGTCCTCAATATGGAGAGATCTGGAGTCTATTAGACACCAAATCTCTTCTCTAGCTTCAAAGCATCTGATCATATTGAGATTTATGCTCCCACAGGGCTTTAGAAAGCCCTGTTTGTTATTTTGCAGAAATTAAGTGTATAGGTGCCTGGGCCCCCCTGTTAAGCTGATAGGGCCGGGCCGGGCCCAGTACAACAGGAACAGTAACCGTGCATGACATCGTTCCCCTCTCTCTGAAAACCCTGGAAAGCAGGAGTGACGAGTATTCCTCACTTCTGGTTCAGCCCCTTTGTTTACCTGGCCACCAGAGAGATGCAGCCGGTCAGACCGGTCTAGGTCCGATCGGCTGCATGGTGGGCCAGGAGAGGGATTTGGGGTCTAATAGAATCACTCAATAAAGAGGACCTGTCACGGCCCATGCTGTCACAAGGGATGTTGTTCATCCCTTGGGATAGCATAAAAGTTATTAAAAAAAGAAAAAAAAGGAAGTGTAAAAAAAAAAGTTAAAGGGCTCCCATCCCATCATGCTTTTGGGCAAAGGTGAAAGCATGCATTACTCCCACATGCATATTTACACGGTGTTTGCACCACACGTGAGGTATTGTCACGAAACGCCAGAGCAATAATTCTAGCACCAGAAAAACTGAAAATTTAAAGGATTAATCATTACCTGCTGGTGTCTCACTTAAAGTCCCAAATAGCTTATATTGTTCATGTAACCAGGGATGGAGGCGCTGTGCCTACAGGCTGGTGCCTCATTTATAGTTCCACCGTCCGATTTTCGTGCGTTTTTGGTGGATGCAGTCTGAGTTGACCCCAGTTTTTCATATACAGGGATAGAGACCAATAGCATGACCTGCTTGTGTCTCATTTAAAGTCCCGAATATTTTATGAAATTAGGGATGGAGGCGCTGTGCTTTACAGGCCAATGCCTCATATAAAGTCCCAATCTGTGTTTTATACTGTATCCACCAAGGGGATGGAGATGTATGCTTCTCAGCTAGTCTTTTTCAGTTTTGTACCATCGCTACAACACAGCTATTAGAGCTATGATATATTAGACCAGTCATAGATGGGAACGGGTTGGGGGAGGTTTAGGCTGCCTCCTTCCCACCTGTCTCCCATCTATCCATTAGCAGCCATGTGCTTCCATTGTGGAGACACTCAAAATAGTCAGTGTTAGGACTGCAAGTAACACAGGGTGCCGTGTAGAGGCCTTGCAGCTTACACATGCGTTTGCAAATGCGTGTCAACTAAACCCCTGTTCTTTATTTATATCAGAGACAGGTCTACTTGGTCGGTGGCAGACTGGAGGGTGAGTACATCAGACTTGAGGATGAGTACATCAGACTGGGGGCTGGCTGGCTTCCATGCACCTCTTTTAATTCTTTCAATTTTCAGTTTTTTCTGATACAGGGATGGAGAGGCTGGGCATTACCTGCTGGTGTCTCACTCAAAGTCCCAAATCTATACATATAAAGTACAAGTGTCTCTGCGTCCAGTCCCTGTGTCAGTGGGATTGCGCTACTGCGCATGTGCCCCATGGACAGCCATTGGGACTTGGAACGCAGAGACTTCGGGCAGCCGGTGTAGCGTCAGATAATGCCTCCCATCGAAGAGTGCATCTGACGGACTGCGCATGCGCGGTACATGACGTCACTCCAGCTGACTGCTCCGCTCAGCAGTCCGTCAGATGCATTCTTCGACGGGAGACTGCGGGAAGAATCGTCGGATTCTGCCTGACGATCTGTGCATGCGCGCAGTGTCATAGCAGGATCGAAATTCTATTGGGTGGGCTATGGCTGGTCGCGCAGATGTGCCCCGATAAGAGCTGTGTTTGTGTTCTCTAATCAGACAATATTCCCGCCATTTCTCATATAAGAATGAATACTCTGTAATCCAATCCATCCCCATAGATAGAACAGAGAGCGAGGCAGAATCTGACAATAGATTCTCTCCCCTCCGCTCTCTATCTACCGTCGGATAGTGCATCCGACAAACTGCGCATGTCAGTGTCCTCCCCGCCAGCACAGCTGATCGAAGCAGTCAGCTGGAGTGACGTCAGTCCGTCGGATGCATTCTTCGACGGGAGGCATTATCCGACACGACACCGGGAAAACTGTTGAAGCGGCGGGTGTGCGCGGGTACGCGGCCGGTGTGCGCTCGCGTGGACTTACTGCTAAGCGGCAGCGGCCGTTACAAGTGGCGGCGGGCGAACGATGTCACGCGAGAGCCGCTCGGTCAGCTACGTCATGCGGCTCTCGCGTTGTTAGAAAAAAAGAACGAGATAAGCTCAGTCAGCTCTGCGCATGTCCCCGACGTTGCTAGGGCAACAGGGACGCAGAGCTGACAGAGGCTCTCGCTTAACTAGAACAAGTCTGTTTTTACAAATGTTTGACCAAATATGTTCTAGCGCCCGTTAATTTAATGGGCTTAATGTCTAGTAGCCTATATCTATATTAATAAATGCCCTGTGTCTCTGCGTCCGTCCCTGTGTCCATGGAAATGCGCTACTGCGCATGTGCCACAGGACAGCCGTTGGGACGCAGAGAGAGTTTGGGCGGCCGGCAGGCCGGCGCTGGGGGTGGCGTTCCGAACTGTGGAGACTGCCACCCCCCCCCCCGGAGTGCGGATACTGCGGCCGGCCCGCGGCCTTTAGGAGAGGCCAGGGTTTGGGCCTGCACGGGGCACCCAGGATGACGGACACCCTACGGAGTTCCACCCTCTGCGGAGGAGGCGCCGGGAGGACTGAGGAGACGGCTTCCGGGGACTGAACTGATGAGAAGCTGCCGTGACCGTGAGGTAAGTGCACGGGGGGGGGGGGGACGCTGGCATCTCTGCATTAATTGGGGGCATCGCTGTGGGCACTCTGCAATTGGGGGCATCGCTGTGGGCATTCTGCAATTGGGGGGCCGGGCCCCCCCCCCCCCCCAATTGCTCAGTCTAAAGGTTTGCGCTCAGAAAATGTTTTACTTGCTCAGCACAGTAAAAAATTAGAGGGAACATTGGCAGAATAGGTAGGGATTTTTGATAACATCGGAAGGGCTGAGGCACAAGCCCTACTGCGCATGAGCACCAACGGATCGGGCAGCGCCATCTCTTATAACAAACATCCATCCCATCTCCATGGCACACACTGCGCCGATCGGACAATCCTATTCCCTACCCACACCCCAACTCATTGTCGGGTCGGCGCAGTGTGTGCCATGGAGATTGGATGGATGTATGTTATAAGAGATCCCGCTGCCGGACCCGTTGGTGCGCATGCGCTGGTGCATGCACACTAGGACTTTTGTCTGACCCCTTACGATGCTATCATAATTCCCTACCTATTCTGCGCATTCCCAATAGGACGTGTGACGCAGGTACAAGCTGCTGCATGACGAATCCACAAGTGATCTCAATCGGAAATGACGTAGATAGGGAAATCTGATGGGGTAGGGAAATCTGATAGAACACCGGGCGAAACTGTTGAAGCGGCGGGTGTGGGGTAGGGAAATCTGATAGAACACCGGGCGAAACTGTTGAAGCGGCGGGTGTGGGGTAGGGAAATCTGATAGAACACCGGGTGAAACTGTTGAAGCGGCGGGTGTGCGCGGGCACGCGGTGGGTGTGCGCTCGCGCGGACTTACTGCTAAGCGCCAGCGGGTGTTACAAGTGGCGGCGGGCGAGCGATGTCATGCGAGAGCCGCTCAGTCAGCTCTGCGGCGGTCCCCGATGTTGCTAGGGCAACAGGGACGCTATGCGCAGAGCTGGCTACGTCATGCGGCTCTCGCGTTGTTAGAAAAAAAGAACGAGATAAGCGAGAGCCGCTCAGTCAGCTCTGCGCATGTCCTCGACGTTGCTAGGGCAACAGGGACGCAGAGCTAACAGAGGCTCTCGCGTAAATGGAACAAGTCTGTTTTTACAAATGTTTGACCACATATGTTCTAGCGCCCGTTAATTTAACGGGCTTAATGTCTAGTTGTTCATAATTCTAGCACCAGACCTCCTGTACAACTTCTAAACTTTAAACGTTTTAATCGTCGCCTTTGGAGAATTTTGAGCACCGTAGTGTGTCGCCATTCCACGGGCAGACACAATTTTGAAGCATGACATGTTAGGCATCTATTTACTCGGCGTAACATCATCTTTCACATTATACAAAAAAATTGGCGGTTTTGTTTAATTCATGAAAGTGTTTTTTTTTCCTAAACAATTGCGTTTTAAAAACGACTGCGCAAATACCGTGTGACATAAAAAAATGCAACATCCACCATTTCATTCTCTAGCATCTCTGCTAATATATATATATAAAATGTTTGGGAGTATATTTTACATGTAGGAGTGCAGTGTCAGTATAGGTTTGGGAAGGAGATGGGTAAACACTTGAATGTTGCTGCACCTGGGATGTATTGAGTGGCAGTTCAGCTGGCCACGTGACCTCTCCAGGTACAGTACAAGCCCCTCCTCTGTGTGGTCACCTTACCCCCTCCCTGTAGACTTTATTAGCCCTCTTGATCTTGATGTCCAGCACAGTCCCCATCTCTTCTCTGTGACCAGGGTGCTTCCTATGGAAGAAGAAAGTCACATGACTGGCTGCGCACATGGTCACGTGGTATCACTCCTCCAACCAACTCCTTTCCAAGTTTCCATTTTTTTGTTGTTTCTTTCAACCAGCTTTATTGACCAACATCCAAACGCGTGTCCCCACCCACTCTGGTTACCGCGGCGACGAGGAGTGGGCGGTGACGTGGCGCTGGTGGCGCAGTTAAATTAGAAATGCGCGGGAGAACAGGGGGGCTGCCCCGCGTGCTGACTCATGACAGGGATTACCACACGCTGGCCTAATGGCCGTCCCGTGATAAAATATTCCATGCTTGTCGTGTTTTCATGATGGGGAGGGAAAAGAGCTCTTCCTCCCCGCAGGCTGTGTACTGGCAGCGCATACAAAGCACAGCGAGCCCCCTTCAGATGGGTCAGGGCTGACTGACGTAGAGAACGGCCGTGTGACGCACGTTTATTATTCCCCAGACTGGCTTTTGCTTTTTTTTTCCCCCCTCTTCCTCCCCCTCTTGCTAAGTGATGCAAGCAGGTGAGTAACACAGCCCGCTGTCTCCATGGCGCTCTCCGTCCTGTTACCTCACAACAGCGCCCGTGCTGAGGCAGCCAACCTGTGAGGTAACGGACGGCCCCGTGCGGCGGGGTTTGCTTTTTATTTATTTTTTTTTTTTTCTTCTCGCAACTCGATCTGAAATTCTATTGGTCGAGGAGATGCCAGCAACTGATCTTATTGGAGCCTTTGCGCGAGGGGCGTGGCTCTCGTCGAAGTCCTCCCGCCTGTTGTGGAGCTCGCGCTGGACAGATTAACTCTTCCGCTCCTGGGAGGCAGCGCGAGCCTTCCACATAAACAGGCGGCCCTTAAAGGGGCAGTGCGCCTGAAAAACGGATGTGGGAGACCTGTTAATGAGTTCAGCAGTTGAAGCTGCCAATTGATTTTTTTTTCAGTTGCAATGTAGCTGCAGAGACTAAATATAAAAGGGAATCCAGGCGGTATCTACAGTTCAGAGGAGTCACTAAATGCTGGCTGCTATCTCTGACCCTGCTCTGGTATACCATTTAACCACTTCAGTCCTGGAAGGTTTTACCACCCCCCCCTTAACCACTTCAGCCCTGGAAAGTTTTAACCCCCCCCTTAATGACCAGGCCATTTTTGTGATTTGGCACTACGTTACTTTAACGGACAATTGCGCGGTCCTGCAACGCTGTATCCAAATAAAATGGACGTCCTTTTTCCCCCCAACAAATAGAGCTTTCTTTTGGTGGTATTTGATCACCTGTGTGCTTTTTTTTTTTGTGCTATAAACAAAAAAAAGCGACATTTCTGGGGAAAAAAAAATATATATATATATATATATATATATATATATATATATATATATATATAATTTATATTTTTTAATTCTGCTATATAACATTCCCAATAAAAAAAAAGTGAAAAAATCACATTTTTTTTCATCATTTTATGCCAATTTGTATTCTGCTACATGTTTTTGGTACAAAAAAATCCCAATAAGTGTATTTTGATTGGTTAGCGCAAAAGTTTATTGCGTCTACGAATTGGGAAAGGTTTGTCATTTTTTACTAGTAATGGCGGCGATCTGCGATTTTTTTTTTTTTTTTTTTTTTTTTTTTTTTTTTTTTTTAATGATTTTTATTGAGTTTTTGGAAAAGTACAACCGTGCATAACGAGCCAATGTGGCTCAACCATATAAATTGAAGGCAGCATAGAACTTAGAAAACATAAAACATGAAATATGCAGAAATTGGTAACAGCAGGAGTCAGAAGAACATAACAATAGGAGCAGTAGCAGGTTGACCAAGTTAAAGCAGGTACTAGGCTCCCATTCCTTAACACGAAGGGGTGGATAGTCCAGGGTTCCCCCCCCCCCCCCGGGCGCCCCTACGGGAACACGCTGCACCCCCAGGGGGAAGCAGACCCCAACCCCCACCCTCAATCCAGGGCACCCGACCTCGGAATGAGACATCCCGCTATCAATGCACTGATAGAAAGATAAAAATAAGAAAAGGGGAAAACAAAAAAGAGAGGGAAGACAAGACAGGATAGAAAGATAGAAAAGCAAAGAGAAGTGTCAGGGAGGGACAGGGGATGGGGAGGAGGAGCAACAGCGGCTGGGTAAAAAGGAGAAATGGTCGACATCCAGGTCCATCATCCCCAAGGGGACGAGTCCCCAGAGCACGCGATCGAACGTATCGAGGCGCCAAACCCCCCCCCCTAAGAGGGGCCCGCCAAATAGTGGATCCATGGATCCCAGGTCTTGTCGAATAATTTCATTTTATCGTTCAATAAGGCTACCATCCGTTCATTTATCATAATCCAGGTCAGTTTGGCTTTTTTCAGCTCGAGCGGCACCACAGGGGTGCACCAGGATCATGGGATTGCAATTTTAGCAGCTATAAACACGAAAGCTATAAGACGCTTGCGATCTGCGATTTTTAGCAGGACTTCGATGTTGCGGCGGACAGATCGGACACCTAACTGACATATTTGGGGGGACCAGTGACATTACTTCAGTAATCAGTGCTAAAAAATATGCACTGTTACTGTAATAATAACACTGGCAGGGAAGGGGTGATCAAAGGGTTACATGTATGCCTAGGGGGTGTTTTATAACTGTGGGGGGGATGGGCTTTTGGAATCAACCCTGAGACCTGTGATCCTCAATAGGAGGGACACAGGTGCTCTGTGCTGATTCCTGAGAGGACAACGATCTGCTGTGTTTACAACAGTGTTGGGGGTAACTAGTTACAAAGTAACTAATTACAGTAACTACATTACTTTTTTTGGTAACGAAGTAACGTAACTAGTTACAATACTAATATTGGTAACTACACTACTTTACTAGGCTATAGGAGGTAACTACACTACTTTACTAGGCTATAGGAACGCGCTTTCCTGCGTTACCCAAGCCGTGCGATACAATCGTTATTTCGAAGAATAGAGAGGGATGAAGTTTATGACTTTTTGTTGCACTTTATGTTTAAGGCTCCTTTCACACGGCCGCTCCATGTGAGAGCTCCGCTGCAGGACTTTTTTTTTTTTTTTACCACGGAGCGGATGACATTTCTGTCATCCGCTCCGTGTGCCCGCATATCATCCCATCCGTTTGCGGATGATATGCGGACATAATGTATGTCTATGGCACTGCGGATGTCAGCGGATGACACCGCTGACATCCGATTTTCCTTCCTTTCCGTGTTTTACACGGAAGAAAAAATGGGTTCTGTTCCATTTGTAAAAACGGAACAGAACTGAATGGAGGAAAATCGGGTGTCAGTGGATGGTATTCCGCTGACACCCGCAGTGCCATTCACTTACATTATGTCCGCAAATCATCCGCAAACGGATGGGATGATTTGCGGACACACGGAGCGGCCGTGTGAAAGGAGCCTTATTCTGTTTTTTCAGGTTTTGTTCTCATGTTTCCCAAAGCCTGTGTTTATATAATAAACTCTATGCAGAAAGAGTGTCATGTATCTTCTTCTACACGGTCAATTAAGAAAGAGGAAAGTAAAGTAATAAGTAGTGAAGTTACTTTTCAAATGCAGTAACTAGTAGAGTAATCTCATTACAATTTACAGAAGTAACTAGTTACATTTTTTGAGTAACTACCCCAACACTGGTTTACAACAGCAGACCGCCCTTCTCTCTCCACGGGAAGCGATTGCAGGTGCCTGGCGGCAATCCAGGCCCCTGGCCCCCGTGAGTCAGCTTCCCGCTGGCTAATAGGGGCCTGAGAAACCCCCCCCCCCCAAGAACACTCCTGCGAACCGCCATACAGGTATGTCAGTTCGCACAGCCAAGCCAGCCTGCCGCAGTATATCTGCAGCGGGCGGTCGGCAAGTAGTTAACCCTTTAACTGCCAGCGCCGGGTTTTTTTGCGTACATTTGTAGCGCTACCCCCGAAAGAGCTAATGATGGGTCCTCTGCTCTGCCACACCTCTCTAAGGTGCTCCGCCCCCTCTGACGCACGCTGCCATATACTAAAGATTGGGGTTGCACCGATACCTGTTTTTTTATCTGCGAATACCGATACTTTCGGTCAAGTACTTTCCGATACCAGTTCCCGATACTTTACGTCAATATATAAAAATTGGCACAAATCGCACTACTAAGAATCGCATGCGATTTACCCAATATCGATACCAAGCATTTGTGCGAGTATCGGTACTCATGCAAATGCTCCAGATCCTGAAATTGATACTTTACGGTGCGATACAAAATAAATTGGTGCAAACCGCACTGCAAAGAATCGTATGCAATTTGACCAGGAATGCGGTGTGATTCCTGTCTGAATCGCGTGTGATTTCCCCCACAAATCCTGTATGTGTGTGTGTACTGTATAGAAAGATAGAAGCGCTATCTTGTGGGCAGTTTATTAAAAATGTTATCACTCAAAAAAAAAAAAAAATTAAATGTTGGACCTCACAGTACATATCTGATCAAATGCAAAATCTTCATAGGTGTCTCGGTCCCGCTGATAATAGCAAATCACGGCCGCTGGAGGTGCTCACAGGGCTGCAGGAGAAGTTCCGGGACCCAGTGAATATAGGATGGAAGTGATGTCAGCTTGGGGGTGGACCGCCTCTACATCTCCTCCAGCCCTGTGAGCACCTCCAGCGGCTGTGATTTGCTATCATCAGTGGGTGCGGGACACCTATGAAGATTTTGCATTTGGCCAGATATGTACTGTGAGTTCTCACATTTTAATAAACTGGCCACTAGATGGCGCTTTTCCCTTTCTACACACACACACAGGGGCATTGGGGAAAATCTCATGTGATTCGGACAGGCATTGCACCGCGTTCCTGTTCAATTTGAATGCGATTCTTTACGGTGCGATTTGTTAATACAAAATGAATTGGCGCAAATCGCACTGCAAAGTATCAATTTTGGTATCGGGGACATTTGTGCGAGTACTGGTATTCATGCAAATGCTTGTATACCAATACTGGGATCGCTACTAAAGTCCGTTTGCATCTGTCGATTTAAGGGCTTGCAGGCTACTGCTCTACGTATGTGCAGGAAAGGAGGCAATCACCGCATGACCGTAACTAGACTGCATGAATGCATCGACAAAAGAGCACATTAATAGACAAGTGGGCAATCAGTGGCGGCTGGTGCATTGGGGGTGCAGGGGTACCGCCCCCCTATCCATGCGTCCGGCCCCCTAATCTACATGCAGGGCGCTGGACACATGGAGTTCAATGGAGCTTTTTTTTTAGCATGTGATTAGAGCCAGAGGCTCTAATAGGCTAAAAAAAAAGGGTGGGCTCGGGGCGCAGAGCACTGTGCCCCGAGCCCACCCAGTTGTGTGACAATAGCAAATGAATATTCACTATTGTCATGTGGATCCTCCTCCTGGCCAATCAGGAAGCGGGTCTGAGACCACTTTCCCGATTAGCCGAAAGGAGAAGCTATGCCATTGGCCATGGAGGAGGAGGGAGGAGACGCAGAAGACTGAGGGGGAAGAAGCCGCCGCCGTTTGCTGCTGCTGCCTGCCGCCCTTCCTTATATCCAGGCAGGGTGAGTGAGCTGGCGATGGGGGGGGGTGTATGGTGTGCGGCCTTGAGTGGTCCGGGGGGGGGGGTGGTATGGTGCGGTCTGTCTGCCCCCCCCCCCCGGCCCATGGAGCACCATCTGCCACTGTGGACAATAAATCACTAACTTGGACCTAAAGGAACTACGGCACTGGTAACTTAAATGTTAAGCGTGTCTAGAGTTTGAAAGAACCTCAGCCAGTTCAGAAGAAGCAAAAAAGGGTCCTGGTATACACCTTGTGCATGCAACCCCAACAGTAATCGGATGTATGCGTTCCTAGAGTGGGGGCACCCCTGGAGGAAGTGAAAGTAGCTGGCCCCCTAGAAGTCAAAGTAGAACTTTAGGCATTTTGGGTGGAGGGTTTTAATCTGTGAGATTTTTTCCATCTGTGTCTTAGTGCAGTGATTTCCTTCGCTTCCTGTCCAATAGCTGAACAGGAAGTGAGAGGAAATCACTGTAAATTCCTTGGGGACCCCCAGGTCACCAGAACTAGTGTCAGCATTGGAAGATTCCCCCCCCCCATTACTTTTCTGGGGACAACCCAAAATTTGGTGTTTTCTTTTACTTTCAAAGATAATGGTAAACAGGACAAATGGAGAGGGTGGCGGTGAACAGGGGCACAGACAGCAATAACAACTGACAGGAGTTCTAATTCCAAAACTAAACATTTTTTTCCTTTTAGTTATACTTTAATGTTTGCTGGCTTTCAGGTGGGGCCCTTCTTTAGGTGATGCACTGTCCCTTTTAAGATAACAGAGGCTAAGTGGGAGACATTTCCAGTTGGCTAACAGTGTGTGGTGGGCGTTTAGGACATGTAGTTTAGCTCACCACTTCCTGGCAGGTGGCTAATCTTGTCCTCTTACCTCCTCTATAATGGCTCCAGTCCATCTGAGGCACAGCCCCTGACTCCAGGTCTGTCCCCATTGCTGTTTTTCCTAGACTTTCCGGCTCTCGGCAGATTTGCCAGGGAAAACAGTGAAGCTGCTCATGCAGTGGCTGAAGCTCTCCTCCTATTGTTGCAGTGGCTTGTGGGAACCATATATCTCCATAGACAAGTATGGTGCACCCCTTGAGGAACTACAGCTCCCATAGTTAATAGCACCTGCACAGTGCGTGTGCGGTGTGTCAAACCCAAACACAGAAATCTGCTCAGATTTCTGTGCAGCGTCGGGGGATAGAAATTTGCAGCCAGCAGAATTACGGTTTCCGACAACACGTGGATGAAGAGAGCGTTCGGATAGGAACCACGCAGCCCGGCGCACCTCTCAGCTGCAGCATAGTCGCGGGAGGGGGGAGAGGAGCGTGCTGCAGAGACACACAGACAACTAGCAGGCACCTGGTTACAACATGTTTAAAACAAACATTATTTTAGGTCTGAAGATTACATAAAACCCCCAAAACATCATATATTTTCTGAAAGCAGAGGCCTTGGAGGATAAAATTGTGGTTGGTGCGGTTTTCTTACGTACGAAGCAGTTTATCAAATGCAAATTTTCAGGAAAAAATACACCAAAATGAATTTTAGTGCATACCAACACAATAGAATACCTACCTTTTTGGTAAAATATAAAAGATGATGCTCCAAACAAATGTTGAGTAAACATGTCAAGATTAAAAATTGTACATGCCTGTGAAATGGCGACAAACTGCGATACCTAAAAATCTCGGGCGAGGATTTAAAACCCTTTATAGGTTACCAGTTTAGAGTTAAAGTGATATTAAAGGTGTATTTTTCTTTAACCACTTGAGGACCATGCCTATTTCTGACACTTGTTTACAAGTTAACCACTTTAATACAGGGCACTTCCCTCCCTTCCTGCCCAGGCCAATTTTCCCCTTTTAGCGCTGTTGCAATTTGAATGACAATTGCGCGGTCATGCAACACTGTACCTACACCAAATTTATGTCATTTTCCCCCCACAAATAGAGCTTTCTTTTGGTGGTATTTGATCACCTGTGCGATTTTTACTTTTTGCTAAACAAATAAAAAAAGACCGAAAAGTTTGAAAAAAAAAAAAAGTTTTTTGTTTATGTTATACAATTTTGTAAATAATTAAGTTTTTTCCTGCACTGATGAGCACTGATGAGACTGCACTGACAGGCACTGATGAGGAGGCACTGATGAGGAGGCACTGATGGGGTGGCACTGATAGGCGGCACTGATATGCGGCACTGATAGGCACTGATATGCGGCACTGATAGGTAGCACAGATATGCAGCATTGGTGGGCACTGATAGGCGGCACTGCTGGGCACTGATAGGCGGCATTGATGGACACTGATAGGTGGCACTGATGGGCACTGATAGGTGGCACTGACGGGCACTAATGGGCACTGATAGGCGGCACTGGTGGGCACTGATGGGTGGCACTGACGGGCGGCACTGATGGGCACTAATGGGCACTGATAGGCGGCACTGGTGGGCAATAATGGGCACTGGTGGGCGACACTAAAGGATGGCAATGATGGGCACTTGTGGGCAGCACTGATAGGGAGGACACTGGTGGGCATCACTGATGGGGAGGGCAATGGGGGGCTCCCTGAGCCCTGATTTCCATCCCTGGTGGCCATAGTGGGCATCCCTGGGGTCATAGTGGGCATCCCTGGGGTCATAGTGGGCATCCCTGGGGTCATAGTGGGCATCCCTGGTGGATCTAGTGGCATCCCCTCCCCGAGGGTCTGCACTGGTAATCAATGATCTGATTACCAGTGCCGACCCCCCCCTGTCAGGGGAGCCGCCGATCAGCGCTCCTTTGCTCGTGCCTGTCAGGCACGAACTAAGGAAAGCCGATCAACGGCTGTTCCTATTTACTATGTGACCAGCCGTGATTGGACACGGCTGATCACATGGTAAAGAGCCTCCGTCAGAGGCTCTTTACCGAGATCAGAGATGCAGGGTGTCAGACTGACACCTCGCATCACCGATCGCCGCTCTGCGCGCCCCCGGGGGGCGCCCAGAGCTGTGTTATCCTGCCGCCGTCATATGACGTCCGGTCAGGATAACACAACCACATTCCCGCCGTCATTTTGTAATAGGGCGGGCGGGAAGTGGTTAAAATCAGTATTTTTTGCTAGAAAATTACTTAGAACCCTATATATATATATATATATATATATATATATATATATATATATATATATATATATATATATATATACATTTTTTTTTGTCATGCAGTATTTGCGCAGCAATCTTTCAAACACAACTTTTTGGGGAAAAATACACTTGAATTAAAAAAAAAAAAAAACGATAAGCTTAGTTAGCCCAATTTTTTTGTATATTGTGAAAGATATCACGCCGAGTAAATAGATACCTAACATGTTACGGTTTAAAATTGCGCACACTTGTGGAATGGCGACAAACTACGGTACTTAAAAATCCCAATTGGCGACATTTAAAATTTTTTTAACGGTTTAGAGATACAGAGGAGGTCTTTTGCTAGAACTATTGCTGTTGCTCTAACAATCGCGACGATACCTCACATGTGATTTGAACGCTGTTTACATTTGCAGATGGGACTTGCGTATGCGTTTTCTTTGGTGTGCAAACTCACGGGGATGGGGCGCTTTAAAAAAAAAAAAAAATTCTATTTATTTTATTTTTAACACACTTCCTTTTAAAAAAAAAAATAAAAATCTGATCACTTTTATTGCTGTCACAAGGACTGTAAAAATCCCTTGTGACAGTAATAGGCACTGACATGTACTCTTAATGGGGGGATCGGGGGTCTGGAAGACCCCAAACCCCTCCACTGCACTTCAAAGTATTAAAAATTTTGAAGCAGTGCACAGCACTGCCTGAGCCTCGGGAGAACAGCCAGTCTCGGGTGAATGAAAATCTGTGACTGAACTCACCCCTCTCACTCTTCCTTCCTTCCATGTAAAGTACTATAGTGATCCTTCCATGTGCAGTGTTTCTCAACCTTTTTCCAGTCAAGGCATCCTTTAAAACTATAGACAATCTCAAGTTGCCTTTAAAATTATGGACAGTCTCGAGGCACCCCATTCTAAAATGTAAAAGACAATTCTAATAGTTTTACATAATGCAGCAACATCCCAGAGACCCGACGTTGGAGGTGATTATTTCTTCCGAAGCAAATACACTTTTTTGCACTAGTATTCCAATGTTTCTCTTCTCCCTCAATTTCTCTCCATCAGTCAGCTAATGTGACCCCCCCCCCCCATTGCTGAGGGGTAGGGGCACAGAAGGGTCAAACAAGGATGCTATGCAGGTGACAGACATCCTCCTTATCAACTGATGACATCATTGGTTGTTAGGATGCCAGTGTCTAAAAAGTCGTAATGGTGCATAATGAAAACCTGTGGCTTTGTGTAAGACAAGCTTGATCCACCTGCTGGCTTGTATAAGATTTTTGATCCATTTATAGGCATTTTTAAAAAGGCACCCCTGCAAAAGACTTAAGGCACCCCAGGGTGCCTGGGCACCCTGGTTGAAAAAGGCTGCCTTGGTGATCCTTCCCTTCTGTTGTCCATGTGCCATAGTGATCCTTTGTGCCTTCCATGTGCCAAAGTGATCTTTCTTTCCGGTCTTCCTTATGCCTTAGTGATCCTTCCTGCCTTCCATGTACCATAGTGATCCTTCCTGCCTCCCATGTGCCATAGTGATCCTGCCTCCCATGTGCCATAGTGATCCTTCCTGCCTTCCACGTGCCATAGTGATCCTTCCTTCCTGCCTTCCACGTGCCATAGTGATCCTTCCTTCCTGCCTTCCATGTTCCATAGTGATCCTGCCTTCCATGTGCCATAGTGATCCTTCTTTCTGGTCTTCCTTATGCCTTAGTGATCCTTCCAGCCTCCCATGTGCCATAGTGATCCTTCCTGCCTTCCATGTGCCATAGTGATTCTTCCTGCCTTCCATGTGCCATAGTGATTATTCCTGCCTTCCATGTGCCATAGTGATCCTTCCTGCCTTCCATGTGCCATAGTTATCCTTCCTGCCTTTCATGTGCCATAGTGATCCTTCCTGTCTTTCATGTGCCATAGTGATCCTTCCTGTCTTTCATGTGCCATAGTGATCCTTTCATGTCTTCCATGCATAAAAATGCAGACTCGGGGCCTGAAGGTCAATGGGGTGGTACCAGGCCCAACACGTACTATATGGCGGGTTTGGGTGGCTGCTCATCGTCGTTTTATGCGCCTGAACCAATGGTCACCAGCTCAGCCACTATGGGGTAACTATCTAATTTCCACACTGTTCCAGACCCTCAGGTCTGGGCATGGTATGGAATCAAGACTCTAACAGACATTATGTCCCCAGACGCCCTTATGCCATTCTCTCAACTCTCTAGCAAGTTTCGCCTGCCTGCCTGCCTGGATGAAATTTCGCAATTTCCTATTACAACAAGCTGCCAGGGCTCAGTTTCCCCAGTTGCCTCTCCTACAGGTTGATCCTATAGAGGAGCTGCTGGCCCCAGATGACCTTGAAAAGCCCCTGTCGTCCATATATGGAGCACTTTTGGGGGTCGACTCCTCTAAGATTGACCACCTATGGGATTTATGGAAAATGGATCTCTGGGACTATCCTCCTGGGAAGATATGATGGATGCGGCTTTTCCCACATACAAAATCTTTTATATAAATAGGGGTTGCCCCTGGAAATACGATAAGGCATGGGCTTCCTGGACCTCTGACTGAAATAGCAACTGGTATATTCTGTAGATGTGTGTTGGGGTGCTCTAGACAGAGGGAATGACCGGGCAATCTTATCTATGTTCTCCTGCCCCCCCCCATGCTTACCCCTTGCCTACACCCCCCCCCCTTCCTCCCCCCTTCTTTGGTACACCTCAGCCTTATTATCGCATATGAAACAAATGCGATAACAAGTGTCTCATTCGCTAGATGTGTCAGGCATTGTAACATGTCACTGTGTATGACTGTATATGGTACAGTATCTCCATTATCTTAAATAAAGCACTCCTTTTTTGTTAAAAATGCAGACTCCTTTTTTTTTTCACATTGCAATCCACCACATCCCAATTCACTGCAGTGCTTTACAGTGCATGGACTTAAAAGAAGTGTCATTTTGTCACACTTTAATAAAGTAAAAAAAAAAAATGTTGAACAGATGCCTTGCATTGTAAAGCACAGCCCCTATAGAATGGACAGTGAAGTTTTAGTGTGTAGGCTGGTGTGATTGCACCCTAAGGTAAAGTTCACGCTTGTACATCTGCATTTTCATACATTTATCATTCCCTTTGAAGTTTGAGTTCAAAATCACGCCAAAGCTCCTGTATCTTTCCAAGTCGCATGGAAACCTGTTGTATAGGTGTGAATGGGCCTAGTAGACCATAAACAGGATTCCTCTTGTAGTGCAACAGCAAAATGTGACAAAGACACAGATGCAAATGGTCACTAAGGTTTTCTGAGCCTGAGAACAGATAAGGAGTTTGTTTGGTACAATGTTTACATACTGAACAAAATTAAAAACGCAACACTTGTTTTTGCCCCCATTTTTCATGAGCTGAACTCAAAGATCTAAGAAAACCAGGATTCATCCGTGAAGAGAACACCTCTCCAAAGTGCCAGACGCCAATGAATGTGAGCATTTGCCCACTCATGTTGGTTACGACGACAAACTGCGGTCAGGCCGAGACCCCGATGAGGACGACAAACATGCAGATGAGCTTACCTGAGACGGTTTCTGACAGTTTGTGCAGAATCTCTTTGGTGATGCAAAACGATTGTTGCAGCAGTTGTCCGAGTGGCTGGTCTCAGACGATCTTAGAGGTGAAGATGCTGGATGTAGAGGTCCTGGGCTGGTGTGGTTAAACGTGGTCTGCAAATGTGAGGCCGGTTTGATGTACTGCCAAATTCTCTGAAACACCTTTGGAGATGGTTTATGGTAGAGAAATTAACATCCAATTAATGGGCAACAGCTCTGGTGGACATTCCTTCAGTCAGCATGCCAATTGCACGCTCCCTTCAAACTTGTGACATTGTGCTGTGTGTTAAAATTGCACATTTTAGAGTGGCCTTTCATTGTAGCCAGCCTAAGGCACACCTGTGCAATAATTATGCTGTCTAATCAGCATCTTGATATGCCACACCTGTGAGGTGGATGGATTATGTCGGCAAAGTAGAAGTGCTCACTAACACAGATTTAGACAGATTTGTGAACAATATTTGAGAGAAATAGACCTTTTGTGTACATATAAAAAGTCTTAGATCTTTGAGTTCAGCTCTTGAAAAATAAGGGCAAAAACAAAAGTGTTGCGTTTATAATTTTGTTCAGTGTATATTGACAATATCTAGACCAGGGTTCCCCAAACTTCCTAGAGAAAGGGTCAGTTTGCTGTCCTGTGGACTTTAGGAGGGCCAGTAAGAGTAAAAATAAAAAAAATGGCCCATCATTGGTATTAATGGGTCATCATTGCCATCATTTGGAGCAATAGTGCCTCGTCATTAGGAGGAAAAATGCTGCTTCAGTGGTGTCCGTAAGAGGAATAGTGTCCCATCATTGTATCTGGGAAATCAAGTGTCCCACTGTTGGTGTCAGTGGAAGGAATAGTGCCCTATCATTGGTATCAGTGGGAGGAATAGTGCCTCATCACTGGTATTGGGGAGGAATAGTGCCCTTGCTGGCAGTTGGAGGAATAGTGCCCCATCATTGAGATCAGTGGGAGAAATAGAGCCCCATTATTGGTATTGGCAAGAGTGGCAAGGGGTGCAAGGTTCTTTTAGCTGCCTGTGTTCCCGATGGGTAGATTTGCCATGTCTATTTGTCACCAGGACAGAAATTTGTTGGGAAATCCAACATTTTTAACTGTTTCCTGAGTAGAAAGTGAGGTAAAGATTTCCAATGAAGGCGCCTGTTCTAGTGGAAACTGTAAGAGGGATTTCCTGATCTTTGGAGAGATTTCTCACTTCCTGTTGTGTCTCCAAGGCAAAAAGAGAAACCTTTCTAACAGGGCAACCAGGAAACTCCTGACAGAGGTTTAAACTATTTTTGACTTTTTACAAAGCTAAAAAGGTTAATGCAAAATATACAAAAGGAAACTATAGGCTGCTTTTGCTTGTCTCTCTTTGTGCTATTTGCAGGACTTTTGTTGATCTTTTGGTACTCTCTAAGTGACTGACCTAGAACAAAAATGCAGATAAGATCCCATTGTGGTACCCCCCCCCCCCCCCATCCCTAACCTCATGGGTAAAAACGTGTAAACCACTTGGTGTAGGGCATTATTACAACTCTCTTGGGTTGGCATCCTGGTGGCCTATACTTTTTATACAGAATGATTTGAAGCAACCTTTAAATTCTGCAGAATCCTGAGGCACCCCATTCTAAAATGTAAAATAACCAAACTAATAGTTTTACATAAGCCAACAACATCCATACCTGTAGGACACCCAACATTAGAGATGATTTATTCTTCCAAAGAAAATTCACCTTTGCTCACTGGCACTGACTAGTATTCCAATGTTACTCTTCTCCCTCACTCAGCTAATACGACCCTAACACTGATAGAGAGAAACAGGGGAGGGGCAAACAAGGATGCTGTGTAGGTGTCCGACGTCCTCCTTATCAACCGATGATATCATTGGTTGTTAGGATGCCAGCAGCTAGAAGGTTGTAATGGCGCGCAAGAAAAACCTGTGGCTTTGTGTAAGTAAAGCCACAGGGGGGCTTGGGGAGTGAACAAAATAGAGATCACTCATACAGTCCCTGGTGATTCCTGGAGCAAAAATGGCAACTTCTGTTAATGCCTTCTGCTGTGCAGGTCTCTCCTGCTAGCAGGGTGTCACAGCCAAGCCTGACTGAGACTGCAGGGGGTGAGGAATTCTCTGGCTACTTCTCTTCTCCCTCTCAGCAACAGCACTTCTGCCTGGAGGCAGAGCCCTCCTCACAGGGGTCCCCTCCAGGCCTCTGGATCCTGGAATCTCTTCCCACCTTCTAGAAGCTTCCAGAAGCCAGGGGGAGTTGACTGAGACCAAGTCCTCAGAGCCTGCAAGCTAACTCTACACAAACCAATTAACCCTGGCTACAGTGTAGCCTAAACTAAAATTACCTAATCTACACAGGGGGTGCTACACAATATTTCGGCAAATTTAAGCCATTTTGCCAAGGCACCCTGATTAAAAAATGCTAATCTAAAGTATTTTTCTGCATTGTTCTACTACTATTCCAAATGTTGCCACTGTATCTGATGTACTTTGTTTTATTACCTGATGCTATTTTAAAAATAATGCATAAAAATGCAGATTAGAAGTTATGACTTTTCAGGTTTGCATGTTTCTTTCAAGTTGGTGAATTAGATGTACTTTAAGTGATCCTGTGTAACGCTCCTGCGTTTTTGTTATAGGCTGGATTTACAGCTGCAAAATCTCCACTCAGTAGTCATGTAGAGATGTGTTGAATACCAGATCCAACTCTCCAGGACTCATCACCGTGGGCCTGTCAGCTTCAACATACAGATATATACACACTCAATGAGATGTTCCTGGAGTGATAGGATGTATATGATAGTATGAAGATGATGTGCTGAAGGGACAGGTGTGAACAGTGACAAGGATGGTAAGCACTTGATAGGTTTGTACAGGAGAGTTCAAGATGGTATTTAGGAATGCAGATAGGTTAGTATCGAGTATGCTAACAGGTGGTGAGGACAGCAGATGACAAATACAGGATAGACTAACCCGGTGCAAGGATAGATAGTAGTAGACAGGAGAGCTAGCAATCTATGCAGCAGTGCAGATGATAGATGGTAGTAGACAGGAGAGCTAGCAATCTGTGCAGCAGTGCAGATGATAGATGG
The DNA here is from genome assembly GCF_965119305.1 of Pelophylax lessonae. NCBI lineage: Eukaryota > Metazoa > Chordata > Amphibia > Anura > Ranidae > Pelophylax > Pelophylax lessonae. The sequence continues at coordinate 53,409,439 of NC_138769.1, read as the reverse complement.
TAGTAGTCTCAAGAGCTAGCAATCTATGTAACAGTGCAGATGATAGGATAGTATGGATAGGTAGTAACAGTCTTTAATGCAATAGTAGTAGTGTAAGTTATGGAGGTTTCCCCTGCGGGGTACTTATCACTATAGTATAGTAGTAGAAGGGTCCGGTGATGAGGAAGTGATCCAGTAGCGAGATGCAGGGATCAGTAGCGAGGTTCGGGTCTGAGGAAGTGATCCTGGTAGCGAGATACAGGGATCTGTAGCGAGGTTCCACAGCGAGACACGCTTGTAAGCATAGATGCAAGGCAGGTTGAACGAACATGTGAGTGAGAACGCCGGCGGTTGAAATAGCCGCTCTGCGGCGCTCAGTGATGACAGCATCGGTCTTAAAGGTGTATGTGCACCTACCAGAAGAGAATGGTGGGACGCATACACGGAATGGAAAGTGGAATAAGGGTACCAGAGGTACCAGAACATTACAGTACCCCCCCCTTAAGGCCGGCTCCGGAAGGCCTCTAGAACTGTTTTTTCCGGGTATTTCGAGTGAAAATTGTGAATCAGTCTAGGGGCATGTATATCAGAGGTATCCAGCCAGGTGTCGTCTTGGGGCCCATAGTTCTTCCATCGTACTAGATATTGGAGTCTTCTTCTGTGGATACGAGAATCCAGAATCTCCTTTATCTCATATTCTTCTCTGCCTTCAACTTGTACAGGAGGTGGAGGTGGGATGGTAGGCCTTATTCCTTGGTTAGGAACATGTGGCTTCAATAGCGACACATGGAAGATGGGATGGATCTTGAGATCTGCCGGTAAGGTGAGCTGTACTGCAGCTTTTCCAATTAGTTTCCTGATTGGGAAGGGTCCCAAGAATAAAGGCCCAAGCTTTTTGCTAGGGATCTTTAATCATAAATTTTTTGTTGATAGCCAAACGAGGTCCCCAATAACATACTGAGGAGAAGGTCTTCTACGAAGGTCGTAGTACCTTTTTTGTTGACTATGAGCGTGTGATATGGTAGTATTGAGTAAACCCAAAGAGTCTTTTATTTGGGTAAGGTAATCTGAGGCTACTGGGTTACTCGATGGCAGGATGCGTGGTGGAAGAAGAGTGGGATGAAACCCATAGTTCAAGTAGAACGGACTTTGCTTCGTAGTACTGTGGGTTGCATTGTTGTAAGCAAATTCCGCTAGAGGAAGGAGATCCACCCAATCATCCTGCAGGTATGATGTGTAGCAGCGTAGATATTGCTCAATGCACTGGTTGACTCTTTCAGTCTGTCCGTTGGTCTGAGGATGGTAGGGAGAAGTGAGCTTTCGCTCAATGCGTAAAATTTGACAAAGTGCTTGCCAAAATTTAGAGATAAATTGTGAACCACGGTCGGACAAAAGAGTCTTTGGAATTCCATGCAACTTGAACACATGTTTCATCAGTAGTTCCGCTGTTTGTTTGGATGAAGGTAGTCTACGGATAGAGATAAAATGTGCCATCTTTGTCAAGTGGTCCACTGACACTAGGATGGTATTAAATCCTTTGGAAGGTGGTAGTTCTACTATGAAATCTAAGGACACAACTTCCCATGGAGCCTGGGGTATTGGTAGACTACAAAGTAGTCCAGATGGTTTTGTAGTGTCAATTTTGGACCTTGCACAGATGTCACATGAAGAAACAAATTTTTGTACAGACGTCTTCATATCAGGCTACCAAAACTGCCTGGTGAGCAAATTAAAGGTTTTCGTCATACCCATATGTCCTGCCATGGGTACATCATGCGATAACTCCAAGATTTTGGTGCGCATAGTAGGGGGTATGGAAAGTTTGTCATTGTAATAGAGGAAGCCTTCTGCATCAGTACTTAGTTGTGGTGGAGGTGAATCCATTCCTATACTGTGCAAAATCTCTTCCTTCAAGGATCGGACAACACCAATAATGCGTTCATAGGGTATTATGGGAATGGAAGGGATTTCGGCGCAGTTATCTTCGGTTAGTCGTGATAGCGCATCCGCTTTTTTATTTTTGTCTGCAGGCGTATAGGTCACTAAGAAATTAAATCTTAAAAAGAATAATGACCATCGTACCTGCCGGTGGGAAAGAGTCTTGTTAGTCTGGAGGTATTGAAGGTTTTTATGATCTGTATATATGAGTATTGGTAACTGGGTACCTTCGAGCAGATGTCGCCAATTCTCCAGTGCCAATTTTATGGCAAGCAACTCCTTTTCACCCACTGGGTAATTCACCTCTGGGCTGCTTAGTGATTTTGAAAAGAAAGCAACTGGGTGGAGTGATGAAGTGTTTGTTGGTCGTTGGGAGAGAACTGCTCCTACTGCCATATTTGACGCATCTACCTCTAGAATATATTGGAGGGATGGGTCTGGATGGCGTAGTATGGGAGCAGAAGTGAAGCTTGATTTTAACAAGCAGAAAGCTTGATTTGCTTCTTCTGACCATTTGAATGTTTTTTTTATACTTGTCAGTTGTGTGAGAGGTCTCACAATGGCGGAAAAGTTCTTGATGAACTTCCTATAGAAGTTTGAGAATCCTAGGAATCGCTGTAGGGCCTTACGAGTTGTTGGTATAGGCCAGTCTAGAATACAGGATATCTTACTCATATCCATCTTAATTCCAGTTTTGGATATGAAGTATCCTAGAAATAATATTTCTTCTTTATGAAATAGGCATTTTTTTAATTTCACGTATAGTCTGTGTGAGAGCAGTCTGGACAACACAAGTCTTACATGTTTTATGTGTTCAGGCATAGATCGAGAATAGATAAGTATATCGTCTAGGTATACTACAACACAGACATCAAGTAAGTCTCTAAAGATGTCGTTTATGAATCTTTGGAAAGCTGCGGGAGCATTACACAACCCGAATGGCATCACAAGGTATTCAAATAGTCCGTATCTGGTTCTGAATGCTGTTTTCCACTCATCCCCGTCACGGATTCGGATTAGGTTGTATGCCCCTTTCAGGTCTAATTTGGTGAAATAAGTAGCCCCACGCACTTGTTCAATAAGTTCAGGGATAAGCGGCAAAGGATAGCGATCCTTTATCGTAATCGTGTTTAATTGCCTATAATCGATAATAGGCCTGAGACTGGAATCCTTATTGCGGACAAAGAAAAGTCCTGCAGCAGTGGAAGAAGTAGAGGGTCTAATGAACCCTTTTGTCAAATTCTCATCCAAGTATTCCTTGAGGTGAGAAAGTTCATCCTGTGAAAGGGGATAAACATGACCGAAAGGCAATTTGCTGTTAGGGAGTAGATCGATAGTGCAATCGTAATCCCTATGGGGAGGCAACACTTGAGCATTTTTCTCAAGGAACACTTCGGACAGATCCTGATAGCATAGTGGTGCAATTTCATCTGACACCACAGACAGAATCTTCCCATAAGATGGGAGGTTACACGTATTCTCACGATAGTGAGAAGGGAAAACCAAAGTCCGTTTTTTCCAATCTATGATTGGTTGGTGTGTGTGTAACCAGGGAAGTCCCAAAATAATAGGAAAATGGGGTGAGGATAGTATATCAAAAGTGATGGTCTCCACATGTGACTCGTTGGTAGTGGCAAGGAGTGCCTGTGTCTGGTTGGTGATTGGACCAGAAGACAGTGGAATACCATTAATGAAACTAACAGAAACAGGCTTAGATTTTGAAATAATAGGTATTTTATTTAAGGTAACAAAGCGTGTATCAATATAGTTTCCACAAGATCCAGTGTCGACCATAGCCTTGGTGGTGATCCTAGTTTGGTCCCACTGTAATATTAAATGAACAAAAAGATAGGGGTTAGAAAAGGAAGTCGTTAATCCTCCCAGTAAGACATGTGAACACTCACCCTCTTTTTTGCGAACAAGGGGACAGGTGCTTATCAAATGATCCGGGGATGCGCAATACATGCAGAGATTCCTGGATGTTCTTCTAGCTTGTTCAGTAGTCGTTAAAGGTGGGCGTATGGTTCCTACATCCATGGGAGTAGGGTCAACGGCCGAAATCCGAGAAGGACTAGACAATGGCATTCCCATCTTTTCAGCCCTTCTTTCTCGCAGTCGTCTGTCGATGTTGATACTAAGTTGTATCAAGGCCTCCAAGGTGCCAGGTAAATCCGCTCGGGCGAGCTCGTCTTTAACAGCTTCCGATAACCCGAGTCTGAATTGAGTTCGCAAAGATGTGTCATTCCACCCTGAATCAAGGGTCCATCTTTTGAACTCAGATACAAAGTCTTCTACAGGTCTCCTTCCTTGTTTCAAGGCCCTCAACTGCATATCAGCAGTACTCTGCCTATTGGGGTCATCGTATAAGCTGGTGAGTTCCGCTAGGAATAAAGAATAGGTGTTGAGAATCTGATCATTATTCTCAAAGAGAGAGTCTGCCCAGGCCCGTGGATCACCCGTCAAGTATGAAATAACGGTACAGACTTTTATTTGATCAGTGGGGTATGTACGAGGCTTTAACAAAAAAAGCAATTGACATGCATTTTTGAATTCCCGAAATTTTTTCCGGTCGCCTGTAAACACTAGAGGGGGGTTTATTTTAGGTTCAGGAGGCTGAACAGCAGTAAGCCGTGAGAGCTGGGTTACCTGTTGTGTTAAAGTCTGATTCTTTTCTTGTACGTCAGTTAGAGCAAGTATTAACGCTTTTACTTGTTGTGTTAATTGTGTCACTTGAGTGGGTAATTCTGCTGAATCCATTTTTAAGGTTCGTTCAATCTGTAACGCTCCTGCGTTTTTGTTATAGGCTGGATTTACAGCTGCAAAATCTCCACTCAGTAGTCATGTAGAGATGTGTTGAATACCAGATCCAACTCTCCAGGACTCATCACGGTGGGCCTGTCAGCTTCAACATACAGATATATACACACTCAATGAGATGTTCCTGGAGTGATAGGATGTATATGATAGTATGAAGGTGATGTGCTGAAGGGACAGGTGTGAACAGTGACAAGGATGGTAAGCACTTGATAGGTTTGTACAGGAGAGTTCAAGATGGTATTTAGGAATGCAGATAGGTTAGTATCGAGTATGCTAACAGGTGGTGAGGACAGCAGATGACAAATACAGGATAGACTAACCCAGTGCAAGGATAGATAGTAGTAGACAGGAGAGCTAGCAATCTATGCAGCAGTGCAGATGATAGATGGTAGTAGACAGGAGAGCTAGCAATCTGTGCAGCAGTGCAGATGATAGATGGTAGTAGTCTCAAGAGCTAGCAATCTATGTAACAGTGCAGATGATAGGATAGTATGGATAGGTAGTAACAGTCTTTAATGCAATAGTAGTAGTGTAAGTTATGGAGGTTTCCCCTGCGGGGTACTTATCACTATAGTATAGTAGTAGAAGGGTCCGGTGATGAGGAAGTGATCCAGTAGCGAGATGCAGGGATCAGTAGCGAGGTTCGGGTCTGAGGAAGTGATCCTGGTAGCGAGATACAGGGATCTGTAGCGAGGTTCCACAGCGAGACACGCTTGTAAGCATAGATGCAAGGCAGGTTGAACGAACATGTGAGTGAGAACGCCGGCGGTTGAAATAGCCGCTCTGCGGCGCTGAGTGATGACAGCATCGGTCTTAAAGGTGTATGCGCACCTACCAGAAGAGAATGGTGGGACGCATACACGGAATGGAAAGTGGAATAAGGGTACCAGAGGTACCTGTCACGGAACCATGAACCAGACGTACAACAACAGATAAGTGAAAATAAGAAGGCTTTATTGAAAATCAAGCTGTAAAGCAAAAGTCCAAACGGATGGCAAAACCGAAGCAGAGTCTTTGCGAAGCCAGAGGTCAGGAGCCAGGATGGTAGTCAGGCGAAGCCGGGATCAGGAACCAGCAGGGTAGTCAGACGAAGCCAGGATCAGGAACCAGCAGGGTAGTCAGACGAAGCCAGGATGAGGAACCAGAAGCAGCAGCAGTCTTAGAAGCATGTGAACACAGGAGGACCAAGCAAGGAACTGAAGCCACAGACCTCCTATATATATGAGCTAGGCATCCAGCTCCTCCCAGTGGGAAGGAGGAGCCGCAGGGTGGGAGGCTACAAGAAACCCAGAAACCAAGATGGCCGCCAGCACATGTCAAACGAAGGAGAACAGCAAGAAGGTAAGACCATGACAGTACCTCCCCCTCAAGGGCCCCTCCTCCGCGGAGTAAAGAACGGTTTCTGAGGGAAGCGTGCGTGGAAGGCTCGGAGCAAGGCAGGAGCATGGACATCTGCGGAGGGAACCCAGGAACGCTCCTCTGGACCATAACCACGCCAATGAACCAAAAACTGCACCCGACCGCGGACCAGGCGTGAGTCCAGGATATTGCTCACCTCATACTCCTCACGATTGCCCACTTGGACCGGACGGGGCAGAGGAACCGAGGAAGTGAAACGATTACACACCAGTGGCTTCAACAGGGAGACATGAAACACGTTGGAGATCCGCATGCCAGGAGGAAGCGCAAGGGCATAGGCTACCGGGTTTACCCTGCGAAGCACTCGGAAGGGACCAACAAAGCGAGGCGCCAGCTTGGGAGTGGGCACTCGAAGGTTGAGGTTGCGGGTGGACAACCATACACGGTCTCCGGCCTGGTAGGAAGGAGCAGGCGCTCGTCTGCGATCAGCCTGGAGTCTCTGGCGCTGCGCAGAGACCTCAAGGGACTTCTGGATCTGTACCCAAGAAGCACGTAGGACGGAAAGGTGATCCTCCACAGCCGGAATATCCTGGGGAGAGAATACCTCCGGTAACACGGCAGGTTGGAACCCATAATTGGCCATGAAGGGAGACGTCCCAGAGGAAGAGTTCACCGCCGTGTTCCTGGCAAACTCAGCCCAAGGCAGGAGGTCAACCCAATTGTCTTGGTGATCGGAGACATAGCAACGAAGGAATTGCTCCAAGGCCTGATTGGATCGTTCTGCGGCCCCATTGGACTGAGGGTGGTAGGCCGAGGAGAAGGAGAGATGAATCCCCAACTGGGAGCAAAAGGCGCACCAGAACCTGGACACAAACTGACTCCCCCGATCCGACACAATCTCCTTGGGCAAACCGTGCAACCGGAAGACCTCCCTGGCAAAAATCGTGGCCAACTCCTGTGCAGAGGGTAACTTCTTGAGAGGAACACAGTGGCACATTTTGGAAAATCGATCCACAATCATGAGAATGACCGTATGGCCTCGGGATGCAGGGAGGTCCACAATGAAATCCATCCCCAGGTGTGACCATGGGCGCTCCCCGGTGGCTATGGGTTGCAGAAGGCCCAACGGAAGGTGCCGAGGGGACTTACTCTGGGCACAAACGGAGCATGCCGCTACATATGCGGCGATGTCGGAACGTAGGGAAGGCCACCAGAACAGACGTGAAACAGCCCAGGACAGCTGATTCTTTCCAGGATGCCCCGCGGTCTTGGAGTTATGGTAGGTTCGCAACAACCGAGTGCGCAACTCCTCAGGCACAAAACATCTGCCGTTGGGTCTCTCAGAGGGAGCACCAGATTGAGCCGCCAAAATCTGCTCACCCAGGGGAGAGGTCAGGCTGGTGCGAATGGCGGCCAGGATCTGATTCGGAGGTATGACCGAAGTCGGAATCGACTCCTCCCTGGACAGGTCGGAGTACTGCCGTGATAAGGCATCCGCCCTGATGTTCTTGGTAGGTAGGAGACCACGTAATTAAAACGTGACAAGAACAGAGCCCATCTGGCCTGACGTGGTGTCAATCTCTTGGCCTCAGAAAGGTAGGTCAGATTCTTGTGGTCCGTCAGGATGAGGACCGGAACCACCGAACCCTCGAGCAAGTGCCTCCATTCTTTAAGGGCCTGCACGATGGCCAATAACTCCCTGTCACCAATCTGATAGTTGCACTCCGCGGGAGACAGTTTCCGGGAGTAAAACCCACAAGGAAGCAGAGGACCCTCTGGTGTTCTACGCTGAGACAGAAGGGCGCCTACTCCCGTCTCAGACGCGTCCACCTCGAGGACAAAGGGCAACCCAGGGTTGGGATGCGACAGAATCAGAGCCGACACAAAGGCGGACTTTAGAGCCTCAAAAGCTCGGATGGCCTCGAGCGGCCAGACCTGGGAATTACTGCCCTTCCTGGTCAGATCCGTGAGAGGCTTGGCTAGCCTGGAAAAGTCCCTGATGAACTTCCGATAATAATTGGCGAAGCCCAAAAAGCGCTGCAGGGAGCGAAGACCACTGGGCTGGGGCCACTGTAAGACAGCCGAAACCTTCTCAGGATCCATGGAGAACCCCTCAGCGGAAATGATGTAACCTAAGAAGGTTACCTGGGATCGGTGAAATTCGCATTTCTCAAGCTTACCGAACAGCTTGTTCTCTCGTAACCGTTGCAACACTCGTCTGACATCCAGAATGTGGGTCTCCATGGATTCAGAATATACCAAGATGTCATCCAAATAGACCACCACACACTGCTGCAACAGGTCACAGAAAACATTGTTAATGAATTCCTGAAAGACTGCGGGCGCATTGCACAACCCAAAGGGCATAACCAAGGATTCATAATGACCGGTCCTGGTGTTAAACGCGGTCTTCCACTCATCGCCCGCCTTGATCCTTACGAGGTTATATGCCGCCCTCAGGTCGAGTTTGGTAAAGACCGTGGCCCCTTTAAGGCGATCGAACAGCTCGGAAGTCAAGGGTATCGGGTAAGCGTTCTTGATCGTAATGCGATTGAGACCCCTGTAATCGATGCAAGGCCTCAACTCACCGCCCTTCTTTTTCACAAAGAAAAATCCAGCCCCTGCCGGGGACGAGGATTTGCGAATGTGTCCGCGTGAAAGCCCCTCCATCACGTACTCCTCCATGGCCTCATTCTCCGCTACCGACAGTGGATAGACCTTGCCACGAGGAGGAACGGCACCAGGTTGTAACTCGATGGCACAATCGTATGGGCGGTGCGGAGGTAGGGCAACCGCGCGCACCTTATCGAATACATCCCGGTACTCCTCGTATTCAGGAGGCAACAGAGAGTCCGAGGAAGTACACAGCAACTTGACAGGCCCATGGATGCAACTAGCCCCACACTGTGGTGACCACGAGAGGATCTCGGCCGATCTCCAATCGAAAGTCGGATTATGCTTCTGGAGCCAGGGGTACCCCAAGACCACAGAGTAGTGTGGAGACGAAATAACCTGGAAGCAGACCGACTCTCTGTGAACGGCACCAATGGCTATCCCCACTGGAAGGGTCTCATGAGTCACGTGTGGCGGCAGAAGGGGTCTGCCGTCTATCGCCTCAAGAGCCAGTGGAGAACCTCGGGCCTGCAGAGGAATGGAATTGGCGGCAGCGAACACACTATCAATGAACAAACCACCAGCACCAGAGTCCACCAACGCCTGGGTCGTCACTGAACCCCCGACCCAGGAGAGGACAACAGTGATCAGTGGTTTGTCAACACGGGAAACCGGGGACGAGGAGACTCCACCCAAGATCTTCCCCCGACAGGATCTCAGGTGCGAGCGTTTCCCGGACGGTTCGGACATGCCAACCGAAAATGCCCACCGAGACCACAGTACATGCATCGGCCCTCGCGTCTCCGGAGTACCCTCTCCCCCTCGGACAGGCGAGCGAAGCCCAGCTGCATGGGTTCATCCCCAGCCAAGTCAACCCCAGGAGGCGTGGGAGGAGAGGGAGGCACGGGTGGGACAGCAAAGGTAGGCGCCAATCTGTTAGGAGGCCTCCGCAGACTCTCCTTAAAGGAAGGTCTCTCCCTGAGTCTGGTGTCAATCAAAATCAGGAAAGAAATAAGAGACTCGAGCTCCACTGGTAGGTCCTTAGCTGCAACCTCATCCTTCAAGGCATCCGAGAGACCATGAGAGAAAGCAGCGACCAGAGCCTCATTATTCCAGACCACCTCTGCTGCCAGGGTACGAAACTCAATGGCGTATTCAGCTACGGATCGTGAACCCTGTCTGATGGACATAAGGAGCTTCGCAGCAGAGGCAGCACGAGCCGGCACATCGAATACCCTCCGAAGAGAAGCAACAAAACCGGAAAAATCGGCAACCACCGGATTGTTGTTCTCCCATAAAGGGCTGGCCCAGGTCAAGGCCTTGTCCGAGAGCAGCGAAATTAAGAAGCCCACCTTTGATCTCTCAGTAGGAAAGGCATGTGGCAGCAGCTCGAAATAAATGCCCACCTGGTTAAGGAAACCTCGGCACTGAGTTGGCTCTCCCCCAAAGCGCTGTGGAAGGGGGGCAGAACCGGTCATACCCCGAAACACCGCAGGCGCAACAACAGGTGTCGGGGTAGACTCTGGCGCAACAACCGGAGCGGCAGTAGGAGCGGGCCCAGGAGCGACAACCGACCCATCGGCAACGGAAGCGAAATGAGCCGTGCGTTCAAGCAGGATTTGCAACGCCACGGCGAACTGACCCAACAGGTGATCCTGCTGATCAAGTCTGGCAACCAGCGTGGGTAGCGAGGATGGCCCTGTACCGTCAGAATTCATGGCTTGGTCCTAATGTCACGGAACCATGAACCAGACGTACAACAACAGATAAGTGAAAATAAGAAGGCTTTATTGAAAATCAAGCTGTAAAGCAAAAGTCCAAACGGATGGCAAAACCGAAGCAGAGTCTTTGCGAAGCCAGAGGTCAGGAGCCAGGATGGTAGTCAGACGAAGCCGGGATCAGGAACCAGCAGGGTAGTCAGACGAAGCCAGGATCAGGAACCAGCAGGGTAGTCAGACGAAGCCAGGATCAGGAACCAGAAGCAGCAGCAGTCTTAGAAGCATGTGAACACAGGAGGACCAAGCAAGGAACTGAAGCCACAGACCTCCTATATATATGAGCTAGGCATCCAGCTCCTCCCAGTGGGAAGGAGGAGCCGCAGGGTGGGAGGCTACAAGAAACCCAGAAACCAAGATGGCCGCCAGCACATGTCAAACGAAGGAGAACAGCAAGAAGGTAAGACCATGACAGTACCAGAACATTACATCCTGTTACTGTGGGGTTCAAACTAATGTAAAGTTAGCTGGTAAAAGATGGTGTATTCTCACCTGGCTGATCATAGGCATTCTACAATTCTAGCTGTACCTCCAGTGGCTGTGAACCCAGGGCTTTTTTTCTCAGAGAAAAGGTGCAGGAACTCCCCTTTCTAAGTTACTTTGTGTCTCCGCCCCTACCCACCTTCGAGCACTAACCCTTGGTTCCACCCCTACCCACCTCTGAGCACTGACACTTGGATCCACCCCCTACCCAGCTTCCAGTACAGCCCCTTTTAGAGAATATAGAGCCAAGTATAATTTTGTAGTGGAATGTATGGAATTTGGTTATTAAAAACAAGAAAAGCAATAAAATTGATCCCCCACAGCCAGCAGCAATATACCCCCCCCCCCCAGCAGCAATAGACCCCCAGCAGCAGCAAAAGATCTCCCAGCAGCCAGCATCAATAGACTTTCTAGCAGCCAGAAACAGTAGATCCCTTCCAGCAACAACTAACCCACAGTATCAAAAGATCCTCCACCAGCAACAATAGATTGCCATCTAAAAATAGATCCCCTCCAGCATCAATAGATCCAGCATCAGTAGACCCTCCAACACCCCTTGTCATGGCATACATTCAGTGCTAGAGGTGCCGGAACTGCGTTCCCGCTGAAAAAAAGCCCTGTGTGAACCTATGAGAAGAGCATGCTGCCTTTACTTTATTTTGAACTTCGTAGTAACAGGGTAATTTAAATACAAAGACAGCAATTTATACTCTGAGATAACTTCATATTTCTGTCAGTACAGGTTTCCATCAATATAATTGTATGTACAGTATATAACCCAGGATCACAGCTACAAGGCAATAGTGTAAGCCACCATGCTGACCTTGATTTTAATGCTTTTTTCAGGTTTGTGACTGGAACTGTTTGACCTTACACTATGTATGGTGTCATTTGGGACCCCCAGATTGGGAATCTCACCCCAAGTGGTCTCAGCAGGTTTCCGGGCTAGACCGGGCTCATGAGCACAGGCTGGCACTGAAGATTCACTAGAGCAGTAAGTAGGGCTGTTTAGTGAGCAGCTTGCCTATGATCTCTGGTGGGTTCAGACAATCAGGTCCCTATCTTTAACTGTATTCTATTACCAATATGCTTTAACATGCTCCTTTGAGCCATTTTTTCCCATTGTCTGTGTGGACAAGCTGCCCTTACATTAGAGCACTCCTTTTGGCCTCTTTTTGTAGAGCACTTGTTCCAGTGCATACTACAAAGGAAGAGAGTGAGGCTTGCTGCAGCAGTCTTGGGCTTCCAGATTTGGACTCTTCTTTTTTTGTGCTCCATCTTGCCTGTTCCACAAGGCTGCTGGACTAACCAAGGCTCTGTCATGGCCTCAAGCATTACCTACAGCCTCGCAACCCCGCTTCTTGCAAGGGCTCTGGTGCTAAGCTTGCAATTGAGCTATGGTGGCAGTACTACCCTTAAAAGGACATCACCTGCAACCTCCTGTAAGACTGTTCCCTAATGTTCCCTATTTTTTGCAATATTTCTGACACCAGAAACTGGTCCAGTTACCTGGCAACTACAGAAAACTCTACTTTTTATTAGTGCTGTATGCAAAATCAAGTTTGATAACGCTCACGGTGAATTACTCTATAATTGCAAGTCCTTCTCTGAGCTACCCACTTTGTGACATCATCGCTCTAGGTTCAGCCGGAACGCCTCCTGATGATGGGTTGACAGGCCTGGCCCCTCCTCCTTACCTTAATGAAAGGATATGCCCCCTGGGATATGTGATGTACATATCCCGGGACGCACAGCAGGCAGTGAGCGTGCCATTCGCCTAATGCGATTGACGTGCATGGGGAGGCGGGGTGGATATTCTATTAAAAAAAAGGTAATAGAGGTAAACAAAACGGGAAAAAAAGCCCTAATCCTGCAGAGGACAGGAGGAGGGGTGGAGAGGTGGGATCATGCTTGGGAGGCTGAAGGTGCGCATTAAGTCATAACACTCGCATAAAACAAGCGTTTTGTTGCATGTTTTCAGACAAAACAACAGCTCTCCACACCTTCCAAGTTTTTGAGATGGGAATGAGGGACACCTATTAGCAAAATTATATAGGCATAGGACATGACCCCTTAAAAGAGATTTATACAAAAAAAATTTGGTAAACCCACAAGTGCTTTTTTTTTTTACCACTATTATTCCTTTATACTGACATGAAATTTACAAATGCAGCAATTTAGAAATTGGATGAAAGGTTTAGCTCTGGGAAACAATTTTTGAAAGATGAAAAGTGCATTTTATGTACAACTATATAGAGGATCAATGAGGAACAAATGAGGAGGAAAGAGGGACAAAGGGACTTTGTTCCAAATCAGGGACAGTCCCTCGAAATCAGGGAATGGTTAACCGTTCCTTGTTGCCTGTTATGTCCATGAAGTCTGTTACATTGGGTATTTTTGTTCAATAAAGTCCATCGACTGCCTTTTATGCCGGAGTGCAGTCGATACTTTTCTCATGTTTGGTGTTGCTTGGACCGTGGACTGGACGTGCACCCGACTTTTTTCTTATTACTTTCACCTGAGTAGCTATCGGTCTATTGTTGTTCAACCTCAAAATCAGGGACAGTTAGGAGTGTAGCACTGCCCCCTTGAGGACTTCGGGATAATACACTCTTGGGTCCCCCTGGGTTACCGTTAGCAACACGGGCATCCACAGATTAACACTTTACTTCTTGGCTCAGTCAATGAACAGTCCAGGGGTATGTATTTGTTTTTGGTGTTTTATTTTAAATAGGGATGGGAGAAGGGAAGAGTGGGATACTCCAGAATAAACTATTCACAATGGATGAGGACTCCTGTCTGAAGATGCAGCCTGGCTGCAGATTCACCTTGCCACTAGATGAATTTAAGTTAAGTCTCTGTACAGACGACTTAGTTGGGTAGATTATCTTCAGGATACCTGCCTAGTATCCACTTTCACTCCACAGACTGACACCCGTCCTCTGACTATCTATCAGGTATCAAGTGCTGGAGGCCAACGGAGAGAGGGCTTCCCTTGCAGCTAAGTGCCAAACTCCCCTGGAGATGAGACAGGAGGAGTTAGGCCCAAAGTCGCACAGGTCGCCTGCAGAGTTACTTGCAGAAAAGAGTTCAGGGATACCACTGTGGTGCTGCGGGGTTACTGCAGGCAGGTGACACCTGTGAGATGAAGCAGGTAGTTGGGATCGCTGAGACAGAGGGTGGTTGATTCAAGCCGAGGTTCGATGCCAGGTGGGTAGCGGAGGAGACAAGGTTAAGTGGTAGCCAAGGTCTGGACAGGTAGCAGGCAGAGGAGATCCGTTAAACAAGCCGAGGTCAAAGTCAGGAAGCAAGCTGGAGATGGAGGTGTAACAAGCCGAGTCAGGAACCAGGAATCACAGGAAACAGGATGTTGGTAGAAGCTGAAGATCAAACAGCACTTAGAGAAGGGCTGGCTTCCTTATAAAGGCCCAGGTAAGGGGCTGACAGAGCTGCTGGGTCCTAGAGCCCTTCTCCTATTCTGACGGATACTGGGTCCTAGAGCCCTCCTGCTATTGGTACCCTGACAGTGCCCCCCCCAATGGGCAGCCTCCGGATGCCCAACCGGGCCATCTTCCTCGGATATCTGGCATGAAATTCCCAAAGGAGTCTAGGGGCATGGATGTTGATCTTTGTTTCCCAAGAGCTTTCTTCGGGTGGATACCCCTTCCATTTGATCAGATATTGGATTTGCCTGCCTTGTTTCCTGCAATCCAATATTGACTCTACCTCATATTCTGTTTCTTCACCAACAGTTACTGATGGTGGAGGAAGTTCCACTCTCCCAGGAAACGGATCTGAAATGGCCGTTTTTAGGAGAGAGGCATGAAAAACTGAGTGAATCCTATAAGAATCCGGCAGGGATAATTTAAAAGCCACTGGGTTTACCTTTCGTTTAATTGGAAACGGACCAATGTATTTAGGCCCCAGCTTCTTCGATGGGCAAGGCAGTTTCAGATTGGCCGTAGACAGCCATACCTCATCCCCAATTTTAAAGGAGGGATTCCCCCTGCGTTTCTTGTCAAAAAATTTCTTGTAGTCGGTTTGAGCCTTCAGTATGCATTCTTGAAGGGTTTGATAGTTTTGCTGTATAAAAGCAAGTCTATCCTGGACCGCAGGTACTGCAGATTCGAATATAGTGTCAGGCAAGGCAAGTGGGTGGAATCCATAGTTGGCCCAGAATGGAGACTGGTTTGTGGCTGAGTGTAGTGAATTGTTATAAGCAAACTCCGCAAATGGAAGCAACGAGGCCCAGTCATCTTGTGAAAAGGCTGAGAAACAGCGGAGGTACTGCTCCAAGGTTTGATTCGTACGCTCTGTTTGTCCATTGCTCTGAGGATGGTATGCTGATGAGAGGCAAAGTTCTATTTTCAGGGCGTTACACAGAGCTCTCCAAAACTTGGAGGTAAATTGTACCCCCCGATCAGAAACAATGCTTCCGGGAAAGCCGTGGAGTCTCACAATTTCCTTGAGGAAGATGTGGGCAGTCTCAGTTGCTGAAGGAGTGCCTACCAAGGGTAGAAAATGGGCCATCTTCGACAGGCGATCCACCACCACCACCATAATGGCAGTAAAACCCTCCGAGGGCGGAAGCTCCACAATAAAATCCATTGAGACACCTTCCCATGGACGGTTAGGAATAGGTAAGGGTCTCAGTAGTCCCCAGGGCCTTGTCTTGTCACTCTTGCTACGTAGGCACACAGAGCAGGATTTAACATAGGCTCTACAGTCTCGACTAAGGTTGGGCCACCAGAAGGACCGTTGGATGAGCTCACTTGTTTTATGAACTCCAAAGTGGCCGGCTAACTGGCGGTCGTGGTACGTCTTGAAGACCTGAAGCCTTGCCTCCTGAGGCACGAAGACCTTATCCTGGTGCCAGAGTAATCCATCTTGTTTCCTTAACGAGACCTGCTCAGATTCAGGGCATGAAGCAGAGGCTCGTTCAATGACCGATTTCAAGCTGGGTTGAATCAATAAAAAGTTCTGGGCCGAAAGAATAGTGCTCGGTGGAGCAGGTTCTGTGGATTCAGGGAACATTCGGGACAAGGCGTCTGCCTTCCCGTTCTTGGATCCTGGTCTATAGGTTTAAATGGAAGTTGAATCGTGAGAAGAATAATGCCCATCTAGCTTGTCGAGGTCTTAGACGTTGGGCGGACCTCAGATACTCTAAGTTTTTGTGGTCCGTAAAAATCATGATCGGGTGATTGGCGCCCTCCAATATATATCTCCACTCTTCAAAGGCCACTTTAATAGCCAGAAGCTCTCGGTCACCTACGTCGTAGTTTCTCTCAGCCTGGTTCAATTTCTTAGAGCAGAAGGCTACTGGGTGTAATAGAGCTTTTGGGCCCATCCGCTGAGAAAGCACGGCTCCCGTCGCCACTTCAGAAGCATCTACTTCAAGAACGAAAGGGAGCGCTGGATCCGGGTGTTGCAGCACCGGAGCAGAGGTAAACAAGGTTTTAAGTTTTTCAAAGGCTACTTGGGCTTCCTGATTCCAGAGGAAACGGGTGTGGAGACGTGTGAGTTGAGCAATTGGGGCGATGATAGTGGAGAAGTCCTTAATAAATCTCCGGTAGAAATTGGCAAAGCCTACGACCTTTGGACTCCCTTTCGATCTGTAGGTGCAGGCCAGTCTAGGATTGCTGTGACCTTCTGGGGATCCATAGAGATTCCCCCAACGGAGATTACGAGGTCCAAAAATTGAATAGATTGTTTTTCAAAATCGCATTTCTCGGCCTTGGCATACAAACCGTGCCTGCGGAGGGTACTCAATACCTTCTTGACGTGAATTCGGTGGAGCTCGAGAGAGGGGGAGAAGATCAGGATATCATCCAGGTAGACGATCAGAAATAAGTCAAGGTACTCTCGGAATATATCATTGACCAGGTGTTGAAATGTTGCGGGGGCGTTGCATAACCCAAATGCCATTACGAGGTATTCGAAGTGGCCAAAGCGTGTTCTAAAGGCCGTTTTCCACTCGTCCCCCTCTCTGATGCGAACTAGATTATAAGCCCCTCTTAAGTCCAGTTTTGTAAATACCCGGGCCGCTCAAAACCTCTGGAAAAACTCCGGAACGAGGGGAAGAGGGTACCTATTCTTGATGGTAATTTTGTTGAGCTCCCAGTAGTCGATGCAGGGTCTGAGGGAGTGGTCTTTTTTTTCAACAAGGAAGATGCCTGCGCCAGCAGGTGAGGAAGAGGGACGAATCAAAACCTTTGGCTAGGTTCTCATCTATGTATTGTCTGAGAGCCTCCAATTCCACCTCGGACAAAGGGAAGATGCGTCCGAAGGGAATTTCCGCTCCAGGGAGCAATTCAATAGGACAGTCATATGATCGGTGTGGAGACAAGGTTTCGGCTTTCTTTTTGTCGAAGACGTCAAGGTAGTCATGGTAGACTGAAGGGACTACTAGACTGGTGTCTGTTGCTGGTTGTATGGTCAGGCAGGTATGGGCGTGGGGATACCGCAATGCTGGCGGCAGTAGCTGGATGAGAAGGTGACCTCCCCTTGGGACCAGTCCACTGATGGGTTGTGGGCTTGTAGCCACGGGATTCCAAGAATAGCTGGAAAAATTGGAGAACTGATCACATCAAAACAGAGAAGTTCCTGGTGCCCTGTGTCTGTGGTTGTGAGAATAGGGACTGTTTCTTGGGTAACAGGTCCTGAACTAGGTTGACTTCCATCAGCTAGGTGTATGTCTAGTCTTTGATCCTTGGTAGTCAGAGGAATGTGCAGGTCTTTAGCCAGGTTGATGTCCAGGAAGCAGCTGCAAGCTCCAGAGTCAATTATTGCCCGCAGTTTGACCTCCCTTCCAGCCACCTGCAGAGAGATGGGGAGAATAATGTGAGTAGATAGTGATCCTGACAGCTGAAGATATGTAGAGTACAGGTGCCTGGACTTACTTGGCCGAATCGGACAGTTGCGAAGGTAGTGTCCTGATGCTCCACAGTAGAGACAGAGATTGTTTTGCCGCCTGCGTCCTCTTTCTTCTGGGGTTAAAGCGGGTCGAAGCAGACCAATCTGCATTGGTTCTATATTGGAGGTGTTTAGAGAAGCAGCGGCAGGAAGTGTTGGAGCCGGGACCTTGGGCAGTCCCCAGGTTGGCCGAAAGGTCTGACAACGCTCAAAGCGTCGCTCCCGCAGACGCCTATCTAGCTGGATGGAAGTTTGGATCAGAGTCTCTAGCGTGGCGGGAGCTTCAGACCTGGCCAGCTCATCCTTGATTGTTTCGGATTGGCCTAAACGGAATTGATACTTCAAAGCTGCATCATTCCATCCGGTATCAGCTGCCAATCTACGGAACTCCCCAATGTAATCCTCTACTGGTCGTCTTCCCTGCACCAGGGAGTGAAGGGCAGACTCTGCGGTGACAGTTTTCTGTGGGTCATCATATAAAGTAGCCATGGCTTCAAAAAACATGGAGATTGAGTTCCGCACCTCATCCTTTCGTTCTAGGAGGTTATGGGCCCAGGATTGTGGTTCATCAGATAGAAGGGAGATGATGAACCCCACTCGGACAGTTTCTGAAGCGAAGGTCCTAGGTTGCAGGGCAAAGTAAAGTTCGCAGGCATTCCTGAAAGCTCTGAACCTCCGCCGGTCCCCTGAAAAACAGGAGTGGGAACTCTGGGCTCTGGAGGCGGCAGTACCACAG
Organism: Pelophylax lessonae; assembly: GCF_965119305.1. Classification (NCBI taxonomy): domain Eukaryota; kingdom Metazoa; phylum Chordata; class Amphibia; order Anura; family Ranidae; genus Pelophylax; species Pelophylax lessonae. The sequence continues at coordinate 53,390,827 of NC_138769.1, read as the reverse complement.
CGGGTGGAGCGGCAACAGCTGATGTGGAGGACGCTGGTGTAGAGGCGGGGCTAGAGGCTTGGTTGGATTCGGTGGAAGTCATGGAACCTGTGAGGGCATGGAACCGCCCCTCAAGTTGGAAGTAACCTTCCTGTAGATTTTTGACTGCTTGTGTCAGAGCCGCCATCTGCTGACATAGGGTTTCAAGTGCAGAAGCACCTCTCTCGGCCTCAGACATCCTGGCTGTTTGATATTATCAGGTATCAAGTGCTGGAGGCCAATGGAGAGAGGGCTTCCCTTGCAGCTAAGTGCCAAACTCCCCTGGAGATGAGACAGGAGGAGTTAGGCCCAAAGTCGCACAGGTCGCCTGCAGAGTTGCTTGCAGAAAAGGGTTCAGGGATACCGCTGTGGTGCTGCGGGGTTACTGCAGGCAGGTGACACCTGTGAGATGAAGCAGGTACTTAGGATCGCTGAGACAGAGGGTGGTTGATTCAAGCCAAGGTTCAATGCCAGGTGGGTAGCGGAGGAGACAAGGTCAAGTGGTAGCCAAGGTCTGGACAGGTAGCAGGCAGAGGAGATCCGTTAAACAAGCCGAGGTCAAAGTCAGGAAGCAAGCTGGAGATGGAGGTGTAACAAGCCGAGTCAGGAACCAGGAATCACAGGAAACAGGAAACGGGATGTTGGTAGAAGCTGAAGATCAAACAGCACTTAGAGAAGGACTGGCTTCCTCATAAAGGCCCAGGTAAGGTGCTGACAGAGCTGCTGGGTCCTAGAGCCCTTCTCCTATTCTGACGGATACTGGGTCCTAGAGCCCTCCTGCTATTGGTACCCTGACACTATCCTATACCGGGGCTGGCCCCCCTCAGGTCAGGCCCTTAGACACAATCCCCTGTAGTCACAATACTGTTTTTCGAGGGTCTTCAGTGTCTCTACCCCTCCAGTCAGTTCTCCTGGACCTCTGGGTTCAGTTCCTTTCCTCTGGTCCCCAGGCCGACTGCCTGTGACCACGTGCCACTGCTACAGAGGAGGAGGCAGCTGCCACCCTCCCTCCGGGACTCTGCTCACCAGCCAAAGACCCCGCAGCACATATGCTCCTGGCTTTTATACAGTATCCCATAATGCACTGAGACAGCCCGTCTCTACCAATCACAGGGACTGTATCAAAGCCTGTGTACCCATTGGTCAGGTTTCCTCCCACTGTCCAACATACCTCCCTGTTGGACCAGTGTAAAAAACTATCTAGACCCAATGAATCACACACTGAGCACACTGAGCAGACCTAACTCACAGATCCTGCTCTCTGGTAGGCAGAAAGCAATATAGATTTCCCTGCTGCTCCTCTGATAGGCAAACAGAGCCAAAAACGATACTCTCTCACTAGCACCTACCTAGGAGGTCGCTACAGGAGCTATGCTTAACCACTTCAATACAGGGCCCTTTCACCCCCTTCCTGCCCAGGCCAATTTTCAGCTTTCAGCGCTGTCACACTTTAAATGACAATTGAGCGGTAATACTACACTGTACCCAAAATACATATTTAGCATTTTTTTTCCCACACAAATAGAGCTTTCTTTTGGTGGTATTTAAACACCACTGGGTTTTTTATTTCTTACTCAAAAAAAAGAAAAAAGACAGAAAATTTTGAAAAAAAATGAATTTTCTTATTTTCTGTCAGTAAATTTTAAGAAATAAGTAATTTTTCTCCTTCACTAATGTGCGCTGATGAGGCGGCACTGATGGGTACTGATGAGGTGGCACTTATGGGCACTGATGAGGTGGCACTGATGAGGAGGTACTAATATGCTGCACTGATGGGCACTGGTAGGCAGCACTGAGAGGTGGCACTGATGAACACTGATGGGCGACACTGGCGGGCAGCACTGATGGGCACTGACAGGCAGCACTGGTGGACAGCACAGATGTGCAAGCACTGATGGTGGGCACTGATGGGCACTGTTTTTTTTTACTTTTCTGTAATCAGGGCACTGATGATCAGTGCCCTGATTACCTGTCCTAGACTCACCTTTGAGGAGGAGCCACTGACCAGCTCTCCTTGCCACACACTGACAGTGTGAGGCGAGAAGAGCCGATAAAAGGCACTTCCTCATTTACATGTGAACGGCTGTGATTGGACACAGCCGATCACATGGGTAAAGAGCCATGTCATAGGCCATGTCATTTGGTCTTTACCAAGATCAGGGTCGTTGCTAGGCTGTTGCTAGGACACTGAGCAGCCACGATCACCGCAGCACACACCCCCGCGGGGCGTCATATGACGTCGCCCCAGAACAAGAGCCGCACCGCTCCGCCGTCATTTGACGGTGGGCGGGCGGCAAGTGGTTAATCTCCTCCCCCTAGTACTTTCTATTGCCAAAATATAAACAACTGAAGCTTGAATACATGAAAAATGCTTGTAATACAGTTCTAAAAGCGCTTGTAGTACACCTGCACAGCGCTCAAATAAAGACGCTCAAATAAAGATCGCTATGCTCAGGTGTGAGCAGGGACTAACACAACGAAAACAACTTTCCTGCTAAACAAGACTCCCACATATTCCTGATACTGCGATTAGGGTTCTAGAATTAAACATCTTGGGATAACAGTGGTTCTTTCAAGCTCCTAGGATATAAATCCTGGCTACTAGGGCTAGCAGAACATTTAGAAAAAGGCCTCAATGCTGTCAAGAGTAGACATGAAACAGAAAATGGAAATCTAGAATACAGAACTTCATAAGCTTCTGATGATGATGAAATACAGGAACATGAAAGTATAAATTCATAGAAAAAAGCCACTCTCTTTCTGAACAGCTCAGATGATAAACTTGATATTTTACCTACAAAAATTGACGAATCTGTTAAGCTTTGTCAGATGCAAAAATCATTCTGACCTTTCCTAAGGCTATTTGTACCAGTAAAATAAATCTTCCTCAAAGTAAGTGCTTCTCAAAGTTCTGTGATATGTAGACCACCTATGCCTAAATCCACTTCCTCAAGCACAATATTCCAAACATACATGTAGCACCCTCCTAGGTAGGTGCTAGAAGAGAGTATCGTTTTTGGGTCCTTCTGCTTACCAGGAAGATTGCCAGGTAAATTTATAGTGCTCTCTGCCTACCAGGGAGCAGGATCTATTGATAGGGTCTGCTCATTACATAGTGAGGTTGAAAAAAGACACCAGTCCACCCAGTTCAACCTATGATGTGTGTGTGTTTGCTGTTAATAGTACATTGTATACCTCTGTATGTTGTGGTCGTTAAGGTGCCCATCTATTCGTTATTTGAAACTACCGATGCTGCCTGCTGATACCACTGGTTGTGGAAGAGAATTCCACATCCTTACCGCTCTGACGGTAAAGAACCCTTTACGCAGTTTAGGCTTAAACCACTCATGGTGCTCAGGTGCAGCTCAGCTTGTCTGAATGTTTCACACTGGTCCAATAGGGAGACATATTGGACAGTGGGAGGAAACCTGACAAGTGAGGGCACAGGCATTGTTACAGCCCTGGCTATTGGCAAAGAAAAAGCACCTTGTTGCATGCTGGGTGACTGTATAAATGCCAGGGGCACATGTGCTCAGGGTCTTCAGCTGGAGAACGGGGTCCCGGATGGAGAGGACAGCTGCCCCTCCTCTGTAGAGGTTGCCATGTAGCCTTGGGTAGTAGACCTGAGGGCCTGAAAGTCAGAGAGAAGCTGAACCCAGAGGTCCTGCAGAGCTGACTGGAAGGGAGACACCAGAAATTATCTGATTCTGGCTACTGTGAGTACAGATCTGTGCCATGGGGCCTGTTATTTGAGGGCCACCCCTTCAGCTAGAAGAGTCAGTTCACGGCTGTCAGTACAGGGGATGCTAGAGAGTGTCCTGGAGATTAAGTAGTTGCATCAAGTCTGCTGCTAGAGAGCAAGAAGACTTACTTCTTCCATACAGGTGGCAGTATGGTAAAGACATTTTGTCTGCTTCCACAAGTAATCAGGTGAGGCCAAGTGAGTGTTGTCCTTATTTACTGTAATAGTTCAGTTAAAGTATCCCACTATTCCCTTCTCCCATCCAAGTTCCACAATAAATATAAAAACTCAAATACCCTGGGCTGTTTATTGAGTAATGAGCAAATGGGAGTAGCGAGAGATATGTGACCCCCCCCCCCCCCCCCCCAGCAACTGTCTGCAGGTAATCAGAGGGAGGCCTAAGAAGTCAACACATAGCAAGCCCTATGGGGACGGTGCTACATACACATTTCTGAAACTGGCTGTAAATGTAAGTGGGTGTTGCAGCGACCACCAGCTGGGAACTGAAGACATTCAAAGAGAAAAGTATGCCACCAATCCACCGAGGATCTCCAGAATGGGTATAGCTTTATTTAGCGATCAAATCATAGTTACAATAGCAATGTTTTGTAAGCCACGCAGGACCCCTTCATCAGGCATGTGATGTCATTAATGAAGGAGTCATGCAAGACTCCGGTGCTATTGTAACTATGATGTGATCGCTAAATAAAGATCTGGACCCGTTCTGGAGATCCTGGTGCTGGTGACATACTTTTCGCTTTAACCTTCTTGGCGGTATTCCCGAGTGTGGCTCGGGGTGGAATTTCAGTGCAATTAGCGGTAACCCCGAGCCACACTCGGGGTACCGCCAGGGAGCATCGCTGGATCCTGGTAGAGGTTACTTACCTTGTTCCCAGGATCCAGAGATGTGTCCCTGCTGCATACGGGGGCCGGATCTTCCGCCCGATGCTGTGAGCCCCGACTTCCGTTTCCTGCCAGTGTCACGTCACAGAGGGGTGGAACGGGCAGCAAATTCAAATAGACAAACACACTGATATATTGTAATCCTATTGGGTTACTAAATAAAATAAATTTACATTAGTTTGCCCCCTAGTGCCCTTTCCTGTAGTTTTACATATATATATATATATATATATATACTTTAACTTATTTATAGTTATTTATTATATTATAATTTTGTGTTTCAAACTTTATCAAACCCGATATGTTATAAAGAAGAACGCACAGTAGAAAAAATCATATGTAAATAGTTGGTTTGGGCTGCTCGTCCTTAACCACTTAAGCCCCGGAGGATTTGGCTGCTAAAGGACCAGGGGTTTTTTTGCGATTTTTTACTGCGTGACTTTAACGGACAATTGCGCGGTCGTGCGACGCTGTACCTAAACGAATTTGACGTCCTTTTTTTCCCACAAACAGAGCTTTCTTTTGGTGGTATTTGATCACCTGTGCGATTTTTTGATCACGCGCTATAAACAAAAAAAGAGCGTAAATTTTGCAAAAATAACAATATTTTTCACATTTTTTTATATGAAATTCCCCAAAAAAAAAAGTAAAAATCAAAATTTTTTAACATTTTTCGGCCAATTTGTTTTATGCTACCTATGTTTGGTAAAAAAAATCGCAAAAAGCGTATTTTGATTGGTTTGCGCAAAAGTTATCGCGTTTACTAACAAAGAGAAAGATTTTTGTCATTTTTGGTGTTTTTTTTTTTAACGCGTAATGGCGGCGATCTGCGATTTTTTTTTCGGTACTGCGACATTGCGGCGGACAGATCGGACCCTTGACTGACATTTTTGACACTTTTGGGGTTACCAGTGACATTACTGCAGTAATCAGTGCTATACATATGCACTGTTACTGCAAAAATGACACTGGCAGGGAAGGGGTTAACTTTATTGGGAAGGGAGGGGTTAAGTGTGTCCTAGGGGCGTGCTTTCTACTGTGTAGGGACATTGCTATTGGTGTAAAAGCAAAGATCAACCGTTCTACATAGTAGAACGGTCAGATCTTTACTTTTACACAGGGAGAACTGACAGGCAGCTTGTTTACACAAGCTGCTCTGTCTTTCTCCCTTCACAGGAGCGATCGTAGTGTGGCCGGCGGACATCGAGTCCGCCGGTCACACGCACTGACTTGCCTGTGAACGAGCCGCGGCGGGCGCGCGCCTCGGCGGGCGCGCGCCCGCTCGCTATAGGCTCGCAAGTCAGTGACAGGCGAGTGACGTACCGATACGTCACTCTGCCTGGCCGGGGCTGACCGCCGCAGTATATAGTCGTGCGGCGGTCGGCAACCGGTTAAGAATTACTAGCAAAATAATGGTACCGCTTTCAGCACCTAAAATCGGAAACAATCATACCGCCAGGGAGGTTAAAGCGTTAATAAATCCACAACAGTAAAATCAAACTGTATATACAGTATAGCATGCTTGTTATACTCAATGTGGAACCTAAGGGGTTAATCCTCTGCATTGTGTAAAAAGGCTGTTTGATCCTGTATGCACAGAGCCTCCTCTTCTTACACTGACTCCAGAACAGGTTCAGGTAAGGCAGAGCCCTTGGAGTCAGGCTGCACATGCTCAGTTTGGTGTGTATTGCTAGAGTGTTATTTTTTTTCTTGGGAAGATGACACCTAAGAATTATTATTAAAATAATTATTATTGTTATACAGGATTTATATAGCTCCAACAGTTCGCGCAGTGCTTTACAACATGAGGGCAGACAGTACAGTTACAATACCATTTGATACAGGAGGAATCAGAGGGCCCTGGTCATTAGAGCTTACAATCTAGAAGGGAGAGTCAAGTGATACAAAAGGTAATAACTGTGGGGGATGATCTGATGGAGAAAATAAAAGTACAATTCCATGTCTCATTTTCTTGAGAAATCACTTTGAAAAACAACCCCCTAGCATTTCAGGCCTTGGCCATCTCGAGTAGGGGCAGATGATTCATGTATCATTTAACTCCTGGAATCCATCTGCCTTTAGCTCAAGCATTCATGCAGGAGAGTGTGCTTAGCTGAGAAAACCCCTCCTCCTCTCCACGCCTCCTGAGACGTATGACATTGTTTGCCTAGGCAAGAAACCAGTTTAACCAAAGTTTAAAACCAGAGTTCTACCTTCCTATCTATTTACTAATGCTAGCAGCATAAGACTTAAAGGGTAACTCCACTTTCGTGGGGGAAAAAAAGAGCAAATAAAGAAAAAACAATATAGTGTATACAGTTGTCACACAAATCATATTATAATCAAATGTTATTAAAAATTATCTTTCCTTTTCAATCGGCAGCTGTTGTAATTTTCTGAAAATGCAATGCAATATGGCCACCCGGAGCTGTTCTGTACACAGAATGTATACTGACCACACCCCAGAAACATCATTTCCGGCTTGTGTGATTGGCTCGCCAATTTTCCCAGAAGTCTGCACTAAGATACAGATCATATTTTAGGCAACAAAAATGTCATTTTTGGTAAGATACCCCCAATAGGAACACGTCCAAAGGGATGCAGGCCCAGCAGCTTTTCTCATTAGTGTCCTGCAGCAGCACAGCTGATAGATAGTAATTATCAAACTACTCCCATTGGACCCACTCAACACAGAGAAACAAACAGGGATTTCTTCAGAATAACAAAAGTTAGGAATCTGCAACAAAGTTTGATAAAATCCTTGCAATGTACAGAGATCACCCAGAGGGGAATGTTTTTTTCTCTCAACAAAAGTGGAGTTAAGCTTTAAAAATAATCAATGTTGATTGGGAGAGTGAAGTTTAATTTTCTCCTTTTCCAAGCCTTGTGTATTTTTTTTCTTTTTTTAGTCCTTTTCACTGAGCACTGTGCTCCAGCTACTTCAGCACACACTAGTGAGAACAGCTCCGTAACTTCCTTCTCTGTGGAAAACCTCTGTCCTCTGTTTTTTTACACACCATAAGCTCAGTTCACAAAATTTTAATGTTACTGGAATTGTAATTCCAGTCAAAACTTAACCAAGCTTACATCTATCTACTCCCACACCCATTCTAAGCCTACTCTATCTACCTTGTAAAAAGAAAAAAAGATGCCAGTACTTGCCTATTTTGAAGTCGCTCCCGTCCAGTCACATGATTTCCCCTTCGGCATAGAGGAGAGGGCAGCAACAATGACTTCATAGACCTATTATGGGCAGCGGCTATTGGCTGTCCCTCCTCTACACTAAAGCCAACGCTGGGATCCAATCATGGGACTGGACCGTAGCGCCTTCAGAATAGGTAGGTATAGGCATCTTTTCTTTTTCAGGGTACTTAGAATATGTTTTAAAATGCATGTGGGAGCAAGTTTAGGCTTAGTTAGATTTTGATTGGAATAACACTTTAACACTTCAATATGTTCCCTTTAAATAACGGCCACTTTAACCGCTTGCCGACCGCCGCACGACTATTTACTGCGGCGGTCAGCCCCTCACAGGCAAAGCGACGTAGCTCTACGTCGCTAGCCAGTGAGGCTCTAGGGAGCGAGCGCGCGCCGCCGGAGGCGCGCTTCCGCTCCCGCGTGCCGCCGGAGGCGCGCTTCCGCTCCCGCGCGGTCACGGACCCCCCCGCGCGTGTGCCCGGCGGACCCGATGTCCGCCGGTCACTCGCGACCTTCCGTTACCCCGGAAGAAAGGCAGGCGGCTAATGTAAACAAAGCCGCCTGTCATTCTTCCCTGTGTAAGAATGGAGATCAGACGGTTCTACTATGTAGGACCGTTGATCTCTGTTCTTACACTAGTAGCCACAGCCAATCACAGTTAGAAACACGCCCCTAGGACACACTTAACCCCTCCCTCTCCAATACAGTTAACTCCTTCACTGCCAGTGTCATTTTTACAGTAACAGTGCATATGTATAGCACTGATTACTGTAGTAATGTCACTGGTACCCCCAAAAGTGTCAAAAATGTCAGTCAAGGGTCCGATCTGTCCGCCGCAATGTCGCAGTCCCGCAAAAAAAATCGCAGATCGCCGCCATTACTGGTTAAAAAAAAAAACACAACAAAAATGACAAAAATCTTTCCCTTTGTTAGTAAACGCAATAACTTTTGCGCAAACCAATCAAAATACGCTTTTTGCAATTTTTTTACCAAACATATGTAGCATAAAACAAATTGGCCTAAAATGTTAAAAAATTTTGATTTTTACATTTTTTTGGGGAATTTCATATAAAAAAATGTGAAAAATATTGTTATTTTAGCAAAATTGATGCTCTTTTTTTGTTTATAGCGCATGATCAAAAAATTGCACAGGTGATCAAATGCCACCAAAAGAAAGCTCTGTTTGTGGGAAAAAAAGGACGTGAATTTCATTTGGGTAGAGTGTCGCACGACCGCACAATTGTCCGTTAAAGTCACGCAGTGCCGAATCGCAAAATACCCCCTGGTCAGGAAGTGGGTAAAATCTTCTGGGGCTTAAGTGGTTAAAATGCAGGTGGGAGCAGGTATAGGCTTAGTTAGATTTTGATTGGAATAACACTTTAACACTTCAATATGTTCCCTTTGAATAACGGCCACTTTAAGAAGACAGAACTCAGCAGGACACTGCAGCTTGTATTTTTTGACTTGCACAGTGGCGCTATCTGCGTTACTTACTTTCCATAATCCAGCGCCACCTCTGCCTCTATGTTGCTTGACCGTACGCACTTCTGGATTTTACCTGGAGTGTTGTGTCCGCGCCCAATCAGAGCAACTCTCTCTCCTTCTTTTTTTTTTTTTTTTTTATCTCAAAGAAGTTTATTAAAAAAAAAAATGGTACATGTTCCAGATAATGCACATCAAAAACCACAATGTGATAGTTCCAGTTTCCAACAATAAAACATTAGCACATACCCTTTAAAATCATAGAAACTGTACCACATGATTAATTAATTATTACATCACAGGACAAGTGTTTTACCAGGACTATCCACAATAAAAGTAATTTAGAAAGAAGTAGTCGGTTCAAAATGAAGTCTACTGGAGAAAGCCCTGGGGTATCCAACCACGGGGACCACAATAACTCCCTCTCCTTGACTGCTTGCATCCAACCAGGGCAGCGCCCTTCTCAGCAAAGGTAATTTCTCTTGGCGCTGCTTTATGTTGATTGTTTTTTAAGCTGCAGTCCCTCTCTGCTTCCCTAGAGAAATTGTCCCTGTGTTTCCCTTGCTTTTGCCCTAGTAGTCCTCAGTACCCTGATCTCTAGATTGTATCCTGGTTTTTGCTGCAGGATTTGTGCGAGGCCACTGAATTTTTATCTTACTTCCCAGCGGAAGAGCGGGCATCAGTGCAGAACATCACTGAGCTCTGCTCAGCACCAACAGCAGCTTTAGTTTTCCTGAGAGAAGAGGTAGCTGGCCTTTCTCCAACGCCACTGACAAGGACATGGGATTTCCTACCAGCAGCATCTGTGGAGTTACAACAAACTTCTCCAGCTGAAGCGCTGGCAACCACACCAATGGCAGTTCCAGGGGCCCAGGGTGAGAAGGGGGCATTTCTCCCCCATCAAATGTGAACTAACAGACCTCCACCTGGTCTGGACCAGCGTTATTCGGGCAGAGTGAACCTACATAGGTAGTGAACCTGATTTTAATTTTTAGGCACAGCGAAGGGTTGTCGTCAGTAGGTGTGGGACAGAGGTCATGAGCCCTCTTTCTGGCTGTCAGCGCTTCAGCTGTGTGAACCTTAACTGTTGGGAAGGGAGGCTGGCTTCCTCCACTCCCAGACTGTGGATCTGCAACTGGGGAGGAAGGACAACCACCTTCTCTCCCAAACTGTGTATCTGCCATTTGGGAGAAGAGCTGGCTGCTCCATCCCCCATACCCTCATCTGTCTGCTTGGATGACATTTCTCTGGTACTGTCTCCCAGTTGCCCAGGAATCTTGCTGGAGAGGTAAGACAGTTTCCTCTGCGCCAGCTGCCTGTTGGGGAGGGAGGACAAACTTCCTCCTCTCCCAGACTGTTGATCTGCCGTTGGGGAGATGGGCCAGTCGCTCCATCTCCCAGACTCCTGGACTCCTGCTGTGGAGCGAGGACAACTTCCTTCACTCCTGCATCCCTACATTGGGGAGGGAGGATGACCACCTCCTCTCCCTTCTCCCCCTGGTTCCTGATCTGCTGCTGGGGAAGAAACGACACCTTCACACCATGGGCCCCCTGGAACTGCCATGGGTGTGGGGCAGAGGTCTTGGACCCTATGTCTGGTTGCCAGCGCTTCAGCTAGAGAAGTCTGTTGTAATCCTAAGGTCTATTAAATCTCCGTACTGGGCGAACATCTTTTGCATTCGCCGCTGGAACTCCGCTTCCATGGCGACAGGCTCCTGTAACACTTCTGTAATATCACCCGATACTGGGTCTCGTTGGTGGTTTGGACTGCTTGTAGGGAGGAAGCAAATCCCACTGCTGCCAACCAAATGCGACCAAACCGCTTGGCAACCCAATTAGGTGTTTCTTTCCGCCAAACATTTCCTCCTGCCCTTCAAACCGTTCCGAGCAGACCGAGAGCTGATACTAGCCCTTTTTACCCCAAACAATGTACACAGACAAGATGTGGAGATAGAACCAAAGGAATCACTCTTTTTTAAAACTCAGATACATACTTTATACCCCAAAAGTCCCCCTCCTGATCATATTACCCTAACAATTCAAACAGTAAACAGGAATATAATTAACAGCTAACAATCATTTTAATTAAGCAGTAAATTAATTAAACAGTAAGTTAATCAACAAACATATAACATCCCACAATAATTTGGTAACAAGTTAAAGTGGTCACCAGAATAATCTCATCTCCAAGAGATGATCAGACAGACAGAAATAATAGAACAATGGGAAAGACCTACTTAACAATAAACACATAAAAGTGATCTCACCCCACCTCAGACTATCCGGCAACAGTATTTAAGAAGACCCAGGGCTGTCCAAATCTCATTAACCAGCTTTCTTTTCACATACATCTGTTCACTGAGTTTCAAGTTGGTAGACACCATCATGGCTTCCTTGACTGTTAAATGTAATAATGTATTTTTGCAGGACATCTTCCAAAATGCTTGTAACTCCCTCAAACGCCAGAGCCCATGGTCAGTGGGTAGAAGGCTTGCCCCTAGTCCTCTCCAAATGCCTCTGTCCTGGTTGGGTCTGTCAAAGCGCTGAAAACTGAAAATTGGCCTGGTAAAGGAGGGGGTAAAAGGGGGTAAAAGTGCTTAGTAAACAAGTGGTTAATATACCCCCTAACCATTTGTTTGCTTTAGAAAGTAGCTACAGTTTAGACAGAAAAGTCTGTCCCCTGCTTGTATGCTGCAGAGGAGGACCTCTGCTCTCTATGTAGAAAAAAAAAAAGTGAAAACTTACCTTAATCTGCAATGTCTTTGCAGTGAGTGTTTGTTTTTAATAGCAACAGAGTCGTTTTAAAATGTAATATGTATGGATAAAATATACACTGAGCTGATCTCTTTCATGCACTTCTCTTTCGTGCACTTTTCTACAGTGTATAAAAAACCCCTGACTGTCATTAACCACCTCCGTACCGGCCAATGTATATATACGTCCTGCTTTTAAACCTAAATACCGGTGTTATGGCAGCAGATAACTGCCATAACCCTGGTATTTTTATAAACTGCAGGCGGTCAGCTTTCCGATAAGGGTGGTCCCAGCGGCGGATTCACCGCGGGATCACCCTTCCGGGATGGCGGAAGAGGTGCCCCTCCCCCCCTCCCGCCGCGTCCCGGTCCTTTTCCCCGCTTACCGGACCCGCCGGCAGCGGGGAAAACGATCGGGTCCCGGATCCTCACAGACAGGATGTCGAGTGAGAGCAAGCTTGCCCTCACTCGACTCTATGGTCTTGGAGGACCGGAGCGACGGCAATCGTCGATACCTAGCAACCGGCTTAAAGGTCCCTTTTTTTTTTTTTTTCATTTTATTTTTATTTATTTATTTATTTATTTTCTATCTTTTAGTGTACTTGTGAGATCTGAGGACTTTTTGACCCCAGATCTCACAAAAAAAGAGGTCCTGTCGTGCCTATTTCTATTACAAGGAATGTTTACATTCCTTGTAATAGAAATAAAAATGATCAATTTTTTTTTTTTTTAAAAAACGGTGTAAAAATAAAAAATAATAAATAAAATAAATAGTAAAAAAAAAAATTAAAGTGCCCTGTCCCCGTTAGCTTGCGCGCAGAAGCGAACGCATACGGAAACCCCGCCCACATATGTAAACGGTGTTCAAACCACACATGTGAGGTATCGCCGCGATCGATAGAGCAAGAGCAATGATTTGAGCTCTAGACCTCCCATATATCTCTAAGATGGCAACCTGTAGAAATTTTTAAAGTGTCGCCTATGGGGATTTTTAAGTACCAAAGTTTGTCGCCATTCCGTGAGCGTGCGTAATTTTGAAGCATGACATGTTGGGTATCTATTTACTCGGCGTAACATTATCTTTCACATTATGGAAAAAAATTGGGCTAACTTTACTAGTTTCTTATTTTTTAATTAAAAAAAGTAATTTTTTCCCAAAAAAATTGCATTTGGAAGACCGCTGCGCAAATACGGTTTGATAAAAAATATTGCAATAATCTCCATTTTATTCTGTAGGGTCTCTGCTAAAAAAAAAAAAAATATATAATGTTTGGGGGTTCTAGCAAAAACAACTGATTTTAGCTTGTAAACCCCAAATGTCAAAAATAGGCCTACGGTAGTAGGCAAGTGGTAAGAAAAACTGCACTCTTGTGTTTGTGTTTTTTTGTACATACTGCTTATTTGTTCAGTAGTTTGAACAGCTAGATCAGGGCAAACTAAGAATGGAGGAACTTCTTCCCAGTGATATTACTCATAATGTAGCCACCATGGTTACCTTTTTTTTTTTTTTTTTTGTTATTAGATCTTACAGGGCATCTGTACATCTTGGAAACAGGAAACGTCTCTTATCTTTGCCAATATTCAACAGCTTGAACACTTGTATCCTCCAGACGGAGGCAAAAGAAAATGTTTTATTCCTTTGGTGAGCCAAAATTCTCAGCCATTCGCCTCCTGTTTTACCCACATTCATTGTTTTCAAGAGTGCATATTACATTGAATATTAAAATTATGATCATTCTACAGGTTCAGCAAATAATGCATATATTTACATAATTATTTGTCAACTTCTTAGTGACGCAAAAAAAAATACATAAAATGTGGTATTTGTTATGTGTTTGTAAAAATGTTTATTCATCTGCTATAGAAAGTAACTTTTTTTTTTTTTTTTACTTTAACGTATGTCTAAAGCAAAACTTTTTTAGTTTTTCATGGTGTAGGGCATGGGTAGTCAACCTCAGCATTCCATCTGTGGTAAAACTACAAATTTCATCATGCCTCTGCCTCCGGATACCATGATTGTGGCTGTTAAGGTCTTGCAATGTCTCGTGAGATTTGGAGTTTTGCTCCTACTGGCGTGCTGAGCTTGCCCACTCTTGGAGCAGGGTAGTTTAAAATGCCTATGTTTTGTTTTTTGCTGTCTGTGTCCCATTGGGGAGATGGCCTCTCACGTCCCCTCCTGTGCCATAGATAAAACAGGAAGTGAGAGGACATTTCTTGAACATGAAGGAAAGCCTCCATTAGACAGTTTTAACAGCACGAGACTTACCCATGCTCCTACTCCACAGCCTGACACTCAGCTGCCCTAGGTCCATTGCTATGTAGCAGAGAGGACGCCCCCTCTACTACCATTGTCCAGTGGTGGTGCGGCCCTCAGGAGGTGTCCTCATTACTAGCAGTGGGTCAACATTATCTGCCTAGCCTCTTCTACATTGGTTGTCCTATGGCCAGGTAGCCCACTTCAGGCTTCTCCCTTATGTACTTTCTGCCTGTTCCAGCACTATGGTCTCACCTCTGCCTCTCCCTCCTCCTTACTATTCACAAAATGCACAACTCCTGACTCTGTTTTGTGAATGGCCAACAGGAGAGGGAGCAGGAAATGCGACTGCAGGCCTGGTGTCTGTGAGAACTGCTGCACTTACAGCCAAGCTGGCACCAAAGTACAGCAAGAACTGCACTTCCACTGATAAATACACAAGAAAATTCACTGGAAGTGTACATTACGAGAGGTCGCTATAGAGTAAACTGAGGTTTCAACTAATTTAGAACCAGTAAACCTAATGAGCCTGGAGATTCACTTTAACAGCACTGTACAAATCAGCCTTTCTCAACCTTTTTACCACGAAGGAACCCTTGCAATAATTTTCACATCTAGTTTAACCCATGCTAAGATGAATCTATTGATGGTCATTTGGAAAATGCTTCTTATTTTGGTGGTGGTCAGTGGGAAGAATGCTCCCTTACCGTGATGGTCTGAATGCCACCCTTAGAGTAATGCCGCTGGCTTTGCCAAGTGGTGTTGAACCTAAAACTACGCAAGCACCATCGCATGGGGAGTCAGTCAATAAGCTATAGCTTTAGAAACCCTTAGCCACCTCTGGACAAGCTCTAGGGTTTCATGGAACCCAGGTTAAGAATGGCTGGTACAAATATTTGGCAAATCATCATGTCAAGGATGGCATCAAATCATGCAGTCGGTTGGGAAGTGGAAATGTGACCAAGGGAGAGGCCAATGGTGCATTTAAGAGCACTTTATTAGATAGTGGGGAGGGAGGTCTGCACTGTATTAGATAGTGGGGAGGGAGGTCTGCAGTGTATTAGATAGTGGAGATGGAGGTCTGCAGTGCATTAGATAGTGGGGAGGGAGGTCTGCAGTGTATAAGATAGGGGGGTCTGCAGTGTATTAGATAGCGGGGAGGGGGGTCAGCAGTGTATTAGATAGCGGGGAGGGGGATCAGCAGTGTATTAGATAGCGGGTTGGTAATGTGACCAAGGGAGAGGCCAATGGTGCTTTTAAGAGCTCACTCATACCACACCTGTAGAATATCTGTGCTGTTTTAGCAACATTGCCCGTGGCCTGGCACACATGGTACCCAGTTTCAGGAAGGTTTACATTCAACATTCTGGGTCTTCCAACTTCAGGAGAGGCTGACCCTGGGTGGGGGGGGGGGGGGGTAAGTGTGGTAGGGGGATATACTTGCAGCAACCACAGAAATTTCCAACTGCAATAAACAGGTGGCCTGGAGCATGACCAAAAAAGAAGAGCGCTTCAGTTGGGGAGGGGCTGTCTTATATTTAGCTAGGGAGAAGTGGTCCTGTGGGTTCCAGAGGATGTGTTAACCCATTGTGTGCTGATGTGAGGTAGGTCCAAGAAACCTGGATATGTGTTGAGTCATGAGATCCAATCCATTGGGTTGTCTTTTCACTTTTTTTTTTTATTTTAGGCATGCTTCACAGATTTCAAATGTTACATTTTCAAAGACAGCATAACACTCTATTTTTAATATATATAATTAAAGTCAGATATTTTGTGATACACTATCCTGCATATCAGTGTCAGATTCTAAAAGAAACATGTAGGCATGAAATAAATGTTATTTTCAGTGCTGTATTATTGCTAATGTAAGCTCATCCCAGTTAGTACTTTCAGTATGTCTGTCTCCTGCTGTATACCACGCAGTCTGCTGTCTCTGAGAAATGAAACATACTATGAAATGTGATCAGCCAAAGAGGAAAGAAAATATAGATATTAAAACAGTCTGCAGCTTTTTCATACTTTATCTATGCTATGGACCTTGTGAAATATTTCTTTGTTATAAATAAAACCAGAGGCAATATCTTTTGATAATTCAAGGCCAACTCCTCTCAACACTTGGCTTAGAATAGCATGGGTGGGTTGACTTATCCTTCAGGTTTTTTTTTTTTATCTATTCCTGCAGTACTTTGCATCTAAAGCTTGTCCATACATGGTAAAATTACTCTCATTCAGCTAAACAAGAGAAGTTACGCAATTTCCCCATTCATTCACAGGTAGACAAATCTGCACTCCCGGCTATTGAATTCTTAAAGTAGTAAATCAATGGCGTTGGGACCTTGAGTAATTGATGCTTTGGTGCTTAAAATTGATTTAATCAATACTGTACTGATAGTGTCCCTATGGGACATCTGGGTGAGGGCTGCTTCCATGGGGGATTACCACAGGAACCTTGGGATGTCAAGATCCTATTTAAATCTAAAAATTGAAGTGACACACTGAAGTATTACAGCCCAAAGTAAGGTTGTGGTCCAACATACAGCATAATGGGTGCAACAGCCAATGCATTTTGGGATGAAAGATCCTGGAAGGTGCTGATGTCTACACCATTAGCGGGAAGCTGGTGAAACACCATATGATATTGCCTGCCATCTAGGTTCCAAGGTTCTGTGGACCCGCTCAAAGTCTCTTGGGGAGTCAAGCAGTCAGTTCAGGATGTCTTTTAGTATGATAAGTAGGGTCACATGCAGGTGATCTGCTTCCACTGACTCCAGTACTAATCTTATCCAGAGGTTTTAACACCTACCTATGTTGTGGAGGACCTCGATATGGCATTGCATTTCAATTAGGTGATTGTTAGGTGACACGGCTGTTTGGAGGGCATGGATAGCAAGAACCTGGCGCTTTCCTACTTTTTCCATGTCCAGAAGGCAGTTTGCAATGGAGCAGGTATCCTCTTTCAGATTTGAAATGGTGGCTAGTGAGTTCTTGATACCCATGGCCACCAATTGTAGATCCAATGTCCTGGGAATCTGGTTGCAGAGTACAAGAATAATTACACTTTTGGTCAGGCCTATCACCACGGCCTTCTGTGTTGGTTCAGCCACTTTTGAGACCGAGGATGTCAGACCTAGAGAGTGCTTGTTGGCCTCCAGGGACTGGTCATGGACGATCTCCGGTATATTCATCCCTAGCATCAGGTTGGGTGTTTTAGTAGAAGAGATGGCCCAACTATTTTTTTTCCCCATCTTGCTGGTAATAGATTCAATAGATTCAATTGATGCATTTAAGCCTACAAGGCCTCAGTCATACCTACATTCAGACTGCCTGAATGTAGTTATGACTAAGTAAGACCTTGTAGGCTGAAACGCGTCAACTGATTATATTTCCATTTGTACACTATTTTTTCTAATAAAATGAAGATTTGTAAAAACAACAACTGCTTCTGCGGATCATCCTAATAGATTACTTCTCTCAGACAAAAGATTGGAAGAAAGAAAGGAGTGGATTGAGCACCCGTGAGCTCTGCTTATATCATGATTGGTTAGAAGCACTGAACTTTTCATTTGCAACATTAAAAAAATGGAAAGTATCCTGAATATTTACTTTTCCAGTGGCATCGCATTGAAACACAATCTCTTGCAAAACCCCATGTGCTGCTGCTAACCAACATTTCTGTTTGTGTCGGATAGCATGTCCCCAGTTGACCACTCTGGTCCTTCCCTCTGACCTCTACGTCACCACAGTGTTCTGCAGTTTCAAAGAATTTTCTGGAGGAACCAGAGAGGCCAGCAGCACTGAGACTCTCCAACACCCTTTGAAGTATTGAATAACAGTGCTGCACAGAACTCTGCAAGAGAGTGACGTTTCAGCATGCTGCCTGGTCGATTGGGAGTTTTTTCTTCTTTTGTTGTGGGTTACTTTCAGTTTAAGTTCGGTGCAGAAGCGCCAGGGTTGCTATAAAGTCAAAACCATAACAGGCATTTATAGGTATTGAAAGTTTGGAAGTGCTTGTTGTTGTATGGACGGATTATTAAAGCATTCTAAAAACATCTGCGACTAATCAGAGATCATTTCATTCTTTTATTACAAAATGGAACAATTCTCTTGGCCTGTGCGCGACACATCCACTGCGTGTGAGTCACTAAGTTACAACATCAGGTCATGCTTATATCAGGGATCCTCAAACTACGGCCCTCCAGCTGTTGCGAAACTACACATCCCATTAGGCATTGTAAAACTCTGACATGCCCAGACATGACTAGACATGATGGGAATTGTAGTTCCTGAATAACTGGAGGGCCATAGTTTGAAGACCCCTGCCATATGTAATCTCAGAAATGCCTATCTTTGGGCCATATAATAATATTTAGGCCTCATGCACATTGGACGTTTTTACAGCTGCTGTATTTGGCTTTAGACGTTTTTTTCTGCAGCCATTAAACTCCCCAGCATCAGCGTTTTTTTGGCAGGGGCATTTTCTGACTGGAAAAACCCCCAGAACTATTGGGTTTAAAGAGGAGTTTTTCAGCTGTAAAAATGCGCTAACGCTGAAAAACTCTGAACAATGCAGCTATACAGTATTTATTAATGTTTTTGAGTCCAAGGCTCCTTTCACATGGGCACCTCCGCTAAGCGGAATCTGCTTGCTCAGCGGGGATCTCTCTGCTGATCCCTGCTGAACAGGCGGATGACACAAACACAGACCCACTCTCCTCTATGGGGCAATCGGATGGAAATGTATCGCCCGTCCATTTCCATCTGATGCCATCTGATCCGCCTGACGAATGGGAAATAAGACCACCATCCATACGTTTTTAGGGGACAGGATCGGATGGCGGCAGGTGCCGCTCAATAGAAGAGACTGGAGGGTTCAATCAGGTGTGCCAGAAAAACTAGGTGTGAAAGGGGCCATAAGCTTTTGTGGGAGTATAGTTTTGCTAAAGAATGCTAATGCAAAAATGCTGCAAAACTTGTGTTTTTAATGCGGCATTCTACAGCTAATGCTACTGACGTTTTTATAACATCCAGTGTGCATGAGGCCTAAAGCTAAGCAACCATATGATTATACTGTAGGACAAACGCTCAATTCACAAAGCCAACACACCAGGATAAGGATTTTTATTTTCATAATGGTAACAGGTATTTTCAGCTTGCTGTCAGGTAAAACTGTTGTCCCTGGTATAGTAAGCAAGGGTAAATCCCTGTAAAGGTTATAATACATATAAATTCTAATTGTACAATCCTTTATATTCAATGTGACAGAACTGCTTTGGTACCCCGCTTGGGTGCTTCCTTCCGCCAGTGCCTTCTGCCCTCCAAACCATTCCAAGCAAACCGAGAGCTAAAACCAGCTCTTTTTACCCCATGAATCGTACACAGATAAAATGTTAGGATAGAACCCAAAGAATGAATATTGTTTATTGAACAGAAATATAGTTTTTTTTATAAACTTCAAAAGTAGGGGCAGTCACCACATGAACAATAAAACCAAATATTTACCCAAAACATCCCACAATGGTTAGATAATGAAGTATAGCAGACACATCACAGATACCTCCAAGAGCTAGCCAGGTTAGCCAGCAGACAGAAGCAATAGGTGACCCACTTAACCTAATTAATAATGGGAATGCACACAGTGGCAGAGACCTACTTAATATTAAACACCTTACACTAACACCACCCCACCTCAGACTATCCGGCAACAGTCTACAACAGTCTATGAGAGAAACCCCTACAATTTTCCATCAGTCTGAAAAGGTGGAATTCATTTATCTTCATAGATTTCTTAAGGGATATTGTTGATAAATATTTCTGTCCTAAGTGAATGAGCCTCTCCAACCTAGTCTGCAGGAGGGACACCATCTTTGCTCTGACTATTAACCTGTACAATATTAATATTGCACCTTTGTATCCACTCCAGAAGGGAAGCTTTATTGTCCTTATTCAGAGAAGTAATCCAAGTGTCCATTAAGTTGTTGTCCATCATTATAGAATGATCTGCTTTCTCCATGAGCCATGATCAGTGGGTAGGAGGCTTGCCCCTGGTCCTCCCCTGTCCTGGCTGGGTCTGTCACAGTTTATCCCCCATCTAAAGTAGACTAACAAGGTCCCAGAATTCCACATGGTCTGTTGCCAGCGCTTCTGCTGGGGACCCCACATCATCTGCTCTGGTTAACTGTTGGGGAGGGAGGCAAGCTTCCTCCACTCCCAGACTGTGGATCTGCCACTGGGAAGGAAGAACCCCCACCTTTTCACCCTGGGCCCCTGGAACTGCTGCCAAGTTGGGGTAAAACAGTCTGCTGCACTCTGCTCTGATGCCAGCCCTTCGTCTGGAGAAGTCTGTTGTAACTCCACATATGCTGCTGGCATGAAATCCCATGTCACTGTCAGTGGTGCAGGAGAAAGGCTGGCTGTCTCTTCTCTCAGGAAGGCTGAAGCTGCTGTTGGCGCTGGGAAGAGCTCAAAGATGTTCTGCCCTGATGTCAGCTCTTCTGCTGGAGGTACACTGGTTTGTTCCACCTCAGCAGAAAAGTTTTTTAAATCCCCAGTCTCTGGTGGCGGGGAATAGAGGTTCACCATCTTTTCTCCCTGGATCCTGGGAACCACTGAAGGTGCTGGGTAGAGGTTAGCAATGTTCTGCCCCAATGCCAGAACTTCATTTGAAAGTTAAGTAAATGTTACTTATTCTGATGAAAATTAATTAAATCCATGCTTTCTAGGATCTGTGGCTGGGGAGTGAGGACAGGTTTCTCTCCTCCCTGGTCCTTGAACTGCCACTGGGGAGATGTGCCTTACCCTTACCCTTATCTGGCTGCTGGAGAGATGCATTCCTCCATCTAAGCTCGTCCTGTGCAGAAACAAGTTTGTCAAGGTGAGTCAGCACTTGCTGCATCTGCCACAAGAGCTCCGCTTCCATAGCTGGAGGTGGGCAAAGCGCACTGTTGCTCTGCCACATTGCCGACACAGCCAGGGTCTCAGAGTTGTAGGCTGGTACTTCCTGATAGTCCCAGGAAAAGGGAGCCATATATGGAAAATAACTGTGGCCACAAAAAAATTGACACTTTGGGTCCAATTTGGACATTTTCACTTAGGGGTGTACTCACTTTTGTTGCCAGCAGTTTAGACATTAATGGCTGTGTGTTGAGTTATTTTGAGGGGACAGCAAATGTACACTGTTATACAAGCTGTACACTCACTACTTTACATTGTAGCAAAGTGTAATTTCTTCAGTGTTGTCAAATGAAATGGTATAATAAAATATTTACAAAAATGTGAGGGGTGTACTCACTTTTGTGAGATACTGTAGGTATTGGAGGGCTGGGGGCATTGCTGCACTCAAAAGGTTTTATACCTTCGTGTAAAAACCTTGAGCATTTACTACCACTTTAATGACACTCCAAATGCAGTACTTAAGCTTCGTACACACGCACCGATTGTTGGCCGTAAATTATTGGCCAACGTCCGATCGGCCGATTGTCGGCTTGTTAGTATGATGCTTCCGACAACCGACTGGGACTTTTCGGCCGAACAAAATCTGGTGTGCAGGCTATAACATTTTTGTTGGCCAACAACAGAACGGCCGATTGTTCCTCAGTCAGTACAGATTTCGGCCGACAAAAATGTGATGATCAAGACTGGGCATGCTCAGAGAAGAAAAAACACACGAAAAGTAGACCAGAACATGACATCACTTCTGCAGTTGGTTGTTGTTGGCCGACAAAATTCGTGTGCAGTCTAGAGCACATTTCAACCAACACAACAACACTGGACAAAAAACGGCCGATCGGTTGGCCGACAATCGGTGCGTGTGTACGAGGCTTTAGCCTGCACTGGATCGCATGATACTGTATTCAGACATTTGTGCACACAGGCAAGAGCTGCACAGGCACCAGGATTTACTGTAAATGATTGTTTCATCTGGGTCCTAGAAGCAGATGCTGACCCTGGATGATGCCTGAACAAAGGTGGTGCCATCTTTCTGGAGAGAAAAGCAGATGAAGGCTGGGTTCATGCTAATGCGGCCGCGGGTCCCAGCAGGTGGTCCGGTGCATCCCTGTACACCGATTCAGGTGCAAATCAGGTCAGAATTTTTACCTGAATTCGCACCTGAAGCTGAGCCAAAGACACACAGGACCCTTTTCCAATGCGGACCACGGCCGCCCTGGACATGTGTGAACCGGCTCCATTGAGAGTCGGTCACAGTCTCCTGTCATGAGAATTGGATGCAGAAAAATCTGCATCCAATTCGCATCAGTGTAAACCTAGCTGAAGGCATTGTCAGGGCAGTACTATGATCTCTGGTAATAAATACCTAGAATTGTTACGCATTACTTAGCATGCCCTTAAAATGAAGACATATTTCTGATGATTGGTTTGCATTAAGGGTGACTTAAGGGAAAATAAATCAAAACTCTCCCTTTAAAATAGAAATAGCTAGGCATGGGTATATCACCTGTGACATATGTCAGGCTTTGTTTCTCACACAGAATTGTAAAAATAAGTGTTTTTCAATTTTTAGCTTTAGTTCCATTTTAAAGTTATGTAAAACAGACAGAAAGCTCTAGGCAAGAACACTGTGGACTGCACTGTACCGAGTGATCCTCACACAGAAAATAAAAAAGACAGAGGTCCAAAGGGAATGTGACTTAGCAACTCAAATCGCTCTCTATAACTTCCTCAATCCCCCCCATGTGATTAACCAATATAATGAAGAATGGAAGGACAGTCTGTGCGTCTGATATAACATCCTAAGGGCTCTGCAAGAAGATGGAGAAGAAGTTGTGCAAAGATCTGTATTTTTTCCCATTATTTCTCACAGGATAGAAACGGCAGAAAAAGGGCATTATTCCTTTCTCACATGTAGTCAGTCTAGATTTAGGGCTCATTTCTACCAACACGCACACTAAAAAGCTGTGGGCTGGTGTCTGTGTAGGGGTGGTGACCGCAGTGGTTTATTTTGGTTTTGTGCTGCCCTAGGCAAAACTAAAATTGGGCGCCCCCCTCCCCCTCCTATGTAAATTTGCCCCACTCCTTCCTTTTAAACATATGTGACTCCCTCCAAAATTTAAGTACTACAAGTCCCAGCATGAATCCCTGAGATCTCATGAGAGGGGGGAGAGAGGGGGTGGGAGAGAGAGAGAGGGGGTGGGTGAGGGAGGGAGAGAGAGAGAGGGGTTATGAGGGAGGGAGGGAGAGAGAGAGAGGGGAATGAGAGAGAGAGAAGGGGGGTGAGAGAGAGGAGGGTGTGAGAGAGAGATAGAGAGAGAGAGAGGAGGGTGAGAGAGAGGGGTGAGAGAGAGAGAGAGACAGAAAGAGGGGGGGTGAGAGAGAGAGGGGGTAAGGGAGAGGGAGAGAGAGATGAGAGAGAGAGAGAGCGATAGGGGGGGTGAGAGAGAGGGGGGATGAGAGAGAGAGAAAGAGAGGGGGGAGAGAGAGTGGGGGGTGAGAGAGGGGGGTGAGAAAGAGAGGGGGGTGGTGAGAGAGAGGAGGGGGTCAGAGAGAGAGAGAGAGAGAGAGAGGATCAGAAGGGGAGTGATGGAGAGAGGGGGGTGAGAGAGAGAGGGGGGTGAGATAGAGAGGGGGTGAGATAGAGAGGGGGGAGTGAGAGAGAGGGGGATGACAGAGTGAGGGGGGGTGAGAGAGTGAGGGGGGGTGAGAGAGGCAGCTCTAGCAACCAGAACCAGTGGCCAATAGAGTCTCAGGTGGAGGAGGAGCAGCTTTTTTACCACCCCCTTGCAAAGTGCCGCCCTAGGCCTGGGCCTTGTTGGCCTAGGCCAAAATACAGCACTGGGTGACCGGTGGCGCAACGCATTTAGAGGCGATTTACTAAAACTAGAGAGTGCAAAATCTGCTCTGTGTGCGGAGACAGAGCTGTCAGATCCCCGCTGTCCTCTATGGGGAGATCAGATGAGAACGGACCGCCTGTCCGTTCTCATCCGATCCGATACTTCAGACGGATTGAAAATAGGGTTTCCATCCGTCCGGATTTCACGGGCAGGATCGGATCGGAAGTGGACAGCAGCAGGTGTCAGCGGACATGTCTCCGCTGACACCCGCTGCCCCATAGGGATGCATGGAGCCTCCGATCAGGTTCACCTGAAAAACTATAGAGTGTCTATGGCCTAATTAGACCAAATACAGTGCTTGCTCAAAACTGTGAATACCAATATATTAACTATATCTTACCAGTGTGGAAATTTACAAATAAATGAATAAATAGTGACATAAGTATGCGCAAATTTTAAGTGACTAAAATATATAAAACAAGTGAATAATCAAGTGGGTGAAAAAACTTCAATAAAATTCAGTAAATAATCCGTGAATAATATATATGAAGAGTCTCCAAAAATTAAATTTTTTTATATTATAAAGGTGACTTCAGTGCTCAAGTAAATGTCCTTGATGACAAAATATGTGAATCTTCAATTCAAAAGTGCTTGCTGTGACATCAATTTTCTTGTGAAAAAAAATATGGGATGGATCACTTACCAGATGAAGTGGGTTCTATATACCATATGGCATTAGAACCTAATCACGCTTGAAAAAAGCCCCTTGGGCTTAATGGATATCCCCTTTAAATGGCTCCACACTTGCAGATATTCCCCTGGATTCCGAGGTATCAGTGGTGGTATATGGGAGAAGAAAAAGGCTCCAAATAGTGTAATTCAGTTCAAATAGACCTTTTATTGCCCATAATTCGGGAAAACGATTAAAAAAGAGAAGTATCACATCCCTAGTGGTCTATTCACGGATTATTTATTGAATTTTATTGAAGTTTTTTCACCCACTTGATTATTCACTTGTTTTATATATTTTAGTCACTTAAAATTTGCGCATACTTTTGTCACTATTTATTCATTTATTTGTAAATTTCCACACTGGTACACATACCATTGTAAAAAGATATAGTTAATATATAGGTATTCACGGTTTTGAGCAAGCGCTGTATTTGGTCTAATTAGGCCATAGACACTCTATACACCCTATTTTGTACAGCAGCTGCTATTTATTGGTTTTAGGCTCTTTTATATGTAATATTCACTGGTAATATTAAACCTTTTAGTACTCTTCCACTGGCGCGAGGTATATACCTTGTATATATATTTTAGTCACCTGAAAAACTGACAGACGGATCGGATCGCCCGTGTGAAAGGAGCCTAAAACTCCCCCATTGTTTACTTTTTTCTCTTTTTTTTAAATTTGCTAACCACTTGACCTCTAGAAAATTTACCACCCCCCCCAGCCCCCCGGTGCGCATTCCCGGAAGAGCCGGATCACGTATATATATATATGTGATCCGGCACAGAGGTGCCGCCTTGTAACAGTAAAACTGCTATAGGGCGGATCTTAAAGTGGAGTTCTGCCCCCCTCCAAAAATTAAAAGTCAGCAGCTACACATACTGTAGCTGCTGACTTTTAAAATTAGGACACTTACCTGTCCTGGAGTCCACCGATGTCGTCACCGCAGCTGATGTTTCTGGTGCTGCCGCTGCCATCGCCGATAAGGGAACTCGGCAGTGAAGCCTTGCGGCTTCACTGGTGGGTCCCTACTGCGCATGCGCGCTGCGCACTTGGGTTGGCTCGGCGGCGGAGGGTAGGAAGAGGGGGCCAAACTTCGCCGTGGCGCCATTTCCAGGAATTGGGGAGGGGTACCTCTCGAAAACAGGTACCCGTTGCCCCCTCCCCCTAAAAGGTGAAAAATGTGGCACCAGAGGGGGGGAGGAAGCAAATGAGCGGAAGTTCCACATTTGGGTGGAACTCCGCTTTAAGTGGCTAAAAACTAACTCCATTTTTTGCACCATTAAACCTTTATTTAGGGTTTAACATAGTGCAAATTGGATCCCCACACCCCCAAGCTGCTCCTTCCGTAACAGCATGAAGGGGTTATTCACCCCCCTAGCTTCTACCAGTTTTCAAATCTATTTGTCTGTGCGGGGCTCTGCCTGTACAGCCACAACCTTCATTCAAAGAGATTTGTAAATGAAAGAACTACGGGAGATGGACATGTACTAGTTCCCAAAATGTAGGCAGGTTAAACGTGTATAGTTGAGCACAGGCTGGGGAAGGGGTTAATTGTTTTTAGCTCAGTTCCCGGCCTTTTGATTCCAGCCGGGCCACCTGTACTATTAAAGGGTAGGGTCCAGGGAATGGATATGTGGGTATCAGTGGGTCCATGAGTTGCAGCTTAATTGTGGAGTTACACAGAGCGGAGGACATTCAAGCCATGGACAATGCCATAATGAACTATCGCCACACAGAGGTATGCCTGGGCCACTACATCATTCTAGTTGGGATTAGGGAATGGATGCTGTTTACATTGAATTGTATGCCTCATCATGTTCAGTAAAGTTGCATTAACCGTTCTGCTGCCTGGTCTGAAGTTATTGAAGGAGTGCATGTTGGTTCTGGCACATCAAAAGAACCTGGGTCTGTAAATGCACTGCAGGTTTTGAAGTAACCCCACTACCAAGGGTTAACTCGGCAAGACACAGAGAAGAGCGTAGTTGCTATGGAAAAAAAGAGGTTGGTATACCCGCGCTATGGAGTTCCTAATACCAAAAATTCAAAAACCGTGGTTTTAGCTGCCTCCAACCTACCGCTAGGGTAAATTAAATTGGGGTTGAGAAGGTGTTGGTGAGTGGCGCTACCACAATGCACAGGTCTAATTTGTGCATTAAAATACAAATGACATATGATAATACTGCAGAAGATTACTAAAACGGTGTTTTAGATGAGATAAGAAAGTGCACTGTGCTGAAATGTGGGGTCTTCCCCCTATGTTGTGTTCATAAACACCCTATAAGAACACTTTGATTAAAAATTCTTGCTTATACCGTGAATAACAAAAGTGCACTGTGCTGAAGTATTAAAGTGCCAGCGTGCTGGATGACAGTTCCAGATGCTGTAAAATCTAATAGTGGACAATTAATAGAAAATGTGCACATTAAAAGAATAACTATAAATACATAAAGTGCTGAGTGCTGAAGTAAATAGTGCAAATAAGAAAACGTGCTTTCAATTTTTTATTGTGATATCCCTGTTTTAAGGGAGTGAAGAGGTAAATTGATGTTAAGGTGTCAACAAAGGAGTGATGAGTACCAGTCTTTCATGGGTATATCACCCTCTAGTGCCCTGCTTAAGGTGCAAGTGCTAATACCCGTGGCCCCACTAGGTAAAGCACCTACCGCACGGTCTCCTCTGCTGTAAATGCTAGGCTGGTAGGTGAGACTCGCCTGGTGGGTAAACCTTGGTGTTCCTTAGTAGGTATCCCACTGCGGCTTTCTAAGCTCGCACCGTCTCCTCTGCTGTAGGTACTAGGCTTGTAGATGAGGTTCGGCTGATGTTCCTTAGTGGGTATCCCACTGCAGCTTTTAAGCTCTAAAATCAATGTGCAAAAAGAAAACCTCCATTGCGTAGTATATCCGTACAGTAGGAAAACAATAGCAAAGACTCACTGTTAAGGAAGTTCACGATCAGCTTCTGGGTGTCCGGCTGCCTTGGTGTTTCCGCGTTCCACGGTCCGGAACCACTCAACCGGAAGGGATGGGTGACGCTGTATCTCCGCCCTGCGCGTTTCATCACTACGAGGTCATCTGGAGCAAAATTTCTCAAAATTTGTTCCATCCTGCTCCTTCTAATTTTCTTGGAACTGTGGAACTTCAGCAAATCTTCACTTTTCAGGTCCAATTTTACAAAATCAATTTCAGCCAGATATGTCAGGCTATTTACAATACTTCCATTCTCTTGCTTCCTATCTAAGAATAATCAGTGTGTAGCACTGCCCCCTTAAGGACTGCTGGATTTTCACACTTTTGGGTCCCCCTGGGTTACCGTTAGCAACTTTGACATTCAAGTCTATCACTTTACTTCTTGGTTCAGTCAATAATTAATCCAGGGGTATGTAGTTGTTTTGTGTTTTATTTATAAGTTAGGGATGGGAGAAGGAATTAGTGGGATACTCCAGATTAATGCACAAGATGTTGGAGGACATCTATCTCTTGATACAGCCAGGCTGTTGATCCATTGCCACTTAGGTGGATTTAGGGTTAAGTCTCTTTCCAGATGACTTGATGAACTAAAGTTATCTTCAGGACACTCTTCTAGTATCCTCTTTCTTGACCACTGACACCCGTCCACTGACTATCCTACTCCGGGGTGGCCCCCTCAGGTCAGGCCCCT
The DNA here is from genome assembly GCF_965119305.1 of Pelophylax lessonae. Lineage (NCBI taxonomy): Eukaryota > Metazoa > Chordata > Amphibia > Anura > Ranidae > Pelophylax > Pelophylax lessonae. The sequence continues at coordinate 53,362,299 of NC_138769.1, read as the reverse complement.
TGACACGATCCCCTGTACTCACAATACTGTTTTTCTAGGGTCTCCAGTGTCTCCCCCTCAGTCAGCTTTCCTGGACCTCTTGGTTCAGCTCCATTCCTCTGGCACTCAGTACGACCTCTAAATTCCACGTGCCACTGCTACAGAGGTCGAGGCACGCGCCACCCTCCCTCCGGGACCTTTCTCACCAGCCAAAGACCCTGCAGCACATGTGCTCCTGGCTTATATACAGTATCCCAGAATGCACCGAGACAGCCTGTCTCTGCCAATCACCAGGACTGTATCAAAGCCTATGTATCCATTGATCAGGTTTTCTCCCACTGTCCAACATGCCTCCCTATTGGACCAGAGTGAACCACTCTCTAGACTCAATGAATCACATACTGAGCACGCTGAGCAGACCTAACTAACAGATCCTGATCTCTGCTAGACAAAAAGCAATATAGATTTGCCTCCTGCTCCTCTGATAGGCAGACAGAGCCAAAAACAATACTCTCTCACTAGCACCTACCTAGGAAGGTGCTACAAGTGATATCAGCTAAAATGATTTTGCCACAAATTTACTGATTTTGCTGTCAGAAATTACTCCAGCACAAGTTCATGCTAGTTGAAAGGAGTTTTTGTAACCCTCAGGAGCCATTTAAAGCCCAGTTCATCCATAAAAGCAACCTCATTTCCTATTGATTCCAGTGCATTTCGCCAAAATAGCTAAATTTTGCAAATGCCTCCAATTTTTTAATAAAATTTAGTGGAAAATAAACAGCATCAAAGTTTTATCACACTTTAGCGTTCCAAGCTGTAATTATAAATGGATCCAAAAACTGCATATGACCCTTTTTTTTAACAATGCAGCACATCTCAATGCATGTATGTATGTGCATTGTGGTGTAGTGCACTCTACTGTAGTGCGCTGGGGTCCTATTCATAATAAATGACCCTGGACATAGAGCAGGTGTGTTGTGGGAATGGAAATTAACGCACACATTTTATTGTGCTTTGCTGCAATGCACATGTGTGAATGTACCCATCATGTCCAGAGTCTAAAAGCTAGAGAGCAGTGACAATTTCCATATTTCTTTATAGGTTTTAAGGTAAACTGAGTGATATCAACACAGCTGCAATGTGTCTTGGATAGCCTTCAAGCGGACCTGAACTCAAATAGTAAGGTTTTTTTTATGTTACAGGTGTAGTGCTAACTCCTTAGGGATCTGTTGGATTGTTAGGTCCTTCTAGGCTTACTAACTAGGTGTACTAACGACCAGATTATCATATGATCGCGTCAAAAGCTCTATTTTTTGCCTTATTTACTCATGTATACAAGGCTTTACTGCCAGTGCACTAGTCTACTTTTTCCCCCAAAGCACTTACCAGGTCGTGCCCGTTGCTCCAACAATTCTTGCAGGATGTGCGAGAGGTGATTAATGCAGTGGGCTCATTGTCTATCCCGATAGACCCCAGGATTTTTTTGCTAGGCATTTGTGACGATGTTGATTCGAGCAAATCTATACTTGCTCATTGGAAGCGGGCTGATCCCCCAACGGTTTCACAGTGGAAGGCGCTGGTAGACTCAGTTTTACCTCTGTATAAACTTACATATATGGGTAGAAGGTGTCCTTCTAAATTTGATAAGATTTGGGGATCTTGGATAACGGTAGCTTGTTGGAGAATGTGTATCCTGCTCTACTTCTTCGGCTCCTCTCCCGCGCCCCCTCTCACGCTGCTCCCCTACTGGCTATTCTTTTCTTCCCTTCCCTTGGAATCTTCTCCGAATGTACTTGAGTTGAGGACTAATTTTTCTTTTTTTCTCCTATCTTTGAATTTTATATCATGCACTTGTTAATACTTAGCTGTGTTCGCACCGGTGTTGTGCAATGCTGCCCTCTCTGGAATCCTTGTATCTGTGTACCTGTTTATTCTTTTTGGACTATGTCTGTGCACTTTTCTTGAGATGAATAAAAACGTTTCTGTTAAAAAAAAAAAAAAAGCACTTACCAACTCATCACCAATGTCCAATTGACTGACATCAACCCTTCAACCCTTGCTTGAAGATTCCATCTACTCAGAATCAAGGGGAGAAATGGTTAGGGATTACAGGATACCCAAGAGTAGTAACTTCAGCTCCTCTCACAAACCAAGGGTGTAGACCAGCAATTTTCTATATTCTACCTTTAGGAGACAACAATCTTTATTGTTGTAGCTGTAAGCTGAAACCAATAATGGACTTGAGCCACCTTATTGGTTTAGAGGCCCTAGCACTGGCCTATTCCCACTCCCAAGGACTCAAACAAGAGACAAAGACCCTTCTAGCAGTACATACTCCTCAGGCCATGTCTCGGAGACTAGGGACCTCCAAGTGGTTGACCAGGATGAAATCAATAATTATAACTCACGTCATTGTTTATTTGTTCTTACTTTATCTACTGGAGAGCACTCTCAAGCAACTGGCATAAGTAAGCACTAGTCTGAGCTCAGGGGAACCTAACAAACACAGAAATGGTAAAAAAAAATGCTACAGCCTAGCTGCATTACTAAATTTACCTAGAGGCACCCTAACTTTGACAAAGGACTTACACAGGGAACATCTAGAAATGTTAATTGTTCCTAAACTGTACCATGAAAATATTACCTTTTGCCTCAAATTCTTTGTGTAAAGTAGCAGTGCACCCAGGCACTCCTGATCCTACAGCCTCATAACTGTGTATCTGCAGTGTGATCTCAACTAAGACATAACTCCCAAATTTTTGAGATGGAAATAAAGGACATCTATTATGAAAAGTATTTAGGTAATGGACATACCCCGCCATGCCCCCTAAAGGAGATTTTTTTTAAAAAAGGGATTAGTTAAACAAGTTTTTTTTTTTTTTTTTGTTTTTTTTACCACTACTCTTCCTTTATATCAGCTTTTGAAATTTAAAAATGCAGCAATTCAAATATTGGATGAAAGTTTTAGCACTGGGAAACACTTTTTGAAAGTTAAAAAGAGCATTTTATATACAACTATGTAGACCAAAATCAGGGGCAAATGAGGAGGAAAGAGGGACAGAGGGACTTTGTTCCAAAATCAGGGACAGTTGGGAGCTTTGTCTAAAGCGCAGCTGCCTCTGACTGCTAGTCTAACAAGATTTGGAGTGAGGTTATGTAATCGCTGGGCTACTCACTGTTCTCCTTGCTGGAGTGGAAGCTGCACCTGAAGACCTGCAGTATGAGGATCTCCCTGCTTCTTTTATTCTGTAAATCTACATTATGCTTCCTGCACCTCTCCTGCTGCTTCTTGATTGATTCCTCACCAGTGATCAGATCATCAGTCATTATTGGAAGCGGTGTGACATAAAGAAACAAAGCTCTGCCTCTACCAAGATGGCTGCCTCCAGAACAGAACAAGGCATAGTAAATCAGCAATACTGGTGACTAGTTATTTGCCCTCAGAGTGCCTCTTTTTGGGCACAGCCTCCAGACTTCAGGTCTTCTTTGTGTTTCAATATTTTTTTATTGAAGTATTTACATAAAAGAGAATACAAAAGAAAGTTACGACAAAGAATATGGATCTTCCACAATGTAAAATACATACAGAATGGGCAGTAGTCCAAAAATGTTAACATAAAACAGCATAGAAAAGGCATTCTTCCAAAAGAAGAATCTTCACGATCAGTATAGAATGCACTATCTGTGTGGGGTAACCCCAATTCTTGTTCAAGACACTAAGTGGTGCATTACCACAGCACACCTCAGGCCTATGTACACTAGGGGACAGAGCAACTACATATTGCACTTCCAAACTTAAGGTCCTTTTCTAGACCACAATAGCTTGAAAATACACCTGGTGTAAACGGTATACATTCATAGAAGGGAACCTATCAGTGGCGGCCCGTGCATAGCGGGCGCCAGGGCGCCGCCCCCCTACCCCTAAAAAAAAGAAAAAAAAAAAAAGAAAAAAAAAAAAATGACAGCGAACAAATAAAGTTTTTAAAAAAAATTTGGGTTCGCCGGCCTTTGTAATGGAAGTGGTGGCTAGGGGGGGGGGGGGGGGGGTTACGTCCCAGAAGAGGTGCAGATCGGCAGCCTTCTGGGGGCGTAACCCGATCGCAAGTCCTTGCGATTGGACACCCCCACTTTCGGATATCCTGGCTGTGATTGGTCCAGTCTCCAGCCTGGACCAATCATCATCCAGGACATCCGATCCCTGACGTCACAATGGGGGCGGTGCCGGTGCGTGAGTCAGTCACTCACCGTCACCGCCGCTCGGAGGACGAGGGAGAAGCCGCTCTCCTTCCCGCCGCCGCCGCCGCAGAGAGGACGGACTGGATCGAGGAGGGAAGAACCCGCCGCCGCCAGGTAAGTGCATTAAATTGAAGGGAGCACGCACGCTGCACTCTGCATTGATTGGGGGACAATGCTGTGGGCACTCTGCATTTATTGGGGGACATTGCTGTGGCACTCTGCATTTATTGGGGGACATTGCTGTGGCACTCTGCATTTATTGGGGACATTGCTGTGGCACTCTGCAGTTATTGGGGTACATTGCTGTGGCACTCTGCATTTATTGGGGTACATTGCTGTGGCACTCTGCATTTATTGGGGGACAATGCTGTGGGCACTCTGCATTTATTGGGGGACAATGCTGTGGGCACTCTGCATTTATTGGGGGACAATGCTGTGGGCACTCTGCATTGATTGGGGGACAATGCTGTGGGCACTCTGCATTTATTGGGGGATAATGCTGTGGGCACTCTGCATTTATTGGGGGACAATGCTGTGGGCACTCTGCATTTATTGGGGGACAATGCTGTGGGCACTCTGCATTTATTGGGGGACAATGCTGTGGGCACTCTGCATTTATTGGGGTACAATGCTGTGGGCACTCTGCATTTATTGGGGTACAATGCTGTGGCGCTCTGCATTTATTGGGATACAATGCTGTGGCACTCTGCATTCATTGGGGTACAATGCTGTGGGAACTCTGCATTTATTGGGGTACAATGCTGTGGCGCTCTGCAATCATTGGGGTACAATGCTGTGGCACTCTGCAATAATTGGGGTACAATTCTGTGGCACTCTGCAATCATTGGGGTACAATTCTGTGGCACTCTGCAATCATTGGGGTACAATTCTGTGGCGCTCTGCATTTATTGGGGTACAATGCTGAGGCGCTCTGTATTTATTGGGGTACAATGCTGCGGCGCTCTGCATTTATTGGGGTACAATGCTGTGGGCACTCTGCATTTATTGGGGTACAATGCTGTGGGCACTCTGCAATCATTGGGGTACAATGCTGTGGGCACTCTGCATTTATTGGGGTACAATGCTGTGGCGCTCTGCAATCATTGGGGTACAATGCTGTGGCACTCTGCAATCATTGGGGTACAATTCTGTGGCACTCTGCAATCATTGGGGTACAATTCTGTGGCACTCTGCAATCATTGGAGTATAATTCTGTGGCGCTCTGCATTTATTGGGGTACAATGCTGAGGCGCTCTGTATTTATTGGGGTACAATGCTGTGGCGCTCTGCATTTATTGGGGTACAATGCTGTGGGCACTCTGCATTTATTGGGGTACAATGCTGTGGGCACTCTGCAATCATTGGGGTACAATGCTGTGGGCACTCTGCATTTATTGGGGTACAATGCTGTGGGCACTCTGCAATCATTGGGGTACAATGCTGTGGCACTCTGCAATCATTGGGGTACAATTCTGTGGCACTCTGCAATTATTGGGGTACAATGCTGTGGCACTCTGCAATCATTGGGGTACAATTCTGTGGCACTCTGTAATCATTGGGGTACAATTCTGTGGCACTCTGCAATCATTGGGGTACAATGCTGTGGGCACTCTGCAATCATTGGGGTACAATGCTGTGGGCACTCTGCATTTATTGGGGTACAATGCTGTGGGCACTCTGCAATCATTGGGGTACAATTCTGTGACACTCTGCAATCATTGGGGTACAATGCTGTGGCACTCTGCAATCATTGGGGGACAATGCTGTGGGCACTCTGCAATCATTGGGGTACAATTCTGTGACACTCTGCAATCATTGGGGTACAATGCTGTGGCACTCTGCAATCATTGGGGGACAATGCTGTGGGCACTCTGCAATCATTGGGGACAATGCTGTGGCGCTCTGCAGTGATTGGGGACAATGCTGTGGCGCTCTGAATTGAAAGGGGCACGCACGCTGAACTCTGCATTGTGGGGGCACAGCACAGTCTTTATTGCATTGAAGGGGGCACAGCACAGTGTTTATTGCATTGTGGGGGCACAGCACAGTGTTTATTGCATTGAAGGGGGCACAGCACAGTGTTTATTGCATTGAAGGGGGCACAGCACAGTGTTTATTGCATTGAAGGGGGCACAGCACAGTGTTCATTGCATTGAAGGGGGCACAGCTTCAAAGTCACGCAATTTTTTTACTGCGTTTTTTGGCGCGAAGCAATACCTATTACATTTTTCTTTTTGCGCCCCCCCAAAAATTTTGAGCACCAGCCGCCACTGGAACCTATACCTCCATGGGAGGGAAGCCGCATCCACCCTCACACAGAAACAAGCCTTCACCCTGAGTTAGCAGTAGCTTCTCTAAATTTGAAAGAAATAGGTGCGTGGTACTTTTCGGTATGCTACCCCCTTTTCTATGTTTTACTTTTTTGCTGTTTTGTTTAAACTCAATAAAAAACTACTGAATACTAAATTTAAAAGAAATAGGTGAGAGGGCCTAAGAAATATCATAGCAGAGGCTGAGAAGGGAAAAGGAAAAGAGGGGGGATTTTAAGAGGGAAAGTAGGGTAAGACCTCTGACTCGAAATCACATCGTTCTGAAACTACCCTAATCAGGTACAGATCTTGAATCTCGAGTCAGGTACTTGACCCATGGGTCCCACACTTTCTCAAACATCCTCATTTTGTTATTCAACACTCGTTAATCATAATCCAGGAAAGTTTAAGCTTGAGCTGTTCGAATGGCGAGACAGCCGACTTCCAAGATTTTGCGATAAATATTTTTGCTGATATGAATATAAAGGCTATGAGACGTCTCTGAGGTCTCGAAGCTGACTCAACCTTGCAGCCCAGCAGATTTTTTCTTGGGGATTTGGAAAGGTTAACTTGGGTGAGAGTGTGGATGAAATTGTACACCCTAATCCAGAAACGCCTCACCTTAGGACACTGCCACCATATGCGTCTACAGCCGTAAAAACAAAGGAGACGCTCCCGGAACATAGGTTGCCAGCCTTGCTGGTACCATGTACCATCTCAATAGCACTTTGTAATTCGCTTTGATAATAGATGTATTAATGAGAGACCTCCAAGCCTCGTGGGCTATGGGGTGTCATTCGTCCAGCTCAATAGTTGACTTCAGGTCTTCTTTAATGTTTCTTTCTAACAAATACCAAAAAAAACCACACTGACTGGAAAAAGGTTGGTCTTGAGAGCATACAATACGTCAAAAATAAAAGGAACTAAAAGCTTTAAAGCTTTGAAGTTTTGTAGGAGTTGCACTGAGAATTCCTGGCACCTAAGTCTGGTTTGATAATGCCAGCTAGGGTTTGATTACTGTAAGTAAAGTGTGATATTTACACTCATGTCACAGAGCCAGTTACGTAGGTTGAAATCATCGTTGCTGGGATCATAAACAGATCGGAGTGTGCTGTATGCACATCATTCTGCACCTGCAATCACTTGATAAAATACCTTATTTCCGCACCTCGTGGCTTACTTGTCCTGTTGGTCACATGCTTTATTTATGTAATTTAGATATCATTGTTTTTTTTCTGTTGCTTATCCCCTACAGAGAGTCAGATGACTACAACAATACAAGTTTGTTTTAAGTCTCCCTGCACTGCAGTTTTCTGATTTGAAGGAAGACTTGAGAAACGTTTGAGGGGATTCAGTGCAGAAATCCTTCTGAAAACTGTGGTGCAGATCTTTTAGTCACTGACCAGCAACATCAGCTGAACTATAGGCAGATATCAAAGACACAAATTAAAGTGATTCTAAAGGATTTTTTAAATAACAAACATGTTATAATGGAATAAATAAGACCGGGTCTTATATTAATTTTGGCTATAAAAAACACACTAGGGCTTATTTTCAGGGGATGTCTTATTTATTTACGGTATGTAAAAAGATGATCTTAAAGGGATTGTAACCCTAAAATAAATAAATATCCTGATCCTTTAAAGCATGGTAGACAGCACAGTGCTTGTGTTGTGTCATTTAGCCCTCTTTATGTTCTAAAAACCTGGAATAAAATAATAAAATTAAAAAAAAAGGTTCTCTCCCCCTCTCTCCCTGTCAACTCACGAGTCAGCATTATGACATTCTGTATAAAGTCATTGTAAAAATATGTAATCGATTTTGTAAAAAGATTATGTAATGTGCAGTGTGTCTCCTTTTGTAACTTTATTGTGGAAAATACCTTACTTATAGCGCCGCTGGGCGCTCACGTGATTCTCCAGAGCTCTACTTTACCTCTCCGAATACTGCAGAGGGAGGGGCTGAGATCAAGGATTTTACTAGGGCTTATTTTCGGGGTAGGGCTTATATTGCAGCCATCCCTGAAAATCACGCTAGGTCTTATTTTCGGGGTAGGGCTTATTTTCAGGGAAACAGGGTACTAGGTAGTTGACAGTCAACAGTAAATGACTTCAAACATGCTTGGGACAAACATAGATCTATAGTCAGACAAATAAGTTAACAAAAAAAAACAAAAAACAAAAATGGGCAGACTCGATGGACTACTTGGTCTTTTTCTGCCACCACTTTTCTGTGTAATTTGGTACAAGAGGAAGCAGAGGACTCTGCTCGTTAGAGTTTACAATCTAATAATAATCACCAGCAGAGGTCCTAACCCTTCCTAGTTTACTTAAAAAAAACTTTTTTATTGAAGTTTGTCACTGTTTCCCATAAAAAGCCAAAAGGTTCTATCCTTGATCCAGTCTGTCTAAAACCTAAAACATATTGGATAGAGTTGTGAAACAACTGAATTCTTATATAGCAGTGTCATCCACCCAAAATATTCGTAGTAATAAAGTCTCTCATTAAGGCTTCATTCACACTTGTGTGACTTGTCATGCAACTTTGGACATCAAAGATACATGACAAGTCATTTCCCATGTTTTCTAATGATAGTCATTCATATATGTGTGACTTAAAGTTGCAGCAACTTCAAAGTAGTGCATGCTCTACTTTGGTCTGACTTTAATGCAACTTGAGGGCCATAGACTTCAATGTTAACCCTCAAAAGTTGCATGTTATACAATGCAACAGTTGTCCATTATCACTGGTCAAAGCCAAAGTCGTATCCAAGTCGCACCCATCCAAAGTTGCGTCAAAGTTTCTCTCCAAGGTCGCCGCAAATTTGGAGTCGTACAAGTGTGAATAGAGCCTAAAGTGATACATGTGTTCCAACATCTGCAAGACTGTCACCCATGTATGCATGTAGTAGAGCAGTCTTCTTTGTCATCCTTTTAGGAGTTTGCATTGCAGTACATAAGGTAACCCACTGGTCAAGCACACAGTCAAGTCTGTGTTTTTTACAGCAGAGCTCTATCCTGCTAAACCTGGTGCTTATAAGTTATTACTGTAGGGGTACCAATTTCAGTAGCCAAAGTTGGCAGCTGCCTAGGAACCTGTCCAGTACACTGACATGCTGTAATTATCAAAAGTTTATTGCTCAAGTTAAAACATACTTGTTGCTGGTTGGGTTTAAAAGACAGATTTCTCAACAACTAACTGGTCGCATAAACATAGGTGGCATTGTATGGCAATGCACTGTGCACTTCTAAGGCCAACATTTTTAGGTAAGACAGCTGTCAAATTTAGTCACACCTCTCATCATTTTGGACAGAAAAATGCAGACCATTGATCCTACATCGATGGCCGAGATGTATTAAAAAAAAACATTTGGTGCATGTTTGAAGAAAAGTTGTTCTGCTGCTGAAGGAAAGAGAGCGAGTGCCCCCTCCCCCCTGAACCGTACCAGGCCACATGTCCTCAACATAGGGGGGGGACGGGTGCTCCACCCACCCCCCCACCCCAAAGCACCTTGTCCCCATTTTGATGGGGACAAGGGCCTCTTCCCAACAACCCTGGGCTGTGGTTGTGGGAGTCTGCGGGTGGGGGGGCTTATTGGAATCTGAAAGCCCCCTTTACCAAGGGGGCCCCCAGATCCCCGACCCCTCTACATGTGAATGGGTAGAGGGTACATCGTACCCCTACCCATTCACTAAAAATGTGTAAAAAAGTAAAATCCACAGAACACATTTTTTGACAACTCCTTTATTAATAAAAAAAAAAAAATAGTGTCCCTTGATGTAAATCCATAGTCAATCACGACACCTGCCGGACCCGAAAAATAGAAAAAAATTAAAAATCCCTTCATCTCTAAAGAGGCTACCCCGTCTGCCCCATCTTTGGCTTTGACAGCTCTTATTTAGGCAATGGGCAGGTCTATCCGGTTACGTCACCAGATGGCATCACCCCGTCTGAGATCACATGACGTCACGTAATGTCAGAAAAGTGCAGTGCCACCGGGTGACGTATTTGGATGGCCCAGCCCCTTGCCTATAAAAGAACTGTCAAGCTGAAGATCAGGCAGACTGCGGTAAGATGAGTTTTTACTTTTTTTTTTTTTCATTTTTCAGGTCCAGTGGGCGTCGTGATTGATGATGGATTTACATCGATGGACACAAATTTTTTTTTCTTTTTAATAAAGGACTTGTCAAAAACTGTGTTCTGTGGTTTTTACTTTTTTTGGTGAATGGGCACGGGTACTACGTACCCGATACCCATTCACATAGGGATCGGGGGCAGGATCTGGGTGCCCCCATGGACACACCAATGCACCCTGCCGATGTTGAGGGCAAGTGGCCTGATATGGTTCAGGAGGGGGGAGGGCGCTCACTCGTCCCCCCCCCCCTTTCCTGGCCAGCCAGGCTGCATGCTCGGATAAGGGTCTGGTATAGATTTTGGGGGAGACCCCACACCGTTTTTTTTTTTTTTTTCATTTTGGCTTGGAGTTCCCCTTAACCGCTTAAATACAGACCAATTTTCAGCTTTCAGTGCTCCTTGGCATCTATGGGAAATATTGGCCAGCTTGACAAGGCACTGCTCCCCGTCTTTAACATTGGCATCTATAGGAAATATTGGTCAGCTTGACATGACACTGCTCACGAACCATAAGTGACAGTCATACAAAACTTGGGGAGCATTGAGAGGGGATCCAGGACTACAATATACATTTTAAAAGTGTAGTATGCCTGTACACTACACTGACTGCACTAAACTGACTGAACACACTATCCACTAACTACCTGCCTAATCTCTATAGTCACACACTATACACGGCTGCCGTGTAAGCAGCAGCTTTATGTGTGGGGCGTGGGATTAGCCCCTGAGCCATGACTGGCTAAAGGCACCCTGCCTTTGGCCAATCATGGCTTTGACAGGACATTGTGCTGTGATTGACCAAAGCATACAGGTCAGGTGCATGCTTTTGACCAATCATCAGCAACCAATGCACTGAAACAGCGCAGTGCATTATAGGGCGCTCATCGGTGGGCAAAATTCCCGCCAAACACCCCATTTGTTAATGTGTTCAGTGAACACACGAACAGCTGATGTTAGATTCGAACTTACCTTTGACTCGAACACAGAGCCCATCCCTAATGACCAGGCCAATTTTCAGCGCTCTCACACTTTGAATGACAATTACTCAGTCCTACAGCACTGTACTCGTATGAAATTTGTGTCCTTTTTTTCCACACAAATAGAGCTTTCTTTTGGTGGTATTTAACTACTTTAGCCCTGGAAGATTTTACCCCCCTTCATGACCAGGCCTGACAATTGCACGGTCGTGCAATGCTGTACCCAAAAAAAAAATTGATATCCTTTTTTTCCCACAAATAGAGCTTTATTTTGATGGTATTTGATCACCTGTGTTTTTTTTTTTATATTTTGCGCTATAAACAATGTTGAAAAAAAAATCAATATTTTTTACTTTCTGCTATAAAACATTGCCAGTAAAAAAAAAATTAAAAAAACATTTCTTTATCAGTTTAGGCCAATTTGTATTCTGCTACATATTTTTGGTAAATAAAAATCACAAAAAGCGTATATTAATTGGTTTGTGCAAAAGTTATAGCGTTTACAAACTATGGGTAAGATTTATGGACTTTTTTTTATTGTTTTTATTAGTAATGATGGCGAGCAGCGATTTTTAGCAGGACTGCGACATTGCGGAGGACAAATCTGAAACAAAGTGACAGTTTTTGGGGACCAGTGACACCAATACAGTGATCAATGCTAAATAATATGCACTGTTCCTGTATAAATGACACTGGCAGGGAAGGGGTTACCATCAGGGGTGATCAAGGAGTTAAGTGTGCTTCTAAGGAATGTTTTTAAAATGTGGGGGGAATGGACTGACTGCAGGAAGAGAGAGATCGGTGTTCTTAATTATTAGGAACACACACTTTCTCCCTTCCTGTCTGACAGAACAGCCGACTGCCTTGTTTGTCAGTTTCCTTGACAATTGCTGGAGGCTGGGGGCGATTGCGGCCGCCGGTCCTGCGGACTGGCTTCTGCTGTTCTAATCACAGCGGAAGCGTGGCTCTGGCGGTGCACACGCGCCCCTTAGAGCCTTCAACCACTTTAGCCCCGGAGGATTTGGCTGCTCAATGACCAGACCCTATTTTGCGATTCAGCACTGCGTGACTTTAACGGACAATTGCGCAGTTGTGCGATGCTGTACCCAAACGAAATTGACGTCCTTTTTTTCCCACAAACAAGAGCTTTCTTTTGGTGGTATTTGATCACCTGTGCGATTTTTATTTTTTTTAGCGCTATAAACAAAAAAATAGCGACAATTTTGAAAAAATAACAATATTTTTCCAATTTTTTTATATGAAATTCTCAAAAAAAAAATGTAAAAATCTAAATTTTTTAACATTTTAGGCCAATTTGTTTTCTGCTACATATTTTTGGTAAAAAAAATTACAATAAGCGTATTTTGATTGGTTTGTGCAAAAGTTATTGTGTTTACTAACTACGGGAAAGATTTATGTAATTTTTATTGTTTTTTTTTTTTTACTAGTAATGGAGGTGATCTGCGATTTTTTTTTTTTTGCGGGACTGCAGATCGGACCCCTAACTGACACTTTTGGGGGTACCAGTGACATTACTACAGTAATCAGTGCTAAAAATATGCACTGTTACTGTAATAATGACACTGGCAGGGAAGGGGTTAACTTTACTGAAGATCAAGGGGTTAAATGTGTCCCTAGGGGTGTGATTCTAACTGTTAGGGGGCGTGGCTTGTGAAGTATTCACAGAGACATGCGATCCTATATAGCAGGATTGCATAGCCTCTGTGATCACTTCAGGGAGAATGACAGACGGCTGTGTTAACATCAGCCGTCTGTCCTTCTCTCACTGCTGCGGGAGATTGCGAGTGGCCAGTGGCCATCGGAGCCGCCGGTCACACGCGCTGGTTCCCCAGCTAACAAGCGGGGGCGGGAGCGTGCCACCGGCGGCGTGCACTCGCCCCTAGAGTCTCCTGAGCGAGCGACGTAGGGCTAAGTCGCTTTACCCAGCAGCGGCAGAGTGCCGCAGTAAATGTACGGTGGGCGGGGCTGAAGTGGTTAAGCAAAATCGAGTACATATACTGTATGTGATTTTGCGCTTAAGCGGTGCCCTGCTGAAGGATATTTACAGTGGGAGGTCCTTAAGTGGTTATTCACCACTGGATTTATTATTATTTTTGCATCATAAAAGAAATGCATTTTTCTTCCTTTCTGTTATAAAATTTAGCAAATTAGTAATTTTTTTAAATTAATTTTGGCCAAAAGTTATACTGCTACATATCTTTGGTAAAAAATAAAAACCAAATCAGTGTATATTATTTGGTCTTTGTGAAGGTTATAGAGTCTACAAGCTTTGATGCCAATTATTGAAAATGCTAATTTCTTGAGACACTAACAAGGCAGGAAAGTACCAATGACCCCCCCCCCCCCCCAAATTACCCCTTTTTGGACAGTAGACATTCCAAGGTATTTAGAAAGAGGCATGGTGAGTTTTTTAAAGTTTTAATTCCTACCCATAATTCTTTGCAAAATGAATTTTTTTTTCACAAAATTGTCATATTAATGGGTTATTTCTCTCACATGGCATATGCATACTTGCAACTACACGGCAAAACACAGTCTGCTACTCCTCCTCAGTATGGCGATATCTCATGTGTGAGACTTTTTCACAGCCTGGCCACATAGAGAGGCCAAAAATGCAGGGAGAACCATCAAATGCCCACAAAATGACCCCATCTGGAAAGCAAATACCCCAACACATAATCTATGAGGCATAATGAGTCTTTTGAACATGTCATTTTTTTCAACAGGTTTTTGGAAAATGTGGAAAGAAAATGAAAACGCATTGTTCTTTTCTTACACAAAGTTGGGCATTTGTATTTCATTTGTAGTGGCACTGATGAGCACGGTAGTGGCACCATAGGGCACTGATGAGAACTGTAGTGGCACTGTAGGGCACTGATGAGCACTGTAGTGGCACTGTAGGACACTGATGAGCACCGTACAGGCACTGTAGGGCACTGATGGGCACTGTAGTGGCATTGATGGGCACTGCAGTGGCACTGATGGGCACTGTAGTGCCACTGATGGCACTGATGAGCACTGCAGTGGCGCTGAATAGCACTGTAGTGGCACTGTAGGGCACTAATGAGAACTGTAGCTGCACTGTAGGCCACTTATGGGCACTGTAGGGCACTCATGAGCACTGTAGTGGCACTGTAGGCTACGTATGGGCACTGTAGGGCACTGAAGAGTACTGTAGGCCACTTATCGGCACTATAGGGCACTTATGAGCACTGTAGTGGCATTGATGGCACTGTAGTGGCATTGAAGGGCACTGATGAGCACTATAGTGGCACTGATGGCACTGTAGTGGCACTGTAGGGCACTGATGAGCACTGTAGTGGCATTGATGAGCACCGTAGTGACACTGATGGAACTGTAGTGGCATTGCAGGGCACTGATGAGCACTGTAGTGGCACTAATGAGCACTGTAGGGCACAAAGAATTAAATAAACTCACACTGCTGCAATGTGTCTCGCTCCTCCCCTTACATGCTGTATTAGCGTGAGGAGAGAGGAGAGCTGAACCAGGCATGACCACGGTTTGTTGACAAAGTTATTAGACGGAGCGATCATGTAGTAAAGATTGGCTGTGATTGGCCCTTTACACCGATCCAGGGATCACGGACACTTTTGGATGCGCGCCCCAGAACTAGCCGGCCGTGCTGTAGCCGTCATTGGTCTATAGCGAGGTCGGCAAGTGGTTAATTAGAATTGTCCTAGGAAATATGAAAGAATTTGGCAGCCATGGTTGGAATGTTGAGTATTTCCTTCCCATGGGAGTTGGGATTGTACCTTTTGGGATTCACATTCTACCCTTAGGGAGGGGGTGGGGGGTTCTTCCTCCCCAACTCTCCTTCTATTACCATAATGACTTTCTAATGGTTTAATGTAGAATGCCAAGCTATGTGCATTGTATGTACTCTTCTGCCTTATGATATGATGTGTGATCTATTACTGCCGTGCATTATTTTTTATACAGTATGTTCAATAAAGAGCAATCTTGTTTGTTAAAAAAAAGGAAACAGGAATATTGGATCAGTTGCTTTTTTTTTTTTTTCAAATAACCAACATGTGATACTGACCTGCTCTGTGCAGTGGATGTGCAGAGAGCCGCATTGATCCTCCTCTTCTCTGCCCCCCCCCCCCTCCGAGGCACTTTTGGACTTTCCCTCCTGCCAAGTGCAGCTTGCTATGGGGGAACTCAAGCAGACTCGCCCCCAAGCTGCTGCTCTGTCCATTCAGACACAGAGTGTGTCTTGCCTACGCTCTCCTCATTGGCTCACTGTCTGTAATTGACAGTAGCAGGAGCCAGTGGTTCCCGCTGCTGTCTCGGCCAGTGAGGAGACAGGAACCCTGAAGAGCCGCTGCTCTCGTGCACATCACTGGATCGACATAGGGCACAGGTAAGTATTTGGTATTCGAGGGGCTGCTGCACACAGAAATTTTTTTTATCTTTGTGCATAGAATGCATGAAGGTAAAAACCTTGAGCTTTTACAACCACTTTAAAAAACTGTCCTTGAGCTCCAGTCAAGTGACTTTTCTGAGGCTGAGATAATATTTTTGGTCTGTTGCAGGCAAGAGGAAGCATTTCTTGGGTCTCTCCTCTGTTGTTTATCAAACTGCAACAATGAAACTTTGTAGGAAATCACAAGGCCAGAGGCTAAAACAGGGCATGATATGTGTCAGACACTTGTGAACATAACCAAGAACTGCACAGACACCAGGATTTATATGATTGATTCATCTTTGAGCCAGCATCTCAGTAAATGATGATGCTGGTTGGTGCCTCACCAAGAATGGCGACATCCTTCTAGAGCAGGGGTCCCCAACCCCCAGGCTGCTGACTGGTGCCGGTCCATGGCCTGTTGATAAGTGGGTCGCCGCTGCACAGCAGGAGGTGAGTAGCGACCGCGGTCTGTGACAGTCCTGACTTCTAGGACTACGGCGGGACATTTAGCAGCCTGTGTCAATTCTCCCAGGAGCTGCAGATCGTAAAAGAGCAGGAGACTTTTCATATTAACAAACGGGTAATGACCTGCTTGTTGACATGATAAGTTTTGGCATCTCCCACCCTGCATCCCGATCTGCAGCTTCTCCCACCCCTGCCTCGCTGATGGGTTGATTTTGGGGGCCAGCGGGAGACCTGAGAGAATTGACACAGGCTCCTGACTGCCTCTGCCCTGCCCTGCCCTGCCCTACCCTGCCCTGCTCTGCAGAAGGTAAGACTGCAGGGGAGGCAGAGATTGGAAGAGAAAAGGGGGGACCGTGACTGCAAGGAGGACTGTGATGGGGAGGGGACCATGACTGCAAGGGGTACTGTAATGAGGGGACATGACTGCAAAGAGGACTGTGATGGGCGGGGGGGGACTATGACCTAAGGGGACACTGTAATAAGGGGGGACTCATGACTGTTAGGGGCACTGTGATGTGCAAAGGGTGCTGTAATATAAAAGGGACTGCACTGTAATCAGTGGCGGCTGGTGCATTGGGGGCGCAGGGTGCCCCCCCATCCATGCGTCCGGCCCCCTAATCTACATGCAGGGCGCTGGACGCATGGAGTTCAATGGGGCTTTTTTTTTTTTAACTATGTGATTAGAGCCAGAGGCTCTAATAGGCTAAAAAAAAAAGGGCGGGCTCGGGGCGCAGAGTACATTCACTACTTTACATTGTAGCAAAGTGTCATTTCTTCAGTGTTGTCACAGGAAAAGGTATGATAAAATATTTATAAACATGTGAGGGGTGTACTCACTTTTGTGAGATAATATATATAAAGTATATATACAGTAAAAAAAGGGTTGCACAGATACCGGCATCAGTGCTGATACTAAGCATTTAGTACTCATACTCAAGCATACGCTCTGAAACCTGAAACTGATACCTTTGTGGTGCGATTTGAGCCCATACAAAATGAATGTGGTTTCCCCCACCACTCCTGTGTAAACCCAGGCTTGTCATAGAGACTTCAGCCTGGGGGCTCACACAGGTGCTGGAAACCGCATGCGATTTCGGACAGGATACGCACCACATTCCTGTTCAAAACACATGCAATTTGAGCACATTCATTTTGTATGGACTCAAATGGCACTGCAAAGGTATTGGTAATCAGTATCGATGAGTACAAGTATCGGTGCTCGTACTCGTCGTTAAAAAAAACGGTATTGGTGCAACATTAATGTATATATATATATATATATACAGTATATATATATATATATATATACAAATACACACTACATGAAGTGTATCTATGTACGATCTACATTTGCTAATCTTTCACAGTCATATTGTTTTACTGGATCAAAAATATTGTGCAGATAAGTCCATTTAAAAATGGTGACATGTACTATATGCTTATTAACACACATCAACAGTTGTGTGTGAATATTCTTAATTTTCCACCAGGGTGTGCTCCATCACCAGCCACACCACCTTCTCATCTTAAAATATTGACCTATAAACATAAATAGGTCAAAATGTGCCTTTCCCTTTAAAAAGGGGTTTCAGATCTCTCCGGTCTCCTCCAGATGTATTACCAGGACCCTTACCACCAGATAGACCTCCAGAAATACCACACCAGCACTTTTGATCGATCGTGCTCAGAAGAAACAAAGGGCCATCATAGTGCAGTATTTTTTGAACACCATCTACTTTATTAGCCATAAAACACTAAAATCCAAAGGAAATATACTCATAAGCACAGTGTACAAGTCTCTTGCACCCTTCAATTAATCTGCCAATTTACCAGTACAATGCCCCCTTAAAGCAAAGCTACACCCAAAAGGGAAAGCTCCCCTTGTCTGCCCCCCCCCCTTTCTGCTGCCACATTTGGCACCTTTTGGGGGGAGGGGTGAGTGAGTACTTGGTTTTGACAGGTACCCGCTCCCACTTCCAACTGAGTTTGCTGCAGCAAACTCAATTGGATTTCAGCCCCCTCTTCATTCCCCTGCAGCTGGCTCAATCAGGGAGTGCAGCTCACTTCACGCATGCGCAGTAGTAAACCGGCTTTGAATCCCCAAGGCTTTACTGCCAGTTTCCCTTAGTGGAAATGGCAGCGGCAGCAGCCGATAGCCAATTGAAAAATCAGCTCGGATGAAGACACCGTTGGCTTTCTGGAAAGGTGAGTGTCCTATTATTAAAAGTCAGCAACTACAGTATTTGTAGCTGCTGGCTTTTAATTTTTTTTCTGCAGGAGCCTTGAGCTCCTCTTTAAGGGATTATATTAGCATCATCTCCACATACAGCACAAGTAAGCCACGAGGGGCGTGGCGAAACATGTCGGGGTGGAGTTACGATGACATCATCACGTTTCACCTGAAGTAAGGTTCTGCTGTATGTGGATCTGATGCATATTCAATCCCTTAAGGGGGGACAATATTTTGGAATTTAGAATAAAATTGTACATCTACAATTTTGTAAATGCTGATATAAGTGGTTCTCTACCTGTCTGGAAAGTTATGATATACATTGACTTCTTGCACTGTGGAAATTTTTGGAACAATATAAATGTACTTCTAGCACTCTAGAAAATTCAAATTGTATTGATATACGTGAACATCTACCACTCACCACAAATTTCATTGTTTATGACATATGTGAACATCTATCACTTATATGATTTATTTGTGATATAAGTGTAGATCCACGACTGGATGTTAAATTTATGATTTCTATGGACAGCTAACACTCTAAACTTTCAGAATGTAGGCTATACATAGGTATCTACCACTCTGTAAAAATGAGAATATATTATATACATGGGCATCTACCCCTCTGAAAATTTTGGAATTTATTATTTCTGTGAACATCTACCAGTCTGGTATCTCAAGATTATGTAATATAGGTGGACATTTACATTTATGAGGACATCTAGCACTTTGGAAAAGTTGAAATTTATGGTCTACATGCGATTTTTCACTGTGGAAATTTGGGAATTTAAAATATCCATGGCCATCTATCACTCTGAAAATTTGGAGTTTATAATATACAGTATCTCACAAAAGTGAATACACCCCTCACATTTTTGTAAATATGTTATTATATCTTTTCATGTGACAGCACTGAAGAAATGAAACTTTGCTACAATGTAAAGTAGTGAATGTACAGCTTGTATAACAGTGTAAATTTGCTGTCCCCTTAAAATAACTCAACACACAGCCATTAATGTCTAAACCGCTGGCAACAAAAGTGAGTACACACCTAAGGTAAAATGTCCAAATTGGGCCCAATTAGCCATTTTCCCTCCCCGATGTCATGTGACTCGTTAGTGTTACAAGGTCTCAGGTGTGAATGGGGAGCAGGTGTGTTAAATTTGGTGTTATCACTCTCACTTTCTCATACTGGTCACTGGAAGTTCAACATGGCACCTCATGGCAAAGAACACTCAGAGGATCTGAAAAAATAATCATTGTTCTACATAAAAATGGCCTGGGCTATAAGAAGATTGCCAAGACCTTGAAACTGAGCTGCAGCACAGTGGCCAAGACCATACAGCGGTTTAACAGGACACGTTCTAATGAGAACAGGCCTTGCCATGGTCGACCGAAGAAGTTAAGTGCACGTGCTCAGCGTCATATCCAGAGGTTGTCTTTGGGAAATAGACGTGTAGCAGGATTTCCAGGCATTGGGCCTGATGAGGGTCTGCCATTGTTACCGGAAACGCCAGCAGCCCCATGAAGCTGAATACCCAAGTGTGAGATTGAAGTCAAAGACCAGTCCGGCATCTTTGGTTTGTTTTGTTTATTTGATATTGGGGATGGGAGAAGGGAATGAGTGGGATACTCTTCTGGCTCAACTCAACAAATGGGACACTTTGAAGAAAAATGCCTGTCAGCGCTGTCTTGACGCCGGCTTGATGCCGACAAACGCTTGCTGGCGCTTGCAAATCACTGACTTGCTGAACTGTACTTGAACTTGACCTCTGACACTCTGGTTAGCTCAAAGGTTCCGAACACTGCTTCATCCAGTCCTTGCCGACTGAGGTAGCCTCTGTATACTGCTTCTGCTGCTGCAAATCTCAACACTGTACACTGCACGCTGTACACTTTAACACTTCAGGGCCCAACCGCTGGCGCCCCCTCTGTACTTCAGGATCCTCTCACTATGCACCCCCTCTACACTTCAGGGTCCTCTCACTAGGCACCCCCTGTACACTTCATGGTCCACACACTGGCACCCTCTTTACACTTCTCTTCAGGGTCAACACTGGCACCCCCTTTACTCTTGCTCCTGCACCGGCTAGCTAGCTACTGGATCCCCACGACCTTCACCGGAGTGGTCCCCTCTCTCTCTAGGCAGACCCCCAAGGGGCAGTTTGCAGTACTCACGAACTGGGAATGCTTTCCTGAAACTGGACCCCTCTCTCTCCACTGGTCCTCTGCACCGGATCCTCTCTGCAGCTCAGCTCAACCTTCTGTCCCCTCTCACTAGGCAAGCCACCTGGGACACCCGATTCCTCTGACAGGAGGAGAGACAGTCGTACTCTCCCTCCTGGGACTCTGCTTCCCACCAAAGACGCTGCGTCATGTGCCCCCTCAAACTTATACCCACTCCCAGAATGCTGTGCGGCAGAATCTGCCTTTCTGGGGTAGATACAGGCCTGAGTGTGCCATTGGCTCGGTTTCCTCCACTGCCCAATGAGAACCCTCTCATATAGCACAGTGGGGAGACTCCCCAGTCTCAACAGCCACACCTGGGAGACATGACAGCCCAGCTGAAAATCATGGCCCTGCTGTTAAGCAGACAATGCCCACTATACATTACCTAGCACCTACCTTGTAGGGTGCTACAGGCGGATAAGTGCTGCCAGCATTGCTGCAGAGGTTGAAGGGGTGGGGGTCAGCCTGTCACTGCTCAGACCATATGCCCCACACTGCATCAAATTGGTCTGCATGGCTCTCATCCCAGAAGGAAGCCTCTTCTAAAGATGATGCACAAGAAAGCCCACAAACAGTTTGCTGAAGACAAGCAGACTAAGGACATGGATTACTGGAACCATGTTCTGTGGCCTGATGAGACCAAGATAAACCTATTTGGGTGAGATGGGTTCAAGCGCCTGTGGCGGCAACCAGGTAAGGAGTACAAAGACAAGTGTGTCTTGCCTACAGTCAAGCATAGTGGTGGGAGTGTCATGGTCTGGGGCTACATGAGTGCTGCCGGAACTGGGGAGCTACAGTTCATTGAGGGAACCATGAATGCCAACATGTAGTGTGACATACTGAAGCAGAGCATGATCCCCTCCCTTTGGAGACTGGACCGCAGAGCAATATTCCAACATGATAACGACCCCAAACACACCTACAAGACAACTACTGCTAAGGGTAAAGACGATGGACTGGCCAAGCATGTCTCCCAATATAATTCCTATTGAGCATCTGTGGGGCATCCCCAAACGGAAGGTGGAGGAGCGCAAGGTCTCTAAAATTCACCAGCTCCGTGATGTCATCATGGAGGAGTGGAAGAGGAATCCAGTGGCAACCTGTGAAGCTCTGGTTAACTCCATGCCCAAGAAGGTTAAGGCAGTGCTGGAAAATAACGGTGGCCACACAAAATATTGACACTTTCGGCCCAATTTGAATTTTTTCACTTAAAGGTGTACTCACTTTTGTTGCCAGCAGTTTAGACATTAATGGCTGTGTATTGAGTTATTTGAGGAGACAGCAAATTTACACTGTTATACAAGCTGTATACTGAGTACTTTATATTGTAGCAATGTGTAATTTCTTCAGTGTTGTTACATGAAAAGATATAATAAAATATTTACAAAAATATTAGGGGTGTACTCACTTTTGTGAGATACTGTACATAGCTATCTATTGTATACCCAATTCCCAACATACACTATATTAATATAGTGTATGTTGGGAATTGGGTATACATGGATATCTCTCACTGTAAGATTTGAAATGTATGATATATGTGGACATCTACCACTCTGGAAATGTTGACATTTATAAGATATGTAGCCATCTACCACTCTGGAGATTTTGAAATTTACAATATAGGAGTACATCTATTACTCCTGAAGACTGGGAAATTATAATATATGCAGACATCTTCCTCTTTTTGAAATGTTGGAAATTTTGGAATGTATATAGGAGTACATCTACTACTCCTGAAGACTGGGGAATTATAATATATCTGGACATCTACCTCTTTTTGAAATGTTGGAAATTTTGAAATGTATGATAAACATGGACTTCTACCATTTTGGAAATTTTGGAATTCACGATAAATAAGGATATCTATCACTGTGGAAATGTTAGACTATATAAAGTATGTGGACATTCACCACTCTGTAAATATTGGAATTTATTAAATACAGTATGTGGAATAACACCTACTTTGAAAATATTTGCATTTATAATAAACTGGACATATATCGCTATGGACATTTTAGAATTTATGATATACATAATCATTTACCAATCTTGAAATTGTGGAAATTATAATATATGTAGACATCTACCACTCTGGAAATTTTGAATGTTGAAATGTTGGATTTGGAGTTTATTATATGCATGGACATCTATCGCTCTGGAAAATTTCGAATTTAGAATATACGTAGACATTTACCATTCTCAAAATGTCAAAATTCATAATATACAGTATGTGGACATCTGCCAAGCTAGACATTTTGGAATGTATGATATACATGTACATATTGCACTCTGGATTTTTTTTAAAATGTATTATTTCTGGCGACATCCATTTTGTAAATTCTGAATTTACGATATATGTATACATCTACCACTCTGGAAATGTGTAGTTTTTAGTATACAGTAGGTAGACTTCTATCATTTTGAAATTTACAATATCAATGTGGAAATTTAAATATGCATGGAGATCTTCCTCTTTTTAAAATGTTGGAATGTCTGATACACAGTGGTGATCGAAGGTTTGGGCACCCCAGGTAAATATTTGTATTAATGTGCATAAAGAAGCCAAGGAAAAATGGAAAAATCTCCAAAAGGCATCAAATTACAGATTAGACATTCTTATAATATGTCAACAAAAGTTCGATTTTATTTCCATCATTTACACTTTCAAAATAACAGAAAACAAAAAAATGGCGTCTGCAAAATTTTGGGCAGAGTTAATATCTTTACTTTCCCCCTTTGGCAAGTATCACAGCTTGTAAACGCTTTTTGTAGCCAGCCTTTCAATTGTAGCCAGTCTTTCAATTCTTGTTTTAGGTATCTTTGCCCATTCTTCCTTACAAAAGTCTTTCACACACTGCTCTTTTAAGGTCTATCCATAGATTTTCAATTATGTTGAGGTCAGGAGATTGTGAAGGCCATGGCAAAACCTTCAGTTTACGCCTCTTGATGCAATCCCCCTGTGGATTTCGAGGTGTGTTTAGGATCATTATCCATTTGTAGAAGCCGTCCTCTATTAAACTCCAGCTTTTTCACAGATGGCATCAAGTTACCATCCAAAATTTGCTGAAATTTTATTGAATCCATTTTTCCTTCTACTGGTGAGATGTTCCCTGTGCCACTGGCTGCAATACAACCCCAAAGCATGATTGATCCATCCCCATGCTTAACAGTTGGACAGAGGTTCTTTTCATTAAATTCTGTGCCCCTTCTTCTCCAAACGTACCTTTGGTCATTCCGGCCAAAAAGTTCAATTTTAACCTCATCGGTCCACAGAACTTGTTTCCAAAATGCATCAGGCTTGTCTATATGTTCATTTGCAAAGTTCAAACACTGATTTTTGTGGTGAGGACATAGAAGAGGTTTTGTTCTGATGACTCTTCCATGAAGACCATATTTGTACAAGTATCTCTTTATAGTGGAATAGTGTACCACAACTTCAGTGTCTGCCAGATCTTTCTGGAGGGATCGTGCAGTCAAACGTGGGTTTTGAATTGCTTTTCCCACAATCCTGCGAGCTGTTCTGTCTGATATTTTCTTGGTCTTCCAGATCTTGCTTTAACTTCCACTGTTCCTGATGACTGCCATTTCTTAATTACATTCCGAACAGAGGATATTGACATCTGACAATGCTTTGCTATCTTCCTCTAGCCTTCTCTAGCTTTGTGAGCATCAACTATTTTCAGTTTCAGTTTTCAGTTTCAGTTTTCTAGACAACTGCTTAGAAGATCCGATGGTGCTGATTTGTTGGGGCAAGGTCAGATGAGTCTGAGCATTTAAAACCTTTGAGATTGACATCACCTGGTCTTCCCAGACGATGATTGAGAACAATCCATGACACTGGCAGGTCTCAGCCTTGCAAAGGGGGCAGTGAATGCTATAAATTCTGCAGGGTGCCCAAACTTTTGCAGACGCCATTTTTTTGCTTTCTGTAATTTTGAAAGTGTCAATGATGGAAATAAAATCTAACTTTTGTTGACATATTATAAGAATGTCTAATCTGTAATTTGATGCCTTTTGGAGATTTTTCCATCTTTCCTTGGCTTCTTTATGCACATTAATACAAATTTTTACCTGGGGTGCCCAAACTTTCAATCACCACTGTACGTGGACATCTACAATGCTTGAAATTTTGAGTGTATAATATACGTCAACATCTATCAATACAGACATTTTGGAATTTATAATATAAATGGACATCCCCCACTCTCAGATTTTCAGAGTTTATGATATACTATATGTGGACCAAGCCTGAAATATTGGATTCTATGATACTCGTCTACATCTGCCACTCTGCAATTTTTGGAATTCATGAGTTCTGTGGATAATTACTACTCTAGAAATGTTGATAGCGATTTACAAATAAATACCTCAACGGTAATCTCAGCAAAGAAAAAAAACTACTCCGTCACAAGGAGTGCAAGAGAACACGAGACCATTCAATGCGATTAGAGAAGAAGCGATTTAACCTCAGGCTACGCAAAGGGTTTTTT
This sequence comes from Pelophylax lessonae, assembly GCF_965119305.1. Lineage (NCBI taxonomy): Eukaryota > Metazoa > Chordata > Amphibia > Anura > Ranidae > Pelophylax > Pelophylax lessonae. Next base: position 53,336,794 of record NC_138769.1, on the reverse strand, counting down.
ACAGTAAGGGCTATAAGATTGTGGAACTCGCTTCCACAAATGGTAGTAACTGCGGGGAGTATGGCTACTTTTAAAAGATTCTTGGACATACATCTCCATAATCAAAACATTCAGGGGTATGAGAAATTAATACGTCCACACACACCTACAAAGGTTGAACTGGATGGACTATTGTCTTTATTCAGCCTCAACTATATATACGTGGACATCTACCTCTCAATTAAATGTTTGAGTGTATGATGCATTTGAAAGTGATTGTAAATGTTTTTTTTTTTTTAAATAACAGACAGGTTTAATATCCCCCTGATGAAGACACGTGGTCCCTTGTGTCATCACGCGTAGGGGAGGGGCAAGGGCGGACGGAGCACTTCGCTATTCTGCTAGGGAGACTGTCGGGCTGTTGAACGCAGGAGGAAGCATACGGCTGCAGCGTCTCCCACTACACCACCACGGTACTTCCTTGGTTGGTTAACTGTACTTCATGGCTATTTAAAGGTGCATACATGCACCGATACATGTGAGTGCGACATCTTGATTTTATTTGAGTAAAAGTTTTGAAGGATATAAGCACTATTGCAAGTTTTTTCTATCTGCATATCACGCTAGATGACGAGTTAAAACGTTATTGACCTGATAAGAGTAATTGGGGTGGAACCATCCAGACGGGCTGTCTCTGAGACCCCCTGCGTTTATGCTTTATTGAGTCTGTATTGAGGTGAGCACCCATTCACAAGGGGGTGCACAGTTGTTGCTGATCTGTGACACTCTGGTCACTCACTCTTTTTGGGAAGCACCAGCCACACCCAGGTGGCTTGAGCACTTATAGAAGATATCTGCTTTATCACTTATTATCACTAAGACTATCATATTGGATTCATTTATTTGTCTACCTTTCCAGCACTTTGCACTTTGGCAAATATTGATATTTATCTCATTTTTGTTTGATTTTTGATCACTGGGACTGTTATATTGAACTTTCTATTTTGCACTTTGCACTATTTTGCTCCTTTGCACGGATTTTGGATTTTATCCGAGTGTTTATTGTTTTATCATTTTTTTGCACATATATTTATATACATTTTATTTATTGATTTTTTATGATTGTACTATTTTATATACAATATTTGGTTTGATTACACATGTCACTAATTTTTTATTGCCATCTCTACATATTGATTCATTGATTGGTAATTAGATATTTATTGTGCAGCACTATTTAATTATTTATGTACCATTTACACTTATATGAGAAGTGAGGTGCTTGCAGCAATATATTAAAAAAACAAATTGAAAAGGATTAAGAGAGGTGCATGGAAGCCAGCCAGCCCCCAGTCTGATGTACTCACCCTTCAGTCTGCAACCAACTAAGTAGACCTGTCTTATGATCTAAATAAAGAACAGGGGTTTAGTTGACACGCATTTGCAAATGCATGTGTAAGCTGCAGAGCCATGACACGGCACCCTGTTTTATCTGCAGTCCTAACACTTTTAAATTTGAGTGTCTCCACTCTGGGAGCACATGGCTGCTAATGGATGGATAGGAGGCAGGTGAGAGGGAGCAGCCCAAACTTCCCCCAACCCACCTCCATCCATGACTGGTCTAGTATCTCAAAACTCTAATAGCAATGTTCTTAAGATGGTACAAACTGAAAACGAACAGCTGAGAAGCATACACCTCCAACCCCTTGGTGGATGCAGTGTAAAACACTGCAGCAATATATTATCTGATTTTGGGAGGTTGCTCGTGGGATCCCTTGTTTGTTAGGTTTATACTTACTTGCTCTGTGCAGTTAAAAATGCAGAGAGCTCCTTTTCTTAGGCTCCTCCACCCATATTCCTGGCTCCTCCTCTCTGGTGAGCCTTGCTCATGAGCCTCCCAAGCCTTGCTGTCTTCATCTATAGTCACAGACAGCAGGACTTGCCCCCGACCCCCATTCCTTCATCACTGGCTCAGCAAAGCCAGTGGAACCAGGAAGTGAGGTGGGAGAAGAGCTGCAGACAGGCACAGCACTGGATCGAATGAAAGCTCAGGTAAGTAAAAGAGGAGGGATTGCAATCACTTTTTGGGGATCCATAGTAATTCCATTTGTAGAAATTATCAACCCTAGGATTTGAATAGACAAGATTCTTTTAGCATGTACTTGATGTAGCTCCAGCGTGACAGGTTAAAATCTGATCCAGATAAACAACTAGAAAGTGATCCAGAAACTCTCAAAAAATATTGTTCACAAAATGCTGGAAGGTGGCCAGGGCATTGCACAGTCCAAAAGGCATAACAAGATACTCGAAATGTCCGAAACTGGTTCGGAAGGCTGTTTTTCATTTATCCCTAGCTCTGATTCGGAATAAGTTGGAGGCACCCTGGAGATCTAGTTTCGTGATGATTTGGGTGGGTCAAAACCTTTGAAAGGGTTCAGGAATGAGGGGGAGCGGGTAGCGATTCCTAATGGTTATTTTATTTAGTTCCCTGTAATTAACACAGGGCCTGAGCGTGCGGTCTTTCTTCTCAACAAAGAAGATCCCAATGGATTCTCATCACTGTATTGTCGTAGAGCTTCCAATTCAATTTCAGACAAGAGAAATAACCAGCCAAAAGGAATCTCTGCACCTGGGAGCAACTCAATCAGACAGTCATAAGACCGATGGGGTGGTAATGTATCAGCTTTTTTCTCATCGAACACATTCAGGAAGTCATGATAGATGGATGGAACATTCTGGCTGACATTGGGTGCTTGCTGAACAGCCAGACAGCTGGAGGAGTTTGAGAGTCCAGGAGTGAAGCAGTGCTGACAGCAATAAATTGAAGTAAACATGACTTCCCCCTTTGGTAAATCAATTTTGGGGTTATGAGCCCGCAGCCACCGAATTCCAACAAACAGAATTCCTACAATTACAGGGAACATAGAGGAGTTTAATACATTAAAGAACAAAAACTGCTGATGCCCTGAGTTAGACATGGTAAGAATGGGTTATGTCTCTTGAATAAAAGGTCCAGATTTTGGAATTGTGCCATCAGCCAGACCTAGTCAGAACTGATATTTGAGTGCGGCTTTATTCCAACCTGTGTCTGCTGACAACTTATGGAACTCAACAGTATAGTCATCTATGGGCTGGCGCCCCTGTTGTAGTGTATGAAGAGCGGCCTTTGCCGTATCCATTCACTGGGAATCATCGTAGAATTGTGAAATTGAAGAATGCTGAGACAGAATTGAGGATCGGGCTGTTTTGTTTCAAGAGGTGATGTGCCCAGGACTATGGCTCATCGGGAAGCAAAGAAATTATGAATCCCACTTTTACATTCTCGATAGAGGTACATCAGGCGTGCATTCTTGAAGGCCCTAAATTCTCTTTGGTCCCCAGAGAAATGTTCTGGTACAGGGACCCTTGGTTTGTGTGGAGGTGCCACCACCAAAAGAGCGGCAGCTGCCAATTCAGGTATAACAAAAGCTGATGCGGTGGCAGTGCTGGATGAGTTCTGGTCAGCAGGAGAGGTGGAAACCAACAGGGTCTGCAGAAGACCTTCAAGCTGGAAGTAGCCTTCTTGTAGATTCTTGATGGCTTGGGTGAGAGCTGAGACTTGCTTGCACAAAGCCTCTAGCGAAGAAGCACCTCTTTCAGCCTTTGACAAATTGGCTATTGTCACCTCCCTGGTCTTGAGGCCGAGATAATGAGAGGGCTTCCCTTGGGGATGAGTGCACAACACCCCTGTAGATAGTAACAGGAGATGCTAAACCCAAAGAAGCATGGGTTGCCAGCTGTATGATAGACAGATGGATCTACAGTGGTGATGCCTCTTTAGGTGGAAGCCAGGCACTGGAAGCAGTTGATCCAGGATGACGCACTGGGAAATGCAGACATTTCACAGCAGGCAGGGTGAGGCAGGAGACGTAGTCAGGAACTGAAGCCAAGGTCAGAGTGCAGTGGTAAAGCAAAGGAGTAGACGGGAGCTTGGTCGGAGGCAGGCCAGGGTCATACACAGGAGTTAATCGGGAACAGGTCTGTGGAACAAGCTGAGGTCAGAGCCAGAAGAGAAGCAAGTTGAAGTCCAGAAGCAAGCCAGGTCCGTAACTGTAAATCCACAAGTAAAAAGCACACAGGTACAGGCACGGGTATCAGGGAGCTGAAGACAGGCAGCATTGTCTGTGAGCATCTGTCCTCCTTATAGTGGCCAGAGGGCGCCAAGATTTATCGCACGTAGCGTGCATCAGTGGGCACAGGCGTGTGCTGTAAACGAATGTTCGTATCCTGTTAATGAATGTTCATGCGCCTGGTGCGACCATGCTGGATATTGGGAAATGTGCAAGGTCTCTGAGCCAATCTTCTCTGGCTTATCCCCTGATAGTGGACATCTTCCTTCCTGGAACTTTTGGAATTTAGGCTACATGTGAACATCTACCACCCTGGACATTTTTAAATGTACGCTAAAATGTAGATATACCACTCTAGAAAATGTTGAATTGGATTTCCCTGAACATCCACTACTTGGGGAATTTCAGAATTTATAATATATATAAGCATAGGCACCTACCACTCTGGAACTTTGGAATTTATGTGGACATCTAACAAACTTGATAATTCAAGATTTTATAATATAGGTGAATAGGTACCATTCCTGAATATAAGGAATTTATGATATACGTAAAATCTATCTGCCACTCTATAAAATTTGTGATTTAACATCTATCACCCTGGAAATCTCAAAATGTATGATATACTGTAGACAGACATTTACCACTCTGGAAAATGTGTAATTTACTTTTATCTTATCTCACTGTATAAGTTTGTGAACTTATAATATCCATGGCTATCTACCACCCTGTACATTTTTAGTTTTAAATATACATGACCATCTAGCATTGGACATTTTTTTTAATTTACAATGTAAGTGTACATCTACCTTATGGACATTTTGTAAATTATGATATACATGGACATGTACCTCTCTGCAAAGTTAAGATTTAAATGGACATCTTTTAACCTGGAAATTTTGGAATTTACAATACCACTCTGAAAATGTCTAAATTTATGATATCAGTGTAGATCTACCATTCTGGAAAAAATTAGAATTTATGATTTCTCTGCACATCTACCAATCTGTAAATCTGGGACTGTATGATATACATAGACATCTACCACTTTGGGAATTTAGGATATACAGTACATGGTTATCTACCACTAGAAATTAGGGAATGTATGATACCATATAAAAGGATAACTATCACTCTTGAAATTTTGGAATGTATGATATACTGTATGTGAAAATATACATAGACAACTACCAGTTTTTAGTTTCCTAATGTATTAAAGTATAACTAAAGGCAAAACTTTTTTTTTTAATTTTAATTTTGGATAGAGTGCAGAGGGATTAGAACAGTTATAAAATGGCATTGCTGTCTGTGCTCCCGTTAAGGAGATTCACTCTCTCTCTATTTGTCCTGTTTACCATTATCATTAAAAGCGAAAGTAAAAGAAATTCCAAAATTTTGGGTTGTCCCCATCAAAGTAATAGAGGGGAAATCTTCCAATGGGGACACTAGTTCGGATGACCTGGGAATCCCCAAGTAATTTCTTTATTTGCAGGGATTTCCTCTCACTTCCTGTTTGCCTATGGGATAGGAAGTAAAGATAAATGTCTGCAATGGGACACAGATGGCGAAATTAATTAAAAAAAAAAAAATGTTGCCTATAGTTCTACTTTTAACACATGGACATCTACCTCTCTGGAAAAGTAGGAATTTATGATATATGTGGACATCTACCACTTTAAAAGTTTTGGAATCTATGATATATGGACATCCACCACTCTGGAAATTTTGGAATCTATGATATAAATGTACATCCACCATTCTGTAAAATTTGGAATGTATGACATGCATGGATATCCACCAATCTGGACATTTCGGAATATATGATATAAGTGTACATCTACCAATCTGTAAATTTGGGGGTTTATGAAATAAATTGACATTTTTCTTTCTGAAATGTAGGAATATATAATATATGTGGACATATTCCACTCTAAAAGTTTTGAAGTATATGATATGCAGTATATAGACATCCACCAGTCTGGAAATTTCAGAATTTAAAACATACATGGTCAATAGTCATCTACAACTCTGGAAATGTCAGGATTTATATTATAAAAATTGCAAATCTACCACCTTGAAATTTTGGATATATACGTGGGCAGCTACCACTCTGGAAAGTTTAAAATCTATAATATAAGTGAACATTTACCACTCTAAAAATGTGTCAATGTATAATATACTCTGTAAGATGTAGTACTGTATATATGTGGCTATATACAACTTGGAATGTATTCTTTATGTATGTATTCTCTACCACTCCAAAAACTTTAGATATTATGATATTCGTGGATATCTATCACTCTGAACACTTTGGAATGTATGATATATGTGAACATCTATGACTCTGGAAATTAAGGAATCTATGATATACGTGTACATCTACCAATTTGGAATTTATGACATACATAGATATTCACCACCCTGGAAATTTTAGACTATATGATAGAAGTGGATATCTGCCACACTGTAAACTTGGAAGTTTATGAAATACAGTATATGGAACTCTACCACTCTAGAAATTTGTAATATACAATATTTGTACATCTACCACTCTGGAAATCTTGGAATTTATGATATTCCCTTCTAGATTGTAAGCTCTAACGAGCAGGGCCATCCAATTCCTTCTGTATTGAATTATATTGTAACTGTATTGTCTTCCTTCATATTGTAAAGCACTGCACAAACTGTTGGCGCTATATAAATCCTGTATAATAATAATAATAATATACAGACATTTCTCTCTCGCTTTTGGAACTGTTGGAATTTATGATATACATGAACATGTACAATTCTCAGAATTTCTGAATTTACAATATACAATAAATGGACATCTATCATGCTGTAAATTTCATAATTTTATATGTGGATATCTACCACTCTGTACATTTTGGAATTTATAATATACATGGATATATACCACTCTGGAAATGTATAATATACATGGATATCTTCAAACCTAGAAATTTTAGAATTTACTATATAAATAGTAATCTACCATTCAGGAAGATGTATGATACATGTGAACATCTAGCACACTAAAAATTGTAGGAATCTATGATATGCATCTACTATTTTGTTTATTATACTAAATAGTTGGACATCTCTTCCAAGTCACTCTTCCAATCATCTCTCTGGAAATGTGGGAATTTATAACATATGTGGACATCTACCACTTTTGAAATTTTAAAATCTATGATGTACACGCACATCAACTACTCTGTAATATTTGTAATTAATGATAAAAGAGGACATCTACCATTCTGGAGATTTTGGAAAGTACGATATAAGTGGACGTTTGCGACTGTGGAAATTTCCAGATTACCCATATGAATGTTCAGCTACCACTTTGGCAAATTTATAAAATTTATAATGTAAGCGGATATCCACCACTCTGAAAATGATGGAATTTATGGTATACATGGACATCTAGCACTCTGTAAATTTTGGAATTTACAATATAAATGGACATCTTCCACTCTCAAAATTTCAGAATGTATGATATACAGTATGTTGATCAAGCATGACATTTTGGAATGTATGATATACATATACTGTACATCTGCCACTCAACAAAAAAAATTGGAAATTGTGATATACGTTGACATCCACAATTTTGGAATGCATAATATACATGGATATTTACCATTTTGGAGATTTTAGAATTTACAATATAAATATACATCTACCACCCTGGACATTTTGGAATGTATGATATAAGTGGACATCTGCCACATTTCTGAATTAATGATATAAATGTTCAGCTACCAGTCTGGAAAATTTTTAAATGAATAATATAAGTGGACATCTAAAACTTTGAAAATGTTGGAATTTATGGTATACGTGGACATTTACTACCTGGAAATTTTGGATATACATGCATGTCTACCACTCTGGAAAATTTGGAATTTATTATAAACATAGATATCTACAAGTCTGGCAATGTTTGAATCGCTAATATAAGTAGACATCTATAAAACAAGGAGAGTTTGGTGGATTCTCCAAGATAAACATGAATAAGTTCATGTGGGCATCATCCCGCGAGAGACAATTTGCATACAAGAAATAGGTTATAGGGATTTTCACATTATGCTCCAGATGAAATAATTACATAAATGTCAGATAACATAAAGATAAAATCAATAGATACAATCCATATTGAAAATTCGCCTCACATGGACATTAAAACATAAGGCTTAACACATAAATTTATGAAAGAAATCAGAATCATTCCCCCATGATCATCGTTATGAGTAGTCTAAGCATTGCATGGGTGTTCATCCTCCTCAGGATATGGGATGTATTCTCATGTAAATATTTGCAATATTCTCAATGTCATTTCATCTATAACAGTAAAAATGTGCATAAGATTAAGCACAAACACCCGAATATAACATATTCCAAGTGGACACCTACCACTCTAAAAATTTTATGAATTTATAATATTCTCTGTAAAGTTTGTCATTTATGATAAACTATATATGGACATCTACCACACTGTAAATTTTGGAATGTACGATGTATGTGAATATATACCACTCTGACAATTTTTATATACTGTATGCTGACATCTACCACTCTGGAAACTTTGGAATTTACCATGAAACTGGTCATAGTTAGAACTAGATACAGAAACCTTCAGAAACAGAAAACATGGAATGGTGACATTGTAGACACACTTTACTGAGTAACCGATAAACCTGTTATCGAACCAAAGACACGTTTGATAAATCTGATCATGTCTCAGAAATTTAAATACATTTGGGAATTTAAAGCTGGACCCCTAACGCTCTGAAATTTTTTATAACTTACAATATAAGTGGTCACCTACCACTCTGGAAATTTTGGAATATAAAATATACTATATATACTATATTTTGGAATGTATGATATATGTGGATATATACCACTCTGGAGCTGTAACATACAGTACGTGGACATCCCTCTATATACATTTTGGAATTCACCATGAAAATGATCATAGTTAGAACCAAATACATAAAACTTCAAAAACAGAACGCACTGAATGATGACATTGTAGTCCCTAGACATCTCAGATATGTAAAAAATGTAGGAATTTATAAGTGGACCCCTACCACTCTGGAAATTATAGAACTTACGATATACATGTCATCTACCACTCTGGAAATTTTGGAATTAATATTATAGGTGGACATCCACCACTGTAGAAAATGTGCAATGTATGATAAATATAGACATCTACAAATTTGGAACTTTGGAAAATTATAATGTAAGTGGACATCTACCACTCAAACATTTTGTAATTTAAAGTACACCCTATGACATAAGGCAAATGGAACAGCTTACAGCAACTCTAAGGGACAAGACGGAGGAACACAAGACACGTTGGATTCACTGGGACCTTTTTCACTTGTCCGACGATTATCTAGCCTACTCTTAACCGGCTTGACATGCCTGCGGATGGGACGGAGCGAACTCCCACTCTCCACTTTTCGCTTTTCTGTCTATCTTTTCCTTCCTTCTCCCTCTCTCCTCTTCCTCCCTCCCTTTCCCTCTCTTCCTTTCCCCCCTCTCTTGCATCTCTTCCCCTCCCTTCCTGACTTCCCTGCTATTAAATCATAAAATGCCACTAGGTGTGCTCCAAACATAGGGTGGGGGATGGTCCTGGGGTCTTCCCCGCTTCGGGTGGGGGTTTTGGCGGGCCCCCTTGCTGGCCAAGTGGTAGATGCCGGCGGGGACTCCTATGCCCCTCCACTTGGGCGGGTGGCGCTGGACTTCCCTCCACACAAACTCTTGTTTACAGCAATGCTGCACATGAATGTACAAGTATGAAAGATAAGACAACATACGAACCCAGGTTGCACTATATGGTTATGCTTTGTGATAGTATGTTTTACACGAGGTTGTACCCTGTACAACGTAGTCCATGTTTTTACTACTATCATGCCAATGTTTGTAGCATTGTTGTTCCTTATTGTTCATGGCATACCTTTAAATAAAGAATTAAAAAAAAAAAAAAGTACACCCTGTACATTTTGGAAAGTATGATATACTCTGGAATATTTTTCTTTTAATATTTTTATTGGATTTCAGAATAGTTTAACAATACAAAAGTTGCTTTTCACAAAAAGGTGCTATGTCAAAAATACATTTCTCCCCTTCCCAACAACCCCCCCCCCCTTTCATTCTTCCATTACTCTTCTATTCCTCTCTTGTGCATCCTCCCCTCTTTCGCTATGCTTATCTATACTTGTCCCTCCTTCTCCCCTATTCCTTTCAGATTTCTGCGTATCTGCTAGTATTTTTTAATTCCCCCCCCCATTTTCTCCATTTATTTGAGAAACTCTTTGTCTGATCCTCCTTTCTACTACCTACATTTTCCATGTTATATATGTATTCATTTCTTTTAGTCCAGTCTCTAGCTGAGGGGCTTTCCAGATCTAACCATTTTTTTGGGATTGCCCCCTTGGCTGCATTTATCAAGTTTGGTACTACGGTGCTTTTACATGTTTTTTTGGTTTGTCCGATTTGCGAAATAAGTATACCCATGGGTCATCAATGATATTTACTCCTGTCCCCAATAAGTTGTTACACCTTCTGCCAGTATTCCTGGATCTTTGGACAATCCCACCAAATGTGGGCCATTGTACCTTTCATGGTACATCCCCCTCCAACATAGTAAAGATTTCTCTGGTTGGCATTTCTGTGCTTTTACCGGTGTTATGTACCATCTCGAGAGACATTCATAGTTAATTTCAATGGTGTTTACGTCAACCACTAAACTATGAACAGCACTCAATATTCTATCTACTTCCTGTTATTTTAATTGTATTCCTATCTTTTTTTTCCCATGGCTCTATGAATGGAGGCCTTCTCAGACCTGCTAGTTCAGTTAGCATTTTGTACATCTGGGATATAGCATGTTTTACTTTTAATTGTGGATTACATAGTTTTTCCACTAGGTTCAAATCTTTCTCAATTCTAATGGGTTGTGGCAGGGACTCCACAAAATGTTTTAACTGGGAATATCTCCATTCATTCAGAGACATATTCTCTCCCTTAATGTTAAGTTCGTTGTATGGCCTTATCTTTCCCCCTCGTGTAATATCTTTGAACTGCGTGATTTTGATCCAATTACCAAATGGTTTCTCGTTCACAGGTGCAAAACAGTTTGTGCCTTCTAGTGATATTAGTGGGGAATTATATACCCATTTATCGTGTCCCGTATCTTAAATATTTTTTCATGTATATGTATTCGTGTGACTCCCTATATTTAGGTGGAATCCAAACATTCTTGTCTAATTGTGTTCCACTTAGTGTGGTTTCAATCTTAACCCACCTTTTATCTGAATTTGTTTTTGCCCATTCTGTCATTTGTGAAATTATAACTGCAGTGTAATATCTTTTAATGTCTGCCGTAGCTAACACCCCTTGCGATTTGTCTTTACTAAGTATTGTGTACTGTAACTTAGACTTCTTTCCCTGCCAAATGAACTTTAGTATCATTGTTTTAGTTATTTTAAAGTATGTCTGTGGAATAGCTATTGGTAACATTTGAAATTTAAATAAAATGTTGGGGGAGAATTAATATCTTGACCATTTTTATTCGGCCCAACCATGAGATTGGTCGTGGTGATATATTTTTTTTAATCTGCTTTTATCCCATTAAGTAGGGGGATGTAGTTGGTGTGGTATAAGCTCTTCGTCAGATAGACTAGTTTTATTCCTTGATATTTTAATTCTGACTTTGCCCACATTAATGAAAATTCCAGCTGTAAAGCTAGCGCTTCTCTCTTACTGAGCCCATTGTTCAGAATTTCAGATTTAATGGGTTGATCTTAAAGTTTGAAAGTTCCCCATATTCTTTTAGGGTATTTTACTATGTTTGGGAGTGTTATTCTAGGGTTAGTGATGTGGAATAGGACATTATCAGCATGTGCTACTATCTTATGTTCCTCATCGCCCACTTTTACTCCCCTTGTATCCCTACTGTTCCGTATGGTAGCTAATAAAGGTTCCAGCGAGAGGACAAACAGCAGGGGCGAAAGCAGGCATCCCTGTCTCGTCCCGGTATTCATTCCAAAGGGATGTGAGAGATTTCCGTTTACTTTTACCAATGCAGTCGGATTCCTATATAGTGCTTTTATCCATTGAGTAATTCTAGGGCCAATTCCCAGGTCTAGTATTGTTTCTAGCATGAAGTCCCAGTCTACCCTGTTAAATGCTTTTTCTGCATCTATTGACAGTAGTAGATCTGGGGCCCTACCACCTCTAGATTTGTGTAATAAGAGTAATGTTCTTATCCCATTTTCTTTCCCATCTCTACCCAGAATGAATCCAGTCTGATCAGCATGTATCCATTCGGGCATCAAGTCTTTTAATCTGGTTGACAGAGCTTTTGCATATAGTTTTGTATAAGAGTTTAATAACGCTATTGGCCTACAACTAGAGCACAAGGTTACATCTTTTCCTTAGGTTGGTATTACCATTACAAACACTTGTAATAATTCTGCTCTCATTTCCTTTCCTTCTCCTAACCCATTTATATATTTGGATCGTTTTAGGACTAATATTTCCTTGAACATCCTATAATAACGGATCGTAAATCCGTCAGGGCCGGGGCTTTTCCCTGTCGCTGAATTTTTTAATGCCATCTTTATCTCCTCCTGTGAAATTGGTGCTTCTAACGCTTGCAGTTTTTCTATTGATATTCTGGATAGTTTTGCTTCCTTTATGTATTTTTGTATCTTTCAATCTCTTTTTTGTTCTATTTCTTGTGACCCCTTTTGCCTCGCTGTGTATAGTGCACCATAGAAACTTTGGAATGCTTTGGCTTTTTCTGTTGTTGAATATACCATTTCTCCGCTACTATTTTTTATTTTTTCTATGTAATTAACTGACTTTTTATTCTTTACTATTTTAGTTAAATATTTCCCTGGTTTATTCCTCCATTTGTATCTTTCTCTAGCCACGCTATTGAATGCCTCTCTCGTCTTTTCTTCCATTAGTTCTTTTAATTTATTCCTTTTTACTACTAGGTTTTGGTGTATCTCAACCTCTGCTCTCTTTTTCTGTTTTTGTTCTAACTCATGTATTTCTATAAATAATCTATTTATGTTAGATGTTCTTTCGTTTTTCTTCCTAGAACCCATCGAGATCAACACTCACCTAATGTATGCCTTGTGGGCTTCCCAGATCGTAGTGTCTGATAATTCAGGCATTTTGTTGCATAGGAAATATTGTTCCAGTTCTTTTAAACCTGTCTCTAAGTGAGGGGCATCTAATAATAACGTCTCTTGAAGCTTCTGCAGGGGTGCCTTTTGATCTTCTAATCCTATGAACCCTTTCAATTTTTATCTGTCCTGCTTCTCCTCTGCCTAATAAAGGGTTAAAGATTTTCCTATTTTTGTCTGTTAGACCCCCTCCATGTGTCGGTTCTGGTAGGCCACATATTCTTAAGTTCTTCCTTCTATTCTGATTTTCTTGGTTTTCTAATTTGTAGGCCAAGTTCTTGCATTACGAGTCCCTCGTTTGATGTTCACTGTTCTTTTACCTTTTTGTAATTTCAAATAAAAATATATTTACCCCTAATTTGTTGGCCAAATTCCTTTGTTCCCTTTTAAAAACTTTAATTTCTCCTTTTAATTAATTTTTTGTTTGTATTTGGCTGTCTTGTCTTTTTTTCATATCTTTGACTCATAGCAGTAAGTGGCCCAGGTCACTATGTATTGATGCCATCTCTGTTTTTAAGGGCTTTTCAAGTGTTGCGAACATAGCGACCATTTCCACTTTTGTAGGTAACTGAGAGCTAGCACTCTGTTCCACTATACATTCAGACTCATAGTCACTTTTAAGGTCCTGTTCCACTCTTGACTGACTGAGAGTATTTGTACCAAACGATTTTCTGTTTTGCCCGGCTTTTGTTTTTGAGTTCTCCTTGTTTTGCACAGGTTCCTGAATTTTGTTGTTTTCCAGCAGCCTGCTTATCAGGTGCCCCTTCTTGGCTCATATACTTTTGCTCCTGGGCTTGAGCTAATCTTGGGTGATTTTGCAATCGCTCCTCCTCTTGCCGTTTTCCCTCCCATGTGTGTGATACTCACTGCCCTCCTTAATCGCAACCCTCTACGTTATTTCCTCTAAGACCCCAAATGGGTGAGAAAAAATAATATATACTGATATCTTCTACCAGTTCTTATATGGGCACAATCAACATCAAGCAGTACTAGTCTAGACAGTTCCCAAATTCAAAAGATTCAACAAGTACAGGAGAGTTGAGTAAAAAATAAATAAATAAAACTCAACTCTCCTTATCTAGGTTGGGGTTTGTGTAGGGGCTTTGCGGTGTTTGTAAATTTTATTAGTTCAACCAGCTGTAGGAGGTCAGCTTTTTCTTCCTGGGGGTTGTTTTATATGTATGAGGACTCCTCGAGGGGTCTGTTCAGGACTCTGTTGATTCAGCTAGGGGATTCTCCCCTTTTTCCTCCTTTCCCCCTCGGTTTGGGCTGCTCTGTATGTTGGGACCCCTGCGACTCGGGCACCAACTCTATCCCTTCCGGCCCAGGTCCCCCGTCAAGTTCCTCCGCTCTCCATCTGGATTTCCACATAAGAAATAAGGGAAACTCAGATGATTCGTTCCACAACCATTTATTCATAAGTCCTTCAGTTTTAGTCCATATAAAAAGATTATAGCAATGTGATAGGTTGTGTAACCATAAAATGTCCATTCACAAATTGCAGCCTCCACAAGGGGATTAGAAGCAAAATCCAGCAGGAGCTACAGTGCAAAAAAAAAGAAGCGAGGCACCTCTAAGTGTAGCAATATGGTTACTATTATTGAAGTGATGAAAAGTCAAAAAAAGGTGCGCAAATCAATAAGTAGAAGCAGCACTAGAAAAATATGTAAATGAAGTGGAAGTGGATAGTAATGCGCTTCAATAGTAAACCAACAATATTAATGTGTAAAACAATCAAATCTTGTAGGTGCAAAAATAGTGCACAAATTGGAGGACTTCAGAATCATGTGTAAACAAAATACAGTTTATCAATTAAAGTCCATAGTCAAACATGTGCAAATAATATGTTCAGTGGCGAGTCCACATTTGGATGGTGACTGTGTTCAAATTCCAACGTAGTGAATGGCCTCTTACCATGTGTTAGACAAAACAGAGCCTCCAAATAAACTTGACAATGTGATAATAAAATAACGCCCAGTGATAAAGATAGACTCTTACCAGAGATGATGGAGGTAAAAGCTTCAAGCAAAGTAGGTAGATGATCCCGTGTTAGCAGGACTGAAGAGGTGGAGCACTCTCCTTGAGGATCCTCCAGATCACATCCACCCACAGCATCCAGAAAAAAACTTGGTGCGGCTCAAGATGAAATGGCCCAAAGATGCATTTCCAAAAGAAAGAAAAGGACTAATAGTACATTATCCTTTAAAACCAAATTTAATAAAGGCAAATACACTTACAGCAATCCAAGTTAAACAAGCTACAACAAGCTGAAGAACGTCACGGCCGTCTGCAGACCGGTATCGTGACAAAACGACAGCGCGACCAGCTCCTTCCGACGCGTTTCCACACAAGAGGTCGTCTACTGGGACTGGAGCTGGTCGCGCTGTCATTTTGTCACGACACCGGTCTGCAGACGGCCGTGACGTTCTTCAGCTTGTTTCATCTTTTTAACTTGGATTGCTGTAAGTGTATTTGCCTTTATTAAATTTGGTTTTAAAGGATAATGCACTATTAGTCCTTTTCTTTCTTTTGGGAATGCATCTTTGGGCCATTTCATCTTGAGCCGCACCAAGTTTTTTTCTGGATGCTGTGGGTGGATGTGATCTGGAGGATCCTCAAGGAGAGTGCTCCACCTCTTCAGTCCTGCTAACACGGGATCATCTACCTACTTTGCTTGAAGCTTTTACCTCCATCATCTCTGGTAAGAGTCCATCTTTATCACTGGGCGTTATTTTATTATCACGTTGTCAAGTTTATTTGGAGGCTCTGTTTTGTCTAACACATGGTAAGAGGCCATTCACTACGTTGGAATTTGAACACAGTCACCATCCAAATGTGGACTCGCCACTGAACATATTATTTGCACATGTTTGATTATGGACTTTAATTGATAAACTGTATTTTGTTTACACATGATTCTGAAGTCCTCCAATTTGTGCACTATTTTTGCACCTACAAGATTTGATTGTTTTACACATTAATATTGTTGGTTTACTATTGAAGCGCATTACTATCCACTTCTACTATTATTGAAGGTTTAACATTTAGCAACTCACATGGTTGATAAATAAAGGAGGCACACCTGAGAATGCAGGCATCTGAGGTAAAGCTGTCCACAAAGACCATCCTGCTCACCGCAGGCTCTCACCGCCGCCAGTCTGCAGTCGTGACTGGGAAGACTACGCTGCAGTAGAGCGATCTGAAAGGGAGGCTTGAAGCGCTCGTGGAGAGCAGTGTGGAAGGGATGACGTTGATGGCGGTGCGAAGGATGGTCTATGTGGACAGCTTTACCCCTGATGCCTGCATACTTAGTTGTGCCTGTTTTAATCATGAACCATGAGAGTTGCTAAATGTTGTAACCTCATTAAACGTAACCATATTTCTACACTTAGAGGCACCTCTCTTCTCTTTTATACTCAGTTGGGACATGACGCTACTTGTATATCAAGACATCGCTTGTTTATCAAGTCAAACTTTATTAAAAAAAATTTGCTTGTCTTGTAAAACGCACTCAGACCAATTACTCTCAATCCAAGGTTTTACTGTATTTGCTCCACTGCAGATGTTGTAAGTTTGCCCACTTACAAAGAAATGAAGGGTCTATAATTTTTATAACAGGTTTTTTAAATGATAGAGACAGAATATCAACCACAAATCCAGAAAAAAACACATAAAACAAATGTTATAAATTGAGTTGCATTTCAGTGAGTAAAATAAGTATTTGATCTCCAAGCAAAACATCACTTAGTACTTGGTGGGGAAACCCTTGTTGGCAAGCACAGAGGTAAGATGTTTCTTGTAGTGGGTTACCAGGTTTGCACACATCTCAGGAGGGATTTGGTCCACTCTTCTTTACAGATCTTCTCTATATCCTTAAGGTTTCTTGGCTGTTCCTTGGCAACTCAAAATTTCAGCTCCCTCTATAAATTTGCTATAGGATTAAGGTCTGGATACTGGCTTGGCCACTACATGACCTAAATGTGCTTCTTCTTGAGCCACTCCTTTGTTGCCTTGGCGGTATGTTTTGGGTCATTGTCATGCTTGAAAACCCATCCACGACCCACCTTCAGTGTTCTGGCTGAGGGAAAAGGCTCTCATCGAAGATTTTACAATACATGACCCCGTCCATTGACTCCTCAATGCGGCAAAGTTGGTCTGCACCTTTAGCAGAAAAACAGCCACAAAGCATAATGTTTCCAACTCTGCGCTTGACTGTAGGGATGGTGTTCTTAGGGTTATAGTCAGCTTTTTTCTTGCTCCAAACATGCTGAGTTGAGTTAATGCCAAAGAGCTTAATTTTGGTCTCATTTGACCACAGCACTTTCTGCCAATTCTTCTCTGAATTATTTAGATGTTCATTGGCAAACTTCAGGTGGGCCTGTCCATGTCCCTTCATGAGGAGGGGGACCTTGCGGGCGCTGCAGTATTTCAGTCCATAGCGGCATATTGAGTTACCAATGGTTTGTTTGGGAACTGTCGTCCCAAATGCCTTGAGATCATTTACAAGCTCCTCCATGTGTGGTTCTGGGCTAATCCCTCACTTTTCTTTCCTGATTATCCTTACCCATTGAGGCGAAATCTTGCATGTAGCTCCAGACCGAGGGCGATTGATGGTTATTTTGTATTTCTTCCTTTTGCGAATATTCCCTCCAGCAGTTGTCTCCTTCTCACCAAGCTTCTTGCTGATGGTCCTGAAGCCCATTCCAGCATTGTGCAGTTCTACAATCTTGTTTTGTTATTGGTATTACCCATGACAGTAAGGTTTGAATGGAAGAAAGAGATTCTGTGGACAGGTGTCTAATGCCTTGTACACACGCATCGATTATTGGCCGGAAATTTTCGCCCAACGTCCGATCGGCCGATTTTCGGCTTGTTAGTATGATGCTTCTGACAACCGATTCCGACTTTTCGGCCGAAAAAAATCTGGTGTGCAGGCTATAAAATTTCTGTTGGCTGTCAACACAACGGCCGATTTTCCGTCAGTCAGTACAGATTTCGGCAGACAAAAATCTGATGAGCAAGACTGGGCATGCTCAGAGAAGAAATAAAACACGGAAAGTAAACCAGCACATGACATCACTTCAGAAGTAGATTTTTGTTGGCCGAGAAAATTCGTGTGCAGTCTAGGCACATTCCAACCAACAAAACACCACTCTGGACAAAAGTTAGACGATCGGTCGGCCGATAATCGTTGCGTGTGTACGAGGCATTATACACATAACGAGTTGTTAGGAGCACCTTCTTAAATTGACAGGATCAATCTGTGTACCACATGAGCACATACTGTATCCAGTCTGTGGGAGCCAGAACTATTATTGGTTGGTAGGAGATCAAATACTTATTGTACTCACTAAACTGCAACTCAATTTATAACATTTGTTTGGTTCAGATTTTTGGTTGATAATCTGTCTCTATCATTTATAAAAAAAAAAAAAAAAAAAACAATGATAAAATTATAGACCCTTCATTTCTTTGTAAGTGGGCAACCTTACAAAATCTGCAGGGGATCAAAAAATGATTTTCCCACTGTATCCACCACTCTGGACATTTTAGAATGTAAAATTTACGTAAGCATCTATCACTCTGGAAATTTAAAGCGGAGTTCCGGGCACAAAATCAATATTTTTTTTTTTGTGCCCGTCCGCTTCTACACCTTCACCTGAAAAGGAATTGGATAGTTAGGTTTTTTTTTTTTTATTTACTCACCTTGTAATTGAAGATCGAAGATACTCACCTATCTTCACTTCCTCCCTCTGTGCCGCGGCTCCGTCGTCACTTCCGGGCTTGCACTGATTCCTGGGAGCTGAACGTCATTGCTCCCAGGAATCAATGCGACGGCACCGGCCCCGCTCGTCACTTCCGGGCGACCGGAAGTGACGAGAGGGGCCGGTGCAGGCGCATTCTGGGAGAAGAAGACGCGGAAGAAGACGCCGAAGAGGACCGCGCTGGCTTCAGCTGCCCACAAGAGAGATGGAAACGCTGTGGAAGAAATTTTATAAGTAAGTATTTCTTCTAAAAGGTAAGTGTGAACCGGGACAGATCAGAGGCTAGCCATTGTGGAATGTACTAGCCCTGACTGTCCCGGGGGTATGTTTGTTGAAAAATGATTTCTGTGCCCGGAACTCCGCTTTAAGGATTTATAATATAATTGTACATCTACCACCTGGAAATTTCGGATATACATGGACATCTGCCACTCTAAAAAAATTTGAATCTGTAATATATACGGTATCTCACAAAAGTAAGTACACCCCTTTACATTTTTTAAAATATTTTATTATATCTTTTCATGTGACAACACTGAAGAAATTACACTTTGCTACAATGTAAAGTAGTGAGTGTACAGATTGTATAACAGTGTATATTTGCTGCCCCCTCAAAAAAACACAACACACAGCCAATAATGTCTAAACCGCTGGCAACAAAAGAGAGCACACCCCTAAGTGAAAATGTCCAAATTGGGCCCAAAGTGTCAATATTTTGTGTGGCCACCATTATTTTCCAGCACTGCTTTAACCTTCCTGGGCATGGAGCTCACCAGAGCTTCACAGGTCGCCACTGGAGTCCTCTTCCACTCCTCCATGACGACATCACGTAGCTGGTGGATGTTATGGCGCTTTTCCACTGCATGGAACCGAACAGTTTGGCACGCTTTTGTGCTTTTCCACTGCTGGTACCGCATGGTATAGTGTCAGAACGGTTCGGTACGGTACGGCAGCGCTTTTCCACTGCATGGAACCGAACGGTACGGCTCTGAAAAAACAGTACCTACTCGATTGTGGTTCCAGAGGTACCATACCCGGTACCATATCCCACAATCCTTTGCATGCAGTCACTTCTAGCCACTGATTGGTCAGAGAATTCCACCCACCCCGTTGTTATCCCACCCAGTTAACTTTAGTACTACTTTAGTGGAAAAGCAAACCTATACCATACCGTACAGAACCGTTCCAACACCGTACCATGCAGTACCAGCAGTGGAAAAGCAAACCGGGCCAAGCAGGGCCGAGTAGAGCCGAGCCGGTACTTGCAGTGGAAAAGTGCCATTAGAGACCTTGTGCTCCTCCACCTTCCGTTGAGGATGCCCCACAGATGCTCAATAAGGTTTAGGTCTGGAGACATGCTTGGCCAGTCCATCACCTTTACCCTCATCTTCTTTAGAAAGGCAATGGTCACCTTGGAGGTGCGTTTGGGGTCGTTATCATGTTGGAATACTGCCCTGTGGCCCAATCTTTGAAGGGAGGGGATCATGCTCTGATTCAGTATGTCACAGTACATGTTAGCATTCATGGTTGTTTAGGCTGTACCTAAACAAATTTGACGTCCTTTTTTTCCCCACAAACAGAGCTTTCTTTTGGTGGTATTTGATCACCTGTGCGATTTTTACGTTTTGCGCTATAAACAAAAAAAGAGCGTAAATTTTGCAAAAACAAAAATATTTTTCACATTTTTTTATATGAAATTCCCCCCCAAAAAAATGTAAAAATCTAAATTTTTTAACATTTTTGGCCAATTTGTTTTATGCTACCTATGTTTGGTAAAAAAAAAAAAATCGCAAAAAGCGTATTTTGATTGGTTTGCGCAAAAGTTATTGCGTTTACTAACTAAGGGAAAGATTTTTGTCATTTTTGGTGTTTTTTTTTTAACGCGTAATGGCGGCGATCTGCAATTTTTTTTTGCGGTACTGCGACATTGGGGCGGACAGATCGGACCCTTGACTGACATTTTTGACACTTTTGGGGTTACCAGTGACATTACTACAGTAATCAGTGCTATACATATGCTGTAAAATTACACTGGCAGTGAAGGGGTTAACTTTATTGGGGAAGGAGGGGTTAAGTGTGTCCCTAGGGGCATGCTTTTTACTGTGATTGGACATGGCTACTAGTGTAGGAACAGTGATCAACGGTCCTACATAGTAGAACCGTATGATCACTGTTTCTACACAGGGGAGAATGATAGGCGGCTTGTTTACATCAGCCGCCTGCCTTTCTCCCTCTGCAGCGACGATCACTGAGTGACCGGCGGACATCGGGTCCGCCGGTCACACGCACGGACTTGCTAGGGAACGAGCCGGGGCGAACGAGCCCAAGCAAGTGACAGGCAAGTGACGTATATATACGTCACTTTGCCTGGCCGGGGCTGACTGCTTAAGGTGTCAGCATACCAAGACCTGCGGCGGTCGGCAACCGGTTAAGGTCTTGGTATGCTGACACCTTAAGAGTTCCCTTCAGTGGAACTAAGGGGCCAATCCCAATCCCTGGAAAAACAACCCCACACCATAATCCCCCCTCCAACAAATGATTTGGACCAGTGCACAAACCAAGGTCCATAAAGACACGGATGAGGGAGTTTGGGGTGGAGGAACTTGAGTGGCCTGCACAGAGTCCTGACCTCAACACTATAGAACACCTTTGAATGAATTAAAGTAGAGACTGTTAGCCAGGCTTTCTCACCCAACATCAGTGCCTGACCTCACAAATACACTTCTGGAAGAATGGTCAAACATTCCCATAGACACACTCCTAAACCTTGTGGACAGCCTTCCCAGAAGAGTTGAAGCTGTTATAGCTACAGAGGATGGGCCAACTCAATATTGAACCCTACCGACTAAGACTGGGATGCCATTAAAGTTCATGTGTGTGTAAAGGCAGGCGTCCCAATACTTTAGGTAATAGAGTGTATGTCGGGGTATACATGGATATGCAGCACTGTAGGATTCGGAATGTATGATATACACGGACATTCAGGGCCGTCTTTAACACCGGGCAAAAGGGGCAGCTGCCCTGGGCCCAGTCATTGTTGTGGGGCCCAAAGCAGCTTCCCCTTGAGCCCACAAATAGTTGATAAGTGCATTTGGTAGAGCCCAAGAAAATATTTGCCCAGGGTCCAATCAATACTAAAGACGGCCCTGCGGACATTTACCATTCTGGACCTTTTGTGGTTAACCATGAAAACTGGTCATAGTGAGGACCAGATACAGAAAACGAGGAATGGTGACATCGCAGACACACTTTTCTGGGTAACCGACAAACCTCCAATCAAACCAATGACACATTTGATAAAAGCTTATGGTGTCCCCTGAACATTCCAGCAAGGATAACACTTGGGGACACCCACTCCCGACCGCGCCACCGTCTCGCAAACATCATATTTACATGTATATGTTTGCCAGCTCACACCCAAGACGGTTTTCCTAATTATCCTCACCGCTCCTCCCTCCCTCCCGTGATGCCACTCCCCTCATCACATGACCCTCCCCTCTTCCCTGCCCCAAGACCGCAGCACAGCATCGGCGCCACCTCGCTCCGTGACGTCAGCGCGCATCCGGGGGCTTCGCGCTGATTGACAGTCTCCATAGCAACACGCTTATTCCGCCGCCATTTTGTTGTCTTTTTTTTTTTTTTTTTTATAATTCTCTTCCCGCTTCCCGCCCGAATAAACCCTTGTGAGAGAAATACGTGCCGTATGAATAAAGCGGAGTGTGAATAAAATATTTGTGATGGAAGAAGTGTGTGTATGTGTGGGGGTGGTGGTGATGAGGTGACGGAGGAGGAGGAGGGGGTGTTTGTTGTCAGTCACGGTGCCGGGCTCCGGTATGAGGAGGAGGAGGAGGCGGGGGAGTCAGTGGAGGTGGTAGTGCTGCTGGTCGCGGTGGCGGTGGTTTCCCCGTCCTCATTCTTCCTCCCTCGCTGCCTGGCTGCGCAGCTTTGGAAACGCGCGCCATTTTGTGACTCCCCCTCCCCCCCCTTCTCCCTCCATCCTGCACGGCGGCCGGGACCACAGAGACCGCCAGCAGCAGCAGCACAGCCGGGATCTCCGGGATATGACGGCCAGAGCCGGGGAGTGGCGGGGATGAGGAGGATGGTGAGGGTGATGAGGAGGAGGATGATGACGGTGTGAGGAGGCGGAAGAAGCAGACCAGCTTCCATCTATGTGTGACTGTGTGCGGCTCGATGTGACTGGACGGCCGTCTAGCAGCAGCGAGGGGACGAGAGGCGCCGGAGGACACGGGTAAGGAGGAGGAGGAGGACTACTACCCTCAGAAAGTAATGACAGGAGGACTACAACCCTCAGGGAGGAGGACACTGCAACCCCTGGTGTGCCTGGCAGGAGGAACTACAACCCTCAGCATATCCTAATAGGGAGGAACTACTACCCTCAGTGTGTCCTCATAGGGAAGAGAAGTGACTGGAGGGACTACAATCCTCTGTATGTCTGACAGAAGGAACTACAACTCTCAACATGTCATGGCAAGGAGAAACTACAGTTCTCGGTTTGTCATGACTGGAAGCCGAAATGACAGGAGGGACTACAACCCCCAGCATGTCCTAATAGGGAGCAGAAGTGACTGGAGGCACTACAACCCTCAGCATGTACTGACATGAGAGATGACAGGAGGCACTACAACCCTCAGCATGTCCTGATAGGGAGTAGAGATGATAGGAGGGACTACAACTTTCAGCATGCCCTGACAGGAGGAACTACAACCCTCAGCATGTCCTGACATGATAGATGGCAGGAGACACTACAACCCTCAGCATGTCCTGATAGTTAGTAGAGATGATAGGAGGGACTACAACTTTCAGCATGCCCTGACAGGAGGAACTACAACCCTCAGCATGTCCTGATAGGTTGCAGAAGTTACTGGAGGGACTACAACCCTCAGTATGTACTGACATGAGAGATGACAGGAGGCACTACAACCCTCAGCATGTCCTGATAGGGAGTAGAGATGATAGGAGGGACTACAACCTTCAGCATGCCCTGACAGGGGGAACTACAACCCTCAGCATGTCCTGATAGGGAGTAGAGATGATGGGAGGGACTACAACCTTCAGCATGACCTGACAGGAGGCACTGCACTCCTCAGTATGTACTGACATGAGAGATGACAGGAGGCACTACAACCCTCAGCATGTCCTGATGGGGAGTAGAGATGATAGGAGGGACTACAACCTTCAGCATGCCCTGACAGGAGGAACTACAACCCTCAGCATGTCCTGATAGGGAGTAGAGATGATGGGAGGGACTACAACCTTCAGCATGACCTGACAGGAGGCACTGCACTCCTCAGTATGTCCTGACATGAGAGATGACAGGAGGAACTGCAACTCTCACCGTGTCCTGATAGGGAATAGAGGCAATAGGAGGGACTACAACCTTCAGCATGCCCTGACAGGAGGAACTACAACCCTCAGCATGTTCTGACAGGGAGGAGCGGTGACAGGAAGAACTAACAAGCCTCAAACCCTCAGTTTGCTCTGATGTGATAGATGACAGGGGGAACTACAACCCTCAGTGTGTCCTGACAGGGAGGAACAGATAGCTGGGAGCACCTGCTGGTACCAGCATGGCTTAACAGGGAGAGGCGGTGGGCTGCAGGTGGACTACAAGTGCCAGCGTGGGTGGCTGTGTGCTTGGCATGGCCCAGAGGAACTGCAAGGTGCCAGCATGGCTAGGCAGGGCAGAGAAATGTCTGTTTTTAGAAAAGGGTGCTGCTGGTGGTGGACTGCAAGTCTCAGCATGGCTTGGCAGTGGTCATGGTACATAACTGAGGAACTACAAGTCTCAGCATTTCTTGGCAGATGTAGTGATGCGATGTCCCAAGCAGTGGTGGTGTTGGTAGACTTCTAAGGAACTATACAAGACTTGGCATTGGTGACAGGGTAGCGAAGTGCTGTCCCAAGCAGCAGACTCTTGAGTAAACTACAAGTCTCAGCGTGGCTTGGCAGTGGTCAGTGGGGGTTAGTGGTGTGGCGTCCCACTCAGTGGAGATGGACTACTGAGGAACTATGAGTCTCAGCCTGGCTTGGCAGTGGTAGTAGAGGGTAGCGATGTGCAGAGATAGGGTTGCGATGTCCCGGTGATGGTACACTTCTAAGAAACTATGCACGTCTTGGCACTGGTGACGGGGCAGCGATGTGGTGTAGAGGGGTAACGACATGGTGTCCCAAGCAGCAGTAGTAGTAAACTCCTGAGGTAGTACAAGTCTCAGCATGGTTTAGCAGTGGTGGCTTGGGGTAGTTTTGTGCCCTCCCAAGCAGCGATGATGGTAGACTTCTAAGGAACTAGACAAATCTTGGCACTGGTGACGGGGTAATGATGTGGTGTTCTAAACCGGCAGCGATTGTAGACAAGTCTTGGCAGTGGTCCCTATGGGTGATGATGTGGTCCCAGTTAACGATAGTGATAGACTTCCAAGGAACTACAAGTCTTTACATGGCTTGGCATCGGTGGCAGGAGGTAACGATGTGGTGTCCAAAGCATCAATGATTGCAGACTCCTAAGGAACGATAAAGTCTTGGCATTGGGGTCAGGGTGGTAATAACATGATATACCAAGCAGCAACAGTACACTTCTGAGCAACTACAAGTCTCAGCACGGTTTAGCAGTGGTGGATGGGGGTAATGATGTAATGTCCCAAGCAGCGATGATGGTAGACCTCTAAGGAGCTATACAAGTCTTTCATTGCTAGTGGGTTAGCGATACGATGGTAGGCTCATCAGATACTGGAAGTCTTGGCACTGGTAGTAGGGGGTAACTATGTGATGTCCCAAGCAGCGATGATGGTATACTCCTATAGAGCTTTACAAGTCTTGGCATCGTTGGTAGGTGGTAACGATGTAATGTATAGAGGCGAGGGATGTGATGTTCCAAGCAGCAGTGATTGTAGACTCCTAAAGAAATACAAGTCTTGGTATTGGTGGCTTGGGGTACCGATGTGATGGTAGACTCCTGTAGAACTGTACAAGTCTTGGTAGTAGAGGGTAACGATGTAATGTCCCAAGAAGCAGTGGTTGTAGACTTGTAAAGAAATAAGTCTTGGCATTGGTGGTAGGTGGTAACGATGTGATGTTTCAAGCAGCAGTGATTGTAGACTCGTAAAGAAATACAAGTCTTGGTATTGGTGGCTGGGGGTACCGATGTGATGGTATACTCCTGTAGAACCATAGAAGTCTTGGCAGTTGGTAGTAGAGGGTAAAGATGTGATGTATAGAGGTAGGCATGTGATGTCCCAAGCAGTGGTGGTTGTAGACTCCTAAAGAAATACAAGTCTTGGCTTTGGTGGCTGGGGGTACCGATGTGATGGTAGACTCCTTTAGAACTATACAAGTCTTGGCATCGTTTAGTAGGTGGTAAAGATGTGATGTATAGGGGCGAGGGATGTGATGCATAGTATAGAGGTAGGCATCTGATGTCCCAAGCAGTGGTGATTGTAGACTCCTAAAGAAATACAAGTCTTGGTATTGGTGGCTGGGGGTACCGATGTGATGGTATACTCCTGTAGAACCATAGAAGTCTTGGCAGTTGGTAGTAGAGGGTAAAGATGTGATGTATAGAGGTAGGCATGTGATGTCCCAAGCAGTGGTGGTTGTAGACTCCTAAAGAAATACAAGTCTTGGCTTTGGTGGCTGGGGGTACCGATGTGATGGTAGACTCCTTTAGAACTATACAAGTCTTGGCATCGTTTAGTAGGTGGTAAAGATGTGATGTATAGGGGCGAGGGATGTGATGCATAGTATAGAGGTAGGCATCTGATGTCCCAAGCAGTGGTGATTGTAGACTCCTAAAGAAATGCAAGTCTTGGCATTGGTGGCTGGGGGTACCGATGTTATGGTAGAACTATAGAAGTCTTGACAGTTGGTAGTAGAGGGTAACGATGTGATGTATAGTATAGAGGTAGGCATGTAATGTCCCAAGAAGCAGTGGTTGTAGACTCCTAAAGAAATACGAGTCTTGGCATTGGTGGCTGGGGGTACCGATGTGATGGTAGACTCCTGTAGAACTATACGAGTCTTGGCAACGTTAGTAGGGGGTAACAATGTGATGTCCCAAGCAGCATTGGTTGTAGACTCCTAAAGAAATGCAATTGTTGACATTGGTGGCTGGGGGTACGGATGTGATGGTAGACTCCTGTAGAACTATACAAGTCTTGGCACCGTTAGTAGGGGGTAACGATGTGATGGTAGAGTCCTGTAGAACTATACAAGTCTTGGCATCGTTTAGTAGGTGGTAACGATGTGATGTCCCAAGCAGCATCAGTTGTAGACTCCTAACGAAATGCAAGTGTTGGCATTGGTGGCAGAGGGTAGCGATGTGGTGTCCCAAGCAGCAGTGATGGTAGACTCTGATGTCTTGGTGTGGTTAGACAGGGCAAAGAAGCCCCAGTGTTTATACTGAGGAGGAGGAGGAGGCAAGGAGCTGCAAAGGGACTACAAGTGCCAGCCTGGGTAGACAGTTGTCCCTTGGGAAACTGCAAGTAGCAATTTAGTTTTTATGGGGGAAGGGATGAAGGACTGTACTGAGGGACTACAAGTGTCAGGGGAAGAATCTTTGTACGTATTTTGAAAAGGAGGTGACAGCGGTGGAAGTATTTTTATGTGTTTTGGTTGAGGAGTTCCAAGCATGAAGTCTCATTCTGAGCATGACAGATTGTAGCCAGCAAGGTCTGAGATGGGTGGTAAGGGATTATCTCAGGAACTAGAAGCTGCGTTGTGGTTATGCAGGGAAAAGGGGGTTGACACTGCGAAGGAGCTATACAGGTTGACAGGACGAGAGTGCTCTGAGGAGGTGGGCAGCTGGTGAAGGAACTACAAGTGACACTGTGGGTTTAAGGTATGGTACCAGCATCTTGTTTGTAGGGGGGTATGACAGACTCTCCAGAGAAACCTCAAATGCCAGCATTGTTTCATGGTGTGAGGGGTCTCTGATGATGAAGACAGCCAGCTGCTTAGGGAACTACAGATACCAGCATGTCTGGATTGGTTAGACATTTTACAATGTGGGACTATTTTGTCTGTCTGTGACTTGCCAAGGGAAATGTAGATTCCCTTTTGAGAAACTACAGTCATTGGGATGGTTTAACATGGGCGATGGATCTCAAGGGTATAAATGAAGGAACTACAAAACCAAGTATGTTAGAAAGAGGTAACGGATCTCCTGTACAATGTAGCTTGATGGGGGAGGTAAAGACTATGTTGAAACTGAAGAGGAGGTGGACTGTTTACAAGTGCCAGCATGACTTGACGGAGCGGAAATGGTGGAATCCCTCTCGCTATATTGGACCAGTGGTACATCTTTGAAACCACAAATGGCAGCATGATTTCACAGGGTGGAAATGAGGGGTTCACTTTGGTCAACCTGAGGAGTTGGCAATGGCTTTGGAACCACAAATGCCAGCGTGGCTTGACAAGGAAGGAAATGTTGAGATTCCACAACCTCCTCAACCTAAACAGAGAGAATCCAAGTGCCAGCATGACTTGACAAGGAGGAGATGATGGGTTCCTTCTGGTTAGATTGAGGAGGTTAACATTTTTTGGAACCACAAGTGCCAGCATGGAGTGACTGGGCAATAAATCCCATCAGTCTGTAAATGGAGGAGAAAGGGTGCTGAAATGCCAAGATGGGTAAGATGGGTATTAGAAGATTAGGGGATCCTCCAAGGATACAAATATTGGGCATTGTTGCCTAGGTGACTCTTGGGGACCAAGTCAGTGGGGTGGTGGGGCAGAGGCCACACTGTTATACAGAGAATGGTCGATCAAACAAGCAGCAGGATCAGCTTGTGGACCAAGCATACTTTAAAAAGATAATGCTGGATCTCTTTAGCTCCTCAGTCATTTGGATGCCCAGGATGAAGGGTGTAAGGACCATTATGTTGTCCCTTCCTAAATGCAGGACATGTTACCCCTCCCCCCCCCTTTCCTCCTTATGGGGAGGTCTCTGTCGACCCCCTTTTCTCTGTCATCTCCTCCACATTATTGGGACTGTCTGATTTTTCTTGCTGACATTTCGCCCTCCCTGTCTCTCCATTTGTTTAAGGTGGCCGCCAAGGCAACCGGCCTCCTCTGGATCAGAGGGAAGGGAGGGAGGTGATTCGGGAGTGGGGGGGCATCTTGCTGCCATGAAATGATTATAGCTAATAGAAGGGTTTGTGGGTGTGGCTAAAGCCCCCTCCTATGTTTCTGTGCTGAACATGATGGGAACAGCATCTGGTAATGTACAATTCTGGGTCTGTTTTATGTAGCATCAATAGATTTGCAGAGAATCACCTTGCTTCATGTTTGATGCAGCTGGCTGCTGCCACCTGATTGGAGCATTTTTGTCATTACAGAGGGGCCCACCTGTCTTATTTTTTATTTTACTTTGAATTGGGATGCATGGAATTTGGGATTTGCAAAGGCATGGTGCTGTTGTCTGCTCTGACCTGGAACAAATATGAATCCCAGATTTGTCATGTCTTTTATATCTTGCAAATGTATGAATCAGAGGTGGATTTAAATGATGAGCTGGCTCATGCTCGGTTCTGTTCTCTGATCTGGGATCTGCATCAATTAGCTTTTCTATATCTGGTATAGTCTACTAAACTAGGTGGCTTCCTATCTGTCATGGTTTTTTTTTTGTAAAGAATATGCTATGAAATATCCGAGTGTACTGACAGCAACCTGATGCTGCAATCACACCATTTCTTGCTGGTGTATAGCTAAATGTTGGGTGCATTTTAAATGCCAGATAAAGATTTGTTAGATTGTATTAGTTATTTTGAGATTGTAAAGCATGTCCAAAGCCATAACTTTTATCTTAGTATTGGATAGGGCGGTGGGTTGTTAGAACCCCTGTCAGGTTTTTATGTCCCTAGGAGACAGATATACCTTCTGGATTTTCCCTAGTTACCCCTATTACTGGGACTAAAAGTGAGGGAATAATTGGGTATTGTTGGTGATACTTTTGCACAAACATCCACTTTTGAGGTGTCTCCCCTTCTTCAAAATTTAAGCAGTGCTCTTGGACCACGAAGAAGGGGGTCACACCCCGAAAGCTTGTCCTGGAAATTTGAATGTTAAGTGCAAATAAAAAAAAGTATCACCAACAGTACCCCATTGTTCCCTCACTTTTAGTCCCAGTAATAGGGGTAACAATGGGGTACTGTTGGTGATACTTTTTTTTTTTTGCACTTGCATCCACATTTTCAGGATAAGCTTTTGTGGTGTGACCCCCCCCCCCTTCTTCATGGTCCAAGAGTACTGCTTAGATTTTGAAAAAGGGGAGACACCTCCATAGTGTGCCCTGAAAATTTGGATGTTAGTGCAAAAAAAAAAAAAAATCACGGACAGTACTCCATTGTTCCTTTTGCAAAGTGAGGGAGAAACCAATATTTTTGAGACCATTCTAGGGGAAATCTTAAGAAAGGAGACTTCATCATAGTGCCAATTCCCCCTTCTTTGGAAAGATTTGATCTCTTTCTGTTGTTGTATTTCTAAGACAGGAAGTGAAGGTAATTCTCCCCAAGAGAATACAAATGGCAACAATACACTGACAGCTTGTAGCCAGTTCACAAATACAAACTTTCAAACTTTAGAGCCCATTCACATTGAGGCGACACGACTTCGGGGGGCGACCTGTGAAGTCGCGTTCCCCGCTGTGCACCGCGACGTGCAGAGATTTCACATAATGGAAGTCTATGCAAGTCGCTCCGAGGTCGCCCCAAAGTAGTACAGGACCCTTTTTCTAAGTCGGAGCAACTTGTGTCGCTCCTATTAGAACGGGTCCTGTACTACTCAATGGACCACGACATACCGCGACTTGTCAGGCTGACAAGTCGCGCTAATGTGAATGGACTCTTAGATGTAATCTCCGAATGGGGACACTTGTTTCAGTGATAACTGTCTTAGAGGGGATTTTGCTTACTTTTTGGAGAGGTTTCCTCTCACTTCCTGTTCTCTACAGAACAGGAAGTGAAGGCAGATCTTCCCAAATAGGACACTGATGAAAAAGAAAATGAAAATTGGTTTTCACTATCCCCAGTACATCCAAACTGAAAAGGAAAAGCTTTGGCTTTAGTTGTAATTTTACTTTTTCCAGCAGGCACTGCTTACAAGGGCCTCAGCAGTGTTCCAATTCTTTTACATATAATTTGAACCTAATATAGTTCAGTTGTTGGAAGGTTTTGTTTCTGATGGTACATGCTCCAAAATGTTTAAAAAGTAGCTGAGTGGCCTGGGTTGGCATTGCTGGATTCTTGCAACCCTTTTCTAAAAGTTGTTTTTTTTTAAATCCTATTGTATGACAGATAATATTATATAGATGATGGCAGCAGCCCTGAGTGAGGCTCAGTTCACATTGGTGCGATGCGGGAACCCTGCGAATCCACTGTTCCGGCATCGCACCCAACTCTCAGGCAGTTCACACTGCCATATGCGAACTGCTGGGAGTGTCAATACAAAGTTGATGACACCCCCAGATCAGTTTGCATATCACAGTGCAAACTGTCAATTCAGACCTTCATCGGATCGCATGGGTGTGAACAAGCCATGCGATCCGATTCTGGTGCGGACCAAAAAAAAGGCCCTGCACGAGTTTGGCCTGAATACAGTGCAAATTCAGCCATACAATCTGTAAGCTAAATTTGCATCGCACAGACATTGCATGTGATTTGCACAGCAGTGCGGTGCAGATCACATGTGATGTCTGACTTCGCTACGGTGTGAAACTGGTCCTGATTTTTATTTTGTAAAGTTAGTTTTTCACACTTTGATGTGTGTTTGCGTCTATTTATTTAGATTCTGGTTTTTGCTTTCTTGCATAATCAACCGTGGGCTGGAATTGATTTACAACCTAGTTATACCAACTCTAAAAGACTTCATTCACACCTGAGCATCGTGATTTTGGTGCGTTTACTTGCGTGGTTTGTGCGTTCGAGAGTTTTTTTTTTTTTTGGAGATTTGGCCTTTTTGTATTAGCCAGTAGAGAAAACTATCATCTGTTACATCATTTGTTGCTATGTATTTTTGCTGTCAGCTACTTCAAAGACGCACCAATCTTTCCAAATTGAGCTACACAAGTCGCTCCAAAACATTGAATTTCAGGCACTTGGCATTGTGAAGCACCACTATAGAGAATAATTGATTCTTCTTTTTCGTTCATTGATGGACACAGCTCTTCATCTTCTTGACTGTAGGGTTATACTGCCTCCTACAGGAGTAGGACACTAGGCAGAGAAAAAGCTTGAGCATGTCTATGGGGCCGTCCCTGGGGGTATACTCCCACTTCCTGCTATAGGTATTCAGTTTTTTTTTCTGCCTAGTCAGGCGAAAGGACCTAGTTCCTTGCTGGGTTCTCTGGTCCTGGCAATTTTTTCCTCTTTTTATTTTGTTCCTGTGAGAGCTAAAATCAAGTGCTGGACTGGGTGACAAACTGGATAATATAGATCCTCAGGGTTCCCCCAGTTCAGCCAGCGAGCATGGGCAGACTGCAGCTCTGGGCTAGGTCGGCTGCGACATAGCCCCACTGGACGGTGGCTGGCCTGTGAGTTAAACGTTCCGCGAGAGCGCATATGACCTGGCTTCAGCCTGAGTCGCAGCGTTTCATCCTGGCCGACAGCACCTACATTACAACAGAGCGGTGTCCTGTCCGGAGTGGTGCCCACCCTGTTCCTGGTGTGGTAAGTAGCTCCCCCCCACTACCCCTGGAGGGTTTTGGGGTGGACTTGGGCCTCTCCCTGGGATGGTCAGACCCCCGGGTTTCCATCCCCCCAGTCACTGTGGGTCTTTAGCCCACCCGGGTGAGGTTATGAGCTAGCTGTTGCCACATGCTCTTAAGGGGACTGGTTGAATTTGCTGCTGACTGGGTTTTCCTGGGGCACAACGGGGGGTTGAGCAGGGTTCCCTGCCACCCTGAGGGTTGGTGAATAAGTCATGGAAGTCCTCTGGGCTCCCTTCGGCAGTCGTTGGGCTGGGGGAGCAGATGTTTCAACATCCACGGGTACACTCCTCATGCGGCCGGTTCCAGCTAAAAATTTAGGCCGCGGCTTTGCAGCCTACTCGCTGGAAACGATGTGAGGCGGCCCCTGTGAGGGTGGCTGATGCCACTGCCTCCTGTTTGGGAATCTGCCTTCCCCTTCGCTTCCCCTGGGTGGTCGGCTCCGCTGGGGCTCGTGTCCTGGCGGCTGGGCACCTTAAACAATTTAGGCTGCGGCCTACTATGCCATGCGGCCGAGTCGGGCACCGCCGGGGTGGGGCGCCTCAGTGTGTGTAGCTGAAGCCCCCCACTCTTTTGTGCGCCTGCCGGGCTGGGGATCCGTGTGGTCAGCTTGGCACCTCCCTTGGAAGGGAATGACCGCCTTGCCGCCATTATTGTGTGGGACACCTGCCCTGTTTTTGTATCCTACCTGTGCTTCCGCGTCACAACAGGCAGTCCCCTTTTAAGGGGGCTATGTCCTATTATGTCCTCTATGCGCGCGACCCTCCCTTGTGTTTTTTTTTTTTTTTCGGGGTCTGATAGTCCATTGTGGGCCCTTGGCCAGCATCCCCTTTCAGAGATCACGGTCGGTTGCCTCCCCTAAATGTTTTTTGGGGTGAGCGTAGTATATAGGGACCCTACTGGGTCTGCGCCCACGCACCCTGAGTGCTCAGATAGTGAGGAAGATTTCTCTGCTCCTCTAGCCGCGCTTGAAAAGGCGCTGGTGGATCCACTGTTTGTCAGTGCGTGAAACTTTATGAATGGAGGTTGCGGCTGATGCTACGTCGGGAGGCACCTATTCCTTTTGGCACCTACAGGCCCTTCAAAGCGGCAACATACTCTTTCCGCTTACCTTGACAACAGTGTCTCAAAACAAGAGTGGGGTCGTCCAAAACGCAGTAGTTGCTAAATGTTTTTGCATGCTTATGAGGATTAACTGCGTTGCAGGTGGACGGTTCCATCTGTAGGGGAATTGCTGGTTTCCAGGTCAAATTGAGCTACCTTCATTCCCTTTCTTGCCTGCCATACGTGGTTGTGGCTGGTTCAGCGATTAGGCCGGTAATTACTATTGCCCTGGTGTTGCAAACCCTGACCGAGCGGGCTAAGCTTTTACGCAGGGATCTGGAGGAGAAGCAGCTCCCCCCTGCCCTGGTGGAGCTGGCAGGTCAGTTGGTCCAAGGGCTACAGTTTGTCTGCCTCTTTGGATGCTGCTCCCCTGCTTTCTAGACTGTCTGCCTCAGCAGTGATCCTGCGGTGTATTCTGGCTGAAATGCTGGACTGCGGACCAGGCTTCTAAGAATTTGTGGAAGATCGCCTGTTTGGGGAGCTTCCTTGGATGACATCAAGGGCCTCACAGGGGGAAAGAGTACTCTTCCTCCAGGCTTCCAGGGGTAAAGGGTCCTGTCACAGATGGGGACCCTCCTTTTCGGCTCACAAGTGACTTTTTCGTCCCTAAGGGTCTCAAGACAAGGGATCCAAGCCCTTTCGGGCCTCCGCTGGGGGTTCCAAAAAGGTCTTGGTCGCGCAAACCACAAACAGGTGCTGCCAGACCTGCGGACAAAAAATTCCTCTGCATGAAGAGGCGCCCTCACCTGTATCTGGGGTGGGGGGGGGGGGGAACGTCTTTGCTGCTTTCTGTATCCCCAGACCTCCCTGATCCAGGACAAGTGGGTCCACAAAGTAATTTGCTCCGGCTACAAGATCGAGTTTTGATCATATCCTCTGGAAAGGTTATTCCCTTCCAACCTGCACCTATCCCCAGATCGCTTAAAGGATCTCTATGGGGTGGTGCAAGATTTGCTACTTCAAGGGGTGATTGTTGGAAAGTTTTCAAGGTTTTTACTCAAACCTGTTTACAGTTCCCAGGAAGGAGGGCAAGGTGCGCCCAATACTGGACCTAAAGGCCCTACATTGCTTTGTGCGGGTACAGAAGCTCTGTATGGAGTTCATGCGCACGGTGGCGGCGTCCCTACATCAGGAGGATTTCCTTGCCTCCATCGATATCAAGGATGCCTACCTTCACATCCCAATATGTGTTGCCCATCAGCATTTTCTCCGCTTTGCCGTGGGCGAGGAGCATTATCAATTTGTGGCGTTACCCTTTTGGTCTCGCTTCTGCTCCTTTGGGTTTTCACAAAAGTTTTGGCCTCGAGTCTAGCATTACTGCGTCAGCGGCGGGATCGTGGCACTGGGGTACCTGGACGATCTGCTTTTAGCAGTGGAGTCTTCGTCTGCCTTGTTGGACAACTTGGAGATTGCTCTGCAAACGCTGAAGGAGTTTGGTTGGATTCTGAATCTTCAAAAGTCTGCCCTGGTTCCGTCCACTAGCCTAGTCTATCTGGGTCTGACTCTGGACTTGTCCTCAGCCAGAGTGTTTCTTTCTCGGGAGAAGCTTTAAAAGTTGCAGGAGGCAATTCTGCTTTTGCTGACCAGCAGATGGTGGTCTCTTTGAACTTACATGCACCTGTCCGGGTGGGGAGGCGTCCTCGGCACAGATTGTGCTCAGGGGGGTCTGGTCTCGGGAAGAATCCGGACTACTGATCAATGTACCGGAGCTCCGAGCGGTCAGACTGTCTGGATCATTGAACAACTCGTCTCCGGTGGTGTCTGGTGTGGATTCAATTGGACAATGCCACGGCCGTGGCCTATGTCAATCACCAAGGGGGCACAAGAAGTGTCCTGTCGGCTCAGGAAGTAGTCGGCATTCTAAGGTGGGAGAAAGATTAGTTCTTGCCCTCCCTGCTGTGCACATTCCGGGGGGGGGGGGGGGTGGAATTGGCAAGCGGACTATCTCAGTCGAAAGGTGTTAGATCAGAGAGAATGGTCTCCATCAGTTGTGTCTCCAGTGGGGTACTCCAGAGATGGATCTGTTGGCCTCTTGCCTCAACAGGAAGGTTTAGAGGTTTGTGGCACAGTCTTGGGGATCCTCTAGCCGTCACTACAGATGCTTTAGTGGGTCTTTGGAGTCAGTATCCTCTGATTTACGCCTTTCCTCCTCTCCAGTTTCTGCCGAGACTATTACACAGGATCGAGGCAGAAGGGATTCCAGTCATCCTAGTTGCTGCAAACTGGCCCCCCCGGTCTTGGGACGTTGATCTAGTACGGCTGGTCGCCGATGCTCCTTGGAGACTCCCTCTCAGGGAAGATCTGCTGTCCCAAGGGCCAATCTTCCATCCTGCTTTACAGTCGCTGGCTTTCATGGCTTGGCTGTTGGACAGAGGGTTGTCTGACTCGGTTATTCCTACGCTGTGAAAAGCTAGAAAGTCTATTTCTAGGAAGATTTACCATTGTACATGGAAGACGTACATTGCATGGTGAGAAATTCTCCGGGTTCACCCTCGTTCCTTTTCGCTGGCACGGATCTTGTCTTTCCTCCAAAGAGGGGTTGTGCAGCGCCTGGCCTCAAGTACCATCAAGGGCCAGGTCTCGGCCTGGGTGGTTTTCTTTCAACGCATGTTGGCCACGCACTCCTTCGTGCATGCTTTTCTCCAGGGCGTGGGACACTTGGTTCCTCCAGTGTGGTCTCAGTTGCCGCGTGGGACCTCACTTAGGTGTTGTCAGTTCTCCAGAAGCCTCCCTTCGGCGCGCAAGGTGTCTGAACTGGCGGCATTGTCTTGTTTACCTTACCTGGTGGTTCACAGGAATAAGGTGGTTCTGTGTCCATGTCTGTCGTTCCTTCCGAAGGTCTCATCTGACTTTCATCTGAATGAAGTCATTGTGTATCTCTCCCTGTGTCCCGAGCCTAAGCATCCTAAGGAAGTTGCCTTGCACTCCCTGGATGTGGTTCGGGCAATAAGGGTGTATCTGGCAGCTATGAAGTCTTTTAGGAAATCAGACTCACTGTTTGTCCTCGCGGATGGACCTCACAAGGGGCTGGCTGCTTCTGCTGCGACCTTTTCTTGGTGGGTCAGACAGACTGTGATTCAGGCTTATTCTATTAGGGGTCAAGTTCCTCCTTTCCCTGTCAAGGCGCACTCTACTCGGGCGCTTAGTGCCTCGTTGGCCTTCCGTTATCAGGCGTCGGTAATGCAGGTTTGCAGGTGGCTACCTGGTCGTCTGTACACACATTCAATAATATTCACATTCAATAATTTTTTATAAAGTGGATGCTTCTTTTGGCCGCAAAGTTTTGCAGGCTGCTGTTTTATAGGACTTGTCCTCTTTGAGGGTGTTTTTTTCAGGTGAGCTCCAGTTGTTGACAGTTGAGCTCCAAGTTACCTGGTTGGCTATGTTTAGCCTTGGGGAAGTTTTTTTTTTTTTCCTGCTGTTCCCACCCCTCACCCTCCATGGTTATGAATATCAGGAACTGTGTCTGTCAATGAATGAAAGCGAAAATTGGATTTTGTCTTACCGTAAAATCCATTTCTCTGATGTTCATTGATTGACACAGCACCCACCCCTCTGTGGAGTTGGGTTTTTTCCTTTTGACACTGCTTGTTACAAAACTGAATACCTATAGCAGGAAGTGGGAGTATACCCCCAGTGACTGCCCCATCTGCATGTTTAGGCTTTTTATCTGCCTAGTGTCTTACGCCTGTAGGGGGCAGTATAACCCTACGGTCAAGAAGATGAAGAGCTGTGTCCGTCAATGAACATGAGAGAAATGGATTTTACAGTAAGACAAAAATCCAATTTTTTTTTTTTTTCCCTCCCTAAACTTTTTGCAGCTTCGAGGCCACACCTGAGTTTGTGAATGGGACCTAAAGTGTGTTTTCTGCAGGTCCTCATTGGATCGTTTTTGTTTAACGTGATTCTAAACCAAAATGCTTTGTTTTATAGTGTTGGATGGAGTAGGGAAGGGTTTGAAGTTTTCATTCAGGTTTTCATTGAGGTTTGTCCCCACTGGGGAAGTTTGCGCTCTGTCTCTATTGTCATTGGTACTGAAATTGAGAAAAAAAATTCAAACTTAAAGGCCTGTACACACGATAAGAAAATCTGAAGTAAAATTTTGTCCGAATCGGATCTTTCGTATAGTGCTTTCGACAGCCGATTACGAATTTTCGTACAATAAAAACTGGATGTGCAGGCTATAAAAATTTTTATTGTACATAAAAACACAACGTCCGATTTTCGTTCAATTAGTACAGTTTTTGTCCAGGATAAAAAAAAAAAAAAGCAGAAGAGCAAGACTAGGCATGCTCGGAAAGGAAAGAATGCATACAAAACAATTCAACACATGACATCACTTCTGAAGTTGAATTCTGTCATACAGGATTTTTCATATAAAAGTAAACTCCATTTCCATATGAGACTAGCATGCAACAAAACACTATAGAAAATTTGTCCGATAATCTGATCGTGTGTATGAGGCTTAAGAGTTGTCGGCAGAACAAATCTGAAGGAGAAATCTTCAAATGGGGGCACCTGTTCCACTGACCATTATCTGAGAGGTATTCCCTTGCTTTGGAAAGATTAAATTCTACTTCCTGTTGTAGCTATGGGACTGGAAGTGAATACAATCCTTCTAAAAAGACCCAAAATTACAAAAAAAAACCCAAATGACAAAAAAAAAAAGAAAAACAGAAAATATACTCTTATACAGGCAGAAGCCTGTATGTACAAGGCCAGATGGAGATTTTTTACTTTTAAGCCCCGTACACACGTACCGAATGTTGGCCGAACGATCGGCCGTCTTTTGTCCGGTGCTGTCCTGTCGGTTGAAAAGTGCTAAAGACTGCACACGAATTTTGTCGGCCAACAACAGCCGACTGCAGAAGTGATGTCATGTGATGGTTAACTTTCCGTGTGTTTTTTCTTCTCTGAGCATGCCCAGTCTTGCTCATCTGCTGTTTGTCGGCCGAATTCTGTACTGACTGGCAAACAATCGGCCGTTCTGGTGTTGGCCAACAAAAATTTTATAGCCTGCACACCAGATTCTGTTCGGCCGAAAAGTCGCAGTCGGTTGTCGGAAGCATCATACTAACAAGCTGACAATCGGCTGATCGGTCGGTGGCCGGATATTTACGGCCGACAATCGCTACGTGTGTACGGGCCTTTAGTCCTGGTGACTACTTTCACCAGGACTGAAATAGAGAGAAAATCCAAAAAGGATTTGTCCCCAGAACTGGAGTAGAGGAGCAACCTTCCCATTGGGACTTCCTAATGGGACGCAGATGACAACATAACCTGAAGGGTTATTTACTGTATTTACCCTACTTTAATCATAATAATAAACACGTTTAGAATGTTGATATATGTTAAAGAGGTTGTAAACCTCAGAGAAAAAAAAAAAAAAAAAACAAAACCTGAAAGACAAAGGTATAATGAGGTAGTATGGTATAATATAATACTTACCTTAGAACAAAGCCCCTGCAGCACCGCCCGCTCACTGGTGACATGGCTGACCCGTTCAGCCATCTTCCTTCCGTATTTGCGTCCTCCGGCCATCTGATTGGCCGGATCCGCGATGACATCACTCCCACACATATGCGGGAGCCGCCGTTCACATCACAGGGTTCTGCAGGAACGGCACGGGCGGCCGTTTCTTTAGAGCTCGTGTGTCAGCGATGCCACTGGCTGCATGTAAGGTAAATATCTCCTAAGCGGTGCATGTTTAGGGATATTTACACTACCTATAGGTAAGCCTTTATCATAGGCTTACCTATAGGTATACGTTACAGAGGAAGCTTTACTTCCTCTGTAAAGCCAAGTTTTTCTTTTCCAGTTTTGGATAGAGTAAGGAAGAGTTCAAATCACTGTCGGTCTTTATTTTTGTATATCCTTAGGTAGCTTTCCCTTTTACTTTTGCTCTGTAAACTCAACCGGAAGTAAGTCCAACGTGAGGGATTTCCCTTCTTGAAACAGTCCTCACAAGTGTCCCCATTGGAAGATTTTCCCTTATTCCTGCTGCCGTTATATTTTAATCTGTAGGACTGCTTTTGTTGTTCGAGAATTCTCACTTCCAGTCCCAGTGAAATCCTATATGCCATAAATCTCCTTCAGGGTGACACACTCAACATTAGTAAACCAGCAGAGGTGGTAATACTTCCCTCCAGTCATGCTAAACGAAAAGAAAAGTTTTTGTTTGAATTTGACCTTTTAAACTTTTCACTTTGGGTTATTGACTATGTCAATGATATTTCTAGGTTCCGTAATGAGATATAGTTCAGGCTCTAAAACAGAAGTGATAGTGGGTCACTTACTCTTCACCTCATCTATTCACAAAAAGTCTTGTATTGTTTTCACAGAATACATGGTGTTCTGTGAATGGACAATGGGAGAGGAGGGGTTACCCTCTGTGACGTACATGTGAGATATACTGTATATGGGAGGTGTATTCACATTTAAAAGTAGTACAAAGTTTGTGTGGCTCTTCCTTATCAATGGGAAATAAAAATATCTTTGTTAGTATTAACTTTTTCATAGTTGCTGTTAATGTTTTTAAGCACAACTATGTGACTGTAAACGGGTCTAAGATTGTTTTAGCCATGTGCGTTGCATTGTGCGATGAGGCCATTTGGAAAGTAAAGGTTCTTTTAATGAATTGTGTGTAGCAGCTAAGACTGTCAGATGTATGCTGCAGCTTTTTGTATTTTCTTTACTACAAGTTTGCTTTTAAGACCAAAACTTTTTTTCTTTCGTTCATTGACAGACACTGCTCCTGATATTCATAACTATTGGGTTATACTGCCCCTACAGGAGTAAGACACTAGGCAGAAACTATTTCTGGCTGCACCGATGGGCAGTCTCAGGGGGTATACTCCCTCTCTGCTAGTCACTCAGTTTTGTTACAAGCAGTGTCAGGAGAATAGGGATAAGGACCTAGTTCCTTGCTGGGATCTTTGATCCTGGCAATTTTTTTTCTTTTTAGTTAGAAATTTTTTCTCCTGTATTTTTCCTGTGAGATCTACAATCAACTGTCGGACTTGGTGAAGGGCTAGATAATCCAGATCCAGTGGTCACCCTAGTCTGACCAGTGAGAGTATGCAGATCTCAGCTCCACGCTAGGTCGGCCACCACATAGCCCCACTGGATGAGGGCTGGCCCGCGAGTTAAATTCCCTGCCGAGGTCGCATATGACCAGGTCTGAGCCCAAGTCGCAGCCTTCCTCCTGGCAGACAGCCCCCCCATTTAGATGGAGAGGGGTTCTGTCTGGAGCGGTACCCGTCTAGTTCCTGGTATGGTGAGTAGTTGTCCCTCCTCTTCCCCTGGAGGGTTTTGGGGTGGACGTGGGCCTCTTTGTGGGATGGTCGGACCCCCGGGTTTCCCTCCTTCCCGCAGGCACCCCCCCTTTGCCGAGTCACTCACCTGCCCCCCTCCACATATGTTGGGGCTGTTTGGGTAGTCTGGCCACTGTTCCTAGGTGGGGGCAAGGAGATTTACTAGCGATGGGGGCCGAGGGGGTGCGCCGCCGGCGACTGGTCAATCGACTGTGCAAGGGGTTGTCTCTGGCAGGGGCTCCTGCCAGGGCCCCCTCATCCAGCCCTCCTGGGTCCCTGTATGCCTTGTGGGGCCGCCAGTTTGTTGTAGCCTGTGTATTCCTATACACGGTGGCCATGTTTGTGTAGTCCAGAGGCCATTTTGCTGTGGTTGCCATTGACAATAGTGGCGACTATGACAGTGGAGCCCTGTGGGCGGCGATTTCGGCAGTGGGAACCCTCCTCATCCCCTGGTGCTGACTCCTGGATGATTTTACTTCCTGATTGCCGCATGTGTATTGCATTATCCTGGTGGCTGCAGGCGCTTGTTTCTGCGGGTGGGGAGTCTGGTGGAGTCCTCTCCCTCTCTGCTGAGGATCGCTTGGTGCCTTGTACCTGACGGCCAGGTGGTGCTGCCAGCGAGGTGGAGGTTGTCCCTTAGCAGTTTTTTTACACCTTTTGTGGGGTACCCCTGGTGACTCATGAAGTCTTTGGAGCACATTTCTCCACCTGATCCCCTCTCTGAGGCTGCTGGTCCCTCCGGATCCCAACCATCAATCCATGGTTGGGATCCACTGACGGCGGTCCTGGAGTCCCTTGTGTCCCGGTGGAGGTTGCTTTCGGCGATGGGCTAGCAAAAAGCGCCTCCCGCCTTCCCCCTGCGGGAGGCGCTGTGTGTGCGTCTCTCATCAGATTCTCAATCTGATTCAGCCACTGCAGACGTGGGTCACCTTCTTAACCTTCCTTCAAGGGGGGTGTTGAAAAGAAGTTGGCCTTGAGTACCATCAAGGGCCAGTTGTCGGCTTTGGCGGTCTTCTTCCAATGACCTTTGGCCACACACTCCCTGGTACGTACCTTATTTCAGGGTGTCCGACCTATGGTCCCTCCAGTGCAGGCTCTGTTGCTGTCTTGGGATCTCACTTTGGTGCTTTCAGCTCTACAGAAGCCTGCCTTTGAAAATATTTGGGAGATTCCCCTGCTTAGGCTGTCCCAGAAGGTGGCCTTTTTGGTAGCTATCACCTCTGCGCGCAGGGTGTTGGAACTGGCGGCATTATCCTGTTGTTCACCCTATCTGGTGATTGACAGGGATAAAGTGGTTCTTCGTCCCTGTCCGTCTTTCCTTCCAAAGGTTGTTTCTGATTTTCATTTGAATGAAGACATTGTGTTGCCTTCCCTGTGTCCCAGGCCAAAACAACCAAAGGAAATTGCCTTGCATGTCTTGGGATGTGGTCCGGGCAATT
This sequence comes from Pelophylax lessonae, assembly GCF_965119305.1. Taxonomy (NCBI): domain Eukaryota; kingdom Metazoa; phylum Chordata; class Amphibia; order Anura; family Ranidae; genus Pelophylax; species Pelophylax lessonae. The sequence continues at coordinate 53,294,156 of NC_138769.1, read as the reverse complement.
AGGGGGTACCTGGCAGCTACAGAGTCTTATGAAGTCAGACTCTCTCCTTGTGCTCACGGAAGGACCTCGAAAAGGGTTGTCCGTTTCCTCTCTGACCATTTCCAGATAGATCAGACAGACGGTGGTTCAGACCTATTCCATCAGGGGTCAGATTCCTCCTTTCCCTGTCACAGGTGCACTCTACTCTGGCACTTAGTGCCTCCTGGGCCTTCGGTCATCAGGCGTCAGTGACGCAGGTTTGCAAGGCGGCCACCTGGTCGTCGGTGCACACTTTTACAAGATTTTATAAAGTGGATGTGTTGGCATCTGCGGATGCTTCTTTTGGCCACAAGTTTTTTGCAGGCTCCTGTTTAACAGGAACTGATCCTCTTTGAGGGTGTGTTGTTTTTTGCAGGTGGGCTCCAGTTATTTGGTTGAGCTCCTGTTGCCTGGTTGGCTAATGTGTAGCCATGGGAATTTTTTGTTGTTCCAACCCCTCATGTTTAACACTGCTTTGGGACGTCCCAATGGTTATAAATATCAGAAGCTGTGTTTATCAATGAACGAAAGAGAAAATTGGATTTTTGACTTGCCGTAAACATCCATTTTTCTGATGTTCATTGATGGACACAGCACCCACCCCTCTGTGGAGTTATTATTCTTCTGGCACTGCTTGTAATAAAACTGAGTGGCTATAGCAGGGAGAGGGATTATACCCCCTGGGACTGCCCATGGGTGTAGCCAGAATTCTTTTCTGCAAGAACATCAGGAGCTGTGCCAGTCAATGAACATCGGAGAAATGGATTTTACAGCAAGTCAGATTAAAACCCTGGCATGCCATCTGTGTTCCATGTGAGAGATTTCACTTAATTTCCTGTGCTGTGGACACAATAGAAAGATTTTCTCCAACTTCCTGAAGTGAGGTCAATCCTCTTTTTGCCAAAACAAGTGTCCCTATTGGAATATCTTACCATCTATTTCAGTTCTGTTGACAATCCTTATAGGGGTTCTAACCCCTCTTGGCTTTATTTAAAACTTGAAAGAGATTTTAGGTACAATAAATATTGCTCATATGTTTTTGAAATCATAATTTCCTGCTTGGGGAAATACCGTACATTTTTGAAGTTTTTCTATTTATCCACATTTACCGTGTACCTATTTTGTATTGATTGTTGAAAAAGATCTTCCCATATTACTGAGAAAGTCCAAGTTGTCATTTTTCTGTCCAGTCTAAGTCTAAAGCTCTACTGTACAAAGTATTAAAGGTAAAAGCCGAAACAAGCAAATTGTATTGTTGAATTCAGTATCCAGACAGACAAATCTGTCTATTGACAAATAAGAGATGAATAAAAGAACCGTGGTGCGTTTTTATGAATACTGGCTCTTTTGCGCCACTTTTCCCATTTATGATTAGTGGTGGCTGTCCGGCACCGGGATATTTGTCAAGGTTTCCTTTTTTAAATGGCGTTAATTCATAGGAGTGGCCAATCGCCTTAGCTAGTCAAATGTATACCCGTTTTTAAGCCTTTCTGTGAATTGGTGCTCCTATGCTGAAACGGCTGACCGTTTACTTTAGGGCATGTGATTTCTGAGCATCCAGTTGTAAAATTCTTGTTGGCTCCAACCACTTGCCTTTAACCGGACCTTGGTTCAGTTTTTTTTCTCTTACTAACCCCAAAGATGGGGCACTGCCCCCCCCTTTGACGCCAGAGACGGGGCACTGTCCCCCCCCCCCATTGTTGATGCCAGCAATGGGGCACTGTTGTCTCCCCCCCCCCCCCCGTTGATGCCAGCGATGGGGCACTGTCTCCCCCTCTTTGTTGACATCAGCAAAGGGGCACTGCCCCCCCCTCTTTCATTCCAGGGATGGGGCACTGTCCCCCCCCCCTCCCTGTTGATGCCAGCGATGGGGCACTGCCCCCCCCCCCCCTGTTGATACCAGAGATGGGGCACTGTCGTTTCTCTCCCCCCCCCCCCCTCCCACTGTCGATGCCAGCGACAGGGCACTGTTCCCCCTCCCCCCCCCTCCCCAGTGGATACCAGTGACTGGGCACTGTTCTCCAGGTGCAGTAGATTCTTTGTTTCTCCCTGTGCAGGTGGTATTTGTTACTGACACCGTAAACCAGCCCTTGTGTTTAGAAAGTTGGAGGACCCCTGGTTTTAAATGATCAGACTGATGGCTGGTACGCATGGGCTGAATATCAGCCGGTACTGGCTGGCGACATTCGGCCAGTGGTACAGAAGCCTGTCCGACAGAAGCCGATTTAATGTCCAGCTTCTGTCGGACGGGCATGCTATAAACTTAGCAGCCGACTGGCATCAGATGAGCGCTAACAGCCAGTGGCTATGAGCGCTGACTGGTGTTTCAGTGGCTCCAGTACTTTGAGTCACTGACCCAGAACTATTGTAAAGACCTCCTATAACAAGCTATTACTGACCTCTCTAGCTGCTTGTACTGTAAAGCAATCAATTCATTCTGAAACTTCCTCAAAGACTCTACAGCTGGATTTTAGAAACACACCTAAAACTCATGCTGGTAGTTAATATTTGAGGGCTGGCAGGCTGTCAAGATTCTGCATTCATGGAATAGAGCTAAGATTTCATGGACTGTGCTGTGAAGTCTGAAAATATATTTCCAGACAATGCTTATAGATAGACCTGAATTAGATCCTGGTTTTAACATGCTTTTACCCCTTGTTCAGAATATGTAAATACTTTAGTGTGTGTGAGGTTCACCTAAAAGTTGTTTTAAATTTTAGACATAAAATATGAACAAACTACATATTTTTATCTGTGTACTTGTGTCTATCCAAAGCATTAAGTGTGATTTCTTTCTGCTGCCTTGTTCCTTTATGTGCATAAGTCACTTCTGACCGCTTTTCCCAACTCTAAGGCTGGCCATACATTATACAATTTTCTTAGAAGTTTCTGTACAATGTTCTTCTAGATTCACCTTCTACTATGTAGTACAAAGGCCTGCCTAATTGGATACAATTGAAAGTGTTATTTCGTTTTGACCTCATATTATATGGTTTTTGGTAAATCGAACTGAAAATTGAACATGTACGGCCAGCCTAAGGGCTCCTTTACACTTGCTGCCTTCAAAATGTGGCAATGGACATGCTTTTAAAGTGCTCTGAATGCCATTTAAATCACCTGTCACTAAATAAAATGGTTACCTTGCAGTCCTGTTCACACTGTTGTGTTTGCTTCGCTTCTAAAATTATACCCCATGTCGCTCTCTTGGTGCTTCAAAGCGTCTCCAAAGCCTCCATAGATGTTTATGATAATGCTTGCTTACAGCACCTGAAACTTTTGAGGGGCTTTTATTCAGCATTTGCTTTGCTTTGTTTTGGAGGTATTACAGGTATGAGAGATCCCAGGATACACTGGGAAACCAACAAGGGAACCAGAAAGACGTCATCAGTAGTTCCTCCTGGTTCATGTGTATATATTCTGGTAGTGTCTGATGCAGACATCAAATCTGGTGTGCAGCATGGAGCACCAAGAAGGTGATCGGGGTCCGGATTGGAGCGGAGCAACAAGCAGATGGCACACGTGTGTAGCAAGAAGGTGAGCAGAGACTGGAGAAAGAGGATTCAGTGGTAGAGGATCAGCAGAGCTGGGGGACCAGAGCAGGAGAAAGTAGCAGTTGTCACACATGGGGAGGTGAGCAGGGACTGGAGAGAGCAGGATCAGCAGACCTGGGGGTTACTACTAAGCGGGGATCAGAAAAGCTAGGTGTTATAAATGAGCATGGGATCTGCTGAATGAGGGTACTAATAAGCTGGGGATCTGCTGAACGAGGGTACTTACAAGCTGGGGATCCAGGTAAGTGCAGGTACTACTGAGCTGAGGTTCTACTGGGTCCCTTTAAAACAATTAGAAAATCAACACACAGGGCAATTGTCAAGCTTCATTCAAGTTTCCAAAAAGCATATCAGAAGCATCAAAAATGCACCAAAAAAGCATGTTGAAGCTTTAGGCACTTTAATGTGTGCTTAAAGTCGAAGTGTAAATGAGCCATAAGAGATCATTGCTTAAGGGGAGGAGAACTTTGAGCCCTGATTGGAGGAAGGGGACACCCCCCCCCCACCCCCGTGAAGAGGAGGGTGGGGGTGTCCCTTCTGTCCAATCAGGGCTCAAAGCTCTTCTCACTGAGCTTTATAATGTGAGACTTCATATCTCCGCCCCCCTGCTTTTTAGAGCTGAGAGATGCTGTGTAAAGTGTGTGTTTTAGAAGGCGGTAGAGGATACATGGCTGCGGATAAACAGGGTACAACTTATGTACAAAGATTTGTTTTGTCTCCATTTATCAGCTGATGTTAGTCACTTCACTGGGTGTATGTAAGGGTTTACAACTATTGGATTACGGATTTTTGCTATTAGTTTTTTCTTAATGTATATGGAAAGCCAACATGTTAATTCATTTTCAGTAGAGGACATTTAAAACCAATCGTCAGTATTTATTTGCCTTTACTTTCCCTTTCTGTGCTTCAAAGTCAACAGGCAATGAGTTTATCCCCTCTTAGGGTGTTTTCACACTTGGTGTGATTGCCTGGTCCGAACCCGAGTTCGATTGCTCCCCCCTCCCCCTGCCCCCGATGGACTGTGTTCACATTTGATTTCTGTATCCGAACCGTGGTACACTTGTGTCATCAAGCGCCGGCGTGTACTCATGTTGCTTAGCAACCGCTGTAAACGAGAAAGTGCCAAAATGGATAGAATTGCTTGCTTTGGTACGATTGCGTTCTCATCAGAAGCGAACCGTACTGGAGTTCACATGAACCGTACCCCGGACCACCCTTTTTTAAGTGGACTCGGGTACGGTTCGTGGGTGCGCACCCGAGTTCAAAGACAGCGTTCACATCATCAAAGAGAACCGAATTCTGACGTCAATCGAACCCGGGTCCGCACCAAAAGTGCTAGTGTGAAAACGCCCTCAGACAGCTGTCACAGGAATAAGTGTCCCTATTGGAAGGTTTTCTGTTTTTATGACAACTCAAACATTTGGACTTACTTGCATTTCCTGTGACATTGGTGATCAGAACATTTAGAGAGTAAAGTTCCCCAATGGTGACACAGACGCCTATAAAAAAACATGATGTGTCTAAACCCCTTACCACTCCATCCAAATCTTAAAGGAAAAAAGTTGCCTTTAGTTTATACTTTACTTTAACTTAAAAAGCCTGGAAAGTGTTCTGTAGAGTCATCAGCTGTTTGCTGACATTGAGGAATGTGATGAGCAGTAAAAGGGTTTTCTATAATGTGCTACATTTCCAAATAGATGCTACTGGCTGCTTGTTGAATGTATATTAGGATGGAGCCTATCCGCGTTCTTGTTTGCTCACTGCAACCTGCAATTTGCAGACTGTGTCAGAGTTGCATCATCAGAGGAGTCATCGCTTTACTCACATGCTGTCCAGTCTGAATCATAAGTATCTGAATCACTAAAACATTTTCTGATATACTGTAGAGCTTGTTGTCATTCAGTTATTGTGACAGTGCCAGTTCTCCCAACAAGATAAAGCTGCTGAGTCCTTGGGTCATTGATCATGTCTGGTGACTTGCTCAGTAGACTTTATGGCTACTGAATTTAAAATGATTTGGTCCACATCTCTTTTGAAGGTTTTCACCTTACCTCTTGGCATTTTTCAAACTTTGCTATTACCAAGAACCTGTAATAATTTTGAATTGGAAAGGTATGTGTACGTGTGAATGTATATATGTGTGTGTTCACATGGCAGGCATCCAATCGCGTGACTAAGTGCTTTGATAGTGTTGATCTCTATGAATATGTGATATTTGAACGTTAATCTTTCCTTGTGATCACCTGCTGCCCTGGGATATCTGAGCAGCAGAGTCTCCACCCATATACAGTGCTGTGTAAAAGTATTTTGTCCCCTTCCTGATTTTTTTAAAAATTTTTTTTTGCATATTTGTCACACTAAAATGATTCAGATCATCAATCAAATTGTAATATTACACAAAGATAACCCCAGTAAATACAAAATGCAGCTTTTAATGATTTTACTTCAAGCTAAGTTCCACCTAAAAGTAGAACTTCCGCGGATCAGCTCCCCCCACCTCTGATGCCACATTTGGCACCTTGGAGTGGGGAGGGGGGAATGGGTACCTGGTTTTTGACAGGTATACGTCCCCACTTCTGGGAGATGGCGTCAATGGGAAGTTCGCCCCTCCTCCTTCCCCCACCGCTGGGCCATTCAGAAAGTGCAGCGCGCTTCGCGCATACGCGGTAGGGAACCGGTTGTGAACCGGAAATGCTTCACTGCCTGTTTACTTTACAAAGCACGGCGACAGCAGGACCCGGCAGCCAATCTGACAATTGGCTGGGGTGCCGACATTGCGGGCTCCCTGGACAGGTAAGTGTCTTTATATTAAAAGCCACCAGCTACAATAATTGTAGCTGCTGACTTTTTTACATTTTTTTTTTTTTTTCCCCCATCTGGGACACACACCACTTTTAAGGGAAAAAAGCTGTCCAAACCTGCCTGGCCCTATGTGATAAAGTAATTGCCCCCAGCCCCTCCTTGCTAAATGAAGTGTGATTATAAACATTTTTTTGGAAAGCGGAGTTAAATTTCACTTGCCACACCCAGGCCTCATAAGGCTCCGTTCACATGTCAGCGTATGATCGCGGGCAGAACCGCCGCGGTTCCGCCGGCGATCCGGAGATTTATTGCAAATCGCGGGACGCCTAGCGTTGCCCCGTTGATTTGCAATAGCCCCCCAAATGCCGAGCGATGTTGCCGCGATTTACGCCCGCCGAATCGCGGCAACATCGCGCAAACAAAATCGCGGGACGCAATACGCTCCAAAGAAGCTCTTGTACTTTTTTGGAGCGTATTGCGTCCCGCGATTTTGTTTGCGCGATGTTGCCGCGATTCGGCGGGCGTAAATCGCGGCAACATCGCTCGGCGTTTGGGGTGCTATTGCAAATCAACGGGCAACGCTAGGCGTCCCGCGATTTGCAATAAATCTCCGGATCGCGGGCGGAACCGCGGCGGTTCTGCCCGCGATCATACGCTGACATGTGAACGGAGCCTTACTGCCAGATCTGTTAAATCAAGAAATTACTGTCTGACAATGTGAAAAGGAAGCTGTCTATGTCAAGCACGCTAAAAGATTTCAAAAAGCAACACATGCCACATTCTAAAGAAATCCAAGAACAGATGAGAAACAGTAGTAGTTGAGATGTATCAGTCTGGAAAGGGTTACAAAGCCATCTCTAAGGCTTTTGGGACTCCAGAGAACCACAGTGAGAGCCATTATCCACAAATGGAGAAAACTTGGAACAGAGGTGAACCTTCCCAGGAGTGGCCGGCCTACCAGAATTACTCCCAAGAGCAAGAACCCAGAAAGTCTAAACAACTGCAGGCCTCACTTGCCTCATTTAAGGTCAGTGTTCATAATTCAACAGTAAGAGACTGGGCAAAAATGGCATCCATAGGCGAGTTCCAGGGCGAAAGCCACTGCTGACAAAGAAGAACACAAAGGCTCCTCTTACATTTGTCAGAAAAGCTCAAGCACACTTGGGTTATGCAGCAGGACAATGATCCGAAGCACCCTAGCAAGTGCACCACTGAATGACTCAAAACAAAATGAAGGTTTTGGAGTGGCCTAGTCAAAGTCCAAACTTAAATCCAATTGAGATGCTGTGGCATGTCCTTAAATAGGCCATTCATGCTGGAAAACCCTCCAATATGGTCGAATTAAAAACAAATCTGCAAAGAAGAGTGGGACACAATTCCCCCACAGCGATGTGAAATACATATTGCCAGTTATTGCAAACTCTTGATTGCATTTGTTGGATTTAGGGGGCAATTACTTTTTCACATAGGGCCAGGCAGGTTTGAACAGTTTTTTTTTTTTTTCCCTTTTTTAATAAATAAAAATTATCATTTAAAAACTGCATTTTGTATTTACTCGGGCTGTCTTTGTGTGCTAATAAAATGTATTTGATCTGAATCATTTGTGTGACAAATATGCTAAAAAATCATTGGCAAATACTTTTTCACAGCACTGTATTTTGTAGCTTCTGATAAATACTTACCTGAACCTAAACTCATTCCAGTAATGTGCACATGAGCACCTCCTCTCCCCCCTCATTTGTTTCAGACACAACAGCGGAATCCATTGGCTCCCAATGCTGTCAGTCCCAGCCAGTGTGGGAGCAGGGGGCATCAACGGACACACAGTACAGGGCTCGGGAGTGAGCAAACAAGTGCCCCCATAGCAAGCTGTTTGCTATGGGGGTACTCAGTGGGTGGAGAGGAGGAGCCCAGAGCTCTGGTGGGGGAACTGCGAAGAGGAAGACTGGGGCTGCTCTGTGCTAAACCATTGCACAGAGCAGGTAAGTATGACATGTTTATTATTTAACCAATTGACTACTGGGCACTGAAACCTCCTTCCTGCCCAGGCTAACTTTCAGCTTTCATCGCTGTCACACTTTGAATGACAATTGCGCGGTCGTGCAATGTTGTACCTAAATGACATTTTTATCATTTTTTTTTTCAAACAAATAGCTTTTTTTTGGTGGTGTGTATGTGTATATATGTATGTGTGTGTGTGTGTGTGTGTGTGTATGTATGTATATATATATATATATATATATATATATATATATATATATATATATATATATACCACTGGGGTTTTTATTTTTTGCTGAACAAACAAAAAAAGACCGAAAAGTTTGGAAAACAAAAAAACAACAAACGTTTTTATAGTTTGTTTATAAAATTTTGCAAACAGGTAATTTTTCACCTTCCTTGATGTGCGCTAATGAGGTGGCACTGATAGGCTGCACTGATAAGGTGGCACTGATGGGCACTGGTAGGTGACATGGATAGGTGGAACTGACCAGCAATGGTAGGTGGCACTGGTGGGCGCATATGCGGCCGCAGTGGCTCTTCCTCTTCTGGATCGATGTCCCTCTGAAAGCAGCTGGAGATTGGCTGTTTACCGGCTCTGTTTACATCACGTGATCAGCTGTCATTGGCTGACAGCTGATCACGTGGTAAGGGGCCAGGACCTGCCCCTTACGCCGATATGCGTTCAGCCGAGTCTCATTTAACTCGCTGTTCAGAGCGAGCCGAGCGGGCAGGCAGCTCGTGCACGGGAGGACGTAAATGGAGGCCCTTTGGGCAATTTAGGCCCGCACTGAAGCCGTCTTTTGGCTATAGCGTGGGCATGAAGGGGTTAAAAAAAGTTTTCTTTAGTGTGTGTGTGTGTGTGTGTTGTCTCCTTTTTTTTTTTTTTTTTTTTTTTTTTTTTTCCTTTGTTAGGAAAAAATACATAGTGACTGCTAAATCTTTGAAATATGTAACCTTTTTTGAGGAAATGGGGCTTTAGGCTCCCTTATATGAAGGCTTCGGCCAGGGACTTCTGATGGAAGTAAGTTTTTACTAAACTTTGGATAACTGAGGCTTTTATCTTTCCTCTCGTATAGGAAGTCAGCATTTTTTAATTTTTTTTTAATCCAGTGGTTATGTTTTATTATTTTTTTTTGATTGCTAACAAACTAATTACGATTTATGAAACTAATCATGTAACAAAGCAATTTTAAGTATAACTCCAGGATAAACCTTACTAATGTTAAAAATGCTCCTAACACCCAGTGCTGTGTAAGAAAGAATGCAGTCACGGGATTTACCCTGTGTCAGTCAGCAGTGGCTGCAGGGGAGAGGAATAGGAATCTCCCCAGTATGAAAACCAGACCCAGGGATCTTCAAACTGCGACCTGGGCGCCAGATGTGGCCCTTAGCTTGCCTTTATCCTGTGGGGCACTAATCATGCCACTGATTCAAGACACTATTCTGCCAACTGACACCACCAGTTGGGCATAATTCCTGCCACTGACCTGAACAATGGGGCACGATTTCTCCCACTGACGCCAACAATGGGGAACTATTCCTCTACCTAATACCAAAGATAGGACACTGTTTACTCCCACTAATGCCAGAAAAAAATGATATTCCCACCGCCACAGTCCTCACTGGCTAAGACAGTAAACTGGCTCTTTGTTAACAAACCTTGGAGACCCCTGCTCTAACCCTTTCTTCTTTATTTCTTTATACTACAATATAAATCTTAGTTGGTTCCTATATCCCTGTTGATGTGATTTCTCCTACTTTCCTGCTCTCACTGATATCAACGGACAGTAAGGGGAAATACATATTTTATATAAATTGTAACAAATTAATAGAACATAGTTTTATAAATGTACTCTGAGTTCTATAATAGGTAAAGTAATAGGATAAAGTTATTTCGCCCAATTAAACTTGTTCAATGTTTCCTTTCATTTTACAGCCTGTACTGGAATCTGACAGTTGGCTTGTGGTTGCTTCAGGATGCTTTACCAGAGTTTTCTTTTAGTTTGGTAGCCCAGTGTCCAGTGAGTTCAGATCATGTTTTGGATGATTGTACTGTTTGTTCTTTCTGGAGCTGAAGTACTTTAATGCCTGATGTGTCTGGATGTAGGGGAAAATCCTCTAAAATAGTATAATGTTTATTTTTCTCATTGCCTGTAGTGTGAAGTTTGTGCATTTCTTTGACCCCAGTTCCTGATCACGTTTTTCTTCTGTGTAACTTGTTTTGAAGAGTGTGGAATGTGGACATCCAATCCACTCTGTTTATGAAGTTTGTTTTTACTTTCACTGTTCCAAGAACTGCTCTGTACACGAGGGGCCCAGAATTCTGAACTGTTGGGTATGATGTATGTGTTAGATACAGCTTCAAAAATATCTTCTGTCATCAAGGTGACTCAGGTGACAAAAGTTTTATGATTCTAATAATCTGTCTGTTTATGCATTATATAAATTCACCAAGTTCTCTAAGGCTACGTTCACATGTTAGCGTAGCGGATCGCGGGCAGAATCACTGCGATTCTGCCCGCGATCCGGAAATCATTGCAACTCGCGGGACGCCTGTGCGTTGCCGTTGATTTGCAATGGCACCCCAAACGCTGTGCGATGTTGCCGCGATTTCCGCCTGCCGAATCGCGGGAACATCTCGCACACAAAATCGTGGGTCGCATGACGCCCCAAAGAAGCTCTTGTATCTTTTTTGGGCGTCATGCGACCCGCAAGGTCCTCTATGGGGAGATCGGATGAGAACGGACCGCCTGTCCGTTCTCATCTGATCCGCCAGATGGATGGAAAATAGGACAGGATCAGAATCGGATAGCAGCGGGTGTCAGCGGAGATATCCCCATAGGGATACATGGAGCATCCGATCCGGTCCGTCGGAAAAACTGACAGACGGATCGGATCGCCCCTGTGAAAGGGACGGCCTAAGTCTGCTTCAAAGTATATTTTTATAGCCAACATTTTTCATCAGGCATGGTAGTATAAGGTATTCCTCTTCCTCCTGAGGGTGAAAGGAGCAATGGCAGACAACGGAAGGTGAGTATAAGGAGGGTGGCTCTGCATTCATTATTGCATCAATAAATTTATATATATATATAATGTGTGTGTGTGTGTATGTATGTATGTGTGTATGTATATATATATATATATATAGATAGTAAATTATAAAGTACAATAGGGCTACATCTAACAATTATTTTTTATAATCGATTAGTTGGCCGTTTTATTGTTTTGATTAATCGGAAAATCTTAATGTGTGTTTTTGTGTGTGTGTGTGGTTTTCATTCAGAAATTCCATTATTTTAAAACTGAAGGCAAGTGAAATTTGTGAAGAACATTCTTTTAGCAAATGTACAAAGATTTTTAGTATGAATACTAATACTCTCGTCCAAAAATCGATACATGTTTGGCCAGCATAAGGCTCGATTTTTCACCTATGCACTTTGCTTTTGATCCATTTCTGCAGCGCTTTTTGCTGTGCACTTTGCGTTTTTGCACGTGCGACTTTGCTGCGTTTTTGTTGTTGGGCAGTTTAAAAAACTCAAATCGCTGCAAAAGCACAATACATGCTTTTTTGCAGCTTCTTCCTTGAAGTCTATTGAACCAAAAAAAGCACAGTTTGAAAAAAGTCCTTGGCCCTTTCCAAATGTGCAGCGGCTGAAAAAAGCACAGATTTGAACGTGTCTCATAAATAGGGTTGCCACCTCATCCCTTTAAAACAGAACACATATTTATTACACAGGTTCTGTGGCTGATTAAGGTGGTAATTAAATTCACTTAGTGCCTTTTCTGCGTTAAATTTGCTCCAGAACCTGTGTAATAAATATGTGTTCTGTTTTAAAGGGATGAGGTGGCAACCCTACTCATAAACCATGTTAAACTGTAGTGCGTTTCTTCAAAAAAACGCATAGGGGTGATCCAGGCTTAGGACATTTAGTAGCAGCAACATGCTTTTTTTTCACCTGTATCACCTGTCATAATGGGGTTAAAACTAAAATTGTGTATAATAAATACACCAAGAAGTAGAAAATGTGGACATTTTAACTAGGAGTCAGACACAAATCTATATGAAGGGTGGAAGGAAGATATAAATATTTTTATATTAAAGCGGAGTTCCAGGTACAAAAACGATATTTTTTTTTTTTGTGCCCCTCCGCTAGGTATGCCTCACCTGAAAAGGAATTGGATAGTTATTTTTTTTTTTTTTTGTTTACTTACCTTGCAAATGAAGATCGAAGATACTCACCTCAGAGTACTTCCTCCCTCGGAGCCGCGGCTCCCCCCGTCACTTCCTGGCTTGCTATGATTCCTGGGAGCTGAACGTCACAGCTCCCAGGAATCAATGCGACGGCACCGGCCCCGCTCGTCATTTCCAGAAGCTGTGGAGGAATGCGGCGCCGCGCCGGAAGTGACGAGAGGGGCCGGTGCGGCGCATTCTGGGAGAAGTAGACGCGGAAGAAGACACAGAAGTGGACCGCGCCGGCTTCAGCTGCCCACAAGAGAGATGGAAACGCTGTGGAAGAAATTTTATAAGTAAGTATTTCTTCTAAAAGGTAAGTGCGAACCGGGACAGATCAGAGGCTAGCCATTGTGGAATGTGCTAGCCCTGATTGTCCCGGGGGTATGATTATTAAAAAATGACATCTGTGCCCGGAACTCCGCTTTAAAGAAGTGCTAAAAGCCAAGATTTTTTTTCATAGATATAATCATTTTAAACCTAATGCACAATACTTGTAAAAGCTTACTTTAAATGTAATTGTAATACCTTATATTACCTCCAGTCAGTCAGCCTCCACCTTCTCTGGGTTCAGATGCTGATCTTCCCTGCACAGTCTTTAAAGTGATTTTTTTATTTTATTTTCTACAACAATCATGTTCTATTTACCTGCTCTGTGTAATAGTTAGTTTTCCACAAAGCAGCCCCGATCCTCCTCCTCTTCTGGGGTCCCCCACCAACGCTTCTGGCTCCTCCTGCTTTCAGAGTGCCCCAATAGCAAGCTGCAAAAAAGAACCACTCACCTACTGCCCAGGACTACATGTCCCATGAGGCATTGCTCCTCACACATTCTCAAGTTCTCAGGCACTAACTGACATGTATGGACGGTGTACTGTGCTGTGTGTGTGCTGCACTGTATTTCCTGATATCTAAACAAATAATGCATTCTGTATGCAGGCCAACTAATTGGCTGAATAATTGATTATGAAAATAGTTGACAACTATTAATCGATTCGTTGTTTCAGCCTAAAGTACAACTAGTGTAACTCTTTCAATTCCATGTAGACAGCATTCTTGAGTGTTACTTGGGAACCTATCTGATGTGCCGACTTGGTACATGCTGATAGAAGGAAAGTGCAGAGAGATGATCTCATGGGCCTGCTGCTTCTTTTCATTTGTATAACAGGCTGCGTTGGAGTGATGACACCACTTTTTTCCTAATTGTTACAGTAAATGTGGCGTCATCCTCTTATATGTGCTGTGTGGCAGAACTTTGTAAATCTCATGACTTGATGGCCAGAAATACAAATTCTTGGGTGGGTTAGACAGCCCCTTTGTGTGTGTGTGTGTGTAGCTTTTTGGTTAGAGTTCGGCTACAAATTTACTCCGATGCTTTGCCCTGAATGGACAATGTACAGGATTATTTTTCAAGCAAAGCGCCAATCTACTTTTAGTCTTCAATATTTCATAAAATCTGTTGTGTATGTACTATAGATAATCCTATAGGAGTTGTTTACTTTGCTGAATGGAACCCTACAGCTACTCCCTACAGTTAGTTTTCCATGGATGGTAATGGCTAAACTACAACTTCTTGATGATTTTTTATTTATTTATTTTTACAATCCATCACTGTCCACAAACGGCTCAATAAAAGCTAGCCATATTTCTTCTTATGAGCATCTCTTAAGCTTAAAGGGTAACTCCACTTCCGTAGGGGAAAATAAAATAATGTAGTGTTTTTACAATTTGCGACTCAAGTTGTATTGTAATTGAATGCTATTAAAAATGACCTTCCCTTTTCAATCTGCAGCTCTTCTTTTTTTTTTTTTTCCCGGAAAATAAAATGCACTATGGCTACCTGCAGGTGTTCCGTACACAGAACACACCCCAGAAACATAATTTCCTGCTAGTGTGATTGGCTCACAGATTTCCCCAGAAGTCTGCACTAAGATACAAGTCAGATTTCCGGTGTTCTAAAATTTCGTCAGAACCGTGAAAATTCCGGACCCTCGTCACTTCCGGTGAGGCTACGTCATAACCCAGCTGATGCGAGCCCCGGTGCGCATGCGCACAAGGCATTTTCAAGGTCCGATGAAATTCTAAGACTTACGAACAGCTGACTGAGAGGAGGAGGGGCTGAGGTGGGATGCACACACCGCTGCGGGATAATGTTACAACACCGCCGCGTCATTGAGCAAAGAACATGTTGCAGAGCTGACTAAGGCTCCGTTCACATGTGAGCGTATGGGTCGCGGGCAGAACCGCCGTAGTTCCGCCCGCGATCCGGAGATTTATTGCAAATCGCCGGACGCCTAGCGTTGCCCGTTGATTTGCAATAGCCCCCCAAACGCCGAGCGATGTTGCCGCGATTTCCGCCTGCTGAATCGCGGCAACATCGCGCAAACAAAATCGCGGGACGCAATACGCTCCAAAGAAGTACAAGAGCTTCTTTGGAGTGTATTGCGTCCCGCGAATTTGTTTGCGCGATGTTGCCGCGATTCGGCAGGCGGAAATCGCGGCAACATCGCTCGGCGTTTGGGGGGCTATTGCAAATCAACGGGCAACGCTAGGCGTCCCGCGATTTGCAATAAATCTCCGGATTGCGGGCGGAACCGCGGCGGTTCTGCCTGTGATCCAAACGCTGACATGTGAATGCAGCCTTAGAGGAGGCGGGAAGGAAGTGAATACTCATACTAAATAGTAATGATAAAAAAAAAATAAGAAATACTAAACATTTTTTATCATTACTATTTAGTATGAGTATTCACTTCCTTCCCGCCTCCTCTAAGTCAGCTCTGCACGGCGGTGTTGTAACATTATCCCGCAGCGGTCTGTGCGTCCCACCTCAGCCCCTCCTCCTCTCAGTCAGCTGTTCGTAAGTCTTAGAATTTCATCGGACCTTGAAAATGCATTGTGCACATGCACACCGGGGCTCGCAGCAGCTGGTGGTGACGGAGCGTCCCCGGAAGTGACGAGGGTCCGGAATTTTCACAGGTCCGACTAAATTTTAGAACACCGGCACCCCCTGCAACAAAAATGTTTATTTTTGGTGAGATACTCCCAATAGGAAATCACATCTGAAGGGATGCAGGCCCTACAACTTTCCTCATTTAAGCACAGCAGGTGTAGCAGCTGATTAAAATTATGAAACCACTCCCATTAGATTCACTTACCACATGGACACAGACAAACACACAGGCATTTCTTCAGAATAACAAAAGGTAGGAATCTGCAACAAAGTTTGTTGAAAATCTTTGAAATGTACAGAGATCACCCAGAGGGGAATGTCCCCCCCCCCCCCCAACAAAAGTGGAGTTACTCTTTAACTGGTTATGTCTGAGCTTGGCTGCTAACGAAGTCCTCTGTTAGTCGAAGGTGTGTGTCATTGGATAAGGAGATTTTTACAAGTTGGAAGATCTTCCAGTATACAGGACACAATTTCTTCCTCTTTTCTGGCAATGAAGTTTTCCCTGGCTTTCCTGCTGTTGATTTGACTTTATTATTTTCCCTGGCAGGGTCTTGTCATTCACTCTCCTCTTGTCCGTTCATAGAACACCTTGTATTTTGTGAAGGGAATTCAATGCGTTTTATAAATGGGGACATGATCCTTCACTGTACTGAAGCTGCAGCCAGCGGTCAGCCACAGAACAAGTAGATCACAGCTGACAGTTGTAAATGGCAAGAATAAAACTAGGACTGTAACCAACAGCTATCCGGGCCCAGTGTAAACCGCCTTAGAAGTAACCTATTTGGACCAAGCAAAGACTAAAGTCCTTTGAGTTTTAATTTAAAATTCTAAACATTCACTTTAAGGAAGGTATTTAAATCAAAATTACAGCTTTCTAACATTGGTCTTCATCTCTTAATTCATAACTCTGTTGTCCTTAAGATTCATGCCGACTGTTAGAAATGACCGAGCGAATGTTTGAATATGTTGTCCACAGGCCTGGCAGACAATCCTTCCATCCACTGAGCGCTGCCTGGTGTTCTTGGCCAGGAAGGTATATTTGATAAAAAATACAGTTGATGCTTGACTTTTTTTAAAGATTTTATTTTTGGCCATTTTTATTGTTGTTGAAGCACAGATTTTGAGGGGCTTAAAAGCAAACTTGCATTATCTTTGCAGGGCAAAGCAAAAAGTTTGCTTTAATGCTTCCTTTCTCTTGTAGTGCATACTCTCCTTTCCTTCATCCCTCTGTTACTACATTCAGCCATCAGGAGTGAAGCAAATACCCTGTGTTTCTGGAAAAAGAAGGGCATGTTATTCATTCCCCTTTTCTTTATTTTATCAGTACCTATGATTGCTGATTGATCCTTTGGTGTCACATGGAGGCAGAGAAAGTATATTTAGTTCTGTGTTAGCTCTGACTACAGTGACTTGGAGCTTCCTTTCCTTAGTTGAATAGGGCAGCAGGGGAGTAAAGGAAAGGCAGTTTGGGCTACCATTCTACAAATGCAGGATCTAAAAGGTTGCATTGACCTGTGTATATGGGATTGTATAGTTGTGTTTTGTTTATTTTTTTTATTGGTTGAACTAGATGGACTTGTCTTTTTTTTTTTCAACGTAACTATGTGACCTCGGGAGCTTTGTACGTCCTGCATTTGATGTGCTTTGTTTTTGCCATTCCATACTTTTACTTGAGCCCCATCTTGATCCATCAACGTGCATGAGAGCAGTGGCTCTCCTGGGTCTCGCTCTCACACAGCAGTGGGAGCCATTGGTTCTCGCTGCTGTCAATGTCAATGAGCCAATGAGGACAGAGCAGGGGTGGGACCAAGCCACGCTTTGTGTGTGAATGGACAATGTCCATTCACAGTAGCGAGCCTGCTTGAGTGCCTCCAAAGCAAGAGGCTTGTTATTGGGGGCACTTGGCAGAGCCAGGACCACGACCTGGGGACCTCAGATGAAGAGGATCAGGACCATTACACAGAGCAGAGAAGTATGACGTTGTTTAAAAAAAATGAAATAAAAAATTAACCTTTAAGACCCCGTTCACACTGGGGCGACGCTACTTGCCGGGGTGACCTCACAGGTCGCAGTGCGCAGCTCGCACCGCGACCTCGGAGCGGCCGGCACGGACTTCATATCATTGAAGTCTATGCAGGGCGCTCCGGGTCGCCCCAAAGAAGCTCCGGGCCCTTTTTCTAAGTCGGAGCGACTTGTGACGCTCCTATTAGAATGGGTCCACAGCTTCTCTATGGCAGGCGACCTGTCAGGCGACCAGGTCGCCTGACAGGTGGCCCCAGTGTGAACGGGGTCTAGAATCACTTTAAAGCTTGACAGCATTGTTTCATTAGAGGAAGCTACAAGGTGAGTGCTGGACTCTATCCTGCAACAAATTATTGTAAATATAGCGAGGTGCCTTATGGCTTCTAGATTAGTTTGGTGGGATCCTGAGTTCTGCATGAACTTGTAACTTGAACTAAAACATAAACTGTACATGAACTGAACATAAACATGACTGTAGCATGAACTTGAACTATAACAAAGACAGTTGTGTGGCAGATGGCTTTTTCAGAGTCTGGCTAAGCAGCGCTGTCAGGCATTTAGGTGATCCTACCGTCTCCCTAAATGCCTCCTAAATTTGCTTAACCGCACACCATGGTGGCTGTTGATGTGAATAGCCCCCTTTGGCTGTATGGTAGGCTTTAGGTGGGCAGGCAAGGGATGAAAATGTAGCCCAACCGCCTGATTAATTTCTCACTCTCTATATGAGAGAGCCCTTAGATGAGGATTCTCAAACATGGGTTAGGAAGTCCAGCTCCAGCCAAAACTTTTTTTTTTTTTAAACTTCGGATAGACTTGGGAAGAGAAAATACTTCTGTCACGCTTTTACTCTTGTCTGAGGTTTTACCTAGCTTTCTATCCCTGTGACCATGGGGCAAGAAATGAGGGTAGTTGTTGTTATGGGGACAGGAAGATGCAGACAATAATAATAATAATAATAATAATAATAATAGTCTGACTGCAATTGTAAAACTTTCAAGTTTTCTTGAAAAAAAAAAAAACCCCAAATAAAACTGTTTTCTTTAACCACTTTACCACTAGAGCATTTTCCTGTCTTACGTCTGGGCCACTTTTTGTGATTCGGCACTGTGCGACTTTAACTGACAAATGCGCGGTCGTGCGACGCCGTACCCAAACTGAATTTACGTCCTTTTTTTCCCACAAACAGAGCTTTATTTTGGTGGTATTTGATCACCTGTGCGATTTTTAACTTTTTGCGCTATAAACAAAAATGGAGCGTAAATTTTGAAAAAATTACAATATTTTTCACATTTTTTTTTATATGAAATTTCCCCCAAAAAAATGTAAAAATCTAAATTTTTTTTAAATTTTTGGCCAATTTGTTTTCTGCTACCTATGTTTGGTAAAAAAAAATCACAATAAGCGTATTTTGATTGGTTTGCACAAAAGTTATTGCGTTTACTAACTAAGGGAAAGATTTTTGTCATTTTTGGTGAGTAATGGCGGCGATCTGCGTTTTTTTTTTTTTGCGCGGGACTGCGACATTGCGGCAGACAGATCGGACCCTTGACTGACATTTTTGACACTTTTGGGGGTACCAGTGACATTACTACAGTAATCAGTGCTATAAATATGCACTGTTGCTGTAAAAATGACACTGGCAGGGAAGGGGTTAATTTTATTGGAGAGGGAGGGGTTAATGTATGCCTGGTGCTTACTAACGTGTGTGGGGGGAGGTGACTGAGTGACACAGGGACAGATCGCATGTTCAGCTATGCTGAACCCTGCAATCTGACCCTGCCTGTCACTTAGGAGATCCGCCCGCTTGTGTTTACACAAGCGGGCGGATCTCCACACTCGATTCCCCGACAATCGGGGAAGAGCAGCGGCGATCGCCGCTCCTCCCCTGGCCTGAATACAGCGGGAGCGAGCCTCCGGGAACGAGCCACTGTGCTGCAGTAGAGGCACAGTGACTGGTTGTAAAGTGGTTAAAGAGGAACTAAACCCGCTGAAAAAAATGTGAAAAAAAAACCCTGTAAAGACATAATGAGCTAGTATGCTTGCATACTAGCTTATTATGAAGTACTTGCCTAAAAATGAAGGCCCCCGCAATGGCGACAGGACGGCCGACATGTTCCTGGATCGCGTTAATATCTCCTGGATGCACTGTTAATATCTCCTAAACGGTGCATGTTTGGGAGATATTTATAGCACCTATAGGTAAATGTCCACAAAGTGGGTTTATAACCACTTTAAGTGTCCCCCACTAGAGAGGCTTTTTTTCCATCACTTCCTGTTGTGACAACAAGAACACAGAGTTCATAAAGTTTAGCTGAAACTGTATTTTATTATTTTTTTTTTTTTTATTCTTTAGTTATAGAAACACTTCTTACGTAGAATGGCATGTAATATTGACATTGAAAAACAACAAAGGATATAAAACAGCAGTATACGCAGGATGATATCTAAGGATAGCAACCGACTCACCAAAGCTAATAGGTGGTGTTCCTGGAGCCTGTGGTTAATGGAAAGGAGGGGGGATGAAAGCACAGAGAAGTGCCCATCAAAAGGAACAAACTGCAGTATCTCAAATCAAGTTTATTAATCACAAATTATGAAAAAAAGTCACCATACCTTCTTCACCACGCTATAATAAAAACATCAGTATGTCTACCTTGTCATATACTTAAAAACAGATGACCCGGGCTCACATGCATACTCCCAAACACACACTGAAAGGGGCAGCAGAAGGTGGGAGCTATAGAGGTGATTGATGGAAAACACCTTGGTGATGGTTAGTACTCCACAAGTAAGAACTGAAAGGAAGTAACGGGGTGAGGGCTCTGGTAAAGCACAGTGCGGGGGTAACAAAGTTCCCCACTGAGTAATGACAGTCTCAGATGCAGTGCTGCTACACAGACAGGGTGCAGAGCATGCATAGGTCTCATCCATCGGTTCCACAGTCTAAAGTCATTGATTGTGTTAGAAAAGCTAGGGGAAAAAAGCAGCTGTTCACTGAATCAGCTATCTGCACATGTAGATTAGATTATTACTCAGCAGGCAGCACATTGGTTCATTCCTAGATGGGAAACTGGAGACAAGAACTTTCAGGAAGGAGACTGCTGCAAATCCCCTTCTACTGGCCTCCAGTCACCACCCTCAACCCCTGATTAGAGGTATTCCCACGGGGCAGTTACTGCCATTCACAGAAATTGCCCGGTGGAAACAGACTATAAGTGTGAAGCAGATTACCTTTACCAGAGATTTCGTGACGGGGGATATTCTCACAAAACTATCAGAGCCTCTCGTAAAAAGACCTCAGCACAGAAACTTAGTGAACTTCTTAAAACTAGGAAGCCACACTTTAGACTGTGGAACCGATGGATGAGGCCCATGCTCTGCACCCTGTCTGTGTAGCAGCACTGCATCTGAGACTGTCATTACTCAGTGGAGAACTTTGTTACCTCCGCACTGTGCTTTACCAGAGCCCTTACCCCCCCCCAGAGCCCTTACCCCCCCCCCCCAGAGCCCTTACCCCCCCCCCCCCCCGTTACTTCCTTTCAGTCCTTACTTAAGTACCAACTGTCACCAAGGGGTTTTTCATCATTCACATCTATGGCTCCCACCTTCTGTTGCCCCTTTTTTAGTGTGTGTTTGGGAGTATGCATGTGAGAAGGAGTCATCTGTTTTTAAGTATATGACAACATTGTCGTGCTCCTGTTTATTATAGTGTGGTGAAGGTATGGTGACTTGTTTTCATAATTTGTGATTAATAAACTTGATATTTTGTTCCTTTTTGGAGCCCCTTTTGATGGGCACTTCTCTGTGCTTTCATCCCCCCCTCCTTTCAATATTGACATTGAAGTCTAGAGCAGTGGTTCTTAACCTGGGTTCGATCGAACCCCAGGGGTTCGGTGAGTCAGGCTCAGGGGTTCGGCGGCGGGGCAACAGGGCAATTGCTCCCCCCGAGAAAATATTACTGATTGTGAGGCCAACAACCCCCCCCGGGAAATCAGAGCTGCGGTCGGGACAACTCACAGCCATTACACATAGACACTTGACGCTCTGCCCCCTGTACCTCCCCCAGCAGGTTTCCAGTCAATCTCCTGCAGGCTGCTTGCTGCTCGAGTGGGCGGGATGGGGATGTACCTGACCACGGAGATCGCGCCCGCCTGGAGGAGGGAAGTGTGAGCAGAGGGAGCCGAGTGAATGTTCCTGGAGGTAGGCTCAGCTAGCTGTACATGGTTGATTAGTTTACAAGCACCTCTATGCTAAGTCTGCTGAGTTACTGCAGCTTAGCATAGAGGTGCTGTTAGATGACAAATGGAAATGCATGTCCTTTTCATTTAGCTCAATAAGCATTGTGAATGCCCCCTGGTGTGCCCTCCTGATACCCCATGGTATGCCCTCCCAACACCTCCCCCCCAGTGTGTGTCCTCCTGACACCCCATGGTATGCACTCCCAACCCCCCCCCCCAGTGTGTGCCCCCCTGACACCCCATGGTATGCCCTCCCAACACCTCCCCCCAGTGTGTACCCTCCTGACACCCCATGGTATGCCCTCCCAACCCCCCACCCCAGTGTGTGCCCTCCTGACACCCCATGGTATGCCCTCCAACCCCCCCAAGTGTGTGCCCCCCCTGACACCCCATGGTATGCCCTCCCAACCCCACCCCAGTGTGCCCTCCTGACACCCCATGGTATGCACTCCCACCCCCCCCCCCCCCCAGTGTGTGCCCTCCTGATACCCCATGGTATGCCTTCCCACCCCCCCCCCCCCAGTGTGTGCCCTCCTGATACCCCATGGTATGCCTTCCCAACCCCCCCCCCCCCATTCTTCTGGCAGTGCCCCTCCCGAGACTAGACTCATAAAATCATATTTTATTTTTCCAATTAAGAAGGGTTCGGTGAATGCGCATATGAAGCTGGTGGGGTTCAGTACCTCCAACAAGGTTAAGAACCACTGGTCTAGAGCAAAGAGTTAGTAAATGCAATGTATTTCCATATTGTCAACACAAATCTGAGCATTAAAGCTGAATTACATAGAGCTCCAAAAAAAAAAAAATAGAACTAGCTGAGTCGGACAATCAGAATCATTCTAACTAGGGCTCCAACTAACAATTATTTTCATGATTTATTGTATAATTTAGTTAATACGTTAGGCGATTTAGAGCCGGTTCACGCTGAGGCGACACGACTCCTTACTACTTCGGGGGCGACTTGTGCAGTCCCATGCACCACGACTTCGGAGCGACTTGCAGGGACTTCACATAATGGAAGTCTATGCAAGTCGCTCCGAGGTCGGCTCGAAGTAGTACAGGACCCTTTTTCTAAGTCGGAGCGACTTGTGACGCTTCTATTAGAACGGGTCCTGTATCGGTCAATGGACCTCGAGGGAGCGCGACTTGTCAGGCTGACAAGTCGCGCTAGTGTGAACCGGCTCTTATAGTTTAATTTAGTTAAGATGTAAAGTTTTTAAAAAACAAAACAAAAAAACATATTCTTTAGAGTCGGTCCACACTGCCGCGACTTGTCAGTCTAACAAGTCACGCTCCCTCGCGGTCCATTGACTGCTACAGGACCCATTCTAATAGGAGCGACACAAGTCGCTCCGACTTAGAAAAAGGGTCCTGTACTACTTCGGGGCGACCTCGGAGCGACTTGCATAGACTTCCATTATGTGAAGTCCCTGCAAGTCGCTCCGAAGTCGTGGTGCATGGTAATGCACAAGTCGCCCCCGAAGTCGTGCAGAGTCGTGTCGCCTTAGTGTGAACCGACTCTTAATATCTATATGCAGTGGTAAATGTAAATAACCAACTACAGGCGGTCCACCGGGTTAGAAACCAGAGAGGGTCTGTAGGTTTGTTTTTAAGTCAAATTTATTTGTAAGTAAGAACAAGTACATTTTTTAGGCGTAGCTCCAGCCAAAACACTAATTTTTAAGTTTTTTGAATAGCATAGGGAAGGGGTAACACCCCTGTACCATTTGTTTTGCTGTCTGTATCCCTGTTCAGAAGATTTCACCTCACTTCCTGTCCCTATGACAA
This sequence comes from Pelophylax lessonae, assembly GCF_965119305.1. NCBI lineage: Eukaryota > Metazoa > Chordata > Amphibia > Anura > Ranidae > Pelophylax > Pelophylax lessonae. The sequence goes on along the minus strand of NC_138769.1, from coordinate 53,270,555 downwards.
CTGGATTTAGAAAATGTTGGGTTGTTGTGGAGTCAAGGATTGGTGATAAAGCTTCAGTGGAGACACCTTTTTCCCATGAGAACTCTATTACAGGAGTGAATTTCCCTTCCTAGGGGGAGATTTCCTCTCACTTCCTGTTGTCTCCCTCCGTTTGTAAGTAGGAGTAATTTCTAAAGCCTCGTACACACGCAACGATTGTTGGCCGACTGATCGGCCGTCTTTTTTCCAGTGTTGTTGTGTTGGTTGAAATGTGCTCTAGACTGCACACAAATTTTCTCGGCCAACAAAAACCAACTTCAGAAGTGATGTCATGTTCTGGTTTACTTTCCGTGTGTTTTTTCTTCTCTGAGCATGCCCAGTCTTGCTCATCTGATTTTTGTCTGCTGAAATCTGTACTGACTGAAGAACAATCGGCCGTTCTGTTGACGGCCAACAAAAATTTTATAGCATGCACACCAGATTTTGTTCGTCCGAAAAGTCGGAGTCGGTTGTTGGAAGCGTCATACTAACAAGCTGACAATCGGCCGATCGGACGTTGGCCGAAAATTCACGGCCAACAATGGGTGCGTGTGTACGAGGTTTAAGTCGGATGTTTGTAACCCGGGGACTGCCTGTATATGGTTAGGGAGCAAACTCTCGAATCCACTCTGAGACGAACAGACAGAAGAGATGTACTGTATGTACTATTAGAGGTTGAATCTGGTAAAAATCATCAGACTCAGAGATCAAATGTTTTATCTAAAGCAGTAGTATACTCCGCTTTTTAACTTTTTACCTACAGGTAAGCCTATAATAAAGCTTACATGTTGGTAAAATTATCTCCTAAACCTGCACTGTTTAGGAGATATTCACCCTGCATGCAGCCGATGACACCAGCAGCTCTTGCGCTCTGAAGGTCCGGCCCGTGCCGTTCCTTCAGTCGTGAACAGCGGCTCCCGCGCGCATGCGTAGGAGGTGACGTTATTGCGACTCCAGCCAGTCACAGAGCCGAAGTTTGCGAACCCAGGAGCAAGAAAGGTGAAGATGGGAGTGCCTTGAAAATGATGTTCTCTAAAATGCTTCTAGATACAGAGGTGAAAGAGGATGTGTTTAAGCCCCTTTTACAGAGATGGACCATCCATTGCCCTCTATAGAGCGACAGATGGAATCTGTCCACTGATCTCCGCTGAGCAGGGGGTCTCCTGGTGGAGTCCGCTCCATGTGAAGGGGCCTTAAATTGCTTTTATTGCCTGTTCAGAATGTGTGAATAGTTTTAGTGTGCATGTTCTGTGCACAGGTCACTTTTTAAAGTGTACCTTTTTTTTTTTTTTAAAAAAAAGGGAAGCTCATTTCTTTTTCCCAGATACTTGTAGCCTAAAGTGATTGTAAAGTCGTGTGTTTATTTTAACCACTTGCCGACCGCCGCATGACTATTTACGGCGACGGTCAGCCCCTCACAGGCATAGCGACGTAGGGCTACATCGCTAGCCTGTGAGGCTCTAGGGAGCGAGCGCGTGCCGCCGGAGGCGCGCTCCTGCGTGGTCACGGACTTCTCCCGCGCGTGTGCCCAGCGGACCCGATGTCCACCGGCACTCGCGGCGATCGTCTGTTGCACCGGGAGAAAGGCAGGCGGCTAATGTAAACAAAGCCGCCTGTCATTCTCCCCTGTGTAAGAATGGAGATCAGACGGTTCTACTATGTAGGACCGTTGATCACTGTTCTTACACATCAAGCCACAGCCAATCACAGTTAGAAACACGCCCCTAGGGACACACTTAACCCCTCCCTCTCAAAAGTTAACCCCTTCACTGCCAGTGTCATTTTTACAGTAACCGTGCATATGTATAGCACGGATTACTGTGGTAATGTCACTGGTAACCCCAAAAGTGTCAAAAATGTCAGTCAAGGGTCCGATCTGTCCACCGCAATGTCGCAGTCCCGCAAAAAAAATCGTAGATCGCCGCCATTACGCGTTAAAAAAAAAAAAAAACAACAAAAATGACAAAAATCTTTCCCTTTTGTTAGTAAACGCAATAACTTTTGCGCAAACCAATCAAAATACGGTTTTTGCGAATTTTTTTTTTCTATTCTTTTTTTTTTACCAAACATATGGTAAAAAAAAAAAATTGGCCTAAAATGTTATTAAATTTAGATTTTTACATTTTTTGGGGGGGAATTTCATATAAAAAATGTGAAAAATATTATTTTTGCAAAATTGGCGCTCTTTTTCGGTTTATAGCGCATGATCAAAAAATCGCACAGGTGATCAAATACCACCAAAAGAAAGCTCTGTTTGTGGGGAAAAAAAGGACGTCAAATTCGTTTAGGTACAGTGTCGCACGACCGCGCAATTGTCTGTTAAATTCACGCAGTGCCGAATCGCAAAATAGGCCCTGGTCAGGAAGGGGGTAAAATCTTCCGGGGCTTAAGTGGTTAAAAAAAAAAAAAAACATTGGTTTTGCACAGAGCAGCCCAGATTCTCCTCTTCTCGGGTGCCTCGTTGCTGCTCCTGGCCCCTCCCTCCTGTCAATTGACCCCACAGCAAGCGCCCACTCCCTCTTTCTCCTGATTGGCTAACTGATTTTGATTGGCAGAAGCAGGAGCCAATGGTGCCGCTACTGTGTCTCATTCAATCAGGAGGGAGAGTCCCTGACTGCTGAGGGACTCGTGGACATCGTTGGATAGAGAGGGGTCTCAGGTAAGTATTAGGGGGGCTGGGGCGACTGCTACACACAGAAAACTTTATCGTAAAGCAAAAAATGCATTATAAAACACCATCTGCGTTTACAACCCCTTTAAAACATTATGCAAAAACTACCTTGCAAACTTGTCTGGGGACATTATTATTAAACTTTACAATAAATATTTCTCTAAATTTAGAGATTCTGTTTTTTTACCACTAAACAATTATTTTGTACTTTTGAATTGCTAATTTTGTCTTAAAACGTTTGCATTTTTTTCCCATATAAAAACCAGTTTTAGCAGAAAACCAGCTTTGTTTGTATCGTGTTAATGAATAGTGCCATTGACCTGATGTAAACAACCCTTGGTGTACTTTCCCTGCACATTCTGATCCAAACTGGCATTTTCAATGGAATGCGGCAATTCAAAATGACGATGGCACAAATAGTTTTGTATTTGAAAATGGCTGCAGGATATTATTTCCTTTCAAACTTTGTCCAGTGTTTGCTGAAAGAAATGCTCTTAAAGGACCAGTAGACTTTTTGCTGTATATTGACGCATGTCAAAGCGTTTTTATAAAGAACACATCAATCGTAAAGGTGCCCCACCTTTCTGTTGATTGGCCCTGACTTTTTCTGTAAAAGTCAATCTTTCGCCTGCCCTTTAGATATCCTGAGCCTTCCTGTTGGTCTTATTAATATGTCATGTGGCCTGACTGACCAATAGAGAAGTGCAGAAGGTATTGATTGGTGGACAATGGTTGATCTTTTTTTATTTTTAACAGGAAAAGATTTTACCAGTTGGCAGGGCTGCCATCAGGGGGGGTACAGCCCATACAGATGTAGGGGGCCCAGGCGTCCCGAGGGGCCCAGTCCTTCAGGATGCCCCATGCTCCAAGTTGGCACCTCTTTTGTTCCTTTCCTCCCCTACACTGACAACTGGTCCCGACTCCTACTGGTGCCACCCGCTGCACTGGCTCCTGACTCCCATCCTGCCGCTGGCCACCGCTGGCAAAATTATTGGTTTCTAGGACCGCCTGGCATTCTAGCAGCCAATCATATGGCTAGGTGTGTATATAAATATATGGATGTGTGTATATACACCACTATACACAAGTTCAGATGTTTTGCCTGCCTCAAAAGAACCCCAAAAAATGCCAAAAAAAACGCTAGCGTCAAAAAAAAAAATGCCCAGGTGTGTTTTTGCTGGCATTTTTTGGGGGTTTTGGAGGCTGGCAAAACATCAGAACTTGTGCACAGTACCACTATACACAGGCCCGCACAGAGGAGGAGGATGTAACCTGGTGGTCAGGCCTGGAGGGCCCAGACCTAAAGCTGTGTAAAGGGCCCCAAAATTTCTGATGGCTGCCCAGCCAGTTGGTAAAAACAGACAAGAAAGATATGATTTTACCTCTGATCTGGAATCTAGTATGCAGCTGCACCACGCTGTGCACATGCTGAGGACAAAATGACACCCCCTGTTGTATTCAGTGGGCTGCGCTGCTGCTAAACATGACCATTTCAATTGAATAAGGGCTACGCCATATCCGCAAGCCATCTACTTGGCTCTCAGTTGGGTCATGGTTTTTACATGCAAAATCTCTTCAAAAATCGATTTAACTGTCAACAAAATACACAAGTGCAGTATTGTCACCTTAGTGCCTGACAGATGCTGGTCCACCTCTTTCTGAAAAGTGATCCACCATGGATCGCTTTACAGAGGGTTCGCAAGAGCCAATCCTCATGTGAACAAGGCTTTTGTGCTTAAATCTCTAGCACATTTGGAAAGTTATCACTTTCCTCTCCAAGAGCCCTCCAACAGAATCTCCCCATCTGGGGGGTGCCTTCACGCCAAAAGGCCGCATATTTGCTTTCCAAATGTAAACAAACCTGTGCTGAGAGTGCGCTTCTCTCCCAGTTTTCAGTAGTGATCAGGAGCTTTCCAATCACGTGGCTGCCAATCACGGCGATCACATGATCATAAACCCGCCTTCTGACATCAGAAACCCCTTAAAGGACTGGGAGGTGCCAGCGTTAAGGGGGTTAAAGCAGTAATAAACCCAATAGCAAACATTTATTTTATGGCTGCTTAGCAATTCTTAGATGTAATGGCTGCATTTGTTCTTTGTTTTTTTTTTTTTTTTTTTGTTTAGGCTTGCTTTCTTCTATTCTCGTCTGGTTGTCCAGCCAGTAAGGCCTCTTTCACACGGCCGCTCCGTTTTTTTTCTCCGCTCCGGCATTTTTTTTTTCTTTCACGGACACGGATGACACTTGTTATCCGCTCCGTATGTCCGCATATTATCCCATCCGTTTGCGGATGATATACGGACATAATGTATGTCTATAGGGATTGCGGATGACACCGCTGATTTTGCATCCGTTGCGTTTTTTGAACGTAGGAAAAATAGGGTTCTGTTCTGTTCCAAAAAACGGAACAGAACTGAAAGGACGAAAATCGGATGTCAGCGGATGGTCTTCCGCTGACATCCGCAATCCCATTGACAAGCATTATGTCCGTATATCACCCGCAAACGAATGGGGTGATATATGGACATACGGAACGTCTGTGTGAAAGAGGCCTAAGTCTGTTGTTTTTCAAAAGAACAAGCTCTCTTGCAAATGTATCAGTTACAAGAATGAGACCAAACACTGATGGGTGCTTACAATAATCAGCTTGTATGGAAAACCTTTATCCGAAAAAATAAGGGGGTTGGAACACCTGTTACTATACCTGCTCATAAAGTGTGTGTTCATGTTTGTTAGTGTATTTAAATCTGCTAGTACATCTAACACCCCCCTCCAGCCTGACAATGCTGCTGTCCAAATGTGCTCCCTGTGCTCCTTCATCCAGAGTGAAGGCACTGTGTGGAGTTTATTTGCCAGATTAGGTGAAAACAAAGGAAAAAAAGCTTAAAGAGAAAACTAATGCAGACACCACATCTAATGATTAATAGGCTGCAATATACAGATTACATGTTTGGTTTGAGGTTTCATCCCACTGTAAGTAGGGATGCACCGATCCGATATTAGGATCGGATATCGGCGCCGATACTGCCACAATAGCTGGGTCCGGGGATCGGAGATCTCCAACTACGTTCTTTCCGGTTAGTGTACACCAGGAATAATTGGAGATTTTGATCACTTGGTGTTTTTCCTACAACACCGGGAGCCTATATAATCCAGGAAATGCTATAATTAGTGCAGATTGTTAGTCCGCCCGCTAGTTGTCACCCCCTTGGAGGCAGCCATGTTGTTGGTTACTAGCGGCCATTCTAACAATCTACAATCCAGGAGATGCTATAATTAGTGCAAACGCTGCCGGTGTTGTGTGAAAACACCAAGTGGTGGAAATCTCCAAATATTCCTGGTGTACACTCACCGGATAGAACCTCGTTGGAGTTTTCGGCAGAACACCGTCATGTACAAGAAAATGGAAAGTACGCAAATCTTTTTTTTTTTTTTTTTTATCCCGTACCTGGGTGGACTTGGATGTGAATGAAAGCTTGTCTGTTTACCCCCCAGCTGCCCATAGACCTAACATGGAGCTTCCTTTAGGATCCGGATCTGATCGGAATACTCCTTGGATTAGGATCCGGATCTGATCGGAATACTCCTTGGATTAGGATCCGGATCTGATCGGAATACTCCTTGGAAAGGAACCTTTGTTTTTCTGTTTTTGTTAGATGCCAAGGTGGCACCGAGAGTGGTTTCCTTTGGTGAAATTACAGCACAGAAAGCCAGCTGGGTTTGTGGAAAAATATCTCTCGACAATTATAGAAAAAAATAAATACATTTATTTATTCTCTCTTGCACCTCTTGATCTGTAAGTCTTTTTTTTGTCACTTTTTTAGCAGCACCTAATCCTGAGGATATGTTGCTGTTTTCAGGGGAAGAACACTTCTTGAACTCTGCTATTGGTGGAGGTTTGTACATAGTAGTAGGCTATGGATGTAACGATGGCACACTGCTCTTATGTTGCCATGGAAATATACACAGCTTTCCTCTCCGTTCAGCCGTCTCCTCGCTGGATGTGAGAGGTTGGTAAGAGGAGAATGTTTTCTAGCTTGGAGGAACAGTGAAAGGCATATCACTGGGGAGAGGCCTCTCTACTTTGTGCTAAAATAGTTTGATATTATCTTTACTACAGTGTAATAATTTAACATTATTAAAGACTTTGACTTGGAACGCTCTAAATTCTAGCCTGGTTATGGGAACAGCTTGTGCAGCTTAATGTTACAGCATGTCTCTGGTGCCTGCTTATATCTAGGTGTTTAAAATAGGGGCTCTTTTTTATGTGCAGCTTCTCCTAACTGATAAGCGTATGTTTCAGCACATGTGGATATTTTTCTTTTTACATTTTAATTTAGCTTTCTCCTAAGTTTTAAAGTCATTCAATTTAACCACTTAAGCCCCGGAAGATTTTACCCCCTTCCTGACCAGGGGGTATTTTGCGATTCGGCACTGCGTGACTTTAACGGACAATTGCGCGGTCATGCGACGCTGTACCTAAACGAATTTGACGTCCTTTTTTTCCTACAAACAGAGCTTTCTTTTGGTGGTATTTGATCACCTGTGCGGTTTTTTTTTTTTTTTTTTTTTTTTTTTTTTTTTGATCATGCGCTATAAACAAAAAAAGCGTCAATTTTGCAAAAATAACAATATTTTTCACATTTTTTAATATGAAATTCCCCAAAAAAAATGTAAAAATCAAAATTTTTTTAACATTTTCAGCCAATTTGTTTTATGCTACATATGTTTGGTAAAAAAAATCGCAAAAAGCGTATTTTGATTGGTTTGCGCAAAAGTTATCGCGTTTACTAACAAAGGAAAAGATTTTTGTAATTCTAGTTTTTTTTTTTAACGCGTAATGGCGGTGATCTGCGATTTATTTATTTTTTTTTTTTGTGGTACTGCGACATTGCGGCGGACAGATCGGACCCTTGACTGACATTTTTGACACTTTTGGGGTTACCAGTGACATTACTGCAGTAATCAGTGCTATATATATGTACTGCTACTGTAAAATGACACTGGTAGTGAAGGGGTTAACTTTATTTGAGAGGGAGGGGCTGTGTGTGTCCCTAGGAGCGTGATTCTAACTGTGATTGGCTGTGGCTTGAGGTATAGGAACATTGATCAACGGTCCTACATAGTAGAACCGTATGATCACTGTTCCTACACAGGGGAGAATGACAGGCGGCTTGTTTACACTAGCCGCCTGCCTTCCTCCCGCTGTCACGGACGATCGTGAGTGAGCGGCGGAGATCGGGTCCACCGCTCACACGCGCGAAGGGGGGAGGGGGTGTGTCCGTGACCGCGCCTTCGGCGGCACGCGCTGGCTCCCCAGAGCCTCACAGGCTAGTGACGTACCGGTACCTCACTTTGCCTGTGAGGGGCTGACCGCCGCAGTATATGTACTTGCGGCGGTAGGCAAGTGGATAAAATGAATCTGTATTGCATTTTAAAACTAAATTTCAAGTAAATACACAGACAAAATACATTTATATGTTCTAGGGTAGGGTCAAAATGTGAACACATTTTTAAGAGTTTATCCAAGTTTTAGAAAATCCAGCTAAGAGTTTAAGATTTTGTATATGTGTTTTCTGGGAGTGACGGTAGCCTGTTATCACATTCCTCTGTTCTGTGCCATACTTCTGCATTGGTGAGACTGCAGTGGGTCCAGGTAGAGGGTAATGTTTAAAGTTTTTTTTGTCTGGGCAAAAAAAAAAAACCTTAATTTTATCTCTGCAATGCCTGCACATTTAATCCCCATGGTTTATTCCTATAAAAGGCCAGCAACTACAGAAAGGTACCCTTTGATCTGACCGAATTCCAGTGGTCTCCTAACTTTCTGTAGGAGCTCTGCTACTCCTGAAATCCCAAGCAGCATTCGCTCTGTCCTGCTCATGATTGCTGGACTACAGAACCCTTCCTTATTTATTCATCCTTCTAGCATAAGTGATGGGAGCTTAATGTGTAGTCTGAGGAGAACGTGGGCAGGCCTGATGATACTGCTTTTGCTCAAAATTGGTTTTGTTTCGACAAGTCGGGGTTCTTCTGAAGATGATACTGAATTGCAAAAGTCTTTGCTTATTTTAAATTAAAAATAACAAACGTATTATTCTTACCTGCTTTGTGCAGTTGGATTTGCACAGGGAAGCCCGGATCCTCCTCTTCTCGGGTCCCTCTTTGATTCTCCTGGCCCCTCCCTCCTGTTGAGTGCCCCCAGAGCAAACAGCTTGCTATAGGGGCACCTGAGCCGAGTCACAGCTCTGTGTGTTCATTCAGACACAGAGCTCCAGCCTGTCCCCTTTTCTATTGTCATTGGCTGGCTGACAGCAGCAAGAGCCAATGGCACCATGCTGCTGTCTCAGCCAATGAGGAGGAGAGTCCTGAACTGCCGAGATATTCCTGCAACATTGCTGAAGCTAGAGGGACCCTCAAGTAAGTAGTATTAGGGGGGCTGCTGCACACAGAAGGCTTTTTATCTTAATGCATAGAATGCACTTCTACCTTTACAACTCCTCTAAGGCCATCAGATGAAAGTCACTTTGGCAGTTAGCAGGTAGGAGGCTTTCCTGAGTCCGTTTTTAAATCCAAACATGTCATGCTTGGCAAGGTTATACAGTGCGTTGAAAAAGTATTCATACCCCTTGATATTTTCCACATTTTGTCATGTTACAACCAAAAATGTAAATGTGTTTTTTATTGGGATTTTTTGTGATCAACCAACACAACGTAGCACATAATTGTGAAGTGGAAGGAAAATGATAAATGGTTTTCAACATTTTTACAAATATGTGAAAAGTGTGGGGTACATTTGTATTCAGCCCCCCTAAGTCAATACTCTGTAGAACCGCCTTTTGCTGCAATTACAGCTGCAAGTCTTTTTGGGGATGTCTCTACCAGCTTTGCGTAGCTAAAGAGTGACGTTTTTGCTCATTCTTTAGTTCAAGCTCTGTCAGATTGGATGGAGACAGATTGCGTCTGTGAACAGCAATTTTCAAGTCTTGCCACAGATTCTCAATTGGATTTAGGTCTGGACTTTAGCTGGTCCATTCTAACACATGAATATGCTTTCATCTAAACCATGGGTGTCCAACCTTTTGGCTTCCCTAGGCCACATTGAGTGTAGAGAAATTTTCTCGGGCCGCATATAAAATATATACTATAGTTAAGGTATATAAGTAATAAAACGCTGCTGCGCCCTTCCCGCGCTCCCCCCCCCCCCAGCACTAATTTAACACAACTAGTGCATGATCCCCTCCAAGGCAGCCTCTGCCTACAGTTAGTTGGAAACCTCTGTGGCTGTGACTTGACTCGACTTCCTTCCTCCCCAGCAAAAAAAAAAATTGTCAGGGGGCAGTGGGCCGCATTGCCTGTGGTTCCGGGCCGCAGGTTGGACGTGCCTGATCTAAACCATTCCATTGTAGCTCTGGCTGTATGTTTAGGGTCGTTGTCCTGCTGAAAGGTGAACCTCCACCCCAGTCTCAGTTCTTGTGCAGACTCATACAGGTTCTCTTCCAAGATTGCCCTGTATTTGGTTCCATCCATCTTCCCATCAACTCTGACCAGCTTCCCTGTCCATACTGAAGAAAAGCATCCCCACAATATGATGCTGCCACCATGTTTCACAGTGGTGATGGTGTGTTCAGAATGATGTGTAGTGTTAGTTTTCCGCCACACATAGCGTTTTGCTTTTAGGCCAAAAAAGTTCAATTTTGGTCTCATCTGACCAGAGCACCTTCTTCCACGTTTACTGTGTCCCCCACATGGCTTCTCATAAACTGCAAACAGGACTTCATATAGCTTTCTTTCAACAATGGCTTTCTTCTTGACACTCTTCCATAAAGGCCAGATTTGTGGAACGCACGACTAATATTTGTCCTGTGGACAGATTCTCCCACCTGGGCTGTGGATCTCTGCAGATCCTCCAGAGTTACCATGGGCCTCTTGGCTGCTTCTCTGATGAATGCTTTCCTTTCCCAGCCTGTCAGTTTAGGTGGACGGCCATGTTTTGGTAGGTTTGCAGTTGTGCCATACTCTTTCCATTTTCGGATGATGAATTGAACAGTGAACTGTGAGATATTCCAAGCTTGGGATATTTTTGTATAACCCAACCCTGCTTTAAACTTCTCCACAACTTTATCCCTGACCTGTCTGGTGTGTTCCTTGGCCTTCATGATGCTGTTTGTTCACTAAGGTTCTCTAACAAACCTCCGAAGGCTTCACAGAACAGCTGTATTTATACTGAGATAAAATTACACACAGGTGGACTCTTATGTACTAATTAGGTGAGTTCTGAAGGCAATTGGTTGCACTAGATTTTAATTCGGAGTATCGGAGTAAAGGGGGCTGAGTACAAATGCACGCCACACTTTTCAGATATTTATTTGTAAAATATTTTGAAAACCATTTATTATTTTCCTTCCACTTCACAATTATGTGCCACTTTGTGTTGGTCTATCACATAAAATCTATGTCACCAGATAGATATGCCAACAATTAGGCCCAACATAAACCATAAAACCTTCTTCACTGCAATGTTGGTCGCTTTAACTAAGGAGATCTTTATTCTAAAGGACTTTTTACTAGGAGTAATAATCCATTGTAACCAATCAGAAACCATCTTGTAATGCTTTTATTTTAGATTTAAATTCTGATTGGCTTCTAGGATTTACCTGTGCGCAAGTTTGTAACAGACGGTTACTTACTTTAAAACGAAGCCCTCCATCGGCGGGCTGACACCGCTGACAGAGCTTCCATCTTGAGCCGGTCTTCCTTCTGTGTTCACTGGCTCTGGTCCTTTGAATGGATGAGCCGTGATGACATAATTTCCGCACATGTGAGTGTGGGTCACTGTTTACAGCGCACAACTCTGAAGGAACGGCACCGGAGAGCGTGCGTCGCTGAAATCACCGGCAGCTTCACAAGTAATTATCTTGTAAACTGTTTGTTTAGGAGAGATTTATAGTACCTACAGGTAGACCCTTTATTTTAGGCTCACCTGTAGGTAAAACATAAACAAAAGGCATTTACTGCCACTTTAAGCTTTGGTTTTGGAAATAAAACCTTTTCCTAAAACTGTTGTGAATGTTATGATGGAAAGATTAATGGGAAAATATAATGCATTTCAGTAGTCATTTAGTTTCTTTTAGGTATAACTACCCTTTTCTTTGCTACAAAACCTCCTAGCTGCCCCAACCCCCCTTACTAGCCCACCTAATATATTTTAATGTAGGACCCCAACCCTATTGTAATGCATACTCCCCTTTCTGCGACACCTCCTGCTGTTTACATTCTCCTTCCAGAAGTTATCTCAGGAGTCACAGCTCGTCTTTAAGGCAGCAGGTTGAATGTAAAAACTGCCCCTGATTTCCCCCATCCACACACTTGATGTAGATGAGGGATCCTCCTTGCTGAGCTATTGTATTCTGACAGTGGGGAGACTTGCCTACCCTCTCTCAAATTTCACTGATCAGTGTTGCAGGCTATAGCCTGCAGTGCTGTTCGAGTGTGCAAAATCCGACAGGGAGGTTGTACAACCTCCCTGCCCATACACGGATTGTTTGTCTGGTCCCTGCTGAACCAGCTGAATTTTGATCTATGTATGGCCGGCCTAACTCCCCAATATAGACCTAAATGGGGGCAAAACTCCTATACCAGGGACATCAGGTGTATACCTGTATGTCTCCATTTATCCATTCTTGTCTTGTGGAAGTAAAAGGAAGTGAGAGGATATGTTTCTAATGTGAGGGATATCCCCTCCTAGATGGTTTCCACTCGAAGCTGTGTCCCCATTGGTAGGTTTCCCCTTTATTCTTGTTCTGGTGGCAACTCCAAATTTTGGGTTTACCCTCATTTTCATTCCCTGTGACAATGGTGGTGATCGGGATACTTAGAAATGGTGGATCTCCCTACGGGGACACAGGCACAACTAATAAAGACAGGAGTTTTAACCCTACGCCACTCGATCTAAAATAAAAAGGTTTTGGCTTCAGTTGTATATTTAGCCTAGTACTAAAGCTTGTTTTATGAAAAAAAAAAATTTTTTTTTTTTTTTAGGCCAGTTTACCATAGGACAATATTTGTTCAATTCAAGTAATTTGTAGAAAGTGAAACACTTAAAGTAAGAGCCGGTACACCCTGAGGCGACACGACTTCGGGGGGGGCGACCTGTGAAGTCGCGTAAACCGCTGTGCACCGCGACTTCGGCGCGACTTGCAGGGACTTCACATAATGGAAGTCTATGCAAGTCGCTCCGATGTCTCCCCAAAGTAGTACAGGACCCTTTTTCTAAGTCTGAGCGACTTGTGTTGCTCCTATTAGAACGGGTCCTGTACTACTCAATGGACCGCGACCGACCGCGACTTGTCAAGCTGACAAGTCGCCTGACAAGTCGCGGCAGTGTGAATGGGCTCTAATTGTAAAGTCTAGTTTTTAAAAAAACAAACCAGCATGTAATATCTCCTCTGTACAGATGGTTTTGCACAGAGCAGCCTGGATCCTTCTCTTGGGTCCCTCATTGCTGCTCCTGGCCACTCCCTCCTATCGAGTGCCCGGCGCCCAAGCCGAAGTGCAGCTCCATGTGTCCATTCAGACACGGAGCTGCCGTTTGGCCCCGCCCCCTCTCTCTCCTGATTGGCTAACTGACTTTGACAGCTGCGGGAACTGATGGCGCCGCAGCTGTATCTTAGCCAATTAGAAGAGAGAGTCCCGGACGGCCAAGGGACTCGTGGCCATCGCTGAACAGAGATGGGGCTTGGGTAAGTATTAGGGGGTGCTGGGGAGGCTGCTGCACACAGAAGGCTTTTTATCCTAATGCTTAGAATGCATTAAGATAAAAAATAACTTCTTGCCTTTACAAGTCTTTAAAGCGGAGTTCCAGTTGTTTTTAGGTTTATTAAAAGTCAGCAGCTACAAAAAGTGTAAAACACACACTCACCTGTCCCACTGCCTTGCTCTACTCTCTCGCCTCTCCCCAGCACCAGCATCACAAGATAGGGCACCTGGGGGTGACCACTTGCGGCTTCATAGCCAAGAGCGCAAGTCGTGCTGCGCTTGCTTCATGGCCGGGCAATCTTCTGGGACCTTTGACATGTCCCAGAAGAATGCAGGGAGGGAGGGGGAGAGGAGAACTCCTGCCTGAGCTGCCTAGGCGGCCTAAAAGGAAGTTGGAGCGGGCACCTGTCAAAACTAGGTACCTGCTCCCCCCCCCAAAAAAAAAATAAAAAATTATATGTGGCATGTAAGGAAGTGCTTAAAGCGAAAGTTCTACTTTTGGGTGGAGCTCCGCTTTAAAATGTGCTGTTTACAAGTACAGCCTCCAGGTTGCTTTTCACTGCTTCCCTGAATCTTCATTCGCGAAGTGCGAATTATAATTTTATGCAAAACTCCCTGATGCCCTTCCTTGGGACATTTCCCATGATGCCAGGTGCCACCATGCATGCACGCCCTGTCCAGTCTGCTCCGGCTGCTTGTGCATATGGTGGCTTGTAGTCCCTGTGTTCCTGGAACATTTATAAATGGGGGTGGCTTCATAGGAACTTGCAAGGGAACGAAGCTACCCAATAAGAGGAAACCTTGTACAGCGATCTTTGGAGCTGCTCAATAAAGAAGAAAGGAAAGCTTTTAAAGAAGAAGCAGTAGACAAGGAGTACCATGTCAGCTGCTATAATTAATAAAAATGTAGGGTTTAATAAGGCTTTAATGCTGTGTCACTGTTGGATGGAGAGCTGTGGCTGTGTGCATTTTGAAGTGTTACATCTCTTATATAGGTCATTTATTGGAGTGAGAGAAGTGATGATTCATAGACTATTCATCAGCCAAATGCAGTCATTCTCCTCTGCACCAGCCAATCTGTGGGACTCTTCGTTTTTTTCCTTCCACCTGCTGTGTGTGTTTGAAGATCTGTTTTTAGATATATCCATTGGCTTCAGAATTCATTACAACAAGCTTGTGTATATAACGCTGCACCATAGGATTTATATGAATGTATAGATCTAGCGCTAGCGCATTTAAGAAAAAAAGACTCTCCAACATCTACACTAACCAAGTTGCGTATTTTCAACTGTGCCTAAACTTAATAGGGTGCCGCCATTACTGACCTCCTCCTGAATATTCTTGATGCCTGGCTGTTTTGCTAAGGCCCCCTCCATCCCAAACTTTTTCCTCAGTGATGTATACATGGCAGAGGATAGACATGATAGCGGTCAGCTAAAATTTCAATGTATACATGCCGGAGGATAGGCATGATAGCGGGCAGCTAAAATTTCAATGTATACATGCCGGAGGATAGGCATGATAGCGGGCAGCTAAAATTTCAATGTATACATGCCGGAGGATAGGCATGATAGCGGGGCAGCTAAAATTTCAGACTTCAGCAGAAGGCAACTTCTGTTTCGCTCAGGAAAGGGGATTTATATCTTCTCACATGTATTGCCTAAATATCTTATTGCCTCCAGCCTAAAGCTGAAGTAAACCAACACAACAAAAAAATAAATTTTGAGCCCCCCAGGGGCTGTTTGTCACAATGTGATGGTATGCACAGCATATTCGTACAGAACTGAAGGTTTTTCTTTGCCAGCAATCCACTCAAGTTCTGCAATGTCAGTGCAACTTGTTCATGTCAACTCTTCCAGCTTTTCGGAGTCTTCAGCCTTATGATTGATCCAGTTGGGTTGACGTAACTCCCATGTATGTGCGTGGGAATTAAAGCGGAACTACACTGCACCTGAGCACCATGAACCAAAAACGCTATTTAATTCAATTTTATTATTCAAAGCAAACTCCCCCCATTCATCCATGTCTACATGATTTTTTTTTTTTTAAGGAATCCCTTTGAAAAACGCCTCCTAGCATTTATGGCTGTGGCCATATTGAGTAAGAGCAGATGAATTATGTATCATTTACTCCTGGACTCCATCTGCCTCTAACTCAGGCATGCAGGCCAGGACAGCGTGGTTAGGAGGGGAACCCCCCCCCCCCCCCAGGAGACTTCTTGGATAAATGGCATTAATTGCCTAGGCAGGAAACCAGGAAGTAACAGTAGAAATGTAAAAAAAAAAAAAAGTTTAAAACAAGTATGATATTCTTTCCTATATATTTACTAATGGTAGCAGCATAAGGGTTAAAAATAATTAATGTTGCTAGAGAGTGTGAAGTTCCAATTTAAAGTAATTGTACAGTATCTTTATTTTAACCACTTTACCACCGGAGGATTTTGCTGTCTTACGTCCAGGCCACTTTTTGTGATTCTGCACTGTGCGACTTTAACTGACAATTGCGCGGTCATGCAACGCTGTACCCAAATGAAATTTACGTCATTTTTTCCCCCACAAACAGAGCTTTCTTTTGGTGGTATTTGATCACCTGTGCGATTTTTACTTTTTGCGCTATAAACAAAAAAATAGCGACAATTTTGAAAAAATAACTATTTTTCTAATTTTTTCATATGAAATTGCCCCCCAAAAAAATGTAAAAATCAAAATTTTTTATCATTTTAGGCCAATTTGTTTTCTGCTACATATTCTTGGTAAAAAAAATCGCAATAAGCGTATTTTGATTGGTTTGCGCAAAAGTTATTGCGTTTACTTAGGGAAAGATTTCTGTCGTTTTTGGTGTTTTTTTTTTTTAACGAGTAATGGCGGCGATCTGCGATTTTTTTTTTTTTTTTTTTTTTTTTGCGGGACTGCGACATTGCGGTGGACAGATTGGACCCTTGACTGACATTTTTGACACTTTTGGGGTTACCAGTGACATTACTACAGTAATCAGTGCTATAAATATGCACTGTTACTGTAAAAATGACACTGGCAGGGAAGGGGTTAATTTTATTGGAGAGGGAGGGGTTAATGTATGCCTGGTGCTTACTGACGTGTGTGGGGGGAGGTGACTGAGTGACACAGGGACAGATCGCAGGTTCAGCTATGCTGAACCCTGCAATCTGACCCTGCCTGTCACTTAGATCCGCCCGCCATGTTTACACAAGCGGGCGATCTCCACACTCGATTCCCTGACGATCGGGGAAGAGCGGCGGTGATCACCGCCGCTCCTCCCCTGGCCCGACTCCCGATGTGACTGAATACAGCGGGAGCGAGCCTCCGGTGGCGTGCGTTCGGCCCCGAGAAGGGGGGGTGTCTGTCGACGTAGGTCTATGTTGTCAGACCTACAAGAGCCACTTTGCCGCAGTAGAGCTCTAGTGAGCAGCGGTAATGTGGTTAAATAACAAACTTGATATACTTACCTGTTGTTTGCAATGGTTTTGTACAGAGCAGCCCTGATCACCTCTTCTGTAGTCAGCTGCCGACTCTTCTGGCTTCTCCTGCCTTGGAGTAACCCCCTTAGCAAGCTGTCTATTGGGGAGGTACTCAGGCGGGCTCAATCCTGAGCCACACTGTTCATCTATTGACACACACAGTGCAGCTCTGCCCTGCCCTCCACTCCCTTGTCACTGGATTTGATTAACAGCAGCAGAAGCCAATGGAGTCCAGTGAGGAGGGGGAGAGAGAGCTGCAGCAACGCTACTCTTGGGCACAGTGCTGGACTAAAATCGGGCTCAGGGAAGTATTTAGGGGGCAGCTGCAACTGAAAGCTGTTTTTTTATTTTTTCTTACCCTAATGCAGATAATGCTTTAAGGTAAAAAACAGAGAAATATGGCGTTGTAGAATGCCATCTCATTGCACCTACTGAGATCGGAACCTTAATTAATACATTTTCTATGTGCATTGCCCACCTCGCCAAAAAGGGAGAAGCTCAAATATGTCTTGGTGAGCACTATGACCCCCTAAGGAAAGTGTTTGGGTAGGAGTAAGCACTTGAAGGGGGTTATATTTCTTTAAGCCAATTTAGTACAGTGACTAAATCTTCAGCATTGTGGTACTGCATTAATGCTCGGAGTTTGTAAGTTCTCTTTTGTTTGAACAGGCTTACTTTGGATGCTCTTCCTATACGCCATACAACTGTAATAATGGCTCAATTGCCTTTCACCCAAGTGAGCCTTCCATTGTGTCTGACTGGGACTGTGGTAGGAATATTAATGTGCAAGGTCTTCTGAGGCAAAGATTTGAATGCTTATAGATACTCCTGCTGAAAAATATGTAGGTGCTATATAAATGAGTAACATAAATGATTCATTACATGGAAAAACTTTTTTCCCAGCACAAATACAACAAGGTTAGGTTGTAAATATTGATCACCAGCCAGATGGAAACACAGTGTTCCCTAGATAAATAGGGAAACCTAGTTTACCATTCAGAATATTTTACTCCTTTACAAATGATGCCTTGCATTACAAACTATTATTATATTGCACCTATATGAGCTTTGGTCGACATCCATTCTAAAACGTATAAAATACAATATGACGTTTCTTCCATTTGCATATATAACGACCTCCATTTATTTGGAGTGTCTGAATTTGTGTCCATTCAGCCGCTAAAGCATTTGTGAGGTCAGGTACTAAGGGATGAGAAGAGCTGCCTTGTAATCTGTGTTTTATCTCAAAGGTGTTTGGTAGGGTCATTGTTAGGGCTTTGTGCAGGCTATTTGAGTTTCTCAAGACCTAACTCCTCAAGCCATGGAGCTGGCCTTGTGCAGAGGAGCACAGTTATGCTTGAACAGAAAAGTGCCTTAACCAGTGCTAGTGACCACAAGGTTGGAAGAGGTAAAGGCAACAGAAAGGTAAAGGCCACAGAAAGCCTACAGTGGATGGTTATGGGATAGGTCTTCCTGGGCCAACTGTGGGATAGGTCTTCCTGGGCCAACTGTGGGATAGGTCTTCCTGGGCCAACTGTGGGATAGGTCTTCCTGGGCCAACTGTGGGATAGGTCTTCCTGGGCCAACTGTGGGATAGGTCTTCCTGGGCCAACTGTGGGATAGGTCTTCCTGGGCCAACTATGGGATAGGGCGTCCTGGGCCAACTATGGGATAGGGCGTCCTGGGACAACTATGGGATAGGGCGCCCTGGGCCAACTATGGGATAGGGCGTCCTGGGCCAACTAAGGAACCTGGGTATAGACTCGGCCCTTTAAACTGGTTTTATTGATTGACTTTATAAACCAAAATCTGATGGGCTGCTATGGGATACTGTACTAGGGTAAAGGCAACAGAAAGGTAAAGGCCACAGAAAGCCTACAGTGGATGGTTATGGGATAGGTCTTCCTGGGCCAACTGTGGGATAGGTCTTCCTGGGCCAACTGTGGGATAGGTCTTCCTGGGCCAACTGTGGGATAGGTCTTCCTGGGCCAACTGTGGGATAGGGCGTCCTGGGCCAACTATGGGATAGGGCGTCCTGGGCCAACTATGGGATAGGGCGTCCTGGGACAACTATGGGATAGGGCGTCCTGGGACAACTATGGGATAGGGCGTCCTGGGACAACTATGGGATAGGGCGTCCTGGGCCAACTAAGGAACCTGGGTATAGACTCGGCCCTTTAAACTGGTTTTATTGATTGACTTTATAAACCAAAATCTGATGGTCTGCTATGGGATACTGTACTTTCTATATGTGTAACTGTACTTTTGTATTGGTTTGTTAAATAAGCCTGTTAATTTTCTTATGTGTAGGTACTGTAACAGATGAACTGTAAGTCTCTAGATCAGGGTTTTTCAACCTTTTTACCTTTTCGAGGAACCCTAGATTCTCAAGGAATGCCTGAAACAATGTTCACATCTACATCTCACTGAACGTTGGTATGATCAGTGATCTTTTGAGGGCACAGCAGGGCATATTGCATGAGGGTAGGCGAGCACATTTTGGGGCACAGCAGGGCATAATACTGTACATGGGGGTAGGAGAGCACAATATGGGGCACAGCAGGGCATATTACGGTGCACACAACATGGTGCATCGTGGGGCACACAGTAGGGAACATTGTGTGGCACACAGGGTACATCACATGGCACACAGCAGAACACAGGGCACATTACGGGGCACACCACTTGGCACAGGGCACACAGCAGAGTGCATCTTGGGGCATACAGTAGGGCACATCACGGGGCACACAGCCGGACATGGTGCACACAGCAGAACACAGGGCAAACAGCAGGGTATTGCTGTACCGTTTCCTTTCTCATTATAGCTGCTTCCCTATCTACTCTGCATATGACCTCTCAAGGTGTACTGCTCCCTTCCAAACCCTCCTCTCATTTGTCCCAGGTGATGTCACATACAAGCACCTAGGGGTGGATGGGAGGGAAGGAGGGGCTGGCGGGGAGCAGCGGTAGTTCTCATTACAGCCGCTTCCCTTGCTTCTCTGCATGTGTTGTCTGAGCAGGGACCTGGTCTATCGGTCAGCTGCCTGTGACCTTGCAGGTGGAATCGGGGTGGAACCCCTGGGGGACTTCCCGTTGAACCCTTGTGGTTCTACAGAACCTCGATTTGAGAAAACCTGCTCCTAGATGTTTATAAGCTGAATGTTGTATTGTGGAATAATTCATTCTTAAACATGCAATTCTGACCTCTAGTTGCTTTTACTGCCAAAGGCCTCTTGCACACAGTACTGATGTTTGAGAATCGGCATTTCTGGCATTTTGTTTTGCCTTATTTATGCATGCATTTTCTCATATATGTGCATTTGCACGTACAATGCATTCATCTGCAAAATTCAAATGGGCGTATTTGCATGTACCAGTGCAAAATACTAACCAGGAACGCAGATTTTTTTATCCTATTTTTTTGTTTATGTGCCTCTGTGTACATTGTAAACAATTGGCTGCATTTTAGATCGGTAAAAAATTCTGTTTAAGCTGCAGTGTGCAAGAGGCCTAACAAAATTCATGCTCCAAAGAATCAGATCCCAACAAACATTCTAAAGTTGGGTTTCACTCAGTCAGTTTCTCATGGCTTAGAAACACTTTGTGTGTTTACATTAGAGATCTGGCAGGCTTCCAATGGCACTTTTCCACTGCAAGTACCGGCTCGGCTCCACTTGGCCCTGCTTGGCCCAATTTGGTTTTCCAATGCATGGTACCGCATGGTACGGTGTTGGAACAGTTCTGTATGGTTTGGTGCGGTTTGCTTTTCCACTAAAGTAGTAATAAAGTTAGTGGGTGGGATAACAATGATTCTCTGACCAATCAGTGGCTAGTAGTGACAAACAGTCAAGGCTGCATGCAAAGGATTGTGGGATATGGTACCGGTACGGCCCTCTTGGAACCACAACTGAGGTGGTACTGTTTAAGCGAGCCGTACCGTTCGGTTCCATGTAGTGGAAAAGCGCCGCCGTGCCGTACCGGACCGAAACGTTCCTACACCGTACCATGCAGTGGAAAAGCACAAATGCGAGCCGAACCGTTCGGTTCCATGCAGTGGAAAAGCACCACAAGATTCTGGTGCAATCAAAAGTAATAGAATTAGAAGCAAACCTTTAAGTGCATCTGTTGTAAGCTTCCATGGCCCAATCACATCATCTATATTTGATACATGTACTATTTTTGGTAGTTCAAACCGGTTCTGTCAGCAAATGCTTTGGGGGTGTATCTCACCAACACACGTCCTGTACACTGCAGTAACATGCGCGTCATCACAAATGTGTGAAGAGGCCCTGAAGATGAATTTCTCCACAATGCTGACCAGCTACACATGTGAATGATAGGGTTTTGTAAGGGCTCGCTCTGAATATGTAAATAATTTTGTTTGTATAGTGTGGTCACAAGTTTACATTAGTGTCTTAGTAAGTGGTAGTAAACCGTCGGCGACCTCTTTTTTTTTTTTTTTATAAACTTGCAAGGCATACTAGCACATCATGAAACTTCCTTAGAATCTTCCCTTAGAACTAAGCCCTCCATGGGCGTGCTGACAGGGCTTTCGTTTTCACACGGTTTTCCTTTCCGGGTTCGCGGACTCTGGCTGTGTGCGTGCCTGGAGCTGCGATTGACGTCCCTCTCACGCGGGAGCGGCCGTTTACGGCACAAGCCTCTGAGGGAATGGCCCAGGTGGGCATTCCTTCAGAGTACATGCATTGGTGACGTCACCAGCTGCATGTACAGTAAATATCTCCTAAACGGTGCATGCTTATTATAGGCTTACCTATAGGTAAAAGTCATGCATGGGAGTTTACATGGATTCATTTAACTGTATCCTACATGAGAGCCAAGAGGACAGTCTGAGCCGTTGGGCAGCTTATGTAGCTCTGTGAACTGTATGATTCAAGTAAATTGAAATTGACAAAGCAAAATGATTTGTATGTTTATCAAGTTCATGGAGAGTACATTGTATTGTTTGGCATCCATAAACGCACGCAAATATAATGTCACCGTAGGTAAAGAGATCAAACTTCAAGGAAGTTTATTTGTAAATAATTGTATTCTTCATTGTGTGATACAGTATTTCCTAAATACTTTGTTCCTTTTTTACAGTGTTTCGGTTTGCTGCTGGACTCTCCCCTCCATTCGCAGGATATGAGACTTGAAAGAAGACGATGCATACAGGTACATGCACTTTTTAGAGCTAGCTGCACATTAATGAATGAACCTGGTGTTTTAAATGCTGGATTCAATTTCCAGTTGTGCTTTGCTCAAGCTAAACCTTGTGGGGTTTGGATCTTTTGGAAACAAACATTCAGACCCTCAAGCAATTCACCAAACTTGCAAATGTAGTTACCCAACATGTATGCCATTACATGTCAGGTAAGCTGTATCATGATGTGCCTTGTTGTTTTCTGTTTGTCTCTGTTTTTACCAGCCCAGATAAATAAAAAGCCAACAAACGTTTTACAACCAGTTGAATCCTTTTTTTCTCTTTCGTTCATTGATGGACACAGCTCTTCATCTTCACGAGGGGCAAGGTGCGTCCAATTCTGGACCTCAACGCGCTGAACTGCTTTGTGCGGGTACAGAAGTTTCAAATGTAGTCCATTCGCGCAGTGGTAGCATCCCTACATCAGGGGGATTTTCTCGCATCCATCGACATCAAGGACGCTTACCTTCACATCCCCATTTGTACTGCCCATCAGCGCATCCTCCGTTTTGCCATGGGGGGAGCAATATCATTTTGTGGCGGTACACTTTGGTCTCGCTTCTGCTTCTCGGGTCTTCACAAAAGTGTTGGTCCCGGTTCTAGCATTACTGTGTCAGCGGGGATCGCGATACTGGGGTACCTGGACGATCTGCTTTTGCGAGCAGAGTCTTTGACTGCCCTGTTGGCCAACTTGGAGATCACTCTGCAAATGCTGAGGGAGTTTGGTTCCGTTTGCACAGTTCCACTCGAGATCTCTACAAAAGGAGATTTTGGTGAAGTGGAACAAGGATCCTCAGTCTCTGGAAAATCTGATTACAGTATGTTGAGCCGGAGAACAAGGGGGTCCCTGGTTTGGTGGCTTCTTTCTCTGGCACCTCTTCAGAGAAAATCCTTTCTCCCCCTGTACTGGACGGTGGTCACCACAGATGCCAGCCTGTCTGGGTAGGGAGGCGTCCACTGAAAAGATTTTCTCAGGGATTCTAGACACTGGGAAGTGTCCAGACTTGCCGATCAATGGACTGGAGCTCCGAGCGATCAGACTGTCTGGGTCATTAGACGGATCGTCTTCAGGGGTGTCTGGTGCGAGTTCAATCAGACAATGCCACAGCTGTGGCCTATGTCATTTACCAAGGGGGCACAAGAAGTGTCCTGGAAGTAGCCAACATTTTAAGGTGGGCAGAAGGCTTCATTCCGGCCATCTCTGCTGTACACATCCGGGGGTGGGAAATTGCCAGGCGGAATGTCTCAGTCGACAGGCGTTGGACCAGGGGGAATGGTCCCTTCATCCAGAGGTTTTCATCAGTTGTGCCTCCGGTGGGGTACTCTTGAGGTAGGCCTGTTGGCTTCTTGTGTCAACAGGAAGGTGCAGAGGTTTGTGGCATGGTCTCGGGACCCTCTGGCAGATGCCACAGACGCGCTGGTGGCCCCGTGGAGTCAGTATTGTCTGATTTACACCTTTCCCCCTCTCGAACTTCTGCCAAGACTTCTGCACATAATCGAGGCAGAAGAGATTCCGGTCATCTTAGTGGTTCCAGAATGGCCTCTTCGGTCTTGGTATGCTGATCTGGTACGGCTGGTTGTCGATGTTCCTTGGCAGCTTTCTCTCAGGGAAGATCTGCTGTCCCAAAGGCCATTCTTCCATCCTGCTTTACAGTCGCTGGCTTTAACGGCTTGGCTGTTGAAAGCCAGGTGCTGAAGAACAGAGGGTTGTCTGACTCGTGATTCCTACACTGTTAAAAGCTAGAAAATCTACCTCTAGGAAGATCTACCATCGTACTTGGAAGTCATATATTGCGTGGTGTGAGTCTCTTGGGGTTCATCCTCACTCCTCTTTTCAGTGGTTCGGATCTTGACCTTCCTCCAACGGGGGGGGGTTTGAGCAGGGCCTGGCCTTGAGTACTATCAGGGGCCTGGTCTCGGCCTTGGCGGTCTTCTTTCAATGACCATCGGCCACACTTTCCTTGTTGCATACTTTTATCCAGGGAGTTCCACACTTGACTCCTCTGGTGCAGTCTCCATTGGTGGTTCACAAAGATAAGTTGGTTCTTCTCCCCTGTCAGTCGTTCCTTCCTTCCAAAGGTTGTATCTGATTTTCATTTGAATGAAGACATTGTGTTGCCTTCCCTGTGTCCCAGGCCAAAACATCCGAAGGAAATTACCTTGCCTTCCTTGTATGTGGTTCGGGCAATTAGGGAGTATCTGGCAGCTACGGAGTCTTTTAGTAAGTCAGACTCCCTATTGGTGCTCACGGGCGAACCTTGGAAGGGGTTGTCTGCTTCTGCTGTGACCGTTTCCAGATGGCTCAGACAGACGGGGTTTTATGCCTATTCAATTAAGGGTCCGGTTCCTCCTTTTCTTGTTACGGCGTACTCTACTAGGGCGCTTAGTGCCTCCTGGGCCTTCTGTCATCAGGCGTCAGTGATGCAGGTTTGTAAGGCGGCTACCTGGTCGTCTGTGCACACCTTTACAAATTTTTAAAAACTGGATGTGTTGGTATCTGCGAATGCTTCCTTTTGGCCGCAAGGTTTTGCAGGCTGCCATTTAGAGGACTTGGTCCTCTTTGAAGGGTGTATTGTTTTTTTTTCAGGTGAGCTCCAGTTGTTCTTGGTTGAGCTCCGTGTTGCCTGGTTGGCTAATGTTGTTTTTAGCCTTGGGAATTTTTTTGTTGTTCCCACCCTTCATGTTTAACACTGCTTTGGGACGTCCCAATGGTTATGAATATCAGGAGCTGTGTCCGTCAATGAACGAAAGAAAAAATGGGATTTTTGACTTACCGAAAAATCAATTTCTCTGATGTTCATTGATGGACACAGCACCCACCCCTCTGGAGTTATTCTCCTGACGCTGCTTGTAACAAAACTGAGGGACTATAGCGGAGACACCGAGTATACCCCCTGGGACTGCCCATGGGTGTAGCCCGAATTATTTTTTGCCTAGTGTCCTATTCCTGTAGGTAGCAGTTTAACCTAATGGTTAGGAATACCAGGAGCTGTGTCCATCAATGAGCATAAGAGAAATTGTTTTTACAGTAAGTCAAAAATCCCCATTTTTTTTTTAACTAGCTGTTGACAGCTGTGTGCCATGTATGACTAAAAAACTTTATTAGGCATCATCCACATGGTCGTAAAAATTTTACTGATGTTATTACATGGTTTTTATTATTGGAGAAAAGTTCCATCGTAATAAGAAAAAATCTTGCGTATCGATGCGTTTTTAAATGGATAAAGATGTGTATGCAAACATGATGATTTATTTTCTCCTTTGTTTATACTTAATTTATGTGCTT
The DNA here is from genome assembly GCF_965119305.1 of Pelophylax lessonae. NCBI lineage: Eukaryota > Metazoa > Chordata > Amphibia > Anura > Ranidae > Pelophylax > Pelophylax lessonae. The sequence goes on along the minus strand of NC_138769.1, from coordinate 53,245,149 downwards.
ACAAATGCACATACATGCGTTAATACGCATAAGGGCGTAAAGCGCATGTTCTTAGAGTTTTTTTATACTGTGTTACGGATCTAAATGCAGTGCATGTTTACGCACCTGTGTGAATGGCTGCATGGAAAACTAGGCAGCTGTTTTCATATCCATAATTAAAAAGCTCTTGTATATGCGTTTTTTTTTAACGTGATGTGAATAAAGCCTTGTGTATGTCCTCCTTCCCTGCTGCCACATACGGCTGTCATTTTGATAACAGGGAATTAGACTCGGTCCACACTAGCGCGACTTGTTAGGCGACTTGTCAGCCTGACAAGTCGCGCTCCCTCGCAGTCCATTGACTGCTACAGGACCCGTTCTAATAGGAGCGACACAAGTCGTTCGGACTTAGAAAAAGGGTCCTGTACTACTTTGGGGCGACCTCGGAGCGACTTGCATTGACTTCCATTATGTGAACTCCATGCAAGTCGCTCCGAAGTCGTGGTGCATGGGAATGCACAAGTCGCCCCCGAAGTAGTAAGGAGTCGTGCCGCCCCAGTGTGAACCGAGCCTAATTCTGACCTCTGACAAATTTATTTATAAACCCTGTTCAGACTGGAGCTGGAAAAATACAAAGTAACATTGTTACTTTTGTATTTACTTTTGTCTCATTTATCTGCAGATCAAAAACATTTAGGACTTGATGTGTATCTCTCCTCATTGGACAGATTAATAGCAGCGGGAGCCATTGGTCAATCAAATCTTGTGACACGGGATCGAGGGGTGGGGCCAAATGCTGCTGTCTATGGGAATGGACGCAGCAGCAGGGCTTTGGGAACGAGCATGCACGGGTGCCCCAATGGAAAGCAGCTTTCAGTGGGGGCAACCCACGAAGAGGAGGGGCCTGGAGCACCCGTCAGATATTTCCCTTGCTTGATATTTTATCTAATTTGTGAGTACAATGTGTACACCGTTTTAACAATAAATTGTCGCAAAGGTAATGCGCTAGGCTGGTGCGCCCTCTGTTTTTTTTTTTCCCCATTTTAAAGTATAGATATGTTTGTTGTTGTAATTAAAAAAAAAAAAACCTTCAGAAACACTTACCTCACGCCCGGATCGATCCAGAGCTGTGCCTGGCTGTAGTCTTCTCTCCCCTCTTCCTCTTCACACAGGAGTGGACGGACAGCAGTGCAAGCCGTTGATTCAGTGAGGAGGGAGCGGGGGTGGGGCCGAGCTGCGCTGTGTGTGTGTCAGTAGACACAGACAGCTTGGCTTGGCATTGAGTCCGCACAAGCCTAGAGCACCGTCGGGGGATCTCCGAAGAGGAGGTACAGGCTGCTTAACCATTGCACAGAGCAGGTACGTATAACAAGTTTGTTATTTTAGGGGGAAAAAAGCCTTTAGAACCACTCTAATTACTAACTCTTAAGGCTGGGTTAACGCTTGTGCGAATTGGATGCCAGTTCACACACCTGCAGGGATGGCCACTGTCTGCACTGGGAAAGGATCCTGTGCGTCTTTTGGCTCAGTTTTAGGTCCGAATTCAGGCAAAAATTCCGACTCCATTCGCACCTGAAACAAAAAAACGGATGCACCCCAGCCCCTGCTGTGATCCGCGGCCGCAGCTAGTGTGAACCTGGCCTAATTTAAATTCTTCTTTACACCTAGCTATTATTTTTCTATTTACTTATGTATTGGTGTTGTTTTTACGTCAGCCATAGAGATGCTCCGAAACATTGGTTTGTGTGTCTTGAAGTGAACCTTTTTACATGCATAGTTATGAATGTTACTCACAACTGTTTTAGTTCTATTATTATTGTAACTTTTTGGGAAGTTGTGCACACTTCCGACTTGTCAGGCGACTTGGTCGCCTGACAAGTCGCGGACCGTGCTGTGCAATTGGAACTGTTCTAATAGGAGCAACTCAAGTCGCTCCGACTTAGAAAAAGGTTCCTGCACTACTTTTGGACAAAGTCGGAGCGACTTGCATTGACTTTCATTATGTGAAGTCGGTGCAAGTCGCACCGAGGTCGCGGTGCACGGCGACTTCATTAAGTCGCCCCGAAGTCGTGTCGCCATATTGTGAACCGACGGTTAGGGTTTGTTTTTGTTTCCAATTACTTTTTTTTTTTTTTTCCTACCTTAAAGCAGAGTTCCACCCGTTTTTTTGAAGGTCCATTTACTCTTAATGCCCATCCTGAATGCTGTAATAGCAATTCTTCTTCTTTTTTTTTTGTACATACCTTTTTTAACTTTTCTTCTGCAGCACTTTTAGCTGCAGCTGCCTAGGCGATAACATCACTAGATGATTTGCAAGGGTTCCTGGGATAATGGCACCATCCCAGGAGTCCTTGCAAATCGCCTAGTGACAAAATATTGCGTTATTTCCAGACCGGAAATGACACGAGCAGGAGGATCGAGATGTCCTGAATAACCGGTTGCTATAGCAATGGGGTGGGCCGAGGCTGCTATTGTTCTGGCAACTTGTCAGAAAGAGAGAGAGAACTGCTCAGTGCGCAGGCTCGAGATCGGGAGGTGCATGCTGGGTAGCCAGGTGCACCGAACCCTGAAAATCAAGAGAAGAGGGCTTCAGATGCCCACAGATGACATGGAAAACCGGCCTGCTTGCAAGATCTGGTTAGTCTTCAAATATTTTAACACAAACTACAGGGACTACACATAATATATGTTCGAAATGTTGCTAGATATGTTTAAACAAGTACAGAGGAGTGTTTTAAAAGAAAACGAAAAAAAGGTTTTTGGGGGGACTGGAACTCCGCTTTAAGAGAACTTCTTCTTTCAGAGGGATGCACAGTGCAGCTGGTGCAAGTGGGAAGTATGGATCTTGGACAAAGCCTTCTCTTATGTGTTCGTGGTTTAGCTCTTTTTAATATGGAGTGGCTGATGTTTTGTTTTGTTTTTTGCTTTTCTTGTGCTAAGAGCTTTGGTGAAAAGAAATGAAATAAAATAGAAATTAACATGTTAGGTTTTGTTGTTGATCATGATGTTTTTATTGCGAGGCTTTGTGTGTTTGCTTTTATAGCATGCCTAAACTTTATATGAAGATGAACTTTGTGTCCTATTTTTTTTTTTCTGGTTTATTTAGTATTATAATTTAATTGGGTTAAAGGTCTAACGTGGTACATTTTTATTGTGAGTATAACTGTTTGACAGGTCTTTGTGTTATGTTAAAATATATGTAATATCAGAGCCCCCCCCCCCCTTTGTTTCCCCCATTACATCCTGTCTGAAAGGAAATCTCTCCAAAGTGAGGCAAATCCCCTGTCACTAAAACAAGTACCCCTTTGAAGAATTTCCCTTCAATTCTTGTTCTGCTGACAACTCAAAAGTTTGGATTTTCCCATAACTTTCAATCCTGGTAACTGGATCATTAGAAATAATAGTGAATTATCGTAGCACTGACACAGACAGCCTTTAGCACCATAACCCCCCTTCCCTAAGGCCTCTTGTACACTGGACGCCTTAACATGGCTGTTAGGGGAATCTGGTGTGTGTTTTTATTGTCTCCTATCTCTAAACACCCCTGCATGTTAATGTGTCCATGCACACATAGGAGTTTAGAGGCACAAAAAACCCACAGCCAGTGCATCAAGGCGCAATGGAGTTTTTGCAGGAAAAAACACTTGACGCATGTAAACCTGTCTAAAAGAGCGTCAACACTAGGCGCACTTAGCACTTGAGAGTTCATACATTTCAGTGGCCAGAAAAAAGTAATTTCTATTTCGTTCATTGACGGACACAGCTCCTGATATTCATAACCATTGGGTTATACTGCCCCGTACTGGAGTAGAACACTAGGCAGAAAAGAATTCTGGCTAGACACATGGGCAGTCCCAGGGGGTATACTCCCTCTCTCTGCTATAGCCATTCAGTTTTTTTCTGCCTAGTCAGGAGTAAGGATCTTTTTCCTTGCTGGGATCTTCGGTCCTGGCAAAATGTTTTATATAGAAAATTTTTTCCTCCTGGATTTTTTTTCCCTGTGAGATCTACAATCAACTGCTGGACTGGGTGACAGGCTGGAGAATTTAGATCCAGGGGTCACCCCAGTCTGGCCAGTGAGCGCACGCAGACCTCGGCTCCACGCTAGGCTGGCTGCGACATAGCCCCAGTGGACGGGGCTGGCCTGCGAGGTAAACGCCTTGTAAGTTTGCAAATGACCGGGTCTGGGCCCGAGCCGCAGCATTCCTCTTGGCTGACAGCCCCCCCTTTCAATGGAGAGGGGTTCTGTCTGGAGCAGAGGCAGCCTGGTTCCTGGTATGGTGAGTAGCTGTCCCCCCCCCCCTTTCCCCCTGGAGGGTTTTGGGGTGGACTTGGTTCCCTCCTTGAAACAGTCGGACCCTTGGGTTCCCCTCCTTCACTCAGGCACCCCCCCCATGCCAAGTCCCTCATCCTGCCCCCCCTCCACGCTGAGGTTGTTTGGGTGGTCTGGCCACTTTCCTGGGATGGGGGCAGGTGGGGGGGGGGGGGTGCACCACTGGACAATTGACTGTTTGGGGAGGGGGGGTGGTTTTACCTGGTGGGGGCTCCTGCCTGGGCCCCCCGTCCTGCCCGGATCTTTCCTTGAGGCCTGTTCTCCATCCTGGGTCCCTGTAAGCCTCATGGTTCCTTGCGGGACCACCATTTTGTTGTAGCCTGTGTGTTTCTATACACGGCTGCCATGTTTGTATAGTTCAGCGGCCATTTTGTTGTGGTTTGCCATTGTAAATAGCGGCGGCCATGACAGTGGATCCCTTTGGGTGGCGATTTTGGCGGTGGGAGCCCCTCCGCATCCCCTGATGCTGACTCCTGGATGATTTTACTTCCTGATCGCCGCACGTGTAGTGCAGATTCTCCTGGTGGCTGCAGGTGCCTGTTTCTATGGGTGGTGAGTCTGGTGGGGTCCTCTCTCTCTCTCTGCTGAGGATCGCTTGGTGCTTTGTGCCTGGCGACTGGGGGGGGGGGGATGCTAGGGCCCTCCGGGTCCCAAATATCCATCCATGCACTGACTGCGGTCCTGGAGTCCCTTGTGTCCCATGTGGAGGGGGGTTGCGGGCGACAGGCTAGCAAAAAGTGCCCCCCCATCTTCCCCAGCTGCCTCTGTCTCATCAGATACTGAATCTGTTTTGGCCACCACGGACATGGGTCACCCTGCTGGGACTGGAATCCTTTGATAGTGGGGATGATTCCTCCACATCTGCGACTGCGCATGAAAAGGTGCGGGTGGATGCACTGATTGTATCTGTGCGGTGGACCCTGAAGATGAAGGACGCAGCTGAAGCTGCGACTGAGGCGCAGGTGTCCTTTTGGCACTTACAAGCCATCCAGAGTGGCAAAGGTGTTTCCTTTCCTGCCTATTTTGACAGAATTGTCGCCGAAGCGTCCCCGTGGGGTCCCTAAGCGTTACCCCTATGAGGAGTTCCTTCTTAAGTGGACTGTGCCACCATCCGCTGACATCCGTTTTTGCGTCCGTTACGTTTTTTGAACGGAAGAAAAAATAGGGTTCTCTTCCGTTCAAAAAAACTGAACTGAACGGACGAAAAACGGATGTCAGCGGATGGTCATCCGCTGACATCCGTATTTACATAGAGATACATTATGTCCATTTTTCATCCGCAAACGGATGGGATGAAAAACGAACATACGGAACGCCCGTGTGAAAGAGCCCTTAGGAGGGAGAAAACCGCTGCTCTCAGGCACAGCGCTGGATTGAGAATGGGCTCAGGTTAATATAAGGCGGTTGGGGTTCTGTGACACAGGTTTTTACCTTTTTAATGCTTAAAAACTTTATGCTTTCAAACCCTTTATAAAATGATTTATTTTTTTTATTACATTTGGTTTTAGCAATAGACTGGTGCTGCTGTGGGTGCAAGATGTCCCAGGATACATTTCCATTTTGCATTGTTCTGTGATTGCTTTTCTGAGCTGAAGCAAAGGAATTGTCTACCTTGTTATATTTATCATTTTGTAATATTTGGGCTGTCTAGTTGTTAAATGAAAGTTTGAGTTTTGAGTGCTCTTTCAGTGCCGGTTCACACATATGCGATCACAGACATCGCATAGGATTCGGAGCGTACTGCTCCTAAAATCACATGCGATGTCTGTTCAGCCATACAGTGGCTGAATTCGCACTGCAATCGCAGTAAAAACTTGCACTGGACCCTTTTTTTTGGTCCGTAGCAGAATCGGATCGCATGGTGATGCACACCAGTGCAATCCGATTCTGTGCGAACTGTCAGATCGCACTGAAATATGCGATCTGATCTGGGGGCGTCATTAACTCTGAATTGACACCCCCAGCGTATCGCATATGGCAGCAATAGTGTGAACCGGCACTCAAGACAAGTCTGTTGTGTTTGTGGCGATTTTAAAACTTTCTTAAACCTGAGCTCCAGGAGTTACAACAGGTTATAGGTAGGTCTCCGCTGTCCAGTACAATGCAGAACTATTGGCCCAGCATTGTACTTGTTGTCCGCATGCAACTTCTGCCTGGAGTGTCTAAGGCCCTGTTCACACCTGAGCATTTTTCAGCTCATAAAACGCTCATCTCTGAAGTCTCAAAATGCCCAACAAGAAAAATCCTATTCATTTCAATGGCTCGCCTAAAGCTCAAAAAAAGTACATGAGCTTCTTTTTTTGGCAGATTGGGGCTACGTTCCCATGTCAGCGTATCGATTGCGGGCAGAATCACCGCGATTCTGCCCGCGATCCGGGAAATCATTGCAAATCGCGGGACGCTTGTGCGTTGCCCGTGATTTACAATAGCACCCCAAACGCTGTGCGATGTAGCCGCGATTTGCGCCTGCCAAATCGCGGTAACATCGCACAAAAAAAATCGCGGGACGCATGATGTCCAAAAAAGGTACAAGAGCTTCTTTGGGGCGTCATGCGTCCCGCAATTTTTTTTTTGTGTGCGATGTTACCGCGATTTGGCAGGCGCAAATCGCGGCTACATTGCACAGCGTTTGGGGTGCTATTGCAAATCACGGGCAACGCACAGGCGTCCTGCGATTTGCAATGATTTCCGGATCCCGGGCAGAATCGCGGTGATCCTGGCCGCGATCGATACGCTGACATGTGAACGTAGCCTAAAAGTGTTTTTGTAGGATGTCAGTGCCTGCCTTCAAACACCTGCAAAAAACGTCTGAAAAACGCCCAATAAAAATGCCTGAAAACCTTACGCTCAGGTGGGAATGGAACCCTGCGAGGGGGCCGTGCACAGATAGAGGGAATCTGCTGGACTGAGGAATAAGGTATTCTATCTTATTCTTTGTACCTTTTAGGTCTAATGAGCATTTAACCCTTGCATTGTGTTAGCCTTTTGCCAGACTGTGAAAAATCAGCTTTTTTTATTTTCAGAATGTGGCAAAAGTCTCCCAATTGTAAATGTAGTCTTTGTTATCTAAGAAAGTGAACTTGCCATCTAGGGAACGCAGGTTCCTATTATATGGACAATGTTTTGTCGGCTATTATTGCTGCTTGAGTTGAATAACTTTGTTTTTGCTGCAATGCAATGTTGAACAGGTTAACATTTCTTGGCTGTGTGTATATTCTTAATCTGTTCATTTTTACACTGAACTGAAAATGTGTCTGTGGCAAGCTCCCTCCCACCCTTGCATCTGTCACACATGGAGCCTCAGCTTCAATTTTGACTGGCAAATTTGGATATGTGAGCACTGAAATCTGTTTCTTTTGTATGTCAGGTTGCTGCGAGAGGTTCTGCTCAGAAATGCAACTTAAATTGAAATCCTTTGTTAATTATCAACGTTTAATTTAAAGCTGAACTCCAGGCAGACATAAAAGACCAATTAATGCAGCACAGTATTCGTTAATACATCATTTTATGTATTTATTTTAAATGCAAGGGGTGTAAGTACCTGAATTCAGCCTTGTATCAGCCTTTTGCAGCCCTTTAACCACTTGCCGACCACCGCAAGTACATATACTGCGGCGGTCAGCCCCTCACACGTATGGGTACGTCACTAGCCTGTGAGGCTCTGGGGAGCGAGCGTGCGCCGCCGGAGGTGCGCTCCCACTCGGTCACGGACCCCCGATGTCCGCCGGGCACTCGCGATCGTCTGTGACAGCGGAAGAAAGGCAGGCGGCTGATGTAAACAAGCCGCCTGTCCTTCTCCCCTGTGTAGAAACAGTGATCATATGGTTCTACTATGTAGGACCGTTGATCATTGTTCCTACACCTCAAGCCACAGCCAATCAGTTAGAATCAAGCCCCTAGGGACACACATAACCCCTCCCTCTCAAAAAAAGTTAACCCCTTCACTACCAGTGTAATTTTACAGTAACAGTGCATATGTATAGCACTGATTACTGTGTCACTGGTAACCCCAAAAGTGTCAAAAATGTCAGTCAAGGGTCCGATCTGTCCTCCGCAATGTCGCAGTCCCGCAAAAAAAATTGCAGATCGCCGCCATTACGCGTAAAAAAAAAAAAAACCAACAAAAATGACAAAAATCTTTCCCTTTTGTTAGTAAACGCAATAACTTTTGCGCTAACCAATCAAAATACGCTTTTTGCGATTTTATTTTTATTTTTTTTTTTACCAAAAATATGTAGCATAAAACAAATTGGCCTAAAAATGTTAAAAAATTTTGATTTTTACATTTTTTTGGGAATTTCATATAAAAAAAAATGTGAAAAATATTGTTATTTTTGCAAAATTTACGCTCTTTTTTTGTTTATAGCGCATGATCAAAAAATTGCACAGGTGATCAAATACCACCAAAAGAAAGCTCTGTTTGTGGGAAAAAAAGGACGTCAAATTTGTTTAGGTACAGCGTCGCACGACCGCGCAATTGTCCGTTAAAGTCACGCAGTGCCGAATTGCAAAATACCCCCTGGTCAGGAAGGGGGTAAAATCTTCGTCGGGTAGGAGCGGGGGCCTATTCGCTCCCAGGCTAGTGACGTACCGGTACGTCACTTTGCCTGGGAGGGGCTGACCGCCGCCGTATATAGTCGGGCGGCGGTCGGCAAGTGGTTGAAATATTGTCTCGCTTGACACATTTCCAACTTACTTTTACTTTTCTTTCTTGGAATTGTTAGACAGATGAAGAGTTTTCCTTTGACAATGTATGGAACATCATTGAAGTGGATAGCCTGTTGTGGTGTTTAGTTATTGCTGTGTCAATATTGGCTCATTATAGGAAGAAGAAGAACTGCTGTAGAGCTAGTTTTCCTGAGCATAATGTTACAACTTACTGTATCTAGGTCAGTAGGTACAGCCCTACCAAAGCATCGTTTTCAGAGGACAACGGGTCGTATTTATGTGGAATGACACACAAATATGTAAAAAGACTCCTGGGAATGGGAAGAATTCATGACTCAGAGTGCGCTTATCAAATGCACAATCATAGAATGTAAAACGTAAAAGTAAATGCCGGTGATAAGTGTTCTATTATTACTCTTACATTGCAATAGATTACATAAATAAACACAAGTAGGTCTTTTAAGGAGATCTATACTTTGGGAACTATGCCTAAAAAAAGCAAGCCGAGGTCTAGTCACCAATATTGTCTCGTGGGCTTCCTATTGCAGACCTGCTCTTCACTACTGACTCAGCGTGTCTTCTTGTTCTTGCTTTATGTGGAGGCGGTTGTTTTGGTAGAGGAGAGGGCTTTGCTTATGTCAAGCCAACCCTTGATTTGGGGGGGGGGGGGGGGGGTGGTAATCAAAGAAGGCAAGAGAGGTGAAGGAAGTACAGATATGCATAATGAAGCAGGGAAATTCTTGGACTGCGGGTCCTCAGGTGCAATTTCCTCTCCAGCAAGGAGAACAGTATGCACAATAGTAGTGCCATCATCAAATCACACTCCAAATCTTGGTGAGACTAGCAGTCTGAAACAGCAGTGGCTTATATAATCGCACACTACAGATATATAGCTATGCGGTGGCAAAATGTACATTTTTTAGGGCAATGCACTATTAAAGTCTCACTAAATAAAGGCAAAACTTTTTTTTTTTTTTTACATCTTTTATTAGAGTAAAGAAGAGTTATAACCCCCCCCCCTCCCCCTTTTTGCCATCTGGGTTCCATTAAGGGATCTCCTTCCACTTCCTGTCCCATGGCCAAAACAGGAAGTCAGAGGAAATCCCTCCAAAGTAAGGGATTTCCAGGGTTTCACCAGAACTAGCGTCCCCATTGGAAGATTTTCATTCCCTTACGGTTTTGATGTCAACCCAAAATTTGGGATTTTCTTATACTTTCAATGATAATGACAAATATTAATTACTGAGGTGTCAAGTAGATAGTCCTGGATAAAAGGGTACCTACGTCCTTCAAATGACTGAATTGAAAAGGAAAAAAGAGAGGCAATAGGACTTTCTGGGTACAATAAAGCGGAGTGTACACATATTCATAAAAATTGTATACATTTATGAAGCTTCAATGTTTTAAAATCAGAGAATTAGACCCCGTTCACACTGGGGCGACCTGACCTGGTCGCCTGACAGGTCGCCGTAGGTCGCCTGCCATAGAGAAGCTGTGGACCCGTTCTAATAGGAGCGACACAAGTCGCTCCAACTTAGAAAAAGGGTCTGGAGCTTCTTTGGGGCGACCTGCATTGACCTCAATGTTATGAAGTCCGTGCCGGCCGCTCCGAGGTCGCGCCGTGAGCTGCGCGCCGCGACCTGTGAGGTCGCCCCAGCAAGTCGGATCGCCCCAGTGTGAACTTGGTCTCACTGTGGTGAAAACACAAACAAAGTGTCTAAAAACAACAGATATAAATGGAGGAATTCTCTCATGATACCACAAAGGACTCCTATCCTAATGTGTATATATCTTGCCCAACATGTTTCGCGGTATCTTGTCCGCTTCTTCAGGGGTCTTGTGTTATCAGAGAGTTCCTATACATCTATACAGAGAGCTTGCATTCAAATCTATTAAACAAATTCAATTAGAAAAAGTATATCAAAACAGTATATATGAATGCCTCTGACCAGAACAGGTTGAGAGGCTTAACATAACATAGCGCAAAATTAGTTCTACATACATGGTTAGCTTGATGGTGATGTCATCCCTGTGAAAATAGGCCCCAAGTAGCCCTCATGACTCGAGGGAAGGGGGAGGGGACAGCAACCCAAAAAGAGCGGATACCACAAAATGCCTCCTAGGCGGACATGGGAGTCCTGCATATTAAAGTAAGATCAGATTCTGTGTAATGTATTACATACAAAGGCTATGGTTGAGCCATGTTGGCTCATTTTGCACTGTTAAACCTTTTTTTTTCTCTTCTACAAAAAAAAAATTCAATAAAAATCATTGAAACATAAAGTAAGATCAGGAATATTAGCTAAATTTTTTTTTAATATGTATAATGTTATTAAATAGATGTATGTGTTTTTGTTTATTCACATGTGCAAACATGCATCAAAAACAATTATCAAAATTAAAATGGTATAGATGCCAGGAAAAAAGAAGAACTTTCTTCCACAATCGATGTAAAGAAATTTAAAATAGATTTATTGTTAATCATGATTCATAGATTCTTACAAATAAGTAATTTGTCCCCAGAAAAATAATAGAGGGGTAATCTTCCAATTGGGGAAGTAATTCTGGTGACCTGGGGGTCTTTGCAGGCATTTCCTCTTTGGCAATGGGACATGAAATGGAATAGGACACTGATGGCAATAAAAAAAAAACAAAAAAAAACTGACTGGTTTTAACCCTCCCTTACTGTATTCAAAATAAAGAAAAAGGTTTTGCCTATAGTTCTACTTCAAGGAAGGAGTAAGGAACTAATTCCCGGCTGGGACCTTTTGGTTTCTTGTTTTTGATGCAGAGAATGTAGCACTCTCAGCATAGGGTGCCAAATAATAAAAAGGGGCAACGCCAGCGCTCTTTATTATTCTCTCTGTACTAAACTTTAGAGGGGGAACTTTTTACCATGAGTAACTATACAACATTGCTGTTCATCTATTTAGTTCATTTGTATTGCACATTTAACTGATTTAACTATTCACATCAGTCTGTTCTCAAAGGATCCTTTAGTCCAGAGTCCGTACAACACTCTAAGAGCCGGTTCACATAGGCGCGACCCGACTTGCCAGGGCGACCTGTGAAGTCGCGGTGCGCAGTTCGCACCGCGACCTCGGAGCGGCATGCACGGACTTCATTGAAGTCAATGCAGGTCGCTCCAGGTCTCCCCAAAGTAGTACAGGACCCTTTTTCTAAGACGGAGCGACTTGTGTCGCTCCTATTAGAACGGGTCCTGTGCTAATCTATGGCAGGCGACCAGGTCGCCTGACAAGTCGCCCCAGTGTGAACCGGCTCTTAAGCCTCGTACACACGCGTCGAAAATTGGCAGGGAATTTTCGGCCAACGTCCGATCTGCCGATTTTCGGCTTGTTAGTATGATGCTTCCGACAACCGACTCAGACTTTTCGGCCGAAAAAAATCTGGTGTGCAGACTATAAAATTTTTGTCCGCCGTCAAAACACAGCCGATTTTCGTGCAGTCAGTACAGATTTCGACAGGGAAAAATCTGATGAGCAAGTCTGGGCATGCTCAGAGAAGAAAAAACACAAAGAAAGCAAACCCACACATGACATCACTTCTGAAGTAGAATTTTGTTGGGCGAGAAAATTCGTGTGCAGTCTAGGCACATTCCAACCAACAAAACACCACTCTGGACAAAAGACGGACGATCGGTCGGCCGATAATCGTTGCGTGTGTACTAGGCTTAACACTGCTGAACCACATTGAGTGGAAGCCAATTAGGAAGAGATTTTTGGATGGTCAGAGGAAGTTTCCATAGAGTTGGGTGAAAACTCCATTCAGAATCTTTTCAGAGGAATAGAATCCAAGAACGTAGAACAGCAGGGCTTAGCAAGACACTCTGTCTGTTGCATTCTCTAATAAGCCACATAATGAATAATTACATGTTTTGTAGCATTTCAGGCTGTTTGTTTCAAATTCATCCGTGTGTCCACATTCTTACCATTCTATCATACCAGCCAGGCAAAATAAAGAATAGGTTACTGGTATAAAGAGGCTTCACCTGCTGTGACTGTTAATGTAATCTGTTCAGTGCTTGACCTTTGAGCCCTCTGTGTTGACATGTATTTGACAAAGAGCTCTCTCTACCTTTTGTAATGAACAGAGCTGAATAGTGCTGGAATGGTGATCACCTGCCTGGTAGACTAGGACTGTTTTTTAGGATTTCAAAATTATGAATCTATTGGTGCAGAACTATATGTATTCACTGGGCCAGAAAAGTCCTTTTCAAATTTTTTGGCTCCATTCACACTTGTGCAACTTGTCTTGCAACTTTTGACATCACAGTCGTTTTTCAAGTCATTCCCAATTTTTGCCATTGATAACCATTCATATATGTGCGATTTAATGTTGCAGCATCTTCAAAATAGCACTAATTTGGTCCGAATTTCATGTAACTTGAGGGCCATAGACTTCATTGTTAACCCTCAATAGTTGCATGAAAGTCATACCTGAATGTTATACAATGCAACAGTTGCCTATTATCACTGGTCAAAGCCAAAGTCCTATCCAAGTTGCAGCTATCCAAAGTTGCATCAAATTTGCAATCCAAAGTCAGCGCAACTTTGGAGTCATACAGGTGGGAATGGAGCCTTCAGCTGAAACTTAAAATAACTTTTAGGCTAGGTTCACATTGCTGTGATTGAACTTTGATCCAATTTTTACTGTGATTATATAATGCAACTTTAATAAGTTAAGGTTTGGATATTCTGTGGGGCCAAAATTGCACCGAAGTAGTACGGCAGCCTTTTCCAAAATTGCACTGTTCTAAGTCGCATTGATCTGAATAGACCCCATTGAAAACAATCTAATTTCCATTGTCCTGCAGTTCTGTGCGACTCATCTCACACATCTGAAATCGTTAAAGTGTGAATGAACCCTAAAGTGGGGTACACACTAGTAGAAAATTCCTGTCCGAGGTAAAATCGTACGATTTTCGGCTAGTGTGTACACAACCTTCAGCAGCCGATCCCGACATTTTCAACGAAAAAAAAAAAAAAAGTGGAGGGACAAACACCAAATTTTTTATCGTCCGTCCCCAGACAACCAATTTTTGTTTAATGTGTATGTAGTATGTCCGTGAAAAATCGGATACGGAAAACTGCGCATGATCTGAAGTTGTTGCCGACCCGGAAGTCTAGGAACAAATGTCCCAAAAAAAAAAATCGGACGAGAAATTTTGTGAACATTAAGCTGAGCAAAAAATCGGAGGATATTTATTCCGATTTTCGTCAAGTGTGTACGATCCTCTAGGCTGGGCATGTGCGGACAATTACAGTTAATCAGTTGCTGCGTAGGTAACAATTAAATGTAAGAGCAACTAATCACTAATGATAACCCAATAATAGTCCAAATCTATGCGACCAATTGCTACTACTTGCAGTTGTGTAGAGATTTTTAGGGATTAATTGCTGGTGATTTTAGTAGCAGGATGTGCAAGCTGCTAGATATTTGTACTCAATAGGTCCGGAGTTCTGTAATAATTTTGCACGGCTTCTTGATTTGATTTGGCAGTCCCTTAATGCCGTAAGTTTTCCCTTCACTACATTAAATGATTTGTAAGGGCTAGTTTAAAACACATTGCACAATATTGTGTGCAGTGTGGACCTGCACTGCAGTGTGGTGTTAAAAGGCATTGCCGTGTTTCCTAATTCTTAACGCTGCCGCACATTGCGATACCTTGACGTATGTTGTTATGTGATTTTGTGTGCTGCTCTGCTAATGCAGTTTGTATTCCCCCCCCTCCCCCAGTGCACACCAACACAATGCTTTGTTGTGAAGTTGGCACATAGATAGCAATAGTATGTGTTATATGTTACTATCCATAATAGTAGATCAACGTACTGGGAATTAATGAGTTGTAAAGCATCACCGATCCAAATTAGGGATGCACCGATCCGACTTTTTTGGATCCGATACCGATATCTGGCGTTGTGAAATCGCCGATACCGGAACCGATCCGGAGCTACACACAAAGAAAGCGGCTGCAGTACAGAGCAAAGCCACTCCTTCATGTGTGTGGCTCCTCCAATCACAGGCGGAGTGCATCTGCTATCACTCCGCCTGTGAGCCGGGACTATACAGGAAGTAGCGGCTCCCATCCCATACTACTACTGCACCAAGTAAGGGATGGCTGAGCCGTTACTCAGCAAAAACCGGATCGACCAGTGGATTGGTCAATGTTACCGATCCCCCGATCCATCAAAAATGCCCATATCGGCGCCGATATCCGATCCGAATATCGGATCGGTGCATCCCTAATCCAAATATGAATATTTTTCCTACCTCACTACTCTCTAAAAGTTTTTTTTTTTTTTTGGAATGTTTTCATAAGAACCGAAGTCTGCTCAGATATTCTTTGATTTCACTTAGACCTCCAATAACTTCATCAGTTTCTGAAGTTGAGGGGACTGCTAAAAAAAATGAAAACTAGCTGATCTTCTAGATGAGATGAGCAGACTAATTGCCCCCTGTATCTGCCTTGCTAAAGGCTCGTACACACTTGACGAAATATCCTCCGATTTTTCTCTCTCATGCTCAGTGGTCATAACCGTTTTTAGTTGACAGTGCATAACGTTTACGAAATTTCTCGTCCTATTTTTTTAATTTTTTTTTTTTTATTTTTTGGGACATTTGTTCCCAGACTTCCGTGTCGTCAGCAACTACAGATCATGCACGGTTTTTGTATCTGATTTTTTTGCGGACGTACTGCATACACATTAAACGAAAATTGGTCGTCTGGGGACGGACGATAAAAATTTTGGTGTTTGTCCCTCCGTTTTTTTTTTCGTTGAAAATGTCGGCATCGGCTGCTGAAAGTTGTGTACCGAAAAACGTACGATTTTACCTCAGATGGGAATTTTCGGCAGATTTTCTACTAGTGTGTACTAGGGATGCAACGATATCGAAGATATCGCGATATCGTATCGTCGTGGTCGTGTCGATATCTTCGTGGTTGAGTTACAATATTAAAAGGACAGGTGTCCGTCAAAAAGCAAGAGGAATAAACCCAGTCCCGCAGAACAAATCATTGTTAACTACATAGACCAGAGTTTAAGGATTTTTTTTACTGTTTTTTTTTTTTTTTTTCTTGCAATGTAGATATTTTGATCTTTCTGATGAAAAACGTGAACATAAGCTAAATGATTGGTCAGTGTTTTTTTTAAAGGCTTTTTGACTGACTATTTTATTTAAGTTTAAGTTATGTTCCTAAATACCAGTTTTAAAAGGCTGCCTTTATTTGCCTTGCACATTTAGCCCCGGTTGACACTAGGGCGACCTGTGAGGCGACCTGGTCACCTCACAGGTCGCCGCAGGTCGCCTCCCATAGGGAAGCTGCGGACCCGTTCTGATAGGAGCGACACAAGTCGCTCCGACTCAGAAAAAGGGTCCGGAGCTTCTTTGGGGTGACCAGGAGGCGACCGCCATAGACTTCAATGTTATGAAGTCCGTGGCGGCCGCTCCGAGGTCGCGGCGCGCTGCTCGCACCGCGACCTCGGAGGTCGCGGTGCGAAGTAGCGTCGCCCCAGTGTGAACGGGGGCCTAAACCTGACTTAACTTGATCTTTGTTTGCACTTAAAGGGAATTGCCTATTGTTTGTTTACAATTGTTCTAGCTGCTTCTTAACTTGAACATTGCCCAGAAGAATCAGTTATGCAACCAAATATTACTATACAGAATATTGATGTTCCTGACTACAACTTGCACTTTAAAAGCACTATGTGATCAGTGTTTTATGTTGTCATGGATCCATAAATACAACAATAAATTGCCTGTTGACTGGCAAAAGCAGAATAAATGTCGGTATTTTTTCGCTATTATCATCACAAACACTATCATGAGCTATTTAACAAATACCGTGAGCTTTTCCACAATATCGTAATAAATATCGTACTGTGAGGTCAATATCGAAATTGTATCGTACCGTGAGATTTTGATATCGTTACATCCCTAGTGTGTACCCCACTTTAAAGTTTCCACTTGCTACAGCCAGTGTTCGCTACCACCCCTCACACTACTTCTCCTATGTACTTTTATACAAAGGAAACCTAAGTTTCACGCACCCTCGCTACTCATGGCAGGACAGCATTTACCAGCCCCAGATGTGAATCTCAGCCTTTCGTACTCTGTGGGGTCTACACACAAGCTCACACATGCTACCCATACTGATACAGAGACCAATTATGCTCAAAGCATGCACCTAGTTCCTCCATCAGCCCCAGTGTTTCAAGGAGTGGGCGAAAGGTGCTGAACTTTGGCCGAATTATGTCATCAAACAGTATGATGGTGGTGTAACTACAGAGCATGTGAATATCGGGCTGGTAACTACTGCAAGTTAAAGGATTTCCACAATTACCTTGGGTTGTGATCGATGAGTTTATTACTATACTCACAATATCCTAGCCCTGTAGTTTTATTTTTCATTCTTTTTATTGCTTTCAAAAATAAGGGTGATACATTTATGTGAGCAACGAACAATTGAGGGTGAAATGGAACAGAACATCATAAATACAGCAACGTTCCAACAAGGTATGGAGGTGGAATATAGAAGAGAGACCTATACTATGACGTCCTTATGGTACAAACCATGCATTGTTCATGTCCTATAATTTCATAAAGTTGATGTGCAGAATATTAGTGCTATTTTTTTGTCAGCCCTGATGAAAGGGGTGGTGTATATAGCCCCTGAAACATGTTGGCTTTTATAGATGTATGTTTGGTTTAAACCACGTTATTGGACTTGAATATTACTGTGTGGCACTTCAGTTCAGGATTTAGGCTCGGTTCACATTTATGCGATGCGGGAAGGCTGCGAATTCACAGCCTGTTCCCGCATCGCACACGCACCCCCGGCAGTTCACACTGCCATATGCGATACGCTGGGGGTGTCAATGTAATGTTAACGACACCCCCAGTTTGATCGCATATCGCAGTGCGATCGTGCAGTTCGCAAAGGAGCGGATCGCACTAGTGTGAACCGCTGTGCGATCCGATCCTGATGCGGCTGCAAAAATGCCTCCTGTGCGTGTTTGCTCCGGGTGCGATGCGAATTTAGCCATACAAACTGTATGGCTAAACTCGCACCGCACAGCTGATCGCTTGTAATGTCGAACCCGGCACTCGCAGAAGTGTGAACCGGGGCTTACCTATTCCATCATCTCCACAACTCAAACTCAGGGCTTCAGGAGACTAAAGCAGCTCAAAGATAATGCAGTTTTCTTTTGGTTTGAAGGAAAGAAAATTGCTAAATTTTCCTCGTGTTGATGGGGAAATCCTAACCCCAGCGCTATTGTGTTTTGCCTGCTAGGAGCCTTCCCTGCCAGCAGAACACAATGGTCACTGCTGGTGGCTTTAGCTGCCCGCAGTGATCGCATACAAAAAGCAGACAGACTGGTTGTATGGAAGTCGATCGATGGATTGACTTCTGTACAACTAGCCTGCCCACAGATGAAATTTTGACTGGTCCCTGCTGAGCTGGCCAAGATTTGATCCATCTATGGTCGGCTTAGGTGTGCCAGTGCTGGGGTATGTAAACACAGTCTAGTTGTGGGCAAACTGGACATTCTGGTTAAGTGAGGTTTTTTTTTTTGTTGGTATATTTGTTGTTGGGCTTTCAGTAAATAAGCCATCAATACATAAAAGGGGGCGTTTTTGGACCCCTGAAACACATTGGCTTCCTCCTTTTTGATCATCTTCCTGAATGTTTACTTGGAATAAAATTGAAACCTGGACTATTAATCTGTGGTGTGGTGGTGCTTCAGGCTTAGACCTGCTGTTTTGCACTACTAACCAAGATTCAAGCCCATGGCCACTTTAGGTAAAAAAAATAAAAATCATAGTTGAGCTTTCACATCTTTGGGAGTCTGGGGGAGCCATGTTTTGTTTTTACATTCCCACAGCAATGACCATTCACGGTTCCTAATTTTGTATTCTTTTTTTCATCTGAATGACTTTTAGACTCCATGCAAAAGAGCTATTTGGGTCATTTGCATCAAATCCCGAGCTGCAAATTTCAGATTTTTTGGGTATAAAGTCCTGGATGCATAAAGCTATAAACTCAGTTGCTGCTCGGTACAGAGTTGTGCCGCTACATACTTTAGACCTGACTTAAGTCCCGGTTCACACTATAGAGATGACAAACATCGCATGTGATTCGGAGCGCACTGCTCTGGAAATCACATGCGACGTCTGTGCGGTGTGAATTCAGTCATACAGAGTGTATGGCTGAATTTGCATCTAATGCGAACAGAACACGCACGGGACCCTTTTTTGAGTCCGCAGCAGAATCGAATCACATGGTGGTTCACACCATTGCGATCCGATTCATGTCTGAACTGTCAGTTTGCACTGTGATATGCAAACTGATCTGGGGGTGTCGTTAACTTTGCATTGACACCCCCCAGCGATTCGCATATGGCAGTGTGAACTGCCTATGTTTTGAATGCGATGCGGGAACCCGCAGTGGATTCTCAGGGTCCCCGCATGGCTTAAGTGTGAACCGAGCCTTAGGGGCTCTTTCACACACACTCTCCGTCAAGCGGACTCCGCTTTTCTCAGCGGGGGATCAAGCCGCCGATCCTCCGCTGAGCAGGAGGATGACAGCTGTGTGTCCGTGCTGTGTGTGGAGACACAGCTGTCAGTTCCCCATACATCTCTATGGGGGAAATCGGATGGGAACGGACCATCGGTCCGTTCTCATCCGATCCGCTGGACGGATGGAAAATAGGGTTTCCATCCGTCCAGATTTATCAGATCGGATGTCAGCGGACATGTTTCCGCTGCCACCTGATGCCCCATAGGAATGCATGGGGGGACCGTTCAGATCCGCCAAAAAAGCGGACAGGCGGATCTGAACGGTCCGCCTGTGTGAAAGGGGCCTTAAAGCTAAAAGGTTAAACTGCCTGGGTGTAGAGGGCATTTTTTTTTCTGTAGGTGCACTAAAAGTGCTTATCAAAGTTTTCCCAATACTTTTTAAGAGAAATAAAATGTATCATTAATGGACAAAAAACTTGGAATAGGTCTTAGTGCAGAGATGATAATCACAGTGCAGTCTTTTTAAAACATTTTGTTTGTTTATTGCAATCTGTAGTTTGTAAAAATAAGTCTTTGCGCTTCTGTGTCTTCACGCTGTAGTGAGTCGCACAGAAATAGCTGAAACGGGAATAGAATTTCTAAATATAGCCCAATTGTTGGGCAGAGCTCACTGTCTCACATGTGACTGCAAATATCATGTGTCTGTTAATTGGTGTTAGTTGAACATGCTAAAAATCTAAATGTGCGATGTGTATACCTAACCAGCAATTCACTCCTAATCTGCCTGTGGAGGGAAAGCCTTAGCTGAGATTAACGCTGCTTTATTTTCACTTGATTATTTGTTACTGAAAAGTTATTCTGTATTTCTTTGCCTGAAGCTGGAAATAATTTAGCAACACTGAGCAAAAAGTTATTTTATAGCAAATTGTTCCCCATCTGGCCACATTGGCTAATTTTATAAGACGCACAAATGTGTTTCTTCAAAACAAAGGTCTACTAAAGTCCTGAAAGACAATTTTGCTAAGGCTACATTCACACCTGAGCGTAGCGTTTTCGTGCGTTTTTTACCGCGATTTTTACAGCGATTATTACCGCGATTTTACAGCGATTTTTACCGCGATTTTACAGGCGTTTTTTGTGCAGGCGTTTTTAGATTGAATAGAAACCAATGGAAAACGCCTGTAATCTGCCCAAAAAGAAGCTCATGTACTTTTTTGAGCGTTGGGCGTTTTGCTTACAGCGTCAAAACGCTCAGATGTGAACAGGGGCCATTGAAATGAATAGGATTTGTCTTGTTGGGCGTTTTGAGAGCTGATCCTAGAGCAGAAAAACGCCCCAAAACGCCTACATGTGAACGGAGCCTAAAAGAAGGTAGAAAAAAGTTTGTGTTCTTGTCAGAAAATATTGCTTCAAACTTTTAACATCTTAAAACAGTGGTCCTCAACCCTGGCCTACAGGGCCCACTAACAGGCCAGGTTTGCAAGATAAATGAAATACATCCCAGGTGATATCATTTGCTGCTCAGTGATTGCAGTACTCTAGTCTGCATCTCCCCAAGGTAATACTTAAAATCTGGCCTGTTAGTGGGCCCTGAGGACCGGAATTGAGGATCACTGTCTTAAAATACCACATAACGCACATGGGGGGGGATGCATAATGCCTGTATTTGTCTCTGTAGAGCGCATTCTCCTAGGACAGTGATTGATCTCTAGTTATGATCAGGACCTGGGGGACAGGGCCTACTCTCTATCACATGATCAATAAGCCTGTCCCACAACACCCCCACCCTGTAAGGGGGGGATAAGGGATTAAAATTGAAACTGGACTCTTGGAAAATTGCAGAATTAAAATTTGAAATATTCATTTGCGTCCTGTATCATCTGCAAAATAACTTATTTCTGCTCGTGCAACTTTGCTTGATTCGTTCTTTCCCTGAAAATTTAAATGAGAAGTTTAGGTTTCTTTTTTTTGTTTTTTTTTTTTTAGAAATCATACTTACTAGGTGAATGCAGCACCAGTCCCCTGTCTGCTCAGGCTGAAAACTGAGCGTTCAAAGATCGCTGATCACTCAGTTCTCAGTGCTTTGTGAGCAGAGAGCGAGTGACTGTCAATCAGCGGCTCTCTGCTCTTTCTGCTCTTAAAGTGGTATTAAACCCAACAAAAAATTTAATAAGTTGCTGCTAATGAATACTTAGTGTTAATAAATCCAGGAGCCTGCATTCACTATATCTGGTCTCCCACAGTGCACAGAACATCGAAATGCAATATAAACTGCAAAATACCTTTTCTCGTCAGCCGTATATAGCAGTCTTGTGACTTCTATCACTGTCTGGTTAATGCTTGTAGGAGGAGTTTTCATTTTACCCTGACCTCCTGTCTGGACAGTGCTGATTGGCTCTGTGCTGATCGCATGCATTCTCCCAAGAAAAGAAAAAAAAAAAAAAACTCTTGCAATGCACACCAAACTGAGCCTGACTCCATAGACTCTGTTATATCAGGAAATGGTCAGTGGAATAAGGGGAGGATCAGAGAGACAGGATCAAACAGTCTTTATACATAAGGCAGAGGATTAACCCCTTAGGTTCCACAGTGAGTATAACAGGCATGCTTTACCGCATATACAGACTGATTTTACTGCTGTGGGTTCAGTAACAATTTAAATATAGTGGTTGTATTCATATTCTTTTTTAGGCTTTTTTTTTTCTTGTATAAATATTCTTTTTTTTAGGCTTTTTTTTTCTTGTATTCATATTCTTTTTTTAGGCTTTTTTTTCTTGTATTCATATTCTTTTTTTTTTTTTTTTTAGGCTTTTTTTTCTTGTATTAATATTCTTTTTTTAGGCTTTTTTTTCTTGTATTAATATTCTTTTTTTAGGCTTTTTTTTCTTGTATTCATATTCTTTTTTTTTTAGGCTTTTTTTTCTTGTATTCATCTTTTTTTTTTAGGCTTTTTTTTCTTGTATTCATCTTTTTTTTTTTAGGCTTTTTTTTCTTGTATTCATATTCTTTTTTTAGGCTTTTTTTTCTTGTATTAATATTCTTTTTTTAGGCTTTTTTTTCTTGTATTAATATTCTTTTTTTAGGCTTTTTTTTCTTGTATTAATATTCTTTTTTTAGGCTTTTTTTCCTTCTTGATTTTCATCTGTTGATCTATCCAGTCCTACACACCTCCTGCTTTATGCGGCGTACACACGATCAGATAATCGGATGATAAAATTTGTTTATAGATAGATAGATCGTATAATCGCCTGTAGTTAATCAGTACAGTATGCGTCCGCTAAAAATCAATATACAAAGACCACACATGATCAGAAACACGACAACAACTCCGGAAGGGAGAACGTAAACAATGTTTGTACCACGTAGCCAATATCCCCAAGATGGTCATTGGAAGTGCTGGGTCCTGCATTCCTTCAGTCCAGTTCTCCATTTGTACTATGACAACGAGTGAAATAATGTGAGGAAAGAAGTAAATGTGCGGAGAGCAATACATGAATATGTCTCTGATACAAACAAAATGGCCAAAAAGAGTGGCTAACACAGGGGTCACACACATACATGACATCACTTCTGATACGTAGCTACGCAAAAAGGAAGCTTTTCCTAAATCGTACGAAGAAAATCCTACGTTTAGTAGAATGCTTTTAGCACAGTTGAATTCGATATTAGCATTGTGCAACAAAACATGAACAATAAGCTGTCCGATTATCTGATCGTGTGTACGCCGCATAAGGGTGATTCCACTCCACGGAAGGAACAATGAAGACTCCTTTGAAAAGCAGCATTGTCAGTCTGGAGGAGTGTTATATGTACTAGCAGATTTAGATGGACTTGATTAACGAGTTTAACTCCCACTCTAGCTGACACTTTTTAATGCCGTCAAAAATGTTGTTTTTTTTTTAAATAATATGAAATAAATTAATTCTCATACATGCACAATAGTTGACCATTGTAAGCACCCCTGTCAGTGTCCATTAGCTATTCTCAGCTGTCTAACTGCCACTTTTGCCGGACCAACTTTATTCAATAATGGAAACTTAAACAGATTTTAAATTTAATAGATTTAGCCAGATCAACAGGTAGAAAAAAAACCTTAAGAGCCGGTTCACATAGCAGCGACCCGACTTGCCGGGGCAACCTGTGAAGTCGTGGTGCGCTGCTCGCACCGCGACCTCGGAGCGGCCGGCACGGACTTCATATCATTGAAGTCAATGCAGGTCGCTCCAGGTCGCCCCAAAGAAGCTCAGGACCCTTTTTCTAAGTCGGAGCGACTTGTGTCGCTCCTATTAGAACGGGTCCTGTGCTAATCTATGGCAGGCGACCCGCGGCGACTTGTCAGGCGACCAGTTTGCCTGACAAGTCGCCCCAGTGTGTACCGGCTCTAAAAGAAACTAAACCCTCATTCACATCAGTGTGATTTATCATGCAATTTGACAGTTCCAAATCACATGACAAGTCGCACCCTATTTTCGGCAATGGAACCGCTCAGATAGTTGTGACTCAAGTTGCAGCGACTTTGAAAAAGGTTCCTGCACTACTTTTCTGCAATTTCATTGCAACGTGCATTAACTTCTGTTAAATGAAGTTGTAAGCCTCAATGAAATCGGAGATCCAAATCGCACTGATCTGCGGCATTAAAATCGTGCTGATGTAGTGCAATTACAAAGCTGCACTGGTGTAAACCAGGACTTATACAGCCACCACATCTAATAATTGATGATAAGCTGCAATTTATTAAATTTTTTGTTGTTTTTCTGAATAATACAACTTTAACTGTAGTCAACAATTGTAGTTGGGTCTAGGGCAGGGATATGCAAACGTTGGCCCTCCAGCTGTTGCAGAACTACAAGTCCCATGAGGCCTAGCAAGACTCTGACAGCCACAAGCATGACACCCAGAGGCAGAGGCATGATGGGACTTGTAGTTTTGCAACAGCTGGAGGGCCACAGTTTGCACAGCCCTGGTCTAGGGTCTGACCTGGCCTGTGATTGGCTAGTGGAGCCAGCAGAATATTGATGTTCCCTCTGCTCTTCTCTCCTGTAACCGTATTCTCGGTGTTAGTATGACATCAGTAGGCAGTACAATAGTCCGATTGGCTGACACTATTGGGTCTACCTCTTTTGAGCCTCTTGCCAAAGGCTGAAATTAAGAGATCTATAGCTGGGTTTATCCTTTTTTTAATACCTGCCTGGGTTCATTTCTAACTATTGCAATCCTGATTTCTATTTGAGTGCCATGCATTGTGAATAGACAATAGTAGAGCTGCACGATTAATCGTATGAAAATCGCGATCTCGATTCACCCCCCCTGACGATCTAAACCTGAGATATGCTCGATTCTTTGCATAGCAGAGAGAACAGCTGTGGAAAAAAAAAAAAGCCTCCAGGCAAACGCCTATCAGCATTAGTCTCCCAGTAACTATAAACAAAATGATTACATTGTATCTTTTCCTTCCCTCTGCCAGGGAGAAAGGAAGTTTAACCTCTTAAAGACTAGACCTTTTTCTGACAATTGTTGCTTGCAAGTTAAAATCAGTTTTTTTTGCTAGAAAAGTACTTAGAACCCCCAAACATTTTATATATTTTTTTAGCAGAGACCCTACAGAATAAAATGGCGATTGTTGTAATATTTTATGTCACACTGTATTTGCGCAGCAGTCTTTCAAACGCAATTAATAGACTTTAATGAATAAAACAAAACGTAACAGTAAAGTTATCCCAATTTTTTTTTGTTACACAGAGAATCGTGATCTTTATTCCAAGCTAAAAAATCGTGATTCTCATTTTGGCCAGAATTGTGCAGCTCTAGACAATAGTAGAGGAAGGGGCAGGTAAACATGATCACGCTTTGTCCATTCACAGAATACTTTAGTTCTGTGAAAAGAATACAAGAAGTTTTGTGAATAGAAGAGGAGTGATTAAATGGAGGGCAAACGTCAGGATCCCTTCACTGCATGAGAGCCACAGCTCTTCGTCACCACAGCACCAGAAGAAGAGTGCGGTCTCTAGTTTCTAGCTTCCATCGGCGTGATATTTTACCAGCAACCAGCGGCCATCCAAACCGAATAGTCCTTTATAAAAGGGTAATAATTTTAAGCTTGTGGTGTTTTCCCAGGAGGACAGATTTCATGACCGTAATCCTTCCAGTTTTGGTTAATCTTGTCTTGTATTATGGAATACTTGACTAATTTGCAATCCCGTATTTACTCCCTGCTAATTTTCCCCTACTTTTCGAACTGAACATTCCAGCATTCTATGATTTTGTTTTCTAAGAATACTAAAGTGACAAACCTATCAATGTGTAATAAGCTGCTGGTAACCAAATGAGGACATGTGTTTCCTCTCCCCAGTAGTAACCCCGGACTATTGTCAGCCTACAGATGGCAGATCCTCAAGTCTCCAAGTGCCTGTAATGATTCGCACATATGGGCCATGAAAGTTTGCACTTCTGTTATGCCCTTACTGTTCCTATACAATATAAAAGACACAGAACCACTTTATTGAAATAGATTTGTTGTTAACCAGATAAAGTTGCTGTATAAGTTGTGATCAGTGGGTGAATCACACTTGTCCTTCAGAACAAACTGTACAGTATGCATTATAGAACAAAAGTATAAACTCCTCTTAGATCGTAGTTGTATTTATTCATTTGTTACATTATTATTTAGTTTATCTAATGTAATGACCTGAAATATGTCCTTCAATTGATACTAAACAATACCCCTTTCTCCAAAAATAATCCATACACATACACTTACCAGCCCTATAGTATGCTTTTCATTAAATCATTTCTTAACCACTTGCCGACCGCTAACTGAGCTAGTACTGCGGCAAAGTGGCTCGTTATCGTCTGGCGACGTAGACCTACGTCACCAGACTCTCCCCTCTCTCGGCGGCGCGCGCGTGCAGCCGGAGTCTCGCTCCCGCTGTATTCAGACACAGCGGGAGTCGGGCCAGGGGAGGAGAGGCAGTGATGATTACCGCCGCTCTTCCCCGATCGTCGGGGATCGAGTGAGGAAATCCGCCCGCTTGTGTAAAGTGGGCGGATCTCCTCTGTTGACAGGCAGTGACAGATTACAGGATTCAGCATAGCTGAACGTGCGATCTGTGTCTGTGTCACACAACCCCCTCCTCCCACACACGTCAGTAAGCATGAGGCATACATTTAACCCCTTGATCACCAATAAAGTTAACCCCTTCCCTGCCAGTGTCATTATTACAGTAACAGTGCATATTTATAGCACTGATTACTGTAGTAATGTCACTGGTACACTGGTATATCAATCAAAGTAAGGTAAGCCAATGAGGAAAGGGGCCGAGCCATGGCATGGCTCTGTGTCTGAATGGGCACAGGGAGCCTAGGCTCGGATGCCCCACTAGCTTGCTGTGGGGACACTCAACAGGAGGAAGGCACCAGGAGCGCCAAAGAGGGACCTGAGAAGAGGAGGATCTGGTCCGGTCTGGGAAAAACCAACTGCACTGAGCCGGTAAGTATAAGGCCCCTTTCACACAGGGGATTCCTTCAGCGGACTCCGTTTTTCTCAGCAGGGGATAAATCCGCCGATCCCCCGCTGAGCAGGCGGGTGGCTGCTCTGTCTCCGCGCTGTGTGCGGAGACAGAGCTGTCAGGTCCCCGCTGTTAGCTATGGGGGAATCAGATGGGAACGCACAGTCTGTCCGTTCTCATCCGATCCGCTGGACACATGGAAAATAGGGTTTCCATCCGTCCAGATTTGACGGATCGGATGTCAGGGGACATGTCCCCGCTGACATCCGATGCCCCATAAAGATGCATGGGGCATCCGTTCAGATCCGCCTGAAAAACGGACAGGCGGATCTGAACGGTCCACATTTGTGAATGGGGCCTTAAGAGAATCTGACTTGCCCATTTGTGAAGCAGGTTCCTGGTCCATTAAAGTACCCATGTTCTACTTCAAACAGATCCCAGTCATGGTGGAACCCCTCAGATCCTAGGCAAAAGCAGTTTATCAGGCTTTTTATATTTACAGATTAAGCCATGCGCTGCCCTGCTGCTAATTTTATTCCCCTCATTCAGCCATGAAGTAGCAGAAGCTGGCAGTCAGGTGAGGCTCTTGCATTTGGAAGTTGAATGAAAGGAACAGAGCCCAAGTGAGGTAGGACTTTTTCTTGAACAGAGGTCAGGCCTCATGTACAGCCTTAGCCCTAGGATCCAAGGTGTGCCACATCCACACAGGGATTGATTTGGTTTTTGCTTAAGGAATATTTTAGACCAGGACAGGCTCACAATAATATACAAATCTTTCTGGCAGGTAAAAGTGTTCATTTGTGACGGCTTCAGCCTGGCCTTTGGCTGGAATTTCCCTTTTAGATATACAGATCTTCATCTATTTACTCTTTAATCTGGAAGCGGGCTAATCCTGACGGTAATGTATTATCTGCCAATATACGGGCTGATTTCAAGCACTGCTGCAAACTGGAATCTATTAAATTCCTGTTCTTTTCTAGGCCTGTAGATCACAGCAAAGGGGATGCCTAGAGCTGTAGCACACATCCCTATCCAGAGGAACTCAGCTCTACACGGATAACTTTGATGGGTCAGATCTGAGCTGGGGCATTCCTCGTTCAGCAGCTGCTGGATTTCCACTTAGAAGCAGCAGGGAATCTGGGGCTGTCAGCTGTTTGAGAAAACATCGCTCAGCAGCATTTCCAAACTCACACAATCTCAAATCTCTCTTTAAAACATCTGATTGATGACACTGTTGAAAGCAGACCTTATTTGCATTGCCTATCTGTCCGGGTACTTAACCCTTCCTTAACCCGCAATCGATTGACCTTGAACTTGCAGGGTGGTAAAAGAGCAGAAGGCTAGCCAGGCTTTTTATCTTTTTATGCAATGTCAAGAATGTGTGGATACCAACTACCAAATCTTTGTGTTTTCTCTGAAACGGGTATAGTGCAGCCTAGAGGGTGAATGGCTTGTATTGCTTTATAGAGGCATGTGTCCTGGCTTTTTGCATTGGATCTTGGGTTCTATAGCAGTAAAATCTTCAGCTGGTGTAGCAATATTATCAAGGTTTGCATAGCAGTGTTAGAAGTGTTTAACTTGTTTCTTATTGTATTAATGTTGGAGTCTACTGTAAAGTAGCTGAAGCCACAGCTATTTGTAAATACCAGCACATCCCAAACAATGCTGGAGCAGGATCCCAACATTGCTGGAGCAGCATCGCAGGATCCCAACATTGCTGGAGCAGGATCCCAACATTGCTGGAGCAGGATCCCAACATTGCTGGAGCAGGATCCCAACATTGCTGGAGCAGGATCCCAACATTGCTGAAGCAGCATCGCAGGATCCCAACATTGCTGGAGCAGGATCCCAACATTGCTGGAGCAGGATCCCTACATTGCTGGAGCAGGATCCCTACATTGCTGGAGCAGGATCCCTACATTGCTGGAGCAGGATCCCTACATTGCTGGAGCAGGATCCCTACATTGCTGGAGCAGGATCCCAAACAATGGTGGAGCAGGATCCCAAACAATGGTGGAGCAGGATCCCAAACAATGGTGGAGCAGGATCCCAAACAATGGTGGAGCAGGATCCCAACAATGGTGGAGCAGGATCCCAACAATGGTGGAGCAGGATCCCAACAATGGTGGAGCAGGATCCCAACAATGGTGGAGCAGGATCCCAACAATGGTGGAGCAGGATCCCAACAATGCTGGAGCAGGATCCCAACAATGCTGGAGCAGGATCCCAACAATGCTGGAGCAGCATCCCAGGATCCCAACATTGCTGGAGCAGCATCCCAACATTGCTGGAGCAGCATCCCAACATTGCTGGAGCAGGATCCCAACATTGCTGGAGCAGGATCCCAACATTGCTGGAGCAGCATCCCAACATTGCTGGAGCAGGATCCCAACATTGCTGGAGCAGGATCCCAACATTGCTGGAGCAGGATCCCAAACTTTGGAGGAGCAGGATCCCAAACTTTGGAGGAGCAGGATCCCAAACTTTGGAGGAGCAGGATCCCAAGATCCCAAACAATGGTGGAGCAGGATCCCAAGATCCCAAACAATGGTGGAGCAGGATCCCACACAATGGTGGAGCAGGATCCCACACAATGGTGGAGCAGGATCCCAACATTGCTAGAACAGCATCCAGTAGCACCATCACCACTCGTGCCGCACACTTTTGCTGCTGATAAGCTAAATATCTAGAGTTAAAGCAGTTTGGTTAAAGCTGAACTCTAGTTAAAAAGCTAAATACACAGTTTAACTACATACATGGGAGATTTCCTTTCTTTTACCTTTCAAAGGATTCATATTTATATCCAGCCAGTCCGGAACTTTACACATTCCTGCCTAGACAGCACAGCCAGTCTGGTGACTTGACATGTCTTTACTGCATTTAGCGAATGCTTCTCCAACACTTCATATTGCTGATATGTACCTGCTGTACCATGTATTTGGATGAAAAGGTATCCTGTTCTCTTTCCATTGGTTCCTTTTCTGTGAAGTACCTGGTGTTCCTGAGCAGTCCCCCTTCTTTCCTATTTAAAACTGACCACACCGGGCATGGAAGCACATCCATCTCAGCATGGTCTGTTATCTTTGCATTCCACTTGGGTGCACAGCCTGCCTATAATCCATTGGACAGATCTGTACTTGCAATGCCCCCACCTGCACAGCTCTTCACTGGGAATATCATTGTACTGCTCCTGTTCAGCCTCCTGTTTACCCCCGACCCCTCACTATGCAAAAACAGAGGTCATGTGATCACTTATTAACCACTTCCATATCGGGCCAATTCCGGCACTCCGCTCCTACATGTACAAATCATCATTTATTTTGTTAGAAAATTACTCAGAACCCCCAAACATTCTATGTGTTTTTTTTTTTTTTTTTTTTTTAGCCGAGACCCTAGAGTATAAAATGGCAGTCGTTGCAGCCTTTTATTTCACACAGTATTTGCACAGCCATTTTTCAAACGTGTATTTTATATATATATATATATGGGGGGGGGGGGGGAGATACCCAACATGTCATGCTTTAAAATTGCGCACACTCATTAAATGGCACCAATCTTCGGAATTTTAAATATTTTTACAGGTTACCTGTTTAGAGTTACAGAGGAGGTCTTGAGCTAGAATTGTTGTTCTCGCTCCAACGATCGCGGCGATACCGTACATGTGTGAATTGAACACCGTTTGCATATGTGGGTGTGATGTACGTAAGCGTTCACCGCTGCTTGTAAGCACACAGGGGCGGGGACGCTTTCAAGTTTTTTATTTTTACACTTTTACCTTTTTAATTTCTTTTTGTTCACTTTTGTTCCTATTACAAGGAATGTAAACATCCCTTGTAATAGGAATAGTTCATGACCGTTCCTCTTTTTGGAGAGATCTGGGGTCAATAAGACCTCAGATCTCTCCTCCAGGCTGGAAAGCCTGAAATAAAAAAAAATAAAAAAGCGTGCTTTCCAGCCGAGATCACAGCAGCATTGACAACTGCCAGAGAGTCTTAGAGACTGCCAGGGACTTCCGTCAACTGCAGATTACTTCTTCGGCTCGCCAATCGCACAGGAAGCATCGCATGGGGGGGGGGGGAGGGTGGTGGCATTGCATGGGGGGGGGGGGGCCCGGGCATCCCCTCCTGCTGCCTGTAAGCACAAATCAAGCAGCTGAACATTCGCTATGATTGTCCCTATGGTGCAGGGAATCGCATGTTTTGCCCTACATGTCTATTTTAAATTGAATGAGTTGTTTTGCAAGGTAAGGGTTCACAAATACGTTGAGCAACACATAGGGCACTGCCTCAGGAGGGGTAGAACCATTTGTCAGGATTGGTGAGGGGGTTGGGGGCCATCATTGGGTTTGAGGAAGGGATTAGACCCTTTTTATTTTTTTGGAGGAGGTGAGGGGATGTGAACCCTTGTCAGGGTTGGTGAGGGGGTTGGAACCCTTGTCAGGGTTGGTGAGGGGGTTGGAACCCTTGTTAGGGTTGGTGAGGGGGTTGGAAACCTTGTCAGGGTTGGTGAGGGGGTTGGAACCCTTGTCCGGGTTGGTGAGGGGGTTGGAACCCTTGTCCGGGTTGGTGAGGGGGTTGGAACCCTTGTCCGGGTTGGGGAGGGGGTTGGAACCCTTGTCCGGGTTGGGGAGGGGGTTGGAACCCTTGTCCGGGTTGGGGAGGGGGTTGGAACCCTTGTCCGGGTTGGGGAGGGGGTTGGAACCCTTGTCCGGGTTGGGGAGGGGGTTGGAACCCTTGTCCGGGTTGGGGAGGGGGTTGGAACCCTTGTCCGGGTTGGGGAGGGGGTTGGAACCCTTGTCAGGGTTGGGGAGGGGGTTGGAACCCTTGTCAGGGTTGGGGAGGGGGTTGGAACCCTTGTCAGGGTTGTGGAGGGGGTTGGAACCCTTGTCAGGGTTGTGGAGGGGGTTGGAACCATTGTCAGGGTTGGCGAGGGGGTTGGAACCATTGTCAGGGTTGGGGAGGGGGTTGGAACCCTTGTCAGGGTTGGGGAGGGGGTTGGAACCCTTGTCAGGGTTGTGGAGGGGGTTGGAACCATTGTCAGGGTTGGCGAGGGGGTTGGAACCATTGTCAGGGTTGGCGAGGGGGTTGGAACCCGTCAGGGTTGGGGAGGGGCTTGGAACCCTTGTCAGGGTTGGCACCCATTTCATGGGACGGCAAGGGGGTTGGAACCCTTGTCAGGGTTGGTGAGGGGCTTGAAACCCTTGCCCTAGGGCGGCGAGGGGCTTGGAACCCTTGTCAGGGTTGGCGAGGGGCTTGGAACCCTTGCCCTGGGGCGGCGAGGGGCTTGGAACCCTTGTGAGAGAGTTGGAACCCTTGTCAGTATTGCAGTCGGCTTCTTTTAGGGATTGGGAGATTGACTCTCTATCTATCTATCTTAGTTATGTTGTCACCAGGGCAGAAAGTAATAGAAAATCCAAGCTTTTGTTTCACAGATGGCAAATACATAAATAAAGAAAACTATCAGGAATTGAGGAGGAATGTCTCCAATAGCAGACAAACTGGGGTTTAAGCATTGCCCACTCCATCCAAAGAGCGGGAAAAGTTTTGAAGTTGTATTTTGAGCACGCCCCCTGAATTCTGCATCCACTGAGATGACATCTTCCTGAACTCTGTGATTGGTGTATAGCCCTGTGCTTACTGGAGGAGCCCACGTTTGTCTAGTTCTGGGACTACAGTAGTAGCTTCCCAACTAGTAACCAATGGACCCCCCCCCCCCCCTCCATAAAACATTGGAGGATATAAAACCCTGACATTGGACATGGCAGGTAATATATCCCAATTTCCAAGTTATTGCAGTTCCTCAGTGGGGCATTAGCTGAGAATTTTCAATACTTGTGATTTGCTTGTGCAAGGATGATTCTTATGCCAGCACCCCAGGCAGCACCCCCTCCCCCTCCTGGTATACACACTTGCCTGCTCCTGCTCTGTATATACACTGGCTGCACCTTATTGCACAAGTGTCTCCTGTGCAGGGAACTTTCCTCCAGCTCTGTGGATTATTCGTGAAACTCAGTGGTGCAGTTGAAATCCTAATGCAGGATTTATCAGTAAATCCCCCTGTATCATCACTGCATTGCCCTGCCCTTTTCCAATGGCTTGCAACAGCACAAGCATGTGTCTAATCTCTTGTCAGTTGCAACTGATCCCCCCCCCCCCCCAACCTTCATTTCTTCCAGCCTTTTCCCCCTTGTTATTCCCCGTGTCCCCCCCTCTTCTCCTCCCCCCCTCCCCCGATTAATCTTAAAAGTGTTAACGACAACTTGAAAATGTGACAATGCTCAATTTTCATTTCTTGTTTATTGTTTGTTTTCCTATTGGGCAGCCGGGATTCAGCTCTGCCCTGGCAACTCGAGCAGCTCGATTTGCATAGCGGCGCTTTGATTGGTGCGCCGTTCGGCGAGCCCCGTCCAATCCCGGCGGCCTGTCAGAGTGGCAGGCTATGCTAATTAGCCGCTGTTGCTGGGGAGCCCAGCACTTTTTTTTTTTTTTCCCCCTCCTCCTGTATGCTGTTCTTCTGCATTGTGTTGCCTGGCGAGAGACGTTGATAAACGACTATTTAATGATCTGCAGCAGTTCCTACTCACTGCAGGCAGGCACATAGTCTGGGAACAAAAGTCGAAATAAGGATTTAATTGGCCATCTTAAATACCTTTATCCAGAAGCAACAGAGAAAAAAAAATGCAGTGCTAGTAATGTCTTTTTTTTTTTTTTTTTTTTGCAATGCTGTGATTTGATATTGTAGTGATGTGCCAGGCTGCAATGGGGGGAGCAGCAGCAGAGGGGTTAATGGTGTGCTGGCAGGATGGGACCCACACATGCAGCAGCCCAGCCATCGCAGCTACTTGCATGCCCTGGAACGTGTTACTGCATTCTAAAAATACTCAGCCCGGCATGTGCTGGTGTCGCAACAGGTGGGCACCGGGGTTGACTCTGGCAGATAATTTTAGTCTGCAGTCACATGCCCAAGTCTGCCCAATCAGTTTTTTTTTTTTTTTTTGCTCTCAACTCCATCAGTGTCTGAAAGGCATGGAGGAGGATATTGGGTTTTCAGGGCAAGGTCTCATGCAGATATTATAACTGATGTATTTAACCACTTGTGTATCCGCCTGGATATACATACCCCTTTATCAACCAGTGCTGTGATTGTTTGACTGACCATTACTCGTTCGTGCACCTCTGTACATTTTAGATCTTTTTCTTTGACCGCTTTCGTTTGGTGGTTAGTGGGGATAAGCTCAGGCGTGTGCGAATCTTAAGCCTCGTACACACGCGCCGAAAATCGGCAGGGAATTTTCGTCCGACAACCGATCTGACAATTTTCGGCTTGTTAGTATGATGCTTCCGACAACCGACTCCGACTTTTCGGCCAAAAAAAATCTGGTGTGCAGGCTATACAATTTTTGTCCGCCGTCAAAACACGGCCGATTTTCGTGCAGTCAGTACAGATTTCGACAGGGAAAAATCTAATGAGCAAGACTGGGCATGCTCAGAGAAGAAAGAACACAAAGAAAGCAAACCAACACATGACATCACTTCTGAAGTAGAATTTTGTCGGGCGAGAAAAATTCGTATGCAGTCTAGGCACATTCCAACCAACAGACACCACTCTGGACAAAAGACGGACGATCAGTCGGCCGATAATCGTTGCGTGTGTACGAGGCTTCAGGCTGGATACACACTATACAACTTTTGTTGTTAGATTTCCTTTAAGTCCCGTTCACACTGAGGCGACCTGTGAGGCGACCTGGTCGCCTCACAGGTCGCCGTAGGTCGCCTTCCATAGGGAAGCTGCGGACCCGTTCTAATAGGAGCGACACAAGTCGCTCCGACTTAGAAAAAGGGTCCGGAGCTTCTTTGGGGCGACCCGGAGCAACCATCATAGACTTCAATGTTATGA